>NC_080740.1:1137196-1776918 GCF_020826845.1 Diceros bicornis minor | reverse complement strand
ACCAATTCCTAGCCCTATCTGAAGATGGCAATAGAACAACAGGCATCCGAGGTTGATGCTGATCCTGCGGCTGCTGTTAGGGGACATTAATGATTTTTTTTCTTTTTCTTGGGAAACACGTGGGATTTAAAAATTGTGATTTTTATTTATTGCTCCTGAGTGCCTATTTTTCAGAAAATAAATTATACAAAAATTCTACAAAAGAAGAGACCATTGATGACTGATTTAACGAATATATTTTTTGAATAAAGAAGGAATGCACTGCCCATTAAATCTGCCTCAAATGAGGTATTGGAGTTACATCTGGATGCCCCAAACGCCGCTGAGGCTTATTATTCCTTCTCAGGGAGGTATTAAAAGAGCTCAGAGACGGGCCGGCCCCATGGCGTAGCGGTTAAGTGCGCACGCTCCGCTGCTGGCAGCCCGAGTGTGGATCCCGGGCGCACACCCAGGCACCGCTTGTCAGGCCATGCTGTGGTGGCGTCCCACGTAAAGTGGAGGAAGATCGGCAGGGGTGTTGGCCCAGGGCCAGTCTTCCTTAGCAAAAAGAGAAGGATTGGCGTGGATGTTAGCTCAAGGCTGAGCTTCCTCACAAAAAAAAAAGAGGTCAGAGAGCCAGCTCTGGCAGCCTACTGGTTCAAGTTCGATGAGCTCCAATTTGGCAGCTGGAGTTTGGTTCCAGGCACGGAACCACACCACTCGTCTGTCAGTTGCCACACTGTGGTGGCGGCTCACACAGGAGAACTAGAAGGACTTACAACCAGGATATACAACGATGCTGGGGCTTTGGGGAGGAAAAAGAAAAAAAAGAGAGAGAGGAAGATTAGCAACAGATGTTAGCTCAGGGCAACTCTTTCCCAGCAAAAAAAAAAAAAGGCAGAGCACCTCCCATTCTGAAGGAGTCACGTGGTTGTGTCCACTCCAAGAAACAAATAAGCAGGGTCCACCAGTACTGTGACATTAGAAAAACTTCATCTCACCATAAGGTAACGAAAAAACAGTGGGATAGCATCTGGTGTTAGTCACCATTGTCTAGTGTAGAGAAGAAAAGTGCAGGAGAAAACCCTTTGGTCCAGTGGTGTGCTCAAGCCAGCTCCAGCCAGCTTCCGGGAACCAACTATGCCTGTCTCCTCCCTCCTCCAAGTTCAGTGAGGTCTCACTCACAGCTTGAAATCTGCCATCTTGGGGTGTGTATTCACACCATAGAAATCGGCAAATCCTACAAATCAGGGGTTGGTTTTTTTTGAAAGCCCAGTTACCAACATATCTTATTATGAGGAATTTTTAAAAGAGCCTAGTCCAGAAAAGTATGCCATTCTTGATACTGGCAATATTCTAAAATAACAACTCACACAAACAATTTTCCAATTTGTTTTGTTACTTTTCTTCATTTCCTGCTCTTTATTGTCAGTTGCGTGAGCAGAGCACTTTAAACGTTTTGTATGATTTGCTCTTTGTCCAGCAGAGACATTCTATTATTGAACAATTCATCTCATATTTACACGTAGAACTTGTCATTTTCTCACCATTTTGAATGCGTAACATTATCTTGATTTTCATTTTCGCCATCACCATATGCCTCTTCTTACCAGCGAATTTAACACTCTCTTTGCTTTTGCACTTTCAGACATGATTGTGTTAAAAAATCTTATAGAACGTCTCCACAATCAGCAAACATGGCCTGTAGGCAATACATTACAGAGGGTGGAAACCACAGTGCCTGCTCACGACCTCTTCCATCGGGACCAGCAAAATGGACATGGTTTTGTTTATGTCTATAAAAATTTGTAATGTAACAGAGTAGCAGTTAATTCACAGTGCAACTTGGATTTAATGAAAAACATCTAATTATTTTTGTCTATAGTTAATCTAGTCTTCCTACCATAATTTCCCACCACTGGTTAGCAGAGGAAAATTAACTAAATGTCCAATATGATTTAAAGTTTAGTTCAATCCAATAATTTATGTACTCCCTTTAGACAGTGTCAACCTCTTAAACAAAACAAACGCTTGGTCTCTCAGATGGCTTCCTCTTTCCGTGCCTCTCTGCAGGCTGTGATCCAGACGCACAGGGAAAGGGATGGGCGGCTATGGGCCCCTAAAGTTGGGGCAGGGAGGCTCCCACTCCTGCTGGTGCGTGAGTGCACCCTGTCAGATGCCAGGCAATGTCAGGTGGTCCTTGCCCCCCCAACAGCTGCTCCCCTCCCACTCGCTGTGCTGCCGTCAGCAGCTGCTGACCTTCTAGCTCACTCTTTTGGCTCAGACATTCTCCAAGGGAGGCTGGCCACCTCCCCTTGCGGACTCTCCCTTGGCCACTTGTAAGCTTCGTGCCCCTGAGTTTCTGCTCCGTCCTCCGTCTGCGCCCCGTCGGGCTGTTAGATCACCTCACCTCACCGCGGCAGGCCCCGCGGCAGGCCCACCTGGCCTACCCAGAGTTTGACAAACTGAATTTAGAGGACTCCTTCTGCCAAACCACACTGTGCCGCCAAGTTTACCTGTCTTCATGTGACTGTACCCAAAATGAGCAGGGGCAATCTGAGACGCAGCCCCTCCTGGGGTCCCATACAGGTGCAGTCAAGGGCCCCCACCCTCAGAGTCTCTCTCAATTTATACAACATACCTCCCCATGGACGGGTCAAAACCCTAAGAGGACATTTCTGAAAACAAACATCTGACAAACTTGTTCTCCGTGTACCTCACTCAACCCAATCCCTTCCCACAGTCCCCTGGGGCAGGAAAGAGGCAGGTTCCCCTTTTCTCTTCCCATCAGGACCTGCTCCGTCTAGAACTCCAGGGTCACACCAAGCATGAGCCTTGATCTGCTTAGAGTCTAAGAAAGGAATGAAACAACCCTTTCTCAAGACAAATAGCTCACATGGCAGTTACCTTGCTGAAAATGCATGTTTAATGTTAAAAGATAAATTTTACACCAGTCTTTCTTTCTGCGCTATTTCTCATCTTCCCCTGGCACACGGATGCCTTGGGCAGTGAGGGTGAAGGTGTGCACTCCACACAGCAAAGAGCGTTTTCAAAATACGATCCCTGTTGAAACGTCTTAAGTGCAGGAACTGTATGTTGCCTCATTCATGAGGACGACACCTGGGAAAGGAAATTTACCCACCACATGTCCCCCTCTGCACCGCCTCTTTCCTGCAGTGCTTGTGTGTGCGTGAAGGAAAGCACTGACTCAGAAATCAGTCCCATGCAGCAGAGAGACGACTGCTGTGTTGTGACTGGCCCTGAGAATCTGATTTTGTGCCAAAAAGTGAGGGAAACATCAAGTGTCTTCCTACTTCTGGGGTGTATTTCTGGTATAATACTTAGTGGCAACGCTTCCCATATTTTGGTTAAGTGTTTCCTTTTCGGTTTCAGTGCTGTTGGGAGCTTTTGTCTTTTCCTGTGTCTTCACACGTGTTTTACATTTATGGCATCTGCGCAGGGCAGTGTCAAAATGCCCTTTTCAGCCAGAAGTCCTGGAACCCTTGCCCTCCCCTAACGTTCCTGCATCGGAGGCCTCCTCTCTCTGCTCCCTTCACACTCTTCACACCCCTCTTCCCTTGCAGTCAGAGTATCGTGTGTGCATACTATAGGGATAGGTGTGTACTGTAAAACTCACTACTTACTTTCCAGTCTTCCCAGAAAAACTGTAAGGTCTTTTAAAAGAATATCCATGTCCTACTTTATTTTGAATTTTCAGCAACAAACACGGTGCCTGACACATGGTAGGTATGAGACAAACACTCACAACGTAGGGGTTTTCACATGCCTCGTACAGAAATGTTTTCCACCAGGCACGAAACCGTGATCTTTCAGAATCTCCAGAACTAACTGATTATCAGCCTCACAAAACAGAAACAACGCACTGCCCAGTGGGAAAGTGACTGAAGGAAAAAAGAGAAGGAACGTTTTTATGCCTCACCTTGCTTACTTATTTGGAATTTGGATTCTTAGTTTTAGTTAATCAAAATTTTCATTAAGCCACAAAAAAATATCTTTTGGAATTTGAAAGATTTGTGTTTGAACACCAACAGGCATAGGTGTAGAGTTACACAAGCATCTACAGTTGATGATAAAAATAATAGAAGACATTTAACCTAAGCTCCTCCGTCTACGGATGAGGAACTTCCATCCCCAGGATGTGACATTTTTTGCCTGTAAATGTTTCCTACAGTCTTTCTTCCCTTTCGCATGTGGCTCTGTCACTGCAAACTTGGCCAGAAACATGCACTTTTTCCTTTCTTTGCTTTTCAAGGCAAACGTGACGCTGGCACAACTTTCTTTCAAATGATGCTTGTATCTGAAACAATGTCTTATGAACAAAAATGGTTGCCTTAAAGTTCTTAGCTTATGAAGGTTCTGCTACTACTCGTCTGTGTGTAAAAATTCAGTCTCTCACCTAATGCCTTGTCAAGTTTTTCTTCCTTAGTTTATCAAAGAAACCCATTACACATGGTTAAAAAAAATGAAATGAAAAGCAGTAGTATCCTACCCCACTTCTCTTTTTAACCATTTTTAGTTTTAGTGATTCCAGTAATATCTGCTTATTTCTAAATAATACGCTTACCTCGTTTCTTTATTAGTGTAGTTCACTGTCTACTGATTCACCACCATGAAAAATGAGCCTCCATTATCTCACATCACCTTTTTGCCAGCCCCCTCCTCCTGATGTTTCATATTTTAGCTCTTCTCTTGATGACCTTGGTGACCTCCTCTGAAATAGTAAATCTAAACCTCTAGTCCTGGTTTCGTACCCTTTGGATGTGCCTCCGGACACCCCACCAGGCAAGGTGGAGGCATCAGCAGCTCTACCCGCCCGTCTCTGCTCCCCGACCATCCCCCCCAGCTTCTGTCAACCGTTTATTGTGTTTGTTTTAATGGTCAACTATATCCAAAATTCATATGATTTTTAATTGTGAACTTATATTTAAGGATGGGAGACTCGGTAACCACCAGAGAGTGTTCCTGCTGTTCTGTGTGTAGGTCTGTTTCCCTGTCAGGTCTCTCCCACCAATAGGACGGCTGCCTGGAAATTCTGTGTGCCTCATGGGGCTTGACAGCTAGTTGGCTTTACTTTGGGGGGACAGCTGGAGCACTAGACCTGGGCCTCTCCAAACACTGCTCCATCTCCTCAGTCGACCTAGTAACGAGACCCACAATGACACACAAGGCATCATGACGTTGGGCCAACAGAGCCTGATATCACCTGCCCCGTCCCCATGAAATACCCAACAGAAAGAAAAGGACCATAGTGGTCATAATACCATCACTAACGATAAGAAAAGATCACTCGCCCGAGCCCATCATCAGTAGAGATGGACCGAGGAATGAAGGCTGGGCGGCACGCACTCTGCTACTGGCCGGCTGGGTTCGGATCCCGGGCGCGCACCGACGCACCACTTGTCTGGCCATGCTGAGGCCGCGTCCCACATACAGCAACTAGAAGGACGTGCAACTATGACGTACAACTATTTACTGGGGCTTTGGGGAGAAAAAGGGGAAAAAAAAAAAAAGAAGGAGGATTGGCAACAGATGTTAGCTCAGGGCCAGTCTTCCTCAGCAAAAAGAGGAGGATTAGCATGGATGTTAGCTCAGGGCTGATCCTCCTCACAGAAAAAAAAAAAAAAAAAAAAAAAAAAGGCTGAGCGTCAGCAGACGACAGTCTCTCACGGAAGCAGGAGGAGGCCCGGCTCGCTCCCACGGTCAGGCAGTGGGATAAACGGACATCCCGCTTTTGAACTGGGGGGTGCCGGGTCCTTCCACCCCCCTTCATTACCCCGTCACAGCTGCTGGGCACTTGCAGCCGCTATCAAGGGGTCGGGAAGGCGGCGCCTGCACCTGCGCTAAGCCGGGCCAGGCGACCAGCGCCGCCGCATACCCCCGACGCGCGTCACGGGAGCCGCGCGCCCCCGGTGGTCCTGCGACGCCTCCCCGGAGCGCAGTCAGGGCCGAGGCGCGCGGCAAAGAGCAGAGCGCGGCTGTGAGGAGCGCTGCCTGAAGCGGTGGTCCTGCTCGCGTCTGCGGCGAAGCCCGCGGGCTGGCGGCTACAGACGGGCGCGGTGTCTTCTCACGGCTCCGGGGCTGCGGCGCCGCGCCCGGCCGGCCCTCCTGCGGGCCGCGCGCTGCTGGCGGCCCCTCGCGCCCCCGCGCGGCAGCAGGGGCGGGACGGCTCCCTGCGGCGCCTTGACGAGGACGCTAGTCCCTTTCACGAGGCCCGCTCCCCCCCGAAGGCCCCACGTCCCCACACCGGCGCGTTGGAATTAGAGCTTCAGCCTGCGGACTTTGAGGGGACACCTGCGGTCCCTCGGAGCAACACGCATCACACACACGGAAATCAGAAGACGGGGACCCGAGACACAGAGACACTGCTCGAAACGAGAGTCGCCGGCTGCAGCACGCGAGGGAAGAGCCAACCGCCGCCAGAGCTGCTTGCCTTGGGCAGACCCTGCTCCTCGGAACAGAGCCGCCCCCGGGGACACGGGGACACGGGGAGACGGGGACACGGGGACACGGGGAGACGGGGACACGGGGACACGGGGACACGGGGAGATGGGGACACGGGGACACGGGGAGACAGGAGATAGGGACACGGGGAGACGGGGAGATGGGGACACGGGGACACGGGGAGACAGGAGACGGGGACACGGGAGACAGGAGACAGGAGACGGGGACACGGGGACACGGGAGACAGGAGACAGGAGATGGGGACAAGGGGACACGGGGACACGGGGACACGGGAGACGGGGAGACGGGAGACGGGGACACGGGGACATGGGAGACGGGGACACGGGGACACGGGGAGACGGGAGACGGGGAGACAGGGAGACAGGACACGGGGACACGGGGAGACGGGGACATGGGGAGACGGGGAGACGGGGACACGGGAGACAGGACACGGGGACACGGGGACACGGGAGACAGGAGACGGGGACACGGGAGACGGGAGACGGGGACACGGGGACATGGGAGACGGGGACACGGGGACACGGGGAGACGGGAGACGGGGAGACAGGGAGACAGGACACGGCGACACGGGGAGACGGGGACATGGGGAGACGGGGAGACGGGGACACGGGAGACAGGACACGGGGACACGGGGACACGGGAGACAGGAGACGGGGACACGGGAGACGGGAGACGGGGACACGGGAGACAGGAGACGGGGACACGGGAGACGGGGAGACAGGAGACGGGGACACGGGGACACGGGGAGACGGGGACACGGGGAGACGGGAGACGAGGAGACGGGACACTGGGACACGGGGACACGGGCCGCGCCCTCCCGCAGTGCCCCCCTTCTGCGGCAGGGGGCTCTGGAGGCCCGGGCTGGCCGGCGCGGCCGCGGGGGTTCCCGAGAACCAGAGAACCGGCTGCTCCAACCAGCCGCGGCGACGCCCTCCCACGGCGGGGTCCGGCGCGGTGACCGACGCCTGTGACCCCAAACCTGGGCCTGTGCGCCTGTCGTCCCTGCAAGAGGCGGACTCTAAAGAGCCGGAGCCGAAATCGAGATCTCCAAGCCCTGCGGAGCTCTGCGTTCGGGAAGGGCCACGGGAAGGCTCTGGGGTGGGGATGTGGGGGCGAATCTGGGAGGGGTCCTCCCTCGTCCCGTCTGTGGCACAGCCTTCTTCACCTTCCAGAAGGAAACCTTTCTTCCTCTCTACCACTCAAGATTTTACCGTAGTCTCTGTCCTTAGTCTATCTCTGAAGGGGTTCAGAGCACGCCACCCCGAAGTCGGCCACTGCCGCAGAAGGATTATTCCGAGCTGAAGGCAATCGAGAGCACAGACACAAGAACTCTCGCCCTCCCCTCTCCACCGGGAAGGGCAGGACGATTCTGGATCACGAGACAACTCTAGACCCTGAGCAGCCCAGGGAATGGGCCTGAGGAGTCTATGAGGAATCTACGTGACGAACCTCGCTAACACAAACCATGGCTTCCATTCCTTTCCCTCTATTTACCTTCCCACAGTTTGCCCCCCAGAAGCTCAAAGTCCCTTTCCTTTTCTTGTCACTTCTCTACAAATGTGTGGTTCTTTCCTAAGATGCTCTAGAAGCCCCAGTTCTAATCACCACTTTGAGTTACTCACCACTGAGTCCTCCGTGTGCGTGCTCAGATGCTCACAGTCATAACCTTCTGATTTTCTCCTGTTAATCTGTCTTTTGAGTCTAATTTGCAGAGCCCAGTCAATGAACCTAAGATGGGAAGAGGAAAAGTGTTTTTCCCTTCCCTCCATCTCCCTCCCATCCCTTGTGCACCTCAAGCTGAACAGAGTTGATGATTATCATTGTCTCTCTCACCTCTCCAGCTGAGAATGAGCAGCCCTGCGTCCAGGACAGCACATGTCTCCTGAACAGCCCCGGCTGCTGTGAGTGGAGGTGCTGGGGTGGCCTGGCTGGTCTATACGGGGCTGTCAGTGCCTGCGGAGCCCAGAGTGGATCCACGGAACTGCCGATTTCTCAATGTCGGATTTTTTTTAATCCATCTCCTTCATTTTATTTTAAAAATTGTTATTCACTTTTAGTTACACAAGTGAGCATGAATACATTCCCACAGTAAAAACATTGAATGTTACTTAGAGTGAACTCTTTCCCGGAACCCTCAATCCAGGCCCCCCCCCCAGAGGGAACCACAACGGTGGGCTTGAATCCTGCCAGGCACATTTCTGTGCACGGATGTTCATACAGTCAGGTTTATCAAAATACATAGTTTCATGTTGTTATTGTTGTTACTTTACAGAAATGGCATCAAACTACACCTACTGATCTGTGACTTTCCTTTTGTTCAGATACTGTTGATGCAACTTATGGACCTACGGATCCACCTCATACTCTGCACCTGCTGTGTGACATTCCCTATATGCTCACATTGTTTATTTAAGCACTCCCCTGCTGATGGATATTTAGATTATTTCTATTTTTTTTTACTATAAATGATGATACAGTGAATAGCTATGTATTTGTAAATATTTTGTTACAATAAATTCTGGGAAGTAAAATGGATGGATAAAAGATATACACGTTTCAAAGTTTTCATATGGTTTTAAACCTCTCTCAGCCTGACCTTGGGAATGATGAGCAAGGGACAGTGGAAGTGGCAAGAGGTCCAAGGAGCCCAGAGGCACCAGGTCTCAGTTGATCACACTGCCGTGTTAACTCACACCCTTGAGGGTGTCCCAAGTGGGCCACACAACGGATCTTTGAGAACCTCAGTGGACGAGGACTACTCAAGCTGTTTTGAGAGAGCTGGGCATGGCCGTGGGGCTCATCAGCAAAGCAGCTGCTATCACTGGCAGCAACAAAGTCACCCCACTCCAGAATCCATTCTGGTCCCACAACACAGCTCCTTCTGTAACGGTAAAGGCAGCCCTGAGGAAATGGAGGTGGACGCCCCCTCAGTCCTGCAGAAAAGGGGACAGGACTTTCTCAGTCCCTCCTTCAAGAAGTAGCTGACTGATGGACAGCATGCAATGATCCGAGCCCGGTGAGAGCAAAGCTGCCAAACTCCTTGAGACACTAGATGACGCACAGAGATCTCACGTACGCAGCAGGATGCAGCTCAGCCAACCAATGTCCAGTGCTCGGCTGAACTGTTACCAGTGATGAAACAGGCCATTGTAAACCTAATTAAACTACCAAGATGATGCATAAGAAATCAGCTGCACACACAATGGAATGCTAGTTGTCCCTGATTCTGACTCGACGTGGACATTTTGAGCCAGGAGGCGAAGGGCTCCTCATGTGTAACTATTTCTTCCAAATGCATGCCCTCCACAACCACTGCTGTGCTCCACCCATGGAAGTACGACAACAGGCAAGCACAAACCAGCAACTGAACAAATTGTGGAATGGCATCCTGTTCACACAAAGATGCACGATTTGGATGAAAGGCAGGGTTTCATATAACCCAAGAACAGCCTTCCTCAGAGACCAATGGGACGGTGGATGTGGAATTTAACCATGACTGAAAGTCCATGGTTAAGGTAAGAGCATTCTGAGCCACCTCTGCCTCTTGGTGTTAGCTGATCACATGATGAAGATTACAGATTGGGCTCAGGGAGGTCCTCCCAGTCACCAGCACGAAGGACAGAATAGACAAGACCCTTTGGCTCCTCTACAGCTGCTTGGCATATCATCCCACTGTTTTCGAATTATTGCAAGTGAGGTTAGACAACATTCCAGCTGCACAGACTGACCACCTGTAAACCCAGAAGCTTAACACGAGTCCCGTGAAGGTCTCCTTCTGTTCTTCCTGTTTAACTGCACCCTCTGAAAGATCGCTCGAAGTTCCAGAAATGGTTCTGAAGAAAATTTTGGCTTGGATCCTTAGGTAAAACCCTAAAGCTTACATTCCACCACTTTTCGTAGAAGTCAGCTTATTATTCAAGAAGAGAGAGAGCTTCTTCAGTACCCTGGTTGTGGTCTGCAGAATTTCTTGTAAGTGTAGATCCTCAGTATATTTATTAGAGCCTGGGACCCACCACTAGCCAGAACCCTCAGCTTTCTTTCTTGGCTGCCATAAGAAAAAAATTTAGAGGAAGCCTGTTGTAACAACCAAGGACACAGTATTTATTTGGTTGAGCAAGGTGACCTCTCTGAACATGCTCAGGACAAGGAAGGTGCCCAGGTCATTGAAATTAAGGGAGCTATAACTCTTTGGACAGAATTCTTTCACTCTAAAAATAAGGATACGGCAGCATGAAGCTACAGTTTTTTTCCAAGTGTGTGAGGACAACCCACCTTTCAGGTGAATTGACTAGCTCTCTCGCTTCGGAACTGAGCCAGTGGCTTAGAATGAGGCCATTGGTCTTGGACTCAATTGGCTGTTTTCAGGAGGATCGGGCAGTGGATACAATGCCTTAGGTATGGACCCATGTGGGAACATGGGACCGTGACACTATCCTGATGCTGACCAGCAGGATGCATGGCTACCCCATCTGGGACATGCCTAGGACCCTATGGATGGGCTGCCTGAGGTGACATCACCAGCTGTCCCAGTTTGACACTGATCTATAAATTATCCGTAGGAATGACAATACACATGGATTTGGGGAGTGACTCCAGGAAAAGAATGCACAAGAATAGATCATAAGATGGAATTTTTAAAACCCTAGCCTTTGTTTAAATATTTGTAATAGAACTGACTTTGCTTGCTTTGAAGTGGCTCTATAATTTTTTGTTTGGAATAATAGTTAGTTTCTTAAGTTATGGTTAATAGTGGCACAGCAATTTCTAATTCTTAAGAAACAAGTGATAATGTAGAACAAAGGTTGGTAAACTAAGGCCCGCAGGCCAGATCCAGCCACAGGCCCCGAGCAAAGAATGGTTTTTACATTTTTCAGTGCTTGGGGGAAAAAAGTCAAAAGAAGAATGATATCTCATGCCATGTGAAAATTACATGAAATTCAATTGTTAGCGTCCATAAATAAAGTTTTACCGGAACACCACCTCACTCATCAGCCGACACGCTATTGAGGGCTGCTTGCACGCTCCAACAACAGAGATGAGTGGTGGCGACAGAGCCCACAAAGCTGGAATATTTACCATTTGGCCTTTTAGAGAAAACGTTTGCTGATCTCTATGGTAGAACATGAATTCACAGTTATTCTAATTTTATTTTCAAAAGTCTAACATTGTGTGGGCTCTTTATATAAAATAGACAAACCAATACCAGGGGGAAGGGGGTGCGGGGAGGGGGAAAGGGGGAAAGAGGCACGTATGTATGGCGATGGATAAAAACTAGACTGTTGGTGGTGAACACAGTGCAGTCTATACAGAAACTGATGTATACTAATGTACACCTGAAATTTACACAATGTTATAAGCCAATATGACCTCAATAAAATGATTTCAAAAATAAAATAAAATAGACAAACCAAAATGTTCCAATTAGTTTCCATTTTTAATATGCTTAAAATAAGCAAGGAGATCTATTTCATGATTTGGGTCAAAAATTGTCTAGAATATGTGCAGGTAAGGGTTAATGCGCGATGTTATTTACAAGCTTGTGTTGGACAACTTACCAGTTGTCATTGATCCCACAGTTGTTCTAATCTGCTCTGACAAGACGCTTCAGGAGAAAGTGAAGTTACAAAAATCTAAATAATTCCAATCTAGTTAGTTCCAAATCTAAATAAACTTTTAAATTGATGAAACTGTTAACATACGCTGATGAACTGCCCTCCAGAATACAGCACAATTTGCAATCCCACCGCAGATAGATACAGCAAGTCTGCATATCGGCCCATTTCCCCAGAGCCTGGACAACGTGGTGATTCTCACCACTCTGACAGGTGAAAGTGAGGTCTTCACATTTGTAGTTTTCTGTTTACTAGGGACAAGGATGATGTTCCTCATCAGTTTCCATTTGCTATTCTGTTAATTGTCTATTAATATCTTTGGCTTGTTGAAATAATATGTCTTAATTTGTATTTTCCTTATTACTAGAGAAGTTGAGTGTTCTTCAATGATTACTGGTCATTTTTTTTCCTATTCTATGAGTTGCCTGTTTCTATCCTTTGCCAATTTTTCTACTGCGTTGCTTGTCTTTTATTAATATTGAATACTATTACTATTGTTTAGGGGTCTCAAAGTGCAGTCAGTTTTCAGAAAGCAAACAGAATCTGGAGCTACAATTTAATTAAACTCGTGTCCAAGCCGGTCCTGGAGTTGGCCTCCTGCCCTGTCTGTGTTGTACTCCTTCCACAAAGCACAGAAAATTGCCAGATGACAAATTAGTTATCTTGTCCAGGAAACAGCACGTGCCTTTTCTTTCCTCCTCTAAATAAGCTGTTCAAACAAAGAAGGAAATTGGTCATTAAAAATAGCTGCTGGTTTTATCAGCAAGACTCAGTACAGTCAAAATCAGTTTTGGGCTCAAACGGCAACAGGATGTATTGAACACCTTCTGTGTGTGCGGTAATGTTGGTGATTCCTTAAGACGATACCAAAGGACTTTCCAGACCCTCCCAGTGTTGGGGGTTGGGAGCAGTGGTGCCAAGCAAGACCAGACCAGCCTGCGAGGGGGAAAAGATCCTAAGAGGGGTCCATGTTGAAGCCCTTAGAGACTGCCATGGTCAATCCAGGAAGTAGGGATCCATTGACAAGTGCAGAGGGCAGTGACAGGGCCAAGGATAGGAAACGAGCTAGGGTTTTTAGGGCATGGATGGACTGGAAAGAGAGGAGTGAGGCAAAGCAAGCCCTGGAAGCTTGCTCTTCCAGAGAGGACGGTCTCCAACCTGCTGTAACAGCCACGAGTCGTCTCACATGAGTCCCCGGGTGGAGTGGCTTAAAGCAGTGGTTCTCCACTCTCGCTGTGCAGCCCATGGAAGCCTGGGCCCTCGCCAGGGAGGTGGACTCATTGGTCTGGGGTGGAGCCCAGGCATCAGTATTTTTTACAGCCTCTCAGGTTAACCTAAAGCTAGGATTGAGCGCCATGGGCTTAAAGAGTCAATCAGCTGAAGTAGAAGAAAGAGATGTGGCCATAGTCTTGTATATGTTATTCACGGCTATGCTCAGAAGCCCAGCCTTGGGTGGAGAGCTGCTCTGGGCCACCTCAAGTCAGGCTTGAGAGGGAAATCAAACCCACAGTGTTTCTCCACAAGAGAAGAGTCTTCTGCCTAGAAGAGCCGTGGTGCCATTAGCTCATCCAGGAGACATGGCAGAGAGGCTGGCAGAAGATGATGTGCTCTGTGTGAGACCCTGTGAGGATGGGTGTGTAGCTACATGTCAGTTGTTCCCATTAGAAATATACATGCACTGCTCAGGAGAGAACTCTGCACTAGGAAATCACCAAAAAGAGCTGCCGTGGGCTGAACTGTGTCCCCTCCAAAATTCATACGTTGAGGGATTAGTGCCCTTATAAGAAGAGAAGCCAGAGAGCTTGCTGTCTCTCTCTCCCTCCCCTCTATGTGAGGATACAACAAAAAGGCAGCCGTCTACCAGCCAGGAAGAGGTCTCACCAGAAACCCGCCGTGTTGGTGCCTTGATCTTGGACATCAAGCCTCCAGAACTGTGAGAACACAAATTTCTATTGTTTAAACCAATATTTTGTTATGATATTTTGTTATGGCAGCCTGAGCTGACTAATACAAGAGCCGTGGGAATGGACCAGATGACACAGAGAGAGATCAGAGAGTGAGAAGAGAAATGCATCTACAAGAGGACCTTGGAGAGCCCTACATTTAAGGCAGGGCAGAGGAAAGAAATCCAGAGAACGTGCAGACAAGGCGCCAGAGGGACAGAAGGGAAACTAGGCATGTGCCAAGACAGAAAAGGTTTGAAGAAGGTGGGGTGCTGGGCAGAGTAACTGGAGAGAGGAGCCCGGTGTGGGGAAGAGGGAGAAGCCCTTCAAATCTTCTGCAGTGAAGGCACCGGTGAGCTCAAAGGCAGTTCCAGGCAAAACAGAGAGGCAGACCACAGATCACAGGACAGGCTTTCTTTTTGCTTCTTCCCCTTGTAAGATCACTGCCTGGCCCTGAATAGCCCTGCTATGGGCCCTAAGGCTTGTGGCTGGAAAGTTCTGCACGAGCTGGTCCACCAGGAATGGTGTGATGCCTGTGTCTAGAATCCACAGAAGAAGCAAACAGTGCTGCCCTCATCCCCAAGAGGCGTGGTCAGACTAGTTGTCAGGCCTTTTGCTCATGTCCCACGTTACCAGACGGAACCCCATCAGGCTGGAGCCCAGCCTCCCGCCCATCTAATAGAATGGGGCCTGGACTACCTTAGCTGTCTCCTGCTAGCTCCCCTCTTTGGGACTGGTTCTTGCTGCCCTACGTGAGCTTGGTTAAACCTCTGATTTATGTCTTGGACACTTAGATGCAACCAAGAACCACAGCCATCTTCCGGAAGCCTTGGTGTCATTCAACCCTAGGCCTGGCCGACAGCAGGATGAGACATGGCAGTATGTCCCCTTGCTTTGGGGCTTTGGTGCAGCCATCCAGTCGGTCTTCATTGGTCCCCTTCCCCATCCCACCACGGCCCCGTGCAGTGCAGTCTGTCCCTAGGCCTCGGGGGCATTGAGGCCACAGCACTGACCACACGTGAACCCTCACTGCTCCCAGGCGCTGTCCTAATTGGCCTTCCTGAGAGCCTGATGCCTCTGCCAACACGGGAGTCCTTTCATCGCTCTTTCTTAATAGTGTGAACAGACATTTCAACCCGTTTGTCTCAATCACAAGGCAACCTAGAAAATTTATACACTTAACAGAGTAAATCTGAGTGCTGTCTCCAGGCTGCAATCATCTTCTTGCTGGAACACAGACACAACTCCTCTCAGTTCCCTCCCACCACATCCGCCCCACCGAGCCGGCGCCTGTCTCTCCTGGACCCTGATGATCCCACCAATAAATAAACAATTAGGCTTGAAGCAAGTTTCCGGACGAGCTGAGCCCACGCTGCCTGTGGCCTGATCTGTGATGAATGATCAGGGATCTTGGAAAACGTGTGCGTCATCTGTCACCCGGGGAACAATTTCTTGCTGTCAACTTTTTAAAAAGTGATTTCCAAGAGGGCTTAAAAAAAAAAGCCCACAAGACATCACCACACTCCTTCAGGTTTGCAGAATCCTTTGATATGCTCAGATGAAAGAAACAGTCCCGAGTAATTAATCTAAGCCTGCAGACCGTTGCCTGAGGTCTGACGGGAATCAGACCAAGCCTGGTGGGTGCAGGGGAGGCAGCTCACGGTACCCCAGCCCTGTCGACAGCCAGCCCCAGGGATGGTTAGATGAGCCTGCATCTCTTGTCACCTTCCCCCTACAAACAAGGCAGAAATGAAGTCCAAACCAGGGCCTCTGCTGATAACCTAAATACACAGAAAGGATGTGATCATCCTTGGCCCCTGCAAAACTACTAAACTGCTTGAGTTTCCCCACTGGGACTGAGGATGTATGCCGCTTGGAGCAGACGCAGTGTTGTCTATACTGACAATATCTATACAGACACAACCTTTGCTCCCAGCCCCTCCCTCCTGCCCTCAGCCGCTCCCCTCCAGGAGAATAGCCAGGAGAGGTCAGCCCATCCATCCAACGCCAGTATCTCAGAGAAGTGGTGTTGGCCCTCCTTCCAATGTTGCTAAGTGCCCCCAATGGTCAGATTCTATCTGCTTTTTCAGGTCCTGGGTATTTTTCTTTTGCTGCCACGTCTGTTTTTCTTGGCCTATCCCATCATCCTTGGGTGGGTAAAAGATATAACATTACATAGAAATGGAGACAACGTGGCCCAGGTGTTCTGCCTTACTGCCTAGACACACAAACGTCTATTCTTGCCATCTCAGTGAGTCCTGCATCAGGACCAGAGACGGGCTAATCACTTTCTGAGTTGTCTGGGCCAGCAGCTATTAGTGGAAAAAGTGATTCGAATGATGGCAGAGAACACGCTCCCACTGCCCACAGGTGACAGGAGGAGGCAGCGGGAACGTCGTGTCCCAATCCTGACTCTGCCCCAGGGTCACTCAAGGACTCTGCTCTCTGCCTCACCTTCCTCCTCTGAGGAATGAGAACACTGGCTGCTCCCCGGGAGGGCCAGGTCGAGGAGTCCCTAATGAGGGAACGGCAGCAGCTGACAGCTGTCCTGTGTGGAACAGCACGTCCTTGCTGGCCCACATCCCCCGCCTCACCTCTAGATCTCAGCGGCTCGTGGCAGGCAGCTCAGAGAATACAGACACCCACAGACCTGTCAGCTGCATGAGGCCCCCTGGGCGGTCTGGGGGCCACTCATTGTGTGGTCACTGCTCATAACGACACAATGCTTGTGCTTCTGTCTCCGCCAGTGACAGTTGATTTACTTAGGATGCTCCAGGAAGGCCCACACGCTCACCTCATCGCCGGCTCACCAAACACAGTGCAGTTAACTCCGTTAATAGGGCCAAGGTCTCACGTGGAGTTTGTTTTTGATTCAGGGGCTATAGACAGGCTCACGGCCGAAGTGAGTAGAGTGAGTGGTCAGCGCAGACTTCTGCTGCCCAAGTGGTGGGAAAAGTTCACCTCTAAGCCAGTCTTTTAACTTGCTTCTCTCCCCTCGTCATCCTGCTTTGAGTCACTTAAAATAAATTGTCCCTCTCTTGGGTGAAATTGGACCTGTCTTAGGTCACAAAGAAATCTTCTTGGAGGTAACCTATGGAAGCTGCATCAAGCATTCAGTCATGGACTGCATTGGGATCCCCGGAGCCTAGCCTCGCCTCCGGCAGCTCACCACCTCCCTCCTCTTTCCCCTCCCCGTTCCTTTCTCCTTCAGAGTCAGCAGCGGCAGCCGCTCAGCGCTGGAAACCATAACCGCATGACAAGGTCTAGTTCTCAGGAGGAAGGGTGAGGCTGTTCTCGCTCTATTCACGGTTGTATGCCAGAGGCCCCGGAGTGACAAATCCCGCCCTGCAATCACATCTACTCCCTACCACAAGATCCTAGGAAAGAGATGCAGGGTGCAGTTGCTGAATGAGAATAAAAAACCAATTTATTAACAGCTCACAGACGCCTGACATTATGAAAAGAGCTCTGTTGAAAATTCTGAGTTACAACATGAAGATTCTGCTTGAGACCTTAATAGGACTTCCTACTTCCCCCTAAACCTGAATCTAGGGAGAACAGGTTCAGATGTGCTTTGGAGAGAGACAGAGAGATGAATGACCCTCAGGCTCCCAGGGTTCAACCATCCAACTCCTTGGACTCAACGTGAGAGAGGAAGAGGTGGCAGCTCACCAATCCTGCAGGATGAGGTGAAGGAGAAAGAATGGAAGAGAAGTGGGAGCCCAAAGACAGCACCTCTCCAGGCACATTGCCCTGCCCGCCAGTAACTTCCTGGAACTCTGTCCCACCATCCAGCGGGTCTTCAGCCCCTGAGGAGGTGGACAGAGGTCAGTGCTCTCGAGTAGGGTAAAGAGGGAGCAGTGTTCCCTCCCTTACAGCTAGCATCATCATTGTTGTTATCAGCAAGGCAAGACAAACATCCCCATGCCAGTGCAGCCATGCGAGGGAACCACTGCTCGCTCACCAGGCTTCTCCTACATACGAGGCATGACGTGAGGCTCTCTGCAACCTGGGTGGAGCTCTCTGCGTTGATTAGAACTTAAGACGACACTATTAACTTAAACATCACATTTCAGAATGCAACTGGGAATGAAAGGGCCCATTGACACTGGCTGGAGAAGCCCCAAAGACAGACCTGGGCCTTGGAAATAGAGCTTCTCACATGGGAGAGCAGGCACTCCGCTTCAGGTCATGGAGGAGATGCTAGCTAAGAAATTAGTTCTGGAATTTAGAGGATGAGTAGCGTAAAGTTCAGCCAAAAGTAACAGAGGTGTCCTGCCAAGCAGACAGGTGGGCAAAGCCCACCAAGGTTGAAAGGAGGTGGTGTAAAGGGAGGAAGAAGGCAGAAAGAGGGAGGAAACATTGACGATAAAATCTGAAGGCACTGGCAGTAGTTTTTTCCAAGCTGAGGATGGGTAGGGATCTGGCCAGGAAAGGATTGTTTCAGGCCAATGGAACAGTGTTTGTGAAAGATGAGAGTTGGCAGGTTGTACATATCAGTTAAGTATTGCAAACTAGGGAAAGTGAATAGACACCTGGAAAAAAAGAGAAGTTTGTTTCTCTCTTAAGTAAGAGTCCAAAGGTGGACGTTTCTGAGTTGACAGGTCAGCCCCACAAAGTCTTCACTGACCCACACTTCAACTTGCTACTCCAGCAGATTACCATTAGATCATTGCCTCATGACCCAGGATGGCTGCTTGAGCTCCAGCCTTGACATCTGAATTAAGGAGAGTGACAGGATTTGCCATTTTGGACGATGGCTATGCTTGCAATGTGAAGAATGCTGTGGGGAGAAAATGCCTGTTGGTAAGCCATTGCAGTAATTTGGGCAAAAGATCACTGTGATCTGAGCTATGCCAGGCTACCACTAGCATAACTCAGGTTGTAATTATCTTTTGCCTTAGTTACTTCAATAGAGGAAAATACTGATGACATAGTAAGTGGCAACATGGAATATAAAACTAAACATAGAATTAAGACTTCTACTTTGCCCCATTTGGTAGAATAAGTGTTCTGAGGACCCCCCACCCCCTACCCATTGAAGAACAACTAGATCCTGATTGAACAACTTTTTGATGTTGGCATGAAAAGAACTATAGAAGGTCTCCAAGGATCCATACACACACACACACACACACAAAAAAAAAAAAAAAAAACAAACACAAATATGAGACCTGGGTGCAGACTCGGGGGTGCTGAGCAGTGACCACCCAGGAGGAACAGGGCAACCCTGAGGGCTGTTGCCTATAGCAGCATGGCCACAAGTATACGGAGCCTTGGGCCAGGACTGAGGTGGGGAAACTGGGCCTGAGACACCCGCTGTGGAGCACAGACACTTGAGGAAGTGCAAAGTTACACCAACAGTGACATCTAAGCCAACTTTGAGGTAGGAGGGCACACAGTGCCCACACAGACTGCTCTCACTTCTGATACCAATGGTGAGTTCTCAGGGTTCCCAAAACCACCCTCAGTTTCAATAATTCACTGGAAGGGCTCACAAAACTCACTGAAAACTGTTATACTCAAAGTTATGGTTTCTTACAGGGAAAGGATACAGATTAAAATCAGCCAAGAGAAGAGGCACATAGGGAGAGTCCAGGAGAAGTACCAGATGTGGGGCTTCCGTGGTCCTCTCCCATGGGGCTGTGGACACATTACTTTCCTGGCATCAACATGTGACATGCACATTGAGTATTGCCATCCAGGGAAGCTCCCCTGAGCCTTTGGTGTCTAGAGCTCTTCTTCAGGCTCAACCACATTTAGCCACACGGCTGACCTCTAGTCTCCAGCCCCTCTCAGAGGTCAGGCCAATACCTTTAATCTCTAGTCCCTTTGAAAGGCAAAAATGATACCATGTGGCCCAAAGCCCCCATTATAAATCACATGCTTGATTATCAAGTGGCAGTGTCCTAGCAAACAAGCACACGCCTATTAGACACAGCATTCCAAAGGCCCAGCGGTCACCCTGCAGTAGCTGAGGGAAAAGGCCAGACCTCCCTTTAGGTACAGTTAACTCATCACTACACAGGGAGGTTTAAGCAGTCCACGTCAACGGCACTCTTAGCCCCCAGCATCTTCAGTTTAGACCAGCAGAATTAAGGTCAAGCAATAAACTCACAATTAAAGTTAATCAAGCACTTGAGAAATTAAGCCATCATGTGTGAGAGCCAATAGAAACAAAGATTTAGATTGCTAAAGGCCACAAACATTGGAACTGTTAGACTCAGAATATAGAATAGCTGCATAGAAAATATTTAAGTAAATAAATAATGGAATTTGAAATAGGAACAAAAAAGATACTATAAGGAATAACAGGCATGTTTGAAAAAGAACCAAGTAGAACTTGTAAAAATAAAAAGGAAATTAGTAAACTGGAAAATAGAGGTGGAGAAGTTACCCAAATTGCAGCACAGAGAGATAAATACACGGAAAATATGAACAAGTAGGTAAGAGATAAGAAGGATGGGAGAAGGTCCAAATGTTTTAAAACGCGTCTGGGATTTGTCTTAATCAGGTCTGGTAAGAAACACAGACACAGAAACGACTGTCATGAAGGAAGAAGTTGTTAGACTCACAGACCCTAGAAATGGGAGGCACAGCACTCCACGCGGGGCCACACGGAGAAGCAGCAGGGTTGGTCAGGGGACAGAGGGAGCAAGGAGAAACCCTGGGCAGGAGCCTTTATTGTGGTTTCATGGGAAGGAATGGGCAAGGCAGGGTAAGCAGGCTTAGGATTGGCTACTTTGAATAATCTCAGCAGGCTCTGAGTGTAGAAGCTGTCTCTGCTTGTCTGGTACCCGGCCGTGGGGGGATTATGGCAGGGGGACAGGGACCCCTCCCTCCCCCCCGCCCCGTGTGAGAGCCCAGTGGGGGAGGGGGCAGGTGTGTGGGCTCTGGATTAGTTTGCACATGAAAGGCACACGCCCAGGTGAGTCATTTACTCTCTCTAGGCATTTGTCAGCCCTGGAGGGGCATCTCTCCAGGTCAGCAAGTCCCCAAGATGTCAAGGCATCAGAAATACAAAAAATAAAAATATGATTAATACACTAACATATATCTCATATGAGTCTGAGAGAAAGGGAATACAGAAGATGGAAAAGAGACAGTATTTGAAGAGATAATGACTGGAAAATTTCCAGAACTGGTGATAGTCATGAATCCACAAATCTAGACAACACAACATATCCCAAAAAGGGCAAAGAAAAAAGAAATCCACCCCTAGATACGTTGTGGTGAAACAGAACCAGAAAGACAAGAGAAGATATTGAAAAGTAGCCAGAGAGGACTGACAGGTTACTTTCAAAGTAATGGCAGTTTGACTGAGAGCAAACATTTCAACAGCAACATTGAGTAGTTAGAAGAGAGAGAAAAATAACTATTGCCTTAGAACTACTCCCAACAAAACTGCCGTTGGAGAGTGAGAGTGGGGTCCTGGTTGCAGACGAGATGCAGTAAACACGTTTGACTGTCTCACATGGAATGCAGCTGTAAGCCACGCACAGACCGTGCCAGCGGCTCTCTGAGGACTCTGAAGGGTGAGTGGTGGAGGACAGGAAGATCAGGGAAGGAGGCCAAAATCTTAAGAACTGAACTGGCAGTGAGTTTCCCATTTTTTTCCTTTCCAATATCACACTGCCTGGACTCAAAAGCAGCCCAAAGCTGGATGAGGAAAGAAAGAGCACCAAGAGAGACCCAAAGAGTGGGAGAGGGGAATTCTAAAGCTCAAGGGAGTGCGGTAACCCATGTTCTTTTTCCTTTTTGCATTCTCTCTCAGCCCAGCAGCAACAGCAGCAGCAGCAGCGGGACGGCAGCAGCGGCCTGATTGGCTCTCGCAGTCCCGGGAATCCTTTGACCAGGAGAGGACCAGGTGAACTCCTGTTGGGTTTTCTCTGTCTGTCCTCCCATTGCCTGGCCTCGGGTGGAGGTGCAGTAAAGGGAAGAACAGCAGAACGGGGGAAACTCAGGCCCAGTTTCTGGTCAGAAGACTAGGAACGGGGACCCCAATCCACCAGAAAGTGTCAGGTCCTGGAGAAGAGAGAGCCCCCGTAAAGGGTGTAAACCCTGGACTCACCTCCAGCTGTGCATGCACGGATCTGACTCTAAAGAGTAGATTAAAAGCTTTGAGAACTCTGCTGGAGGGCAGACCACCACTCAGGTCCCGGACTGGCTGGGCACACGTAGGATAGATCCAAACAGTACTGCAGAGGCTTCACCCACCGACTGGCATGGAATCACAGTCTGCAGAAAATAGCCCAAAATGTGAGGCCTGAACCTAACCAGGTTGACTATTTGCCTTAAAATAAATCAACATTCTCCTTGGGACTTAAATTAAACCCAAAGTCTCGTAATGGAGAAAGTCTACCGTAAACAAATCTTCACTTAAAATTCCAAAGAATAAACTTCAGCGAGAATGAAATTGTTCCATGAAATCAGACTAGGATGCAAGAAGGAAAGATGAAAAAGTAAGATGATAAAATGCATGTTAATCTTTTTTTTAAAAATTGTGCGATGTAGTAAAAGTAGTATTTAGACGGAAACATAGCTATGAAGTCTCCATGAACATGTCATGTTCCCGCACAGTCTGGGTCCTCTGAGAGAAGACCTTTACAGCCGACGCTTGTATGAGAAGACATTCCAGGACAGTCAAGCTCAGAATCTCTCTCCCCACAGACAACCCAGGGGAATAAAGACCAAGATCAAGTCTTCCTCCTCCCTGGAGGAGATTTGCTTACATGCCAGGATAATGAGGACTCTCCCTGCAGGGGAGGGTGGACGGATCCAGAAGCTCTCTACAGGGTCAGGGTTCCTAACTCAGCATTATTCTCCTGAAATGCCCCCACCGCTCGTACCTGTACCATCGGCCCCTCACCGTCTCGCCCATGGGGATTTGGACTTAAGGAACCAGCTCCATGGAGTTACTCCAGCTGCTCCTTTTCCCTGAAGAGTGAATGGTGCTTGTCTCTAACCCAGGGGTCTTATGTCTCCTGTCAGTCAGCGTGTGTGTGTGTGTGTGTGTGTGTGTGAGATATGGTGATTTATACTAAGAAATACGTATTTGGGAGTGACGTCAGCATCATGGCGGAGTGAGCTTTCCCGTGAATTCTTCCCCCACAAAATACAACAAAAGTAACAGCCACAGACCAACAACGGAATCCCAGACAGTCAAAAGCTGGAGCGGAGGGATCCACACTGCCGCACATCTGAGAGCGGAACGTGCTGGGCCCCCGGAGGAAGTGGGGAGAGGTAAGGAGAACTCCGCTCCCTCCCCATCAGATCAGCGATCCGGTCCACGCGGCTCCCAGAGAGGGGGGAGGGGCGGCCCTCGGCGGGAAACTGTAGCTCTTCGGGCTCTCTCAGCCAGTGGGAAACTCCCGCACAGAGGGCTCAGAGGAGCCACAGGGCTACCATCAACATCTGAGCAACCCAGAGAGCGGATAAAGAGGGGCAAACGAGAAGCCTCCCACGTCAGGGACCCAGAGGGCAAAAGAGAGAGCTCCCCCCTCCCCGCAACCCGGAGTCTGCAGCTCGACCAGATCTAGCGGTCCCAGGCAGACCTGAATAAACTGGACTGGACCCGTGGATCGCAGTGGGGAAAAGAAACAAAACAAAACAAAACAAAACTGCGGATCGCAGCAGAAAAACTGGGGCAGAGCGCAGGGGGCTTAGACTACACAGCCCTTTACCACCACACAGTGGCGGCAGGTGGAAATTGCAACCAGAGACTTCCAGGATGAGGAAAATCAAAACCAACACAGGAACCACAATGCAAAAATATATGAAATCACCAGACCAGAAACAAAATGACAAGCACCCAGAAATCAACCCCGAAGACACAGAAATCCATAAACTAAATGACAGAGATTTCAAAATAGCTATCATAAAAACACTCAACGAAATACGAGACAACACAGACAAACAATTAAATGAGATTAGGAGTTTCTTCACAAAAGAGATTGAAATCATAAAGAAAAACCTATCAGGGCTGATGGAGATGAAGAACACAATGGAGGAGTTAAAGGAGAATCTGGAATCTTTAAAGAACAGAGCTGACAATATGGAGGAAAGAATTAGTACTTTAGAGGATAGGAATACAGATATACTCCAGATGGAAGAAGAGAGAGAACTAAGACTAAAAAGAAATGAAGAAAGACTCCGAGAAATATCGGACTCTATTAGAAAATGTAACATAAGAATTATAGGTATTCCTGAGGGAGAGGAGAGGGAAAGAGGAACAGAGAGCCTATTCAAGGAAATAATAGCTGAAAATTTCCCAAATCTGGGGAAGGAGCAGGAAATACCAGTAAGCGAAGCCAACAGGACTCCTATATATATTAACAGACAAAGGCCTTCACCACGACACCTAGTGGTAAGGCTAGCCAGGGTCAACGACAAAGAAACAATATTAAGGGCAGCTAGACAAAAACAAAAAATAATGTACAAAGGAACTCCCATCAGGCTCTCAGCGGATTTCTCAACAGAAACTTTTCAGGCTAGAAGAGACTGGAATGATATATTCAAAATACTAAAAGACAAAAACTTTCAGCCAAGAATACTCTATCCAGCAAAAATATCCTTCAAATATGATGGAGAAATAGTAACTCTCCCAGATAAACAAAAGCTAAGGGAGTTCATGGCCACGAGACCGCCACTACAAGAAATACTCAAGAAGGCCCTCAGGCCTGAAAACAAGAAGAGAAAGGGAACACAAAGCTTGGAGTAAGGAGAAAAGTAGGTAGACAAAATCAGAGAAATAGTAGATCTTTACCGGAATAGGTTAGCAACCACTTAAATACTAAACTCAAAGATCAAAGGAAGAAATTCACCAAAAATAAATTTAACCTCATCACTGTAAACACACAGCCACAACACAAGATAGAATAAGGTATAACAAGAGCAACTTAGAAGGGGAAGAGGAAAGTGACTGAATTGACTTAGTATAAGGAAATAGGAGGCTATCAGATAATGGACTATCTCATACAGAAGATTTTTCGCCCAAACCTCAAGGTAACCACTAAACAAATAATCAAATTAAAACCACATATGATAAACAAAGAGAAAACTAGAAGAATCATAAGACAGAACAACCAAACTGAATTGGCAGTCCAAAACAAATGGGACAAGAAACAAAGGAAATGCAAAAGAACCAGAAAATAAGTGACAAAACAGCAACATTCAACCCTCATATTTCAATAATTACCCTAAATGTAAATGGATTGAACTCTCCAATCAAAAGATACAGAGTGGCAGGATGGATTAAAAAGCAAGACCCAACAATATGCTGCCTTCAGGAAACACATCTTAGCACTAAAGACAAGCACAGGCTCAGAGTGAAAGGATGGAAGACAATACTCCAAGCTAATGGCAAACAAAAGAAAGCAGGTGTTGCCATACTCATATCAGACAAAGTAGACTTCAAGATAAAACAGGTTAAGAAAGACAAAGAAGGGAAATATATAATGATAAAAGGGACACTCCATCAAGAAGACATATCACTTATAAATATATATGCACCCAACATAGGAGCACCAATGTACATAAAACAACTATTAACAAACCTAAAAGGAGAAATCAACAACAACACAATAATAGTAGGGGATCTTAACACCCCACTTACAGCAATGGATAGATCATCCAGACAAAAAGTTAATAAAGAAATATTAGACTTAAATGAAAAACTGGACGAGATGGACCTAGTAGACATATACAGAGCACTCCACCCAAAAACAGCTGACTACACATTCTTCTCAAGCGCGCATGGAACATTCTCTAGGATAGACCATATGTTGGGAAACAAAGCAAGCCTCAATAAATTTAAGAAGATTGAAATCATAACAAGCATCTTTTCAGACCATAAGGCTATGAAACTGGAAATGAACCAGGAAAAAAAAACTGGGAAAGTGACAAAAATGTGGAGATTAAACAACATGCTACTGAACAACCAATGGATCATTGATGAAATTAAAGGAGAAATCAAAAACTATCTGGAAACAAACGAAAATGATAACATGCCATATCAAACCATATGGGACGCAGCAAAAGCGGTCCTGAGAGGGAAACTCATAGCGATACAAGCCCACCTTAACAAACAAGAAAAAGCCCTAATAGGCAACCTTAAATTACACCTAACAGAACTAGAAAAAGAAGAACAAACAAAGCCCAAAGCCAGCAGAAGGAGAGAAATAATAAAAACCAGAGCAGAAATAAATGATATTGAGACCAAAAAAACAGTAGAAAGGATTAATGAAACAAAGAGTTGGTTCTTCGAGAAGATAAACAAAATAGACAAACCCTTAGCCAGGCTAACTAAGAAAAAAAGAGAAAAGGCTCAAGTAAATAAAATTAGAAATGAAAGAGGAGAAATTACAACGGATACCATGGAAATACAGAGGATTATAAGAGAATACTATGAGAAATTATATGCCAACAAATTGGACAATCTAGAAGAAACGGATAAATTCTTAGACTTATACAACCTCCCAAAATTGAACCAAGAAGAAATGGAGAATCTGAATAGACCAATCACAAGTAAAGAGATTGAAACAGTAATCAAAAACCTCCCAAAAAATAAAAGTCCAGGACCAGATGGCTTCTCCAGTGAATTTTACCAAACATTCAAAGAAGACTTAATACCCATCCTCCTCAAACTATTCCAAAAAATAGAGGAAGATGGAACACTTCCTGAATCATTCTATGAGGCCAACATCACCCTGATACCGAAACCAGACAAAGACAATACAAAGAAAGAAAATTACAGGCCAATATCGCTGATGAACATTGATGCAAAAATCCTCAACAAAATATTGGCAAACCGAATACAATAATATATTAAAAAGATCATACACCATGATCAAGTGGGATTTATACCAGAGACGCAGGGATGGTTCAACATCCGCAAATCAATCAACGTGGTACATCACATCAACAAAACAAAGAATAAAAACCACATGATCATCTCAATAGACGCAGAGAAGGCATTTGACAAGATACAACATCCATTTATGATAAAAACTCTCAATAAAATGGGAATAGAAGGAAAGTACCTCAACATAATAAAGGCCATATATGACAAACCCACAGCTAACATCATACTCAACGGGGAAAGACTGAAAGCCATTCCTCTGAGAACAGGAACGAGGCAGGGCTGCCCACTCTCACCACTCCTGTTCAACATAGTACTGGAGGTTTTGGCCAGAGCAATTAGGCAAGAAAAAGGAATAAAAGGAATCCAAATAGGTAACGAAGAAGTGAAACTCTCACTATTTGCAGATGACATGATTGTATATATAGAAAACCCTAAAGAATCTGTTGGAAAACTGTTAGAAACAATCAACAACTACAGCAAAGTTGCAGGGTACAAAATCAATCTACAAAAATCAGTTGCATTTCTATATGCTAATAATGAACTAACAGAAAGAGACCTCAAAAAGATAATACCATTTACAATTGCATCAAAAAGAATAAAATACCTAGGAATAAATCTTACCAAGGAGGTGAAGGACCTATACAATGAGAACTACAAGACATTATTGAGGGAAATCTACGATGACATAAAGAAATGGAAAGATATCCCATGCACGTGGATTGGAAGAATAAACATAGTTAAAATGTCTATATTACCTAAAGCAATCTACAGATTCAATGCAATCCCAATCAGAATCCCAATGACATTCTTCACAGAAATAGAAAAAAGAATACTAAAATTTATATGGGGCAACAAAAGACCCCGAATAGCTAAAGAAATCCTAAAGAAAAAGAACAAAGCAGGAGGCATCACAATTCCTGACTTCAAAACATACTACAAAGCAATAGTAATCAAAACAGCATGGTACTGGTACAAAAACAGACACACAGATCAATGGAACAGAATTGAAAGCCCAGAAATAAAACCACACATATACGGACAGCTAATTTTCGACAAAGGTGCTAAGGACATGCAATGGAGAAAGGAAAATCTCTTCAATAAATGGTGTTGGGAAAACTGGACATCCACATGCAAAAGAATGAAAGTGGACTATGTGCTATCGCCATTCACAAAAATTAACTCAAAATGGATCAAAGACCTGAAGGTGAGACCTGAAACTATAAAACTCATAGAAGAAAATATAGGCAACACACTATTTGACATTGGGTTTAAAGGAATCTTTTCGGATGACATGCCTACCCAGACTAGGGAAACTAAAGAAAAAATAAACAAGTGGGACTTTATCAGACTAAAGAGCTTTTATAAGACAAATGAAATCAGAATCAAGATGAACAAACAACCAACCAGCTGGGAGAGAATATTTGCAAAACATACATCTGACAAGGGGTTGATCTCCATAATATATAAAGAACTCACACAATTGAACAACAAAAAAACAAACAACCCGATCAAAAAATGGGCAGAGGAAATGAACAGACACTTCTCCAAGGAAGATATACAGATGGCCAATAGGCACATGAAAAGATGCTCAACATCACTAATCATCAGGGAAATGCAAATCAAAACAACACTAAGATACCACCTCACGCCCGTTAGAATGGCTATAATCACCAAGACAAAAAACAACAAATGGTGGAGAGGATGTGGAGAAACAGGAACCCTCATACACAGCTGGTGGGAATGCAAATTGGTGCAGCCTCTATGGAAAACGGTATGGAGATTCCTCAAAGAATTAAAAATAGAGATGCCCTATGATCCAGCCATCCCACTACTGGGAATCTATCCAACGCACCTGAAATCAACAATCCAAAGAGGCTTATGCACCCCTATGTTCATTGCAGCATTATTCACCATAGCCAAGAAGTGGAAGCAACCTAAGTGTCCCTCGACTGACGATTGGATTAAGAAAATGTGGTATATATATACAATGGAATACTACTCAGCCATAAAAAAAGACAAAATCGTCCCATTTGCAACAACATGGATGGGCCTGGAGCGTATTATGTTAAGTGAAATAAGCCAGAAAGAGAAAGACAAACACTGTATGATCTCACTCATATGTGGAATATAAACCAACACATGGACAGAGAAAACTGGACTGTGGTTACCCGGGAAGTGGGGGTGGGGGGTGGGCACAAGGGGTGAAGGGAGTCATATATGGGGTGATGGACAAACAAAAATGTACAACCCAAAATTTCACAATGTTATAAACCATTAAAATATCAATAAAAATCAAAAAAAAAAAAAAAAAAGAAATACGTATTTGGTCTTCATCCTGTTCCTGGCTCACAGCTCCCAAAACTCTTGGAACTTCCTGAGCCACAAGAGCAATGAGAACATCTTTTGTTATAATATCTGTTCTTTTGTCCTCAGTTCCTGAAATCACTTCAGAGCCATAAAGGTGAAATAGGCATCTTGTTATTCACAACGGCCCCTTTCCACCACAACTGAGTTTATGTTAATAAGATGACTTTTAGAAATCTCCTAAAGGTGGAGGGTGCTGGTTGCCAAGGAAACCAACCTTGAACAGAGGGTTGGAACATTCAGTCCCTCCCCTTGACCTCCAGGGGGGTTGTTTAATCACCAATGGCCAAGGATTTAATCAATCACGCCTGAGAATGAAGCCTCTATAAAAACCCAAAAGGACAGGGTTCGCAGAGCTTCCAGGTTGGGGAACCAGAACATTTCCACGTGCCACCATTCCAGGCCCCAAACTCCATGGGGGCACAAGCTCCTTGGTTCGGGACCTCGCCCTATGTATCTCTTCACCTGGCTGTTGATTCATATCCTTTAATATCCTTTGTAATGAACCAGTCATCTAGTGAGTAAACGAGTTTCTGAGTTCTGGGGGCCACCCTAGCAAATTAATGGAACCCAAGGAGGAGGTTGTGGGAACCTGTGATTTATAGCCAGTCGTTCAGAAGGCCGGGTAACAACCTGGACTTGCAGTTGGCATCTGAAGTGGGGACAGTCTTGTGGGACTGAGCTCTTATCCTGTGGGATCTGACACTCTCCCGGTAGACAGTGTCAGAATTGAGTTGAATTGCAGGACACCCAGCAGGAGTCGAGAGAACTGCTTGGTGGGGTGGGAAAACCCCACACACTCGAACTGGGAGCAGAGTCGGTGTATCACACTCTAGTTTCAGATGTAACAGTAGTCTTTAGCATGTATATTAGAAAATAAAAAGGCTAAAAATTTATGAGCTAAGCATTCAACATAAGAAGTTAGAAAAAAAAAGTATAATGAATCCAAGTAGAAGGAAGGAGATAATATATTTTACTTAATTTTTTTTTTTTTTTGTGAGGAAGATCAGCCCTGAGGTAACATCCATGCCAATCCTCCTATTTTTGCTGAAGAAGACTGGCCCTGGGCTAATATCCGTGCCCATCTTCCTCTACTTTATATGGGATGCAACCACAGCATGGCCTGACAAGCAGTGCATTGGTGCACGCCCAGGATCCCAACCCAGGCCGCCAGCAGCAGAGCGCGAGCACTTAACTGCTATGCCACGGGGCCAGCCCCTAATTTTACTTAATTTAAGGTGCTACTGATTGTATGCATTGTTATTTTATATATTTATATTCTTAGGCTTTTTTAGATACAGCTTTTCCTGTGTATCATTCAATTATTTTTCAACTCCAAGTTGTCAATGTCCGTGATTTTCCCACCTATTGAAACCAGCAGACAGTTAGCTATTGATGATTAAGCAGCTAGTAACTACGGGGGATCGGAATTGGCCACCTCAAAATATGTCTCTGCCTGAAACACACTTTGGCCCCCACCCCTACTAACTGACCAAAGGAGTTTGGGATGGGAGTCCTGCCCCCAGAACAGGCCATCACCATAGACATCTCCGGGTATCTGGGAGGGTCCTTGCTAAGCCCATTCTTAGTTCTGGTTACCCTTTATGAGACACATTTACATTTGTAAAAGAAATTTCCATTTGTAAAGGTATCTTCTTCTCTGTACCAGGAAGAAGGGGGATGGCCTTACCTAGAAAGTTATCAGAACAGAAGATGAGGACTTAAATCTGCATGATAAACTTAGCCATTGTTAACTGTGCTGTTTAGGCAATATGCTACCTGACTCCCACTAGGTTCCTATAGGTAACATACCCCTGGAGCCAGGGTCACCATGGTAACGGGTGTTTGAGCTATTGTTTTCAGGAATTGGAACTCCTTGTCCACTTCAGGCTGGTTGAGACCACCAACCCATCAACTGGGCCCATGCAGTTTGGCCATAAGCGACTTTTTGACATCAAGAGGTTAGAACTCCCCCCTCAGGGCATGCTAATGCTGCCATTCTGTGAACATGCCTCCTATGAAGAGGCATGAAGCCTGACTACGCTTGCGCAGATCATCAATTACCTCATCTCTCCTCACCTCCAATCATTTCAGATCACCTTGTTCCCTCCCCCATAAATATCCCCGAGTCCCTATTTTCAGGGAAGTAGATTTGAGATTCATTCTCCCCTTTCCCCGCTTGGCTGCCTTGTGATTAATAAATCCTCTCTCTCTGGTGCAATCTCGTCATCTTGATGATTGGCTTTCTGGGCAGCGGGCAAAAATGGACCTGGTGCAGTAACAATAATACTGTTTTCTGTGCTCTCAAGAACACAAGTGATGTCGCATTTCTTGCAAGAGTGTGCCACTATTGCCTTGGGGATTTTGTTCCATTTTACAAGTTTTGATGCATATGCAGAGGATTGACAAGTATGTCATGGCTGCTACTCTGCCAACAGTAATTAAAAGCCACATCCACATTTCAGATAGGTTAAAATAAGAAAAACTATATGTCTTAGAATCAATATAATATGAAAATAAAGATAATATTAGAAATTAGTGAAACAGAAAAAAAGGTACAGTAAAAAGCATAAGCAAAGCCCAAATGAACTCTTTGAAAAGACTGATAACAAACCCATGGGGAAATTAATTCAAAATAAGATTGAGGCTCAATATTAGTAACGAAAAAGTGAACATAACTGCATATGTAGGGACATTAAAAAGGTAATCCTATGAATCACTTTATGATAATATATTTGAAATTTTAGATGAAATAACTCATAAAAAAGAGAACCTACATTGAATCACAATAAATGTAAACCTTGAGTATGTCCACAAATATGAAAGCTTTTAAATCAGTGATTAAAAATCTTCCCACAGAGAAATCACCAAACCCAGATAGTTTTATAGGAAAGTCCCATCAAACTTCCAAGAAATAGATCATTGCCATTGTCTTGACATGAGTACAGCCATGTTTGGCCGCTCCATTGACCTATAGCCACCAGCACAAAAAGAAATACAAAGCTGCTTTCTGTGTGGTGGGAACTGGCCTTTTCCCGGGAACTGGCCTTTCTCCCACGGAGAGAGTTGCAAGTTGTAACATTTCAAGGCTCTTGGAGCGTCGTAGCACGGGATGGACTGGCCATCTGTGCCAGGCTGAGACGATAACCAAAGAGAACAATGCACGTACACAACTACTGGGCTGGGACGTTAGCCAGGGGGCTCAGTGCACGTACGCCACTGATAACCATTTGTGCATGGAAACACTAAATGCTTGCTCTGCAAACTCTGTAATTGCTTACTCTGAAAATTACTGATGGTATAAAAACTGCTGGAAACTGAGACCCGGGGAGAGTTCCACCTGTGGAAGGGACACCTTGCCCAGGACGTGTGATCCTTGCCCAGCCGTGTCGATTGACAGGGCTCTCCCGGCAGTGGGGCGTGGATGTTGTGAGTAACTGATTTGATGTGAAGCAATTGATTTGATATGAAGTAATTGATTTGATGTGTTCTCTTTTCGGTCAACCTGGTGTTTCTCTTTCCGGTTGATTTGTGTCATTTTCTCTTCAGACGATGTGGGTGTTTTCCCTTTCCAGTCAGGCTGATGTTTTTTCCCTTCTAATACTTGACCTATCTAGATCTGTTTGCAGACTATCACCTTTACTATCCTCTATATAATAAAATATACCTTCGGTCCATTTGTTTGGAGTGGAAAGTGTCTTTTAAGTCTCCGATCGAATCCCCGAACCTCTCGTAACAGCCATATTATACAAACTCTTCCAGATACTAGAAAAGACAGAATAGTCCTCAATTTAAGTTGACTATATAATCATGACATCAAAACCAGATGAAAATGGTACAAAAAAGGAAAATTATATGGCAATCATATTATGAACATAGGTGCAAAAATGCGAAACAGAATGTTAGCAAAAGGAACCTAGAATTTTAAAAGAGATAATACGTTGTGGGACATCAAGATTTGGCCACTCTGAAACATATCTCTTTACCTTGATTTTTTTCTCTGAGGGACATTTGACCTCCCCCACTAACTGCCTAAAGAATTTGACATGGTGGCTCCTTCCTGGAACAGATCTTCTATCATGATGGCTGTAATGATAATGTAAAATAGATGTTACAATGGGAGGGGCACCAAGCCCCTTTTATCAAAAAACCCTCTCTCTCCCTGACCACATTATCTATAGATGACCCTGAAAAGAATTGTCTTCTTGCCCTCTGAAGTCCCAGACCACTACCCACCCCCAACACCTTCCTCGCCTTTAGCTACAATACTTAAGCAAGCAGCTTAGACAGAGGGACGAGTTGCTCATTTCTGAGTTTCTCCCATGTGTACATGTTATTAAACTTGGTATTATTTTCTCCTGCTAACCTGTCTTGTTAATTATTTGGCCAGCCATAAGAGCCTTAAGGGAAAGGGCAGAGGGGGATTGTCCATCTTCCCCCACAGTTTTGGCATAGTCGGCAGGATCCCCACTGTCTGGCAAGTTGCCTTCTCTGGCTGGAAGAACTGCCTTCTCCTTGGGCTACTGCAGATGATGAGTTACAGGAACGAGTGACAAAAGCTGGCAAAAGGTAAGATTTCTTACCACGTCAGGCTCCTGGAATCTCTATCTGCGGGGTCCGGTGGAAGCAAGCAGTGAGAATTTTTTTCTCTTTCTAAATTTAGATTGGCAGGAGAAAATATTTGGGAAACTAGTTTCTTGTGCTTTTAGTGACTCTAGTAAATTTGGTAGAGTACTCTTGGTTTTGATCTTGATCCCTTTTCCTCCCAGAGTTGTCCCTATCTTGTTCTGTATCCTGAGAACTTGGCTTTGTGACCAGTGAGATGTTCTCCTTGGTCTCCACCATACGGAAGGTGCATTTACCGGAGTGCACCTTGGTGGCCAGTCAAGTAGACTGGGGTTCCGAACTGTCTTTGTCCGGCTGTGCCAAGCTCTCAGGGGAGTTTGTCATAAAGGGCCCAGTCCATAAGGGCTTTTGTTGTCTTAACCTTCGTTGCTTGTTAGTGCTGGAAAATCCCATTCCAGTAGCGCCTGCCCGGTGTCACAGATTAACGGGTCTGTGACTGGAGGCGTCCCACACTATTGTGGGAGACCAAAGACACCGTTTTCACCACACCATCCTTACTACCTGTGCAATGAAGGTCTTTACTTTCTCTGAATACCTTTGGGAGTGAATTCTGTGGATCATGGGGGCTACATCATCTGCGCCCTCACCAGGGATGCCTCTTGCGTCCATGGTAAAGATTTATTCTAAGTGTGGAAACTTACCTCTGGGTCTTTCCTTAAAAAGGCTTATTGGATTGAGTCACTATTGGAATAAATATACAAATGAAGATCCTACTCATCAATGGCCAGACGACAGATCCTTTGAATTGGAAAAACTTCTACATTGGGGGAAAAAAATGTTTTGAGAGCTCTCACACAATTGTTTAATTGGTACCTTTAAAAACGCCAGAAAAAGGAAGGGAAAAATTTGAATAGCCTTAAGACCTTGACTCAGGTTACAATTGAATTGAGAACATGTAAAAGTATAAGTGTTGATAACATTATAAAGGTTGGAATGTTTGAGCTAATTTTATATAAAGAGGTTACATCAACTTTGCCTGAGTATGTTTTAAAATGTCTGACTGGGAATGCTTCCCTTGTCCAAAATTATAAGACCAAGACCTATTGATAAAAGTGTCAATGAAAACTATGTTTAGAGGTATAAGAGGTGATGAAATTTACATGAAATTTTTTAGAAAAACTGATGTTATTTCTATTACAGAACTGGTTAACAAAAACAGTAACTTAAATGATGGCTAATTTTATCTGATGTCTTATGAAGTCTTGTAGGCAATCTAAATAATTATTGGGAACAAGTAACTAATAGTTGTGAAAAAGATGAATGTTGGGAAACTTTAAACAATAATTATGCGTTATGGTGGTTACAGCTTCCAAACTCTTTTTGGTGGCTTAAAACTTTAGAGTTTTGCTAAATTTTATGATAAAAATTCATTGAGTGTCTAGATCGTTTCCAAATAAGATAAAATGATAGACATCGATTGCTAAATGTACATTTGTCTACATTTGGCTTTTCACTACAGGAAAACTAAAAGGTATTTTGAGTGTATTGGTAAACATGTGTTTTATTAAAAGATTGTACTGTAAAGTAACATATTTATAGAAATTCTGAAGTGTTTATAAATTTATCAAGCCACAAGATACTAATGTAAAAGACAGTTTATAATTGTTTACTTATTTTTTACTTACAAATTAAGGTTTCTAAGGGTTAAAATTTCTAATTAGTATATGTGATTGAAGCTACTAAAAAATTAAGAAAAATATGTCTGTGTACAAGGAAAGTAAGATGTATAAAGAAGGTACAAAGAATGGAAATATTTTGTTTTGTTGATTAAAAAAGATAAATTTGTCCTCAAGTACTAGGAGGGAAAAGAAAGACATGGGACAAATTCTGAAGGTAAAAAGGAAGTTATAGAAAGTTTGTGGAAGAGGAATTCTGGAAAAGGGGTTTTATGCATGGTCAAGTTGGCTAAGATTAAAATGAATTTAATTAAGTAAATGAGTTTTAATATCAGAAGTAAGCTGGTGCAAAATTAAAATTTGGTCTTTCTCTTAAAAGGATAATTTTCTTAAATTTGATAAAGAGATTATAAAAGATTTTTCTTTACCTTTGGGTAAGTCTACCTAAAAGACAGAAAAAAAAAAAACTGTTAAAATAATTTCCTGTGTTCAAAAGACTGAGATCTCTCTATTAAGGCTTTTTGCACTGTCAATGCTCTGTTTGCCTTGACTTTTTATATTTTTGACAAGCTCCCCAAAATTCGTACCTTAAATAAAGTCCTTTTTTTACTTTTTTTCCTTGGGAATTTTCAAAGGGCCCTGGAACTTCTCAAAGAAATTTGCTCTCTTCCTATAAGGAGGAAGATATTAAACTTATTAGGCTTATTCAGTATGTTAAACTACATAGGAAGCATTGTCAGACAAGTGATGATAAGCCTGCTTAGGTGGTATTATGTGGGTAAATGTTATTGATATAGGCATTTTAAAATTGTATAACGTTACTGAAATTCTGATCTGTCCTGGTTATCAGTCATAATTCTGGTTATTATTAAAGTGTTGTATGTCACAAAATTAACCAAATTTCTTTGTCAATTGCCATTTTGAGGTCTTGTTGTTTACAGACTTATTTCTTTGCTCTAATGCTTTTGCAAAATATGTTATATGTTTCAACTTCAGAAAAATTCATGGAAAGGACTGACATTTACACTGGAGTACAGGTTTCTGATAAGCTTTCTGATCGTAAAACTGAACTTGGTAAGAAATTACAGAAATCTGATGGAGAAACTGACTTCATGAAGCTGCTAACAGAAAGATTGGGATCAAGAATGGATTACACAGGACTAAATGAACTGATAAGGATGACTATAATTTTATGATTTTTCATTTGAAGTATTGCTGAATTTTTAATTTTTTGTTTTTTTGGATTTAAGGAAAACTTTTTCTCTTTTCTCCTGAGCTAGCTATGACATAGCAATTTGGTAAATGATACTTTTGTAAGCAAAATTGAAATAGTTCTCTTTTTCTCTCTACCTGATCCCTCCAGAATTTAAAACTCTTAGTAAGTGAGTATTGTTGTTTTCATGGCAATATAGTTATTTACCTAATTTCAGTAAGAATCTGTTCTCCTTATAACAGGACACAATTGGAAACACTGGTTATATTACCAACGCTGTGACTGGAACATCATATTTGCAATATAACCATACAGCTTTTGAGGAATGAAGATTGGACTTTATGGAATAAAGCCATGTGGAAATATTGGCCTGGTACCTTATGTTCCAAGCAACATTTACCAGGATAAGTAAAGAATGTCACTTATCTGGCAGGTACAAGGAACCTCGAAATATTTTGGGGGAACCTCGGAAGAGAGGAATTCACCCAAATCTGTAGGTATTACAGGCGAAGTCTGATGACAAAGTCCTTGGCTTGGCTTTCCTGGCCTTGAGAGGCCTTTAAAGTTCAATCTAAGATTCCTTATAAAAAGTTCCAGCAAGGCAGATTTAAAAGAGCTTGTATGATCAATTGCTATTCTTGCTGTACTTATGTAAATAATTGGGCCAACTTTATTGGAACTAGACTTATTTTACAAACTAGTTACTCTAAATTTGGCTATCTTTGATAAAAATGAGGGTGATTTTAGAAAGAAAAATTATATTTCAGTAAAAACTATAGTATACATTTGCAGATATTAGATCCTAGTTTTGTTAATTGTCTTTTGAGGTTTTTGTTTTATATCTATTGACTGGACTGGATCCAATCTAGAAGAAATTGATTTCTTCTAGTCTCCTAAAATATCTGGCTACAGATCTCCAAACTAACGTTTTTGATTTTTTCCATCATTTTCATTTGGAATCACTGAGAACTGAACCTTCCCTTTATCCTGAAGCCTTACAAACTGAAGCCCATGGACTTGATATAAACTTGAGAGATGACCTGACGACATCATCAGAGACATTTTAAACTGCAAAAGATGCTTTGACGCTGACATCTAAAATTCTTCTTCACTGGCTGTCCTCTAAACTCAGAAACTGCTTTACAACTTGCTCCAACCATTAACCCTGTTTTTCTTTTGTTTACATAGAAATGCTTCTATTAAATACTTGATTGCTTGCTTGCACAATATAGGTGTAACCTTGAGAGCCCACCTGCATCACCACCTTCTAAAATGAACTTAATTGAACTGATCTATTATCAGGACTAAGAAATGTGTTCAGTGAGATGAAACAATCTACCAACTCAGCTTCTGGACTATGAAACTTCTTTAAGTTTCAAAAGGACTGTGAAACTTAGTTTCAAAGGCAGGACTGTGGGAGATCAAGGTTTGGCCACCCTGAAATATATCTCTTTACCTTGATTGTTTTCTCTGAGGGACGTTTGACCTCCCCCACTAACTGCCTAAAGAATTTGACATGGTGGCTCCTTCCTGGAACAGATCTTCTATCATGATGGCTGTAATGATAATGTAAAATAGATGTTACAATGGGAGGGGCACCAAGCCCCTTTTATCAAAAAACCCTCTCTCTCCCTGACTACATTATCTATAGATGACCCTGAAAAGAATTGTCTTCTTGCCCTCTGAAGTCCCAGACCACTACCCACCCCACCACCTTCCTCTCCTTTAGCTACAATACTTAAGCAAGCAGCTTAGACAGAGGGACGAGTTGCTCATTTCTGAGTTTCTCCCATGTGTACATGTTATTAAACTTGGTATTATTTTCTCCTGCTAACCTGTCTTGTTAATTATTTGGCCAGCCATAAGAACCTTAAGGGAAAGGGTAGAGGGGATTGTCCCTCTTCCCCCACAACGTCAAACCTAACATGGACATACGCCAGGAATGCAAGAAAGTATTAATACCAAGAAGATCTAAAAATATAACTAATCATGTTAACAAATTAAATTAGAAAGAAACCAGCTCAGTAGATTCAGGAAAAACATTTGTCAAAATTCTACATTTATTTATAATCTTTAAAAAAACTCCCAACAAACTAGGAATAAAAGAGAACTTTTTTAATTTGCTAAAAGATATCTCCATAAAACCCATTGCAAACATCATTTTTAATAGGGAAACATAAGAAGCATTACCTTTATGAAAAAGAGCAAGACAAGAATGCCCATTATTATCATTTTATTCAGCATTGTACAGGAGGTCCTAACCAGCACAGTTGGACAATAAAAACAAAGGCAAAATATTGGAAAGAAAAAATTAAAACTATTATTATTTAAAGTAATATAATTATCTACATAGAAAACTCAAAGACTCCACAGGAAAATTATTAGATACAATAACAGAATTTAGCAAGGAGGCTGGCTAAAAGATCAACATACAAAAATTAATTACATTTTTATACACCAGAAATCAATAACTGGAAAACACAACTTTTAAAAAGTATCTATCTACAAGAGTTACAAAAAACAAAAGATACTGAAACAAGCAAACAGCCATTGATGATTGAGCAGCTGGTAACTATGGGGGACTGGAATTTGCGAACTCAGATTACGTCTCTGCCTGAATGACCTTTTGACCGCCACCCCCACTAACTGACCAAAAGAGTTTGAGATGAGAGTCCTGCCCCCAGAAAAGGCCATTACTATAGATATCTCCAGGTACCTGGGTGGGGTCGTGCTAAACCCATTCTTAGTTCTAGTTACCCTTTATGAGAGACATTTACATTTGTAAAGAAAATCTCCATCTGTAAAGGTATCTTCTTCCCTGCACCAGGAAGAAGGGGGGATGGCCTTACCTAGAAACTTATCAGAATGGAAGGCAAGGACTTAAGTCTGCATGACAAACTTACTCATTGTTAACTGTGCTGTTTGGGCAATATGCTATCTGACTCCCACTAGGTTCCTATAGATGACACCTCTCTGGAGCCTGGGTTACCATGGTAATGGGTGTTTGAGCTATTTTTTTTCAGGAACTGAACCCCTTGTCCACTTGGGGCCGGACTGAGACCACCAACCCATCAACTGGGCCCTTTTGATGGCAAGAGGTTGGAACTCCACCCTCAGGGCATGCAAACGCTGCCATTCTGTGAAGACGTGCCCTACAAAGGAACATGAAGCCTGACTATGCTTGCGCAGATCATCAATTACCTCATCTCTCCTCACCTCCAATCATTTCAGACCACCTTCCCCCTTCCCCATAAATACCCCTGAGTCCCTATCGGGGAGGTGGATTTGAGACTTGTTCTCCCGTTTTCCTCACTTTGTTGCCTTGCAATTAAACACTCTCTCTCTGCAATCTCGTCGTCTCGGTGATTAGCTTTCTGGGAGGCGGGCAAAAACAGACCTGGTGCAGTAACAATACTTATAAATAAATCTGAAAATGATATATGAGAGCTATATGGAGAAAAATTTAAATGTCATTGAAAGACATTTAAGAAAGCCTAAATAATCAGTGAGACATACTATGTTTATTAATAAGAAAACTTAATGTCATGAAGATGTCAATATACTTCAAATTGATTTATAGATTCAATATAATTAACCAAAATCCACAGATTTTTTTTTTTCAGAGAACTTAAAAAGCCAATTCTAAAAGGTACATGGAAGAACAGGGTGTCAGGAATAACCAAGACGCTCCTGCATGTCCTCATAAGGCTGGGCGGATCTGACGTAGCAGACATCAAGATTTGTTATAACACTTCTGTTAATAAAATAGTGCGGCATTCTGGGGCCAGCCCATGGCTTAGCAGTTAAGTGTGCATGCTCCGCTACTGGTGGCCCGGGCTCGGATCCTGGGCGCACATCGAGGCACCGCTTGTCTGGCCATGTTGAGGCTGCATCCCACATACAGCAACTAGAAGGATGTGCAACCATGACATACAGCTATCTCCTCGGGCTTTGGAGGAAAAAAAGGGAAAAAAAAAAAAAAAGAAAGAGGAGGAGGATTGGCAATAGATGTTAGCTCAGGGCCAGTCTTCCTCAGCAAAAAAAGAGGAGGATTGGCATGGATGTTAGCTCAGGGCTGATCTTCCTCACAAAAAAAAAAAAATAGTGTGGCATCTGCAGAGAAATAGATAAATTGACCAAAGAAACAAAACAGAGACCTAGGAACAGATCCATGTGCATGTGGAATCTTGAGTATATTTTAAAGATGGCATTACAGACCATGAGAAATAGCCTCCATTTGCCTAGAAGGGAGTGAAACAATGGGTCCGCCACGAGGCAAGAATGAAGTAGGACTCCCACCTCTGGAATCTGTCAGCTCCACACGGATCAAGGACTCACATCTGAAGGGCCAACCTTCAAAACTATTAGAAGAAAATGCAGGAGTATATCTTTCTGACCTTGAGGTATGGAAAAATTTCTCAAACAAGGTATAAAAAGTTTCAACAAGGGAGAAAGTGATAAATTTGGCTACATTAAAATTAAGAGCTTCTTTTTATCAAAAGACTCATAAAAAAGAGAAAAGACAGGCCACAAGCTGGAAGAAGATATTTTCAATGCATGTTACCAGCCAAGGATTAGTATTCAGAGTATATTTTTTAAAACTTCTTCAAATCAGTAAATAAAAAAAGACAAAAGATCCAATAGACAAATAGCGTGAATAGGAATTTCACAAAGGAGAAAACACAAATGATGACTAGAAACTAATTAATAACTAGAGAAACGCAGATAAAAGCCACAATGAGACAGCATCTTACACCTGTTGCATTTGCAAAAATTAGGAAGTCCAGCAATTCCTAGTGTTAGGAGAGGAACATAAGTTAATGAGAACTCTCATACATTGATGGCGGAAGTGTAAATTGGTGCAACCATTTTGAAAAACATTTTGGCATCATCTTACACATCAGTATTTAAATTTTCTAGTGACCTCGTTAAAACAGTAAAAATAAATAATGAAATTAATATTAATGAAATACAATAATATATTGTATTTTACCCATTATATCCAAAATATTATCATTTCAACATAGAATCAGTATAAAAAATTAGTAATGAGATATCTTATGTTCTTTTTTCATAATGAAAGGGATCAGAATATACTATCCCAAAATATGCCATTTTGGCGTAAAGATTATTTTGAGCTGAATGCAATTGAAAAACAGCAGGCTCCGGAGATGCTCTCTGCTCTCCCCTTTTCTGCCTAAAAGCGGGGCATAAATTTCCCTTTGTAAAGGAGCCTTTCTTCCCCTCTCCTGTACCAGGAAGAGGAAAACCATTCTTATCACAGGAGACAACTTGAGTCTGCACAATAGATCTTACTAAACAGCCCTTATCTATGACATATTTCCTGGTCATCTTCCCACAATTTACAGCCCCTAGGAGCCCAAACTTCCTTTTCCTCTATCTAGTCATTTCATCATAATTTGTCACCCTTTGTTAAAATGGTATATCAGCCCCCAAGTCTAATCATCTCTCTGAGTTTTCACTTCTTTCCTGTGAAACCCCCATGCATGTAAAAATATTAACATCAATAAAATCTGTATGCATTTTCTCTTGTTAATCTGTCTTTTGTTAGTTTAATTCACAGGTGTCCATTCACTGAACCTAAGAGTATTTTTCCTTCCCTACAATAAGTTTTCAAAATCCATTATGTATTTTACACTTACAGCACATTTCAATTCAGAAGCTAAATTTTTGCTGGAAATACTTTATCTCTATTTATATTTCATAAAATTCATAGTTGGAAAAGTAGATTCACAGACCAGAATTTTTCCAAACATGCTTAAAAGTTTTCCAATAACCACATCGAGTTTTGGTGTAAACTCCATGTAAAATCACATTAAATATATGGTTCCTCATTCATGCTAGCTGTATTTCAAGTGCTCAGTAGCTACATGCAGCCCCACCATTGAACCATAGTCTTGTAAAGTTGAACATTTGTATGTCCTTTGACCCAGTAAGTCCACTCCTAAACAACTTCCCTACAGCACCTACAGTTCTCAAATTTCAAGCATCAGAACATCTGAAAGGCTGATTAAAATGCAGATGGCTGGGCCCTATCCCAGAGTTTCTGACTCAGTGGGTCTGGGATGAGTTTCAAGAATTTGCCTCTGTAACCATCTCCCAGGTGACAACTGACACTGCCCTATACGACATGCACACGAAAGTTCATTGTAGCTCTGTAATAGCAAAAAACTAGACCCAGCCTACATATCCATCGTCAGAACAATGGATTTGTGTGAAGTATGGTATAAGCACCCAACAGAATATTATACAAAACTGAAAATGATGTGTTGTTGTCAGATGGAACAGTATGGATCAAACTATATCTGTTGATGGAAATAGAACGTTGGTGTTTCTCACAAAGCAATTTCAAGAAGATTACAGACAGTATAGTGCTCTTTTTATAAAAGTTGAAAACAGTATATTATTCGGACATAATTAATAAAACCATTTTTATTTTAAAAGCAAGGGAATGAGAAAGCTTTTATTTCTCCATCATATCTGAAGGATAGTTTCTTGGATGAAGGTTTTTGTCTTTCAGTATTTTAATATATCATTCCATTCTCTCCTAGCCTGTGAGGTTTCTGCTGAGAAATCCACTGAAAGCCTGATAAGGGTTCCTTTGTAGTTTATTTTCATCTGCCTTGCTGCCCTTAATATTTTTTCTTTGTCATTGACTTTTGCCAGTTTTACTATTTAATGCCTTGGAGAAGGTCTTTTTGCATTGATGTAATTAGGGATTGTATTGGCTTCATGTACTTGTAAGTATAGTTCCTTCCCTGGGTTTGGGAAGTTCTCAGCTATTATTTCTTTGAACAAGCTCTCTGATCCTTTTTCCCTCTCTTCTCCCTCTGGATTACCTGTAATCCTTATGGTGCTTTTCCTAATTGAGTTGGATATTTCTTGAAGAATTTCTTCATTTTTTAAAAATCTTAGTTCTCTCTCCTCCTCCACTGGAAGGATTTCTATATTTCTATCCTCCAAATCACTAATTCTGTCCTCCATAATGTCAGCTCTATTTTTTATGGATTCTAGATTATTTTTTATTTCATTAATTGTGGTCTTCATGTCCAGAATTTCTGTTTGGTTTTTTTTTTTAGAGTTTCAGTCTCTTTGGTGAAGTATTTCCTTCTGCTGATTAATTTTATTCCTGAGATCATTGAATCTTTCTGAGTTTTCTTGTAACTTGTTGAGTTTCTTTATGACAACTATTTTGAATTCTCAGTAATTTAGATCGTAAATTTCTGTGAGTTCAGGATTGGTCTCTGGAGACTTGTCGTTTTCCTTCTGCCCTGAAGTGTTAATGTAGTTCTTCATGGTGTTTGATGGAGTGCTCCTTTGCCAGCGCGTTTGTGTTAGTATCTGGTCGCAGATTCCACCTGCCACTGCTGGTGGGGGGCAGAGGCTGTGTTTTCTGATCACACCCCTTCTGCTGGAAGTTGTGCCAGTAGGGCTGCTCTGTGTTTGTGCGCTGGCTGCAGCCACTTGGCGCATCACACACACATGTGCAGGCTGAGTCTCTGTGCTCTGCCGTCCGGTTGCTCTGGTGTGGGACCACTGCACTTGGCGGGCGACCGGCTGAGCTGCTTTCATGTGTGGGCTGGCTCTGCACTCATGAGCGGCTCGGCTGAGTGGTTGTGCCTGGTGGGGCTCCTTTGCAGGGGCTGCACCACGCCACTCAGTGGGGAGTGTTCCCCAGGGCTGGGCTACAACTCTGAAAGTGTTTGCGTGGGCCCAGCTGCCCCTGCCTCCTTTTACAGTTGTGCCAGCTGCTGTGTGAGGACCTGCGTCCTTGATTGCTGCCCCCAGGGATGGGGAGGGGTCCACTCACCTAGTTCCACTGCTTCCCAAGGATCCAGTTATCACACCTTCAGACACACAGCTGCATGGATCTCTCAAATGTCCTGCTGTGCTGTGCAGGGAATCCGCTACTGATTAATGAATGTCCATTTAGTTGTAACTTAGAGGGGAGAGACAAAAGAAACAACTCATTCTGCCATGATTCTGACGTCAGTCTCTTAAAAGAGAGGGAATGAAACACAAAATTTGGGATAATGGTGACCTCAGGGATAGAGGGGAGGAGTAAAGATTAGATTATATTCACAGGAGTTCATTATATTATTATGCTTTATAAATGACACGTCATATTATATCATTTTGATGTATCGCATACATATGACATAATAAAAATAAGATATATAAATTAAAGTAATACTATATAACACATAATCCCAGATATGTTAAAAATACATGTATTTATAGAAGCAAAGAAAAAATATCAGAATGTTAACAGTGGCTATTTCTGGGTTGTGGAGTTTGGATATATTTTTTCTTTTTGTATAATTGTATGTTTTCTATGATAAATATGCAAAGCTTTATAATTAGACAATCTTGTTTCTTTTTATCTTCAATGCAGATGGGATTCAACTTGCTCTACCCAGTTATTCCCCAAACTCCCTGTGCATTTCTGCACAGCCTCAGCACAAACCTAAAAAGGACCCATTTCTGTTCTCTACAACATATGTCTCAGACGCCTTTTCATGTCTTTATTAAGGATAATAGTAATAAGCATAGCTGACATTCATAAAGCACTACTGTGTTCTTATGTTCTTGGTATTTAGTGAATAAATTTGGTTTACAGGAGCTAGGTACAATTACTTTTCTCATTTTACAAAACTAGAAAAGGCGTACAGCACTTACTTAAGCAACTTGGTTAAATTGATGCCCAAGGCCACACGTTCAGAAGACATCTCCCTGTCAACCTCAGCAGGGAGAAAAGCAACAGTTTGCATTTCATCTCTACATCCTGTTTCAGGGACCATTTTCTCAGCAATAACTTGGTGAGATTATTCTACATATGAACAAAAAGTGGGGAGAGGACTCATGGAAAATTTATTAGATTTCCTGATCTAATAAATCTTAAAAAGCAATTACAATTACTGTCGATGACAGAACTTCCTGACCAAAATCGATATCTGTCTCGGTGAGCAGTGTTTGGCTATTCTCAGTCTAATCAAGACAAGCAGAATCCCGGATGACATCAGCAGTGGTCAGAGTCAGAAGAGCCCGCAGCTCCACCAGGCCCTGGGGACACTGCAGTTTGCTTTACCTTCCAAAGAAAAGAGCCTAAAATTCCTTGTCTGTGCTGTTGACTGCTAGAGAAAGTGTCCGTGACTATTCCCTCACTCTCTATATGCGTTTATATGTCATCTTTCATGCTGAGATAATCAACCATCCTACCTGCCAAATACAATGGAAATAGGTGTTATTAATTTCTGTTAGCAACATCCTGTAGGGATACTGAGGCCATCTCAGTCCACAGATGTTGCTTCTCAACCAAAGTGGCCTGAGTCATCACCAAGCAGCTTACTTAGTTTTCTTCTAATAAAATCCCCAAATACATCACCTCCTCTACCTAAGCCAGGACCGAGAACTCTTGGAGCTTCGTATTTCTGCCATCTTTTCTCTGCTTCCACCTCCCTCATTCCTCAGTGGTAACTTAGAATCTTTGGAAGCCCCACCTCCCTTCCTTTTAAACAATGTCTATTTAGTTTCATTTTGAGAGAATAAGCACCTTATTGGAAAATCCAAGATCTCAAATCCATGATGGCAGCAAAATGTGCATGGATTTGTGAGGCCAGCCTGAGCAGCCCGAGTTTGGGTCTGACCAGGTCCAGAGCAACCTTGGAGGCTGATGTCTTGGGTCAGCTGCCAGGAAGGGCAGAGCCACAGCCCAGTCTGGCAGCGGAGGACAGAGGACAGTCCAGGCAGAGAAAACTACCCAAACCTCCTTCTCACTAGAAGAAAATCTAGAACCTAGAATGATGAATCACCCACAGCCCTCCCAGGTGGTTTGAAGGAGCAGTTTCCTCTCTAAACAAAGCCTCAAGCCTGCGAGATTTTCATAGAAAAGAGCTCTGGAAATAAACTGTCCAGGTGGAAGGAGCCGGGGGGCAGGAGTTACAAGCACAGGCTCTGGAACCTGCCTGCCCTGATTCAGACCCCCTCTCTGCCACACACCACGCCTGTGAGACCTTGAGTGCACTAACCGAAGTGGCTTGGCCCAGTGCCCTTATCTGTAAACACAATGATAGGATCTATGGCATAAATTATTTTGAGCATTAAATGGGACTATGCATATGACGTGCCTAGCTCACGACAAGAACTCCAGGAGTAGTGTCTGCAAGGAGCAGCTGAACAGGCCTACACTGCACAACTGCAGAGAGCACCAAGCATGCAGCATGCAGTGAGAACAATGCCTGCTGGACTGCACGACACGGCAGCCGTGCTGCTGGACCTGAGCGCTTCCTCTCTTGCTGACACGCTCGGCCTCCACAGATCCTCTACTCTCCACCAGCGCTCCCTGGAAATGCTGGCCCAACAAAGATACAGTGCCCTTCCTAGTCCGTGCACAGCTGAGATAAATGGGAATTTTCCAAAGAAATGTCACTAAACACCAATGAATAATCTGAATATGAAATTGAGAAAACTGTTTCATTTATAATGGTACAAAAAATAATAAAATACTTAGAAATAAATTCAACAAAAAAGAAGTGTAAAACCTGTGCTCTGAAAATTACAAAACATTATTGAAATAAATTAAAGGGAACATAAATAAGTGGAAAAAATCCCACGTTTATGGATCAGAAGACTTAATATTGTTCAGATGGTAATACTCTCAAAATTTATTTACAGATTCAATGTAATACCTATCAAAGTCCCAGCTGCCCTTTTTGCAGAAATTTACAAAATGATCTAAAATTCATGAGAAAATGCAAAGGATCCAGAACAGCTAAAACAATCTTAAAAAAGATCGTAGTTGAAAGACTCACACTTCCTGATTTCAAAACTTACCACAAAGCTACAGTAATAAAGACAGTGTGTCACTAGCATAAGAATATACATATAGATCAACAGAATAGAACTGAGAGTCTAGAAATAAACCCTCACATGTACAGTCAATTGATTTTCAACAAGATAATTTCATGGAAACAATAGCCTTACCAAGAAATGGTGCTGGGACAACTTGGATATTCACATGCAAAGGAATAAAGCTGGACCCCTACTCCTTGCCATATGTAAAATCTAACTCAAAACAGATCATAGACTGTGGTAGGCAGAATAATGTCCCCTCCCAAAGATGTCTATATCCTAATCCCCAGAACCTATGACTATGTTAGGTTACATGGCAAAGGGGAATTAAGGTTCAGATGGAATTAAGGTTGCTAATCAACTGACCTTAAGTTAGGGAGAGTATCCTGGGTTTCCAGGTGAGCCCAATGTGATTGCAAGAGTCCTTAAAAGTGAAAGAGAAAATTGGAAGAGGGAACCAGAAAGGTGGCAGGATGGGGTGGACTCTGCCTGATGTTGTTGGCTTTAAAGATGGAAGAAGGGGCCATAAGCCAAGGAAAGTGGGTGCCTCTAGAAGCTGAAAAAGGCCGGGAAAGAGATTCTCCCCCAGCACCTGCAAAAGGAACACAGGCCTGCCAACACCTTGGTTTTAGCCCAGTGAGACCCATCACAGACTTCTAACGTTCAGAACTATAAGGCGGTAAGTTTGCACTGTTTAAACCACTAAGTGTGTGGTCATTTGTTGCAGCAGCAATAGAAAACTAATGCAGAGACCTGAACGTAAGAGTTGAAAATATAAAATGCTTAGAAGAAAACGTAAGAGTAATTCTTCGTGACTGTGGATTATGCAATGGTTTCTTAAATACGACACCAAAAGCACAAGCAATCAAAGAAAAAATAGATAAATTGGGCTACATCAAAATTTAAAACTTTGATGCTGCAAAGGACATTATCAAGAAAGTGAAAAGACAATTCAGATAACAGGAGAAAATATTTGCAAAACATATATCTGATAAGGGACTAGTATCCAGAATATATAAAGAACTCTTACAACTCAACAATAAAAAGGGAAATAACCCAGTTTAAAACTGGGCAAAGAATTTAACAAAGAATGTCATTCATGAACCACATCAACCACTACTCAGTTAAGACCTAAGACCCATTTCCCAATTTGACTCTCCCCGGTGACCATCACAAGCCTCTGTCTGGGATGTAGACCCGCATCGCTGTCATCACGGGCCCAGACAGACAATTAGTGTTATCCAGGGGGAGAGTGTGGATGAATAAAGCGAGGTGGGAGAGCGGGAGTCAGAGAGATATATTTTTGTCTCTGCAAGGACACTGGTTAATCCATGTCTGTTGTCTGGAGTCCAGTGGGTACACCAGAAAGCTCCAGGGGGAGCCACTGCTGACAAAAGTTTGTAACAATGAGCTTCTTACATCCTGGGATGGAGAAACCCCTCTCCATACAGACGGGCTTCTCCGGAAAGAGACATCCTAACAGGCCAGCAGAAATGCACAGTGGTGGAGTCTCCATTCCTGAGGCCCCTTCCTTCCTTCATGCCCATCTCATTTATCTAGAATCTCCAGTGTCATTTCCTTTCCTCCTGGAACCTTGATTTTATGAACTGAGTGCTAGACTCTGCCTGCAAACGTGATCCACATTCTCCGTGAGTCATGCACACAGCCCCTCATGACAAGCACTCACCACAATCCCATTTCTTGTCCTTTTCTTCCTTTCTCTATTTCTCCAAATAGAATGGAACATGAAGGCCTGGGTGCAGCTGCCGGTACCTGCCAAGCTGTCCCTCAGGGACCCAGAGCAACACAACATCTCCAAGGCCTTGTGTTGGACCCCGAAACCCCGCAATTCCTCAGCTACGTTATTCCTCTGACTTTGAAGAACCCTAAACCGTTTAAAAGCATTCTCTCATACAGCAAACAAATAGCACTTCTGTCATGCTCTGGGCATTGTGCTCGTCTCTGGGATTCAATGGTAAGCAAAATAGATATCATCCTCATCCTTGGGAAGCTGTTGAGGGAAAGAAGCAGTAAACAATTAATCAAATAAAAAAATAAAAGCAGATACTTAAATGGCCACTGTTCAAGTGCCTCAACACACACTCACATTTGATTTTTCCCAACAATCCTAAAGGTTATTATATATGTCCCTGTTTTACAAGGGTTTGTAACTTGGCCAAGGTGTTCTATCTAAGCATTAACGAAGCCAGGATCCAAACCCAGGCCATTAGAGTCCAGATTTTGTGTTCCCTGTCTTTTCAGTGCATTATCTCTTTGTGACGCTGTGAACACAAATATTCCCATTTTTCTTTTGAAGTAAGATCTATTTATCTAGAGTGACAGACCAGAAATAAAATTGCTGAAAAGCAGGACAAGGAAAAAAACAATCAGAGTCAAATGCCTGACGTGAAATCCAGAAGCCCAGTCTAGTTTAGGGGGAGTCTGTCATGGTCCTAGAAATGAACACCCATGTTGGATCACACCACTCAGACATCAGAACTCCCTACCATTTGCAATGGCCTTGCCCTGGAGAAGTGTGACTGCTCTGCGGGTGACAGTTCTGGATAAGTCTGCTCTGGCCCCCACATGGATCCCTGCCCCTATCAAAACCAGATTCCTCCTATCGCCTTCTCTCTCAGTGCAAGAGCCTGGATCTCTGCCTGAGGCTTCACCTACAAGGACACGCCACTGCGCTGACAGCATGAGGTCACTAAGAAACTGCCCTCGGCCAGAAGCCTCTTCCTATCCTCCCAAAACCCAACTATGAAAGCTCTACGGCGGGCACCACCCAAAAGCCCCAGCTGCAGGGAGGTCTGGAAGGTCACAGCGAGGTCTGTCTCAGAGCAGGCGCCCCATTCTTTGTGTAGAACTTTTCCCCTGAGGTTATACCCAGCTCGGTCTGCAGAACACAGTGTGTGTCTAAGAAGGAAAGAAATAGAAAAAAGTGAACGAAACCCCTAAACTCTCTAGAACCTGCCTGCCGAGGCCTAAAAGACTCCAATTAGGTCCCTGCAAAAGAAAGGAACACAGAAGATAAAGTCAAAACAGTATTTCCAGATAGAGTTTGCCCCCAACCTTCTCTGAGGACCCTGGACGGGTAGATTGGCCCCTACTCCAGAGGGTCTTGCTTTGGCTGATCTAGACTGGCCTAAGCAGCCTGAGTCAAAAACCATGTGAGTGGCTTCCTTGTTCCACTGTCCCTGGGCCCACACCCTCTCAATCCTGGAGATCCCACCAGGGGTGAGAAGGGACACGGAAAGAAAAACCTGTGGAAAAACACACCCCAGAAAGGGGCAGTCTGTCCCCTAAGGTCCTGGGTGTTGGCCTAAAGCTCCCTGCCCCGAGGGCTTCCCGGGACAGAGATGAGGAGGCAGCCTCCCAAGGGACGAAGCCTCCGGCCATCTCACTGTGCTAAGAGAGGGACGGCTCCAAAGGACGGCTCCATCTGGAACACACACGGGGGACACCAGGTGTCAGGCTTTCGGGGAAGATTCAGGAAGGAAACCCTCAAAAGTCTGGAACAATAAACAACAGTAATGACTTTCTTCTTATGTTCTCTTTTACTCGATTTTTATGAAAAATAGTAATAAAGCCGGAAATGAAAAAAAATTTTAGCACCAAGGACAGGGCTTATTATTCAAATATTTGTTGAATAATGCATACTCCCTTCTTCCCACCCAAGAAAAGTTGCCAGACTTCCAGAACAGGTTCAGGATCCTATAACTACACACTGGATCCAAAAGCCTAGTAAAATTTTTGACACAGTCGGACTCAGGCTTCCCTGCCTGTTTTGATATGGGACACCCCATTTGGGAGTCTACTTCTGGACGCCCATCCGCTTCTTCTTGCTAAGAGGGCAGGAATGACCTGACAGTTGTTCAGAGGCAATACTGAGATTCCTCTGTTATGTCCCACGGTGTCCGAAACAAATCCTGAGAAGCCGGTCAGCAGCACACAGAGCCTAGAAAGCGACGCAGGCTCTCCTGCACTCTGGAATAGCTAACATGCACTGAATACGTACTGTGTCCAGGTACCGTTCGCATACTTTAACTCATTTAGTCCTCCTTGGGTCAACAAGGTCAGATCAAATGGGAAAAAACTGCCTTCTTCGACAGCAAGAGTTGTGATCTGAACAGGTTATCAGTGGCTTTATGAGACTATCCCATTTTAGAGGGCTGTGTCCAGTTCTTGGTGCCACTTTTTTTTTTTTTTTTTTGGTGAGGAAGATCAGCCCTGTGCCAACATCTGCCAATCTTCTTCTTTTTTTCTTTCACTGAGGAAGACCGGCCCTGGGCCAACATCTGTGCCCATCTTCCTCCACCCTATATGGGATGCCACCACAGCATGGCTCGCCAAGCAGTGCGTCGGTGCGCACCCGGATCCGAACCGGCGAACCCCAGGTGGCCGCAGCCGAGCGTGCACACCCAACCGCTTGCGCTACCGGGCTGGCCCCTCTTGGTGCCGCGTTTTAAGAAAGTCTCCACCTGGACTGAGGAGACACCCCAGTAAAGGTGACCACGTCTCCTAGCTGAGAGAACGGGTAGATGACAGCCAGGCCAGCAGCACATTGACACTGGTATTCAACCAGAACCTTCGCCTGCTTCATCTGATCCGATTACGCCTACTTCCTCCTCCTCTATCTCTGCAAAGGAAGAGTTCAAAGAAATTCAAGGCAAAACGCCCACCCTTGACTCATTTATGAAATACGATCTGTCTCCTCTGAGCCAGCATTAGAGAGGGAATTATTTTTCCCTTTTCCTGAGGGACATCATTAGCATGGTGATAATTAATAAAAGGCAGCAGCCAGAGTTTGGTAAATTATTAATGGCTTCAGTCATCCCCAGAGCAGACAGCCCCTGTGTGCAGTTGTCCTCGGTGACAGTGTGGGAGTGCTCCGGAAACCAGGGATGGTGGACGGAGGACCAGAGCCGTGTGCCTGTCCCGCTGCTCTCCAGACTGCACACACAGCCTCATCCTTTCTCATCCAAACAGCCTGGGTTTTCATGCAGAAATGTTCATGGATTAAAACCGGGAGCAGGTCCCTCTGGCAGATGGTGGATACTATCAGATTCTTCCCATAGAATGGCTAAGTGGGAATCAGGCCTGGTCCCAGGGACCTGCTGGAAAGTAGGGGGAGGAGGGTGTGGGTCTCTTACAACAACCACAGAGATTGGGGGCCAGAGAGCAAAACTAAGAACTGCGTTAGGAGATCAGCGCCCAAGGGTAGCTGGGGAGTGTACCCAAAACGGGTTATCAGCCAAAGGGCTGGAGACCAGTGTCGGGAGCTGAGATGCACAGACAAAGGGAGCCACAGGCAAGCTGGGAAAATGAGAGTGAAGGTATTGCGCAGGAGCCACTGAAAGAAGGGATGACCTGGGAGAAGAAGTTCCTGGGAGAGGAGTTGAGTGCCGCAGGAGGAGTCTTTTTCCCTCCCTAGCCCACTTGTATGGGTCCCACCTACACGGAGCCTTCTTGTTACAAAGATCATAGGCTCCTTGAGGGTGGCAATCTCAACCTTTTCTTCTCTGCAGCGTCTCCTGACCCTAGCACAGTGCCTGACACAGCCTGGGTGCTCGAACATGTCTGCTGGATAATGAATGAAGGGAAGAATGGGTGGATACAGCCAGCTTACCATGCTGGATATTGGCTAAAGGAAAGAAATATTGACAAGCAGTTTTTCAATAAAACCGTATCAATTGTTACTTTGAGTAACAAAGAATTTACTGAAGAATCCGCTGTGGAGCAGGAAGAGAGGTTTCCAATACACCCACGGCACAGCACAGCTGAATAAATACTCCTTAGATACATTCTTCCCCTACTTCCCTTTGCCAAATGTCTTCTTCAGCCCTTCCCCAGCACAGCACACAGGGGTCCTCTATCTCTCTCTCTCTCCCCCGTCCCCCTGACTAAGTGCAAAGTAAAAACAAAAAGTTCTATTATTGCATATGTAAAAAAAATATCAGTCCTCTTATAATCGTGATGTGACTTGAAGGACGAGGGGTGCCACTCCCATGCCGTCTCGAGCCTGTGGCACTCTCTCCCTTCGGGGGTGTGCTGAGCCTTGAAGATCTCCAGCCAGACACAGGCTTTAGCAAAGTGTGAAGCAAACAAAGCTGGTCCCAGTGTCCCCCTACAGGGCCCTGGCATCTCAGCCGCTATGGTCACCGAGGAAGAGGCTGTGGAAAACTCGCCCCAACAGAGGCACCGGGAAGGAGTGGTCTGGGCCTTTCAGGAGTATTTTCTTTTTACATCAGAACCACAAGAAAATGGAGTTTGGGGAAATTCCCTTTGTGGGGAACGATCTAGCGAACAGAAGACTAATTACCGAGTAAAACCAAATCTATGAATTAGAGGACAACCTCAAGATTTTCCCCCAGGACTCAGAGGGAAAAGATCAAGATGAAAGGAGAAAAGATATAGTTCACATAAACATATTTATATAAAAGGAATCCCAGAAAAAGAACCAAAGCATACAACAGAGAAACAATAATCAAAGAAATGAGAGAAACATCTTTTACTTAACCAAGGAAAATCTTGAATCTTCCCATTGAAAGGGCTCCAGAAGATTCAGGCAAGTTTATGGAGACAGACCTACACCAAGGTACACTGGGTGCCGTTTCTGAAGTTCAAATATGGAAAATAATCTCTACTCCGACGCTGAGGGAGAGACAAGACACCTGAAAGAAACAACCATCACAGGGAAAGAGCTCCCTCACTCCAATGCCAGGAAACAAAACACCAACAGCAGGAGAAGAGACTTCTACATCATGTCTAAAAATACGCTCCCGTAGGAGCAAAATAAGCACAAATTCAGGTATGTGAGGGTTCAGAAACATAATACCCAAGTACCAGCCCCGAAAAGTCATGAGAAGAAGGATTCCAATGAATTGGAATAAAGACTCAAGAACTGAGACAATGTGACAAAAGAATCAATGATGAGCAATAAACCAACAAAACCTAGAATTAAGTCAAGAAAATTGTTGCTATGTGGTTGGGAAATTTAATGCAAATGTTAACAAATTACTCCTAAACTAGAAATATAGATAAATTGAAATGTTAAAAATCTGGATCTAAAATACCAGAGTATTTTAAAAGAGACTAGGAAGTAGGGGGAATTTACGAATTCAAGATTCTACATCCAAACAGAGCTGCCCTGTGGAGTTAGGAGAAGGAATAGCTGTGGGAGAAGCAGTGGCAGGGGAGGAGCACCTGGAGACTGAGGTGAAGGGAAAGCAGGAAATTGATCAATAAATTAGAAAATCTATCAATAGATTTTCACGTCAAGCAGACATTGTAAAGGACCAGGCAGCACAAACAGCAGTTCTAGAACAGCATTGTGGGAGGGCAGGGGGGAGAGCAGGAGCAGGTGTGTGGCTCTCCACCCCATGCCAGGCATAGAAGGATCAAGTGTCAGCCTCTGAGGGGGGGACCCAGGCCCTTAGGCGGCAGGAGGTATCCGCGCTCCCTTGGCAGGATCTGGGCGACGGCTGTGGGCCATGGCAGAACCTTGGACTCCAGCCTTGATCTTCCAGCTCAGCGCTCCACCAAGATGCTCCACCACTAGCATGTATCCATGGAGCTCTGCTGGAGGCAGATTACTTCTCTAGGATGTAGATTAAGTCAGATTATTAATACATTAAGTAAGAAAAAATGATTATTCAATAAATGCAGGAAAAAATTCTATAAAATTCAATTCTCATTTATGTTTGGGGAAAAAAAAAACAACTTATCAAGCCAGAAATAGAAGAAAAATTCACCAATCTAAGAAAGGGTATGTATTTTTAAAAACCTGCAAGAAAAATAAATTTTCTGTCAAACTTTAGAAGCATTGTCACTGAAGTCAAGAATAAGATAAGAATGATGGCCATCACCTGGTTGTCATGTGATGAATGGTCATTCTCTCTGTCCTGGCTAATGCATGTTTGTTGTCTATTTCCCTCACTGTCCTAAGTGAGGGTAGCTCTTCAGGGTCCCTGGTCTTGAGGGTCTATCAGTACAACAGTTTTGGCTTGAGAATAGTTTATGTAAATATTTCTAGCTGGTGATCCCTGAATTACCGAGAAGAGGAATCAGCAGAAAGGAAGAGGTTAAAAATTTAGAAGAAAGTAGAGGTATTGATGAAGCGAGGCTCTTGTCAAAGATGAGAGGGTGGGATTCAGAGCCAGGAGAAAGATTAGTTTTGGGGAAGAGGAAGAGGGTGGGAGAGCACATGCTGTATATGTATGCAGGTGACTTTGTAGGTGCATTGGCAGGAAGTGGGGGAAGTTATTTTATGGCTTCTGTTTTCTAAGGGAAGTAGGATATAAAGTCGTCTGATGAGATGGAGGTGAAGCAGGAGGAGATAAGTGTGGGTCGGATAGTAGGGTAAGGGGCCAAGGCTTTATTCCTGGAAGCAGAATGATGTGATCAGAGCTGTGCTTTAGGAAGCTCATTCTGACAGCACTCTAAAGCAGTGACCAGAGAGGGAGGCTGGAGCACAGGAAGGGCAGGCAGGAAGATGCTGCAGCAGCCCAGACAAGAAGTGATGAGGCCTGATGGACAAGGCAGTGAGGATGGACGGGAGCTGCCCAGGAAGAGTCTGGAGCAGTGGCTTCCCACAACTCCTCAGGTCTGCGGGATGTTCCCCCTCGTCCGTGTAAATGGCCTAGGGCAGGGAGACCACTCAGCCATCAAAGAGACAAAGAAGACAAAGCTGATGCCAGGACAATGCCTCTGCTCACTCTCAGGCCTGCTTTCCCTGGAGATATTCCTGCCCTATGAATAGCTGCTAATTCCACCTGGCACCTGATCAAGGCAACAGCGTGCACCTGAGGGCCCCGAAGACCTATTTACAGGGCAGCCACCTGGACCCTCCTCATCTGGCATTCACTCCCTAAGAGTCTTCGGTCTTCTTTTGGGTCCTTGAGCTATGTCAACAGCTATTCTGCCTTTGAACTTTTATACACACCACACCCTCTCCCTGAAGCACTGTCCTTTCCTCTCCCTCCCTTCACCCTGTCTCTGGCATGACTGGCTCCTTATCCTTCAACTCTCAGCTCAAATATCTCCTTTCATGACCCCTCGTTTGCTATCACTGTGTTCTTCATAGAATTTCTCATGGCTTATAATTTTTCTTTGTTTCTTATTAATTGTTCTCATCACTAGACTATAAACCACTAGACTAAAAATTCTATGAGAACAGGGATTATGTCGATCCCGTTTACCATCACATTCTCAGCATCTAACACATGGAAGACACTCAAAAAAGTATGGAATGGATGAACTGTATTAAAAACTAGCTCAACGGGGCCGGCCCCATGGCTTGGCAGTTGGGTGCGCACACTCCGCTACTGGCAGCCCAGGTTCGGATCCCGGGCGCGCACCGACGCACCACTTGTCAGGCCATGCTGAGGCTGCGTCCCACACACAGCAACTAGAAGGATGTGCAACTATGACATACAACTACCTACTGGGGCTTTGGGGGAAAAAAGGAGGATTGGCAATAGATCTTAGCTCAGGGCTGATCTTCCTCACAAAAAAAAAGTAAAAAAAAAAACTAGCTCAGCATTGCCGTGGTTCTTATTTAAACTAATCTTATTTAAACTAAACCTTATTTAAACTAAACCTTATTTAAACTAAACTTAACCCTAAACCTCCTTCCCCAACTACACTCCCCTAACTGTCAAAGAAAAAATGGAGCTGGACAGTAGTTAAGGCCATAAAAACAGATTTCATTCAGGACTATTGCAACAGTGGAAAAGAGATCTCAGTATAGAACGGGGCTCAAGTGCGAATACAGCGAAGGCAAGTGGGTATTTATAGCCAAGGAGCAGGGTCGGGGTCAGAGAACGGAAAATTACTAAGAGGAAACATCAGGGGTGAGGGTGTTCCAGCTAAACTGACCTAATAGGATCTTTGCTGAAGACAGGCAGGGTGATCAGACCTGGAGGATGGTGGAGCGTGAGGAACCTGAGCAGAATCAAAGGTGGGGGGGTTCTTGATAAACCGACTTAGCAGGCTTCTTGCTAAAACTGGATTTTACAAGGAAGTACACACATGGGCCCAGAAGAAGCTTCAAGAGACTGACTCAAGTTTGGTCAAACAAGAAACCTTTGTCAATACCCAGATCCAGATGCACCATTATCAGGATGGGGAGGGGGTGTAGGTACACAGGTAGACCATGTGTACCCAGCGCCCCAGTCTGTGGCATAGGGTGAGGGGTGTAATATCAGTAACTACCGTGAGAAGGGGGCTGTAGTTGAGAAAAGGCCTCTGGTAACTTCCATACGTCATCTCCAGGCCCCTGTGGGAACCACGCCTCTAGGTGGACCATTCCTGTGCCTTGTAATGCTCCCCACGCAGCTGCTTGTTGACTCGCAGACCCCTGACCACTCAGCCGACCTCAGAAGGTCTCTGGGACTCATATACTGGCAACTACTTTTCTCATTAAAATGTTCTTAATCTTTAACATTCTTGTCCTCTTCCACAGGGACCTTCAATCATTAAACACACTAAGGCATCCTGTTTGAAAAGGAGCTCTCATATTGATAAAAAGAAGGCAAAGTTACTTCTAACAGGCCACTGAAGACTAAATGTTGCCCCCATTAGTGTAGAATGTCATTAGCACTGTGAACCTAAAATCTGGGCCCCCAGACAAAATTTTTGGAAATCTGTATCCCCAGGCCACAGATTCCCCATTACCAATCCCCCATAAGTCCACACCCTTTAGTCGTATCAAACAAGAAAGCAGGGGTGATATGGGGGGGCGGGGAGGGGCGCAAGTGAAAGGGGTTTGGAGCAGAGTTCTTATTCCTTTCTTTGAACTACAAATTCCTCTAGCATCTCCTGCTTTCGGGGACACATTCCAGACTGAAATAGGAAGCAGTACCAAGTGTTATTCCTGATCTGATTTATTTAGGACTGACAGGAAGGGGGCGACAGTTAACAGACTCAAGGAGAAGGTTAGGATTTTAACTGAAATGCTTTCTGGAAAAGTAGCAGACTGTGAAACTATTAAATAACTCTTTGCAGTTTCTAAAGATTAAAATGTAACACACTTTAATCACAACGAAGCCTGTCATAGATGAATTCAAATGGAAATGTGACCCCCAAAAGTACATTAGTACCCCAGTGAGCTGATTTCTATTAGAGAAAGAAGTGCTTCCCGGGAAATTTGGGAGTCCAAACAGCCTGTCCAATTGCCCAGCATGACATGGAGGGAAAAGACAAATCTTGGGAGTCATAGGGATTAGAGCTGAAATCGTGATTTAGGATTGTGTGACTTGAACAAGTGCCATCATCTCTCTTGGCCTCTGTTTCCTCCTCTGAAAAACGATAGTAATGCCTATCTTGCAAGATTATTAAGGGGATTAGCCATGCTAATAGGAACAGCAAGAACACTGCAGATAGCGATTGTGTATGAGACTATTTTTGATCAGCATGCTCAGTCTCCCATGAACCCATGGAGGGACTTGCTTGTTAAATTCTGTTCTGATGCAGGTGTCTCTTGAGTTTGCATTTGGAGCCTGAAACGTCTGTTCCCCTCATGATGCTGCTTCTCGAATGTTACTTAGTTTGGTTTAAACCCTCAGAAATGCAACCTCAGGTAAGCACTCAGAAACAGTTTAAAGACTACTAAATTTTACATTTAAGATTTTTGTATTTCTTGAGTCGAACCTGCCCCCATCGATTTTCATTTGTTCCCCTCAAAACTGTTTGCTAAAATGACTCTTTTTCTTTGAATGGAGAATTTGTCCAAGATTGTGAATCACCTGGTGGGAAGGATTGGGTCTCCCACCCTGGAGCACCCGACGCAGCTCTCCTCCTTCCTTTGGACAAACAACAACCCCCAAAGAGTCCATTTTTTTTTATCAATGTATATTTTCTATAAAGGAGTTGCTAAAACACAAGTCCTAATTTTTCAAATTGTTTTTAATGTGGCTAAAGTATGAAACAATTTTTCTTTTATTGGTCTCACTATTAAAATTAAGGGATCGAGCTAAAGGTTTCAACAAACAAAATGCATCAGCTCAACTCCAACCACCTCCATTTTATCACACACACACCCTGCACTGCTGCAATCAGACAAAGATAGAGTGGATCAAATCTTGTGTGGCACACTCCTAACGAGTGGTCAAAACTCCTTGGAGCTAAGGGGCTGTTCTCCCAATAGACTGCTGTTTTTTAAATATTTCTCTTTGAAAACAACAGCATGATTAATTCCACCATTTCATCTTAGATTACTGATGTAGAAACAACAGTGCACTATGAGCAATTATTAAAAACATTTTATTATGTATAATTTGTACATGCTTCCATTGTGATGCTTGGGGTGAGTTATTTTCCAGGATGTGATGTCATCTACCAAGATTAACTAGGTCTAATTTTCGTCCTGCCGTGCCACATACAAAAATACAATTTTCACGGTGAAATCCCCTTCTTTACACAAAGATACACAAAAGTTTGTCAGACGAATAAATACTTTGCACATCACACAAGTCACCATCCTTCACACAGCAACATCTAATGACTTCTTTTATTTGGAAACAGCGGGAAAAGAGCCCCTGCCCTCAAAGGGAAATGCAAAATTTGTTGCTAAAGCCAAACTCCCGGTGATGAAGGCTGGTCCTCTGGGGAAAGTGGGGGACCGGGGACCCCTGGAGAAGGGTGGGCACCTCATAAGCACTTCAGGAGGAAGGAATTGCAGGAGGTTCCTCGGGGACAGTCGCACAGCTTCCCGATCCTGGCTCCTTTTCGCACTGCACACTGCTCTCCCGCGTCGCACTGCAAAGAACACAAGTGTGGTCACAGGCAGGAGCAAAGCCAGGCTCCCATCAACACAACTTCTGCCTCTTGGGAGGGAGGGTGGACCCCATCTCCACCACCAGAGGTCTAAGTACAGTCAGGCCTGAAATGCAGAGAGCCTTGTCTTATCATTTCAGCGAGAGAACAGAAAAGAAAGAAGTTTAAATTATCGAGCCCCTCCTACCACCTTCCACCTTACATTTCCTGGCTCCTTTAATTGCTCTACCAAAAGAAAAAAAAAATCACCAGACCTTTTTTCTAAGAAATAAACAATAGATCTATATTTTCTCACAACCGCTCCTCCCTGCTTTCCGCCTCCTTATCCCAGGAAGGAAGATTTAGGGTTGTGTGGGGGTGTGTGTGTGTGTGTGTTCTTCGAGGAAGGTAACCAGCCCTGAATCAAGAACTTGGACCCTAGAACCTAGGTTAAAAAACTGGCAGTGCCCAGGAAGGCAGGAAGAAAATTGGAGGGACAAGAACTGAGTATATTTAAGGGCTTTTCCAACTCGGAGAATTCTTTGCGAGATGAAAGTCGCTTATCTTCAGGAAATGCTCTTTCCAGACCCGAGAGAGAGCTGGTTCCTGGCACAAGCTGCTCTTGCTGGGAACTGGCTGGTCTGAGCTTTGCGCTTAGAGACCCAGGGGCAAGCCTGGCGGTGCAAACAAACGGAGCCCACAGCATTCTCCAAGCCCATTACCTAAATTACTAAGCCACATCCCGGGGGGAAGGTCGTGGATAAGACTCAAGGTGGTGTCTTTCCTCCCGGAAAAGCCTGGGGAGGGGGGCCCCAAAGGCTTACCATGGGGACTTGGCCGTACTTCTTCTCGTAGATGGGAATGCGTTTACTCTTGAGCTTCTTGAGGACTTCCTGCAGCGCCTCGATCTGCAACACACCGCCCCGGCCGAGTTGCCGCCTTGGCTGCGAGCCAGCCCGGGTGCGCACTCCCAGCGCGAGTTCCAAGGAGCCCGCACCACACTCTCCTCCCTGGGACCCCACTCCAGCGTGTCCCCCGCACCGACCCCAGGTCCAGGAGCCGGGCCGGGGATCCGCTCTACGAGCTTCGGGGCCGGGGCTCGGGAGGCTCCTCGGAGGACGGCGGGCGCCCCGACTCTGGGCATGCGGTGGGAGGGGAGCGGAGGGCGCGCACAAAGAAAGGGACCGCGCGGGGCCCAGGGGAGCCGGGGAGGGGTACCGACCAGCTCCTTCTCGTGCGAGGCGTCCTCCACGGCGGAGTAGAGGTCCAGGGCGCGGGGCTGGAGCTCGGCGTCCTCCTGGGCGCGCGCGCCCAGCAGAGGCGGCAGCAGCAGCAGGGCGGCAGCCAGGACGGGCAGCAGCCGCAGGCGGGGGCTCTCCATGGTGCTGAACGCCCGCCGGCGGCCGCGCGCCCGCTTTATAGCCGCCGAGCCGCGCGGCGCGCGGGGAGGGGCGCAGGGAAGGGGCGCGGAGGAGGCCCGGGTCAGCGGTCTGGAGGCAACCCCCGCCGCCGCTTGACGTCAAAGCCCGCGGGCCCCGGGGCCGGAACGAGGCTCTGCGCACGGATGGGCCGGTGCGCGGGGAACAGGGACCCCGCGCCCCAACGCGGTCAGCCCCGCGGCCAGGGGCTCCCCGGGGGGCCTGAGCTGAAGTCAGGGGCGAAGGTGAGGGATGGGGAGCTGGAGGGGGCTAGGAAATGGGAGTCAGGCCCACGCAGAAGTGTCGCTCCCCAGCACCCAGCAGGGGCGGCTGCGCAACCCGCCTCACCGGCCCCACCCTGCCTCTCACCCCAGCCCCTATGTGGCAGCAAGAGGGGGGTGCGCACCTTACCAGGCGCTCGAAAATAGAGAAATCATGGCCTCCCCCACGATGGGTTCTTTGATGGATCTGTGTGGTAATGAGAAAGGAAGGGAAACAGACTCACACCAATTCAGGGGCGGAGTGGAGGAGGCAGAGAGCCAGCTCTGGTTCAGTCCTGGCTCCACCACTTACAAGCTGTGTGACTTTGGGCAAAATAAAGCACCTGTCTGAGCCTCACCTTTTTCTTTTGTAAACTGGAATTTAAAAATGCGCCTCCCAGAGTTATCAGGAGGATAGAACGAGACACTAGGTATGTAAACCCTGGCGAGCGAGCACTAAGCCCCCCCTACCCACCCAGATAAGTGGCTGTGTGCACTATCTCAGCTTTTCCCTGGGGCAAATTCAACCATCCTCAGAACCTCTCCTACCTATCACCCACCCTGGTATCTAAGAAGCCTGTCCAGAAAGAAAACAAAGGGGATGAAAAAAATGCAACTCCTGATTGTGGAAATATCTCCAGAGATCAGCAGTCAGAGGTGAGCTAGGTCTTTGGTGACCTGTGAAGACACTGTTTTTTAAAAGGTCTGGGTCCTTGTAGCCTGAATACAAATGAAAGTTCCTGTAGGAGATGCGATGTTTTCCCACTTAGACCTAGAGGCTTATCCCACCTGCCTGCCAACCTGGCTTCTTCCACTACATCCTCCTTCCCTCAACTGCTTCTGAATCCATCCACTCTTCTCCATCCCCATCTCTACCACCCAGACCTGCACAGCTGTCCCAACCTACGTCTTGACTACACCCAACCTCACCCCATCTTCTCTTGCTTTCCTCTAATCCATAACTCACCACCAGCCAGAGTGTTTTTCCCTGTAAAATACATTAATGGCTTCCCATCTTACTAAGCACTGAATCTAAATTCCTTATCCTGACTTACAAGGTCCTACAAGATCTGCACTCCTCTCCAACTTCATGTCCTACATTCTGCCCCAGGCCGCTCCACTCCAGCCTCAGTGGCTTCTTTTTGGCCCTCTAACAGACAACCTCATTCCTACTTGAGAGCCTTTGTATTTACCTTATCTGGAAAGGTCTTCCTGCATCTCCAAATAATTGACTGTTTAAAAGTCCTTGACACCCAATCTAAAGTATCCACAACTTCTTCTCCCACAGATTTATTGCTTAGTAGACAATGTGGGTCACTGGGATAGTTAATACATAATGTGTCTCATTATTTCATTGATCAAGTATTTAATTGTTACTCAATGCACACTGGGAAGCAATTCAAGAAGTAATCTCTCTTCTGATGAATAGCACACATATTAACAGCATCAAAATATTTTCCTTTGGGGTAAATCCAACTTGAAAACATATCTAACACCTCCCCCAGCTCTGCCTTCCACACATACCTTTTAATTCTACACAATAAAACTTCAGTGGCAGCACATTTATTGTTTAAACCTTACAGAGACATACCAGAACTCATTGCAGAAAACATTTCCAGTGATCTTAAAAGCATTCTAAGCTTCAGAAGAAAAACAGCACCAAAGAAGATTTTAGCCCATCCTTCTGCAAAGATAAGGTATTCCCAAAACAATATTTTCTCTTAAATTTTGTTGTCCCCAGACACAAATAATAGCTTTCCCTTTGTGCCACTTGTGTTGGAAAAATAACTCAGAAGTTCAAGTCCTGCCGATGTTGGGTTGGTGCTGTCGTCTTCATGGAAGCAGGACCCCACATTTAGTTGAGGGGTTGGGATAGGGACCCTTGGACAATACTGTGAAGCAAGCCAGAACGTCTTGGTCATTTACGTGTCATAGTACTTTCTTCATCTTTGAGCAGAAGGACTTGATAAACTGTCTTTAGGAAGCATGGTACAGTAAGGCTTAGGCCATTTTCTTCCCAAAGACGACTTCTGATAAGTTGTAACAAGAGAGGGCACAAAAGCATGAGCTGTTCTACAATCTTTACATCACGCCCTGTTGGAAGAATTTATACATTCTTGCTACTTTATAATGACTCCGTTAGAAAGAAAAGCCCACCTTTTATGCCCCTAAGCAAGTGAGGAAAAGGCACCATTGGATTTAATCACTATTTCTCATCTCATATAGAAAAGGGAGGCAGGTCTCCTCACAAAAGAGAGACAGTGACCAGAACATGTCTACAGAGGTTTACTATAGACAAACCTCTCTTAACCACTCCTGTTAAGACAGAGTAGGCCTCAAGTTCTGGTCTTTGGAATAGCTCAAAGAGAGAAATCTCATCAGCAGAGAGCTGAGAACTAGTGCCAGTAAGATCTATTTGTAACATACTGCCATCAGAAAAGAAAATTTAAAAGGTTGGGAAAATCTCCTCTTACTGATGTCTGTCTCTTGGAGTTCTGAAACTTTTATTATAAAAATAACCCATTAATTGATTTGTGACTTGGCAAGAGAAAAGAGCCTACCCTGGTTTTGGCCTAAAATCCTCTAAAATATAGAGCCCAGTCAATATTACTAAATGATAACTCTAGAGCCCTAAGATGTTGAATCGTGAGAAGACCATGGAGAATCAGACACCAAAATCGTGTTTTTGCCAAACTGCAGTCCTTCTCTCTCTCCCTCTTCTTCAGATTTTGAATAGTCTCTTTTCCTCTGGCCTTTTGGGTTGTCATATTGCTCACATGTCAGACCGCTTTGTTGTCTATTAACCTCTGCTCCATCCCTCCTCCGACCGAGTCTTGTTCAGCAGTAAAACTTCCTCAGTTCCATCGACTTCTTAAATATTTGTATTTAAAATTGTTTCTCTTTACTTGTATTTGCTGCAATTTCCTCCAAGTTAAACATCACTCTGTTCTCTTTGGTACACAGTTATAATCTCTTAGGTGGTCCTCTTTTCACTTCTACATGGTCTGTTCTCCACCCTCCCAGCCTCCAGAAGAGGTTAATTTCCATTGACGTTCATCTTCTGTTTACCGACTTTCGATCTATAGCCTTCGAAAGGAACTGGTGAGGGCCGGCCCCATGGCTTAGCGGTTAAGTGCACGCGCTCCGCTACTGGCGGCCCAGGTTCGGATCCCGGGCACGTACCGACGCACCGCTTCTCTGGCCACGCCGAGGCCGCGTCCCACATACAGCAACTAGAAGGGTGTGCAACTATGACATACAACTATCTACTGGGGCTTTGGGGGAAAAGTAAATAAGTAAATAAATAATTAAAAAAAAAAAAAAGAAAGGAAGTGGTGTTCACTCTGTTCTGACTAAACATGTTTATCACTATCTAGAAGAAAATAATCTGCAAGTAAAGGACCCGTGTTGTTAGTGTTAAATTGGGAGGCGTGGAGATGTAGTAGGAAAGAATACCTGCTTTACAGACAGCCTCTGAAGGAGTAAAGCAGGGGAAATTAGACAAAGCTTTCCATCAATTTTTTTTAAAAGCTTTCAATTTTTAAAAAATCTGAATGCTCAATATGTTCACAGCACTGCTAAGTACTATGAGGACCCTGAGATGATCAAGACGCAGTCCCTGCCCTTGATCTTTGGGTCTGGTCGTGCCCACAAATACCCAAATACAATGACTCCGTGAGGTGAGGGTCCTGGGAGAGAAAGGGAAGCCCAGAGAAGTCAGAGATTAATTCTTTCTTGAGAGGGAAGTTTCTGGAAAAAACGGCATGTCAGCAGCTGGGTCTTAGAGGGAAGGTAGAATTTTAATGATAACAAACATACCACTCTGGGGCCTTGAGGGCAAGCATGCAGTGTAAGTGTGGTCAAGGAGGCAAAGACATCTGGGGGAGCACGGAATGGTCTGGATTGCCAGAGACGAGGCTACATGGAGAATGTGAGATGTGTAATGGAACACAAGACTGGAAAGGAATAGTAGAACAGAAAAAGAAAATCTAGAGCAGCAGTAGATAGTTCCAAATTTGGATCCAATGAACAGAAAGTAGGAGCATAGGTAAGCCCAAAAGATTCCATTTTTCAAATACTAACACTAAAAGCAAGCTTTTTGGCCTAAAAGGTATAGCCTAAGAAAAGTAGCCCATGTCAGATATAGGGAGGTATCACTGACGAAGAGACACTTGCCCTGGGAGAAAAACACCTTCCTCTGGTCCCTGGCATAGTCCACCTGGAGTGCAGCACAGGAGGGGCACACCAACCACCAACCCCTCGCCGTGCCTCATCCGTCCCATCCTCCCCTCTGACTTTTCTGTATCCAGATCCCCTAAGCTTGTAGGAAGAATAGGATTAGCGCCAAAGCAGCAGACTAGGGCGCCCCAAGAGATGAACTATAGGATTTAACAGAGAGCAATTTTTTTTTTTAATAATTTTACTTATTTTTTCCCCAAAAGCCCCAGTAGATAATTGTATGTCATAGCCGCACTTCCCTCTAGTTGCTGTATGTGGGACGCGGCCTCGGCATGGCCGGAGAAGCAGTGCGTCAGTGCTCGCCCGGGATCCGAACCCGGGCCACCAGCAGGGAAGCGCGCGCACTCAACCACTAAGCCACGGGGCCGGCCCCAGAGAGCAATTTAATTCTTCCATGGCTGCTCGTTGCCGATAGTTTCAAGTTAACTTCTCCGCATGGTGTCGAAGTTTCTCATAATTTGGTCCTGGCCCATATCTCTAAACTTACTTTCCTTCACTCCCAACCAGTTCCGTCAGATAGCTTGTATTTTATTTTGCAGGCACAACATACTCGTTTCTTAGTTTTGCACTGAATTAGAGGAATAGACTGGCTCGTGCTGCCGTAACAAACAACCTCAAAATCTCAGTGACTTGAACAAAACCCAGATATGTTTCTCACTCACGTCACACGTACATCAAGCGTTGATGGAGAGTTGTGTTCATCATGGTCACTCGGACCAGACTGACAGAACAGCCACCACGGCTAATGTTGCTGGTCGTGTTCCAGAGGGGAAAAAAGAGCTCTGGACGGTCTTGGACAAGCTATTAAAAGCTTTGGCCCAGAAGTGATGCTTTGCTTCTGCTTCCAACTCATCAGCCTGAACCAGTCACATGGTTCCACTAAAGCACCTGGGACTAAGAAGAGCAGTGTCACCATGTGTCTAGACTGCAGCAATGACCACCACATGCACTGGCATGTTTCCATCTCTGCCTTTCCCCTTGCCCTGCCATATGCCTGGAAAGCCCTGCCATACCTGGAACATCTAAAAAGTTCATCTTTCAAGACACATCCCATCTGAAGCCTTCCTCCCCCACGGCTCTATCACACCACCAGCTCTGCCTTGCCTTTGTTTCCAAGGAGCTTTATACATATGCTGATTAAAACGCCTAACATGTCTTACATCATGTTATCGGATGTCTATCTCACTTGCTGGACAGGGAGATCCTTGAGGGCAGAGAATAGATCTAACCTTTGTATTCCCCGGGTTTAGCACGATGCCTGATACACAGGTGAGGAGGGGAAAGTTAGTTGCTATGAAATGAAAGATAACCTTTAGACACTAAGTAGGTGACCATTCAATAAAGTACATAACCTGTTATAGAATAGATTCATCAAGAAGTTTAAAAGCACTGCTAATTTACTATCTAGAAACGCCGTTATCACCCTTGTATCAGGCAAAAAAATGTGCCAGAAAGGGGTAAAATGGTTTCACAGTATTCAGTTTCAGAAGTAGGATTTCAGGGGTACAGACTGTGGCCTCTCTCAGCATTTCCTCCAACAACTGAGGGCATTTCAGTCGCCAAATGGAAATTTTTCTCAAATGCGAAACTAGCTGTGTCACTAGGAAGCAGGGAGTTGTCTCCACACTGTTGTTTAGACTCCTACTTTGCTGCTCTCCCCCCACACTCTCTGTGGTACAATGTGGAAGTAGAACTGGGTCGGGACCACATCCTGACGAGTCTTGGGAAGTTTAAAGCGGCCCCTGAGCGCCCGCGCCCAGATGGCCGCCGTGAGGAGGTGAAGACGCTCTGGGCCGGGGTTTGGCTTAGAGGGCGTCTGAGGTCACTTGTAAACCTCGGTTCTGGGCCTCTGCTATGCCTCCTTCAGAACTCACCCGGGTGAAGTCTATTTCTTTTGACGCGAACTATAACCTCAGGAGAAACAGAATACCATCTGGCGAGATCCAAAGAGGCAGGGCTGGAGGGCAAAAGTGTATTTTATGGGAAGAAGGAGCCTCAACAGGCTCCTGTGCTTTTTAGGGGATCTCTGGCCCTGACATTTCTCTGCTGTGCATCAGCAGAAGTTTAATCTGGTTCTGGTTTTGACAGCAGATTCATCATGTTGGCTCGACTCACCAGCTAAGGCAGGCTCAGCTTCTGGTGACATGCTGACGTTCAGATCTCTGCACGACCTGTCACACCGCCTCTCTAAAGCCGGTCGGCAAGGCCTCTGAGACAGCCGGGCCAGCGGTCATTCCTCAGGCTCCGCCAGCATTTGCAGGAAGTCCACAGGGACTGTGCTTGTTCCTCAGGAAGGTAGGATTAGCCCGGGGCTTTGGGAAGACTGAAACCCAGACAATGGCAGCCTTGCCCACGGTGGTGTGTCAAGTCTTCCACTCCTATTAATTGGCTGCTGGAAGACAGTTGTTTGAAAACCCACTTTCACTTGATGAACTGCATTATAGACGTGGAGGCTGTTATATTTCTGTGCGGAGGACGCTGGGAGAGCTTCGGAAAGGCAACGCTATCAGATGAGTGGTGCCAGAGGGGCACATCTTCACGCTGCATCTGCCACAGAGAGCTCCCTGTTTTAGGATCTCAGGGAGGTGACAATGGAGATTCTGGGGATACTTAAAACACCTCAACTTCCCTCAGTGCCCCATGTTCCCTTAATTCTCCACCCTTCTCCGGGAAGGATAGCTCTTCAGCTGCACTCTCCTCTTAGACCCATTCTGGGGCCTCTCACCCCTCATCTGAGGACGAGAGCTACTCCTCCTCATTCCTGCGTGTCCTGGCAGTCTGTGGCTACCGCTCCCTCTGACCAGCATGCAGGGGTACACGGTGCCCTGTGCTACTGCTCACCAACACTTAGCCCCCCACCTGGAGGAGGATTGTACTTTGGGCCCTGTTCAACTCCCGTGCGGACACGTGACTCACTCTGGCCGGTGAAACACAAGCAGAAGTACGATGTGTCATTCCACGGGAAGCCGTGGAAGCTTTGCCCTGCTCCCTTCTCCTCTTCCATGAGGACCAGCCATGTTCCGGGTGGAGACGGCTCTCAGCCTGGGTTATGGAGGGCTCTAAGGGGAAGAAAGTGTTGAGCACGGCTACAACCAGCCTTCAGTGGACATACAGTGCGAGCGAGGGTAAACTTTTGTGGGTGGAAGCCACTGAGCTTTTGGGGTCATTAGTTACTGCAGCGTAATTTAGCTTAATCTGGCCAGTTCAGGCGGACAGACTAACATGTCCATCAACTCATCTCATAGATAATATCAGTCACCTATTGCCACATAACAAATTACCCCAAAACTTAGTGGCTTAAAACAACACACCCTTCTTATCTCACCATTTCTGTAGGTCAGGAATCCAGGCATGGCCTAGCTAGATCCTCTGCTCAGGGTCTGTGACGAGGCTACAGTCGAGGTGCCAGCCCAGGGTCTCTCCCGAGGCTGACATCACAGTGTCAGCTGGGGCCACAGTCATCTCAAGGTTCACCCGGGGCAGGATCCACCTCCAAGATAACACAGCGTCATTGGCAAGATTCAGTTCCTCACAGGCTGCAGACTGAGGCCTCAGTTACTTAGTGGCTCTTGACCAGAGGGTGCCCTCAACCCTTTCCAGGTGGCCCTCTCTCTCAGAGCAAGCATGCGAGAAGAGGGATGCTCACAAAACAGGAGTCACGGTCTCTCCCAACCTCATCACAGAAGTGATGTCCCACCACTTAGCGATGTTCTATTTAGTGGGACCCCCCAACACACTCAAGGGTAGGGATGACATAAGGGCCTGAATATCATTGGGAACCACGTTAGAAACTGTCTACCACAATAATGACTTTATCAAAAAATAAAATTAAATGGATAAGAATTTTGCAAGAACCTAAGCTTGAGAGGTGAGATAGGAAAGAGAATTGTGGATTTTATAACTGGGGCTCTGAAACCCAAAAAGGTTAAAAACATTGCCTAGGATGCACAGTTAGAAATAAAACCAGAACTAAAAGTCAGATCAGTGCTATTGCCACTGGACAGAGATAAGTGAAAAATTAAATAGCAATATAAGACAAATTGCCTTCAACTGAAACAGAAGCCAGGCCATCAATTGCTAATTGAACTGTCAAATAAATCATCCAGGCAATGAGTGAATTAAAAGTGCAGAGAAGGCAAGCTCTTCGGGCTGGGGCAATCGAAAAGGCAAGTCAGGATACGAGCTAGGCTTTGCAGGGTGGAACTGTTGAGCAGAGAAGAAGGGGAAAGTGTTCTTGGCAAGGGTCTGGCCAAGCTGAGGCTTCTTCAGGGCTACGCCGTCATCAGACAAGAATGCTGCCGTCGCTCTTTTCTCTCTTCTATCTCAACTCATCGGATGACGTTTTCCAAACAGGCTAAGTTGGGCACATTGTGCATCAGAGGTGAGGCCGGATAGGGAGATCCTTAAATTTACTTTTAGGGAACTGGCTCCCAACCCAAGGTGGAAGTATCAGAATCAAATGGAAATTTTTGTTCGGTAAACTACATATGCTTCATCCCACCCCCAAAATCTAGGGCACTGGGGTCTCTGTGGAGGACGGTCCCACTCGTGTTGCCCCAAGGGATTCTGATATAACCCGACTAATACAAGCCCCGTTGAGGAGCACTGCTTAGGGCATCTTTGCATCATCTCGAAAGGTGTCAGGGAGCACACCCTGCCCTACAAAGATCTCTGAGGCCAGGTCTTTTCAAGATTCCATTATCCTACCCTCATAAAATACAAATGGCTTGCTGGCTGAGCCGGTATGGGTGGGCAAGGTAAAGTCCCTCTCAGTTCAGCAGGGGTCTCCCTTGTCCCCTCATCTAAGGTCATGAACCCACCCCAAGCGGCTTTCCAAGAGGGCCTGACGTGCAGAGAGAAGCCCCCCAAATAGTAATAAGTAATTAAACCTTGATGACAGACTTATTTGCGCTCACCTTGAGCAGACGTTGTGTTCCCAATTCTGCAGGTGATAAAACTGATCGTCTAAGTAACTGGCTCCAGATCCTCAGGCAAGGGGGCGGGAAGGTGGACCCAGATCCTCTGAAAACCTAGTGTTTCTTATTTACCTTGTCCTTCCATTTCATTTCATCAACTTTATCATTTAAAAAAAAAAAAAAAAAAAAGGAGGTGAGAAAAAGAGGGAACAAAAAAGAGAAAATAAAACAATTCTAAAAAATTTTTAAATGTTGTAAAAGATATTCCCTAATGGTCAAGATCCCCCTGCTCCCTGAAAACCTAGTAATTTTCCACTGGAAGCTGCAAACATGTCGGGCTGAGTCTCCAGGGCGAGCTTGGACTTTCCAAATGTGAAGTGGGCTCCATTTTGTGACAGAGACCTTAAGCTTTAGGCTGAGATCGCCTGGAAGCCCCATTGGAGATCTCCTCCCATGTAGACGGGAGAGGCTCTTGAGGGCCTTTTGGCCAACGGAAGAACAAAGATCTCACCCTGTGCAGACACAAGCCTGCCACACTGACTGATGAGGAGAGACCGCGGCTCTGAGCATTGGTGATGCTTTTTCCCAGATGCAAATGTCATTTTCTGCCATTTGCACTCTTGGCCAGAGTGGCCGGGATGGAGACATCGCTGAGGGACATGGCCCATGCCCAGCGCCCCACAGCGGGGTTGGAACGGACGACCACTGTGGCTTTGCACACGGCACCGTCCAATCCCACAGAGACCATCTCTCCCAGGGCTTGCTAATGAGATTCCTCCTCGGGAAGAAACCTGTCGAGTTCGCTTTATTTTTCATTATTTTGTGTTACTTCTGAAGCAAGGGTGCACCAAAAAGCAAGGAGCTTCTAAATGTCATTACCTGTTTCCAGGGAATCTGAAGATTTGCCATAAGATAACATCGATGTTCAAGCACTGCACAGGAAAACTTTGAAGTAATTCTTTGTTCCTTTCTTGTCTATTCTCTTTCTCCAGAATTCTGTAAAAACACATCTTAGCTCTGGACATGTGGACATAAAAGTCAAAAGGGGCCCAGCTATGTGTGAGTAAATTAGGATGAGGTGAACGGGCTGCCCAGAGGTGCTGGGAGACAGGTGACAGCAGCAATTCTGCACTCAAGACTTCGTAAGCCCATTTCTCTCACGCAGAGACTGAGGCTGGCGTCTGTTTATGGGGAAACCCTAAGCAGAGGGTCCCAACTAGACTGACAGAGGAGAACCACCTGGGGGGCTGTTCAAACCTATCTACCCTCAGAGATGCTGGTTCCATTGGCCTGGGGTGGTGCCCGGGCAAGGGTCATTTCAAAGCTCCCCACGGGGAAACCAGAAGTGCCTCACTCTCTCAACGGTCCGGCGGCCCTTCTGGTGCCTATGCACTGAACTGGGCATTTGGGTCAGCTAGCTTTGTTGTAGCCTAGGGGTTGCAAACTCAGATATCTATGTGCCGGCAAGTGAGGTAAGGCATGAAGAGGGAGTGGTGGGCCTTCTGGTTTTTCTACAGGAGATGGAAATTTGGGTTTTTACATGAAATGTCCCCATTTCAAAATGTTGACAACTGATTTAACATTAAACTCTTTAAAGGTGAACGAGGCAACAGCCTCGGCTCCCACCTGAAACATTTCCTGCACTGGGTCCTCATATGACCTGGGTACCTCTTTCAATCCAGAATAAACTACAAATTCGAGGAAGGAGAGAGCACACCTGTAGAGCCTGACTGCACGACCTGGTCAACACTGGCCCCCGTCAGTGGGGGTGGGGGTGGGGGGGCTCATTTATACACAGGTGTCTTTAATTGACATTCAACAAGCCAATGGGTGCAGGGAGGGCACAGGAGCATCCCCGGAGCCAAGACGACTCACCTGATCCTAAGAGGCTTCACCAGGCCTTAGACAAGGATGTGCCCCTGGGTCCAGGACTTTAGAGGAAACCCAACAAAAATAAGGAGGGGAATAGCTGGACCCCCAAAACATCGTTTGTCGAGGCTTTCTGTTAGGACCACCACCCAGAAAGTGTGGGGTGGGGGAAAGCGCACGGGCACTGACGCTGGCCACTTGCCCTGTGCACACTGGGCAAACCAAACGATCCTCTGAGCCTCAGGCTCCATCCATGAAGTGGGCAGAAAAACGTCTTCCCCATTGAGTTGCAACGACGAGATGGAGCGAATATGGCGTGCCCGGCATGCAGAACGCACTCTGTAAATTCCCACCAGGAAAGGCAACTATTCTCATCCCTGGTGATCAAATCAAAGCATCTCAGAACACTTACAGCTGAGGAGTTCTTCCAAACATCTGATTTAACCCAGAATTCCTTTGGTTTGTTGGCAGCAGCTGACACACACACACGCTCCCTCCCTGTACTTGAACAGGTGACAAATGCTCCTTCCCATCACAGCTCCTTCCTCCTGCCAGCGTCTCCCAATGCCCTAGGGACTCTGCTGCCCTCTGAATTCCACCCGCCTTTCCACGCACCTCAGGTAGGTCGCCATATTACCACATCGCCTGCCGCTGGGCGCAGGGATGTGAAAACGCCACGACCTAGCAGTCCGCGTGTGCACGCCTGACATGACTACCCTCAGGGAAGAGACTGTGTGCTGTTCAGCTTTTCACCCTCTTCAGATATAGAAGTGTCACCCAGGAGACCAAAATGTCACCCAGGCACTCTCTCCCACCCTCTTTCTGCGAAACCCCATCTTGGCTGCAGCACCCACGGCCAGTTCTGAAACCCCGTGTCCATCTTGGTGGGCTTTGCCCTATCAGGCAGCTCTTTATTAGCATTTCTTGCTCGTATCTCTTCACCAAGCCACCCATCTCTGATGCAGATTCCCTGGCCCGGAAGCGGAGTGGGTGTGACTATTGACTAATATAACTGATGATTTTAAATAAAGAGCTTTTGTGTCCAAACGACTCTTGAGGGAGATCAGGATATACTACCCCAAATACGCCACTGTGGTGTGGGGATTATTGATGAGAATTTGAGCTGAAGGCCGTTGAGAATCAACAGACACAGAAAGAGTTCTCTGCCCTCCCTTATCTGCCTAAAAGCGGGGCATAAGTGTCCTTTTGTGAAGGTGTCCCCTCTCCTGTACCAGGAAGAGGAGGGTGACCCTTCACGAAAGACGGAGATTTGGTGCCTCCGGGATGAAATGGCTAAGCTCTTTCCCCCGGGATCAGACAGGTTGAGCTGAAATGGTGGATACCGCCTGCTGGTGGAGCTCAAGGAGCCTGGGTCCTCCATGGGAGAGCGACTTACTCCTTGACAGCTGCATCCACCGGGGGAAAGTTAGTTCTAAAATGCACAGCATTCAAGAAATGGAGAAAACCTTTCACAGTTGTGTGGTGAAGAGGTCGGGAGGGAGAACAGTAACCTGATTAATTGTTAGGAGAGCACAGAGCTTCTTAATGAACAGCAGCCCTGAGGAAGAGATGCGTCCGCCTCTTGGGGGGCTGCGCTTGGTAGGTGTTGGCCTCAGAACCCCGCCACCTGTGCTGATCACAGAAGCCGACAAAGCCCTGACTCTGTGCTAGCCACTGAGAAGAGCACCTGGCAGGCATTTCTCACCTAAACCGAGGGCGAGGAGTTATTCTCCCATTGTCCCACGAGAACACTAAGGCTCAGAGAGTTAAGTAGTCACACAGCCTGTGAGGAGAGTCTGGACCCTCTGCCACATGGCTCCATCAGTTCTTCCTGCCACCGTCTCTGTACTTTTGAACTAGGGGGCCAGCGAGAAGGCCAGGGGAGGCCACCAGCTTGAAATCCACCATCCACCACCATGTTGTCCTTCCCAACCCATCGAGGTGCCTCGTCACTAGCCGCCCTGGGCAGACGCTGTCTCGAAGGCTGCTGCTTCCAAATAAGACCTGCAGGGGCCGGGAGGAGAGCAAGGGGCAGGAGGGCAAAGGGCACCTGCCACCTACTCACACTGCCCCGATCACTCACGTCCAGCGCCTCCCGACACACAGGACACACAGGACTCGGCTTGGAAATGTTGACAGTACTCGGCACTACTCACCACGTTTCTACTGAACCTGAAACAATGTGCTTTTTTTTCTTTGTGAGGAAGATCAGCCCTGAGCTAACATCCATGCCAATCCTCCTCTTTTTGCTGAGGAAGACTGGCTCTGAGCTACCGTCCGTGGCCATCTTCCTCCACTTTATATGGGACGCCACCACAGCATGGCCTGATAAGTGGTGTGTTGGTGCGCGCCTAGGATCCGAACCCGGGCCACTAGCAGCAGAGCGCGCGCTCTTAACCGCTAAGCCACAGGGCCGGCCCCTGAAACACTGTACTTTTAACGGCTGCTCTTTCAAAGCTCTGTAGACAGAGCTGAATCTAATGGGTGCGCTTTAAATATAATCAAGCATACATTTCTTTTCTGATAGAATAATGATGATGATAATAATAATGAATGTCTACTGTTTCCTGAATATCTTCTGTGTCAGCCGCCTTACATAGATATTTCCCTTAAATAGCTGTATTGGGAGTAATGTACACTATACTAATATTTTAATGCCTATTAATTTAATAATAGTATCTGGATAGTACGAATACACTATTGAAGTACTTTATCCATTTTAAATCATTTGCAAAATTAACAATTTCATTCTTTCAGACTTTTATAGCAATTACAGTTTAAAACTGGGCCAGGCCCTATAAAGATTAATTCATTTAGTCCCTCTAACAATGCTATCATCCCATTTTTTGCAGATGAGGAAACTGAGGCCCAGAGAGGGTAAGTAATTTGCTCAAAGTCACACAGCAAGTAGGTAGGAGAGCTGAGATTTGAACCCTAGCAGTCTGATTTCAGAGTCCAAGCTTGTGACCTCTATGCTCTGCTGCTTCAAATGGTTGATGGTCCCAGTGGCTGGACTCTGGAGAGAGCGAATGATAACTGCATGAAACTATCATTGTAAAAAAAAAAAAAAGGATTAGCAGATTCAGGCAAGAATCCATCCTGCGACAGAGTCAGAATCACATACCATTCATAGAAACACTCTTACACATTGCGTTGAGATCAAAATAAATGATAAATGTTTAATGTTACACATTATAGTTTCTAGTGTTTTAAGGTTAAGTAAATCAAGACTCAGAAACACTTACGACACTTATAAGCATTCCTTACTGTATATCATTAGTGTATATCACCACTTATAAATCAACAGAACGGTCTGTAATGTGTCCACTGGGTGTTTATGCAGTTGGTGGATGACCAGCTAAAACCCACATACAGAAGAATCTTGGGGAAAAAACATCCTAAATGTTTGTGTGTGTGTGTGTGTGTGCGCGCGCGCGCGCGTGTGTGTGTTCGTGTCACATGTAGCAGCCTGCAGGGTTTACTGATGGAACACAGGACACTCAGGCAGAAGACGTAACATTCCCCCTGTCACACAGTCGGGTGAGTGGTGGAGGCGGGGTCTGAAGCAGATCCAAGCAAAGCCCAAGCTTTCTGCTCCCCACACTGCCTCTCTGAAAGCACAGGATGAGATCAGTCATGTTTTCCTATAAAACCTGGAATTTATGTTAAAACCTATTAATCAAGAGCAGATAAACAGATCTAACACTCATAAAGTATAATTTATCTGCCGTTCTCTGATCTATTAATTTTCTGTCCTCCATAAATTGTGTCTCCTGGGGTCTTTCATGAATCATATTGGTTATCACTACAAGGATTGTCTATTTAATTGGCTTTAGTGCCAAATTCTGTGAAGTAAGTTTGCTATCAGCTTGGAATTCATGTTTTGCATACTTCTTTTTAGTTCAGCGTAGACTAAGTGTTCCTTTCTCCCTTTTTCTAAATGGCTTATTTTTAACCAAAATATATAGCAATAGAAACCAAGGAGTTCTGTGAGTATTGCTGGTAACTTATTGTCTATTGCTGGTCATTGAAATCACGATCCTTCTCACGGCATGAGGGACAGGAGCCTTCTGGAGCAGACGCGAGGCGGGGAGGCGGGGAGGCGGGGAGGTGCGGGGCGGGGGAAGGAAGCAGTTAGACTTCTTCGCCAGAGGGTCGCAGAGGAACGTGCCTGTCAGCCCTACTCCTTCCTTGCGCTGCTTTACTAAGAAGCGCAGTCTGCTTTTCTTGCCCTTAGCCACATCTTCGAGGCAGCTTCCACCCTCCCCTTTGCTTCAACTGACCAGCTAACCCCTGAGGTCATTCAAGATAACACCCCAGGTGTCGGGCACTGGGGGAAAGGATAGTGGCTGTAAGCTTACAGCGTCAGGCTGCTCCTGACCGCAGCTGGCCTCCCACGTCCAGGTGCCCGTCCTGCGTCCCAGGAGCCGCACGGCGCAGCCTCTTCCGGGTGCTCTGGGGAGCCTCGCCACCTCGCACGGCAGGTCTTGGGGGTGAGTGCCGTCATCTGCACCCTCGCGCACACGAGGAAAAGGAGGCGCGGGCTGGCCCTGAGACCTGGCCACCAGCCCCGGAGCCCACTACCAAGGACACAGTGCTGCTGGCGGGGGACCCCAGCACCCCTGCAGGTGTCTTGGTGCACTGGGTAGAATAATGGGGAGAAGGAAGGCCAGGGACTGGGCCCAGCCGGGGAAGCCCAGAGCAGGGGCCGGAGGCCGAGGAAAGGCTCACAGCCTGTAACGTCCTCCACCCTCTGGGCCTGCAGAGGCTAACAGAAGCCTGCAGAGCCCCTTCAGGGCTGCATCTGGGTCCTCAGAGGCCTGAAGAAGAGGAAATGGGCTAAACCTGAATTTCCAAATTTTTTTCTGAACGTGCAGAAAGCTGAGACAGGTCTGCTTGAGCGGGTTGTAGAGTCTGTCCCTGGAAATGGGCTTCACAGGAGAGGACGGCCAGTCCTCTCTCCCGGTATTGAACTAGCGTCCATCAAAGCCGCTGCTTTGATGGTTCTGCTCCTCCCCCTGCCCCAGTGAGGTCGTCTTTTCTCTTCTGCCGTCTGCCCCTTTCTTTCTCCTTCTCCACAATTCTTCGCTAGTCTGACGTTTTGAAATACTCCCCACTTGTCTGAAACTTAGTCACACCATCAACGATTCCTTGAGCTCCTTGATGTTCAGACAAACAGCTCTTGGCTCAGTAACAAGACTATGTCAGACTGAAAAAGAAATAATGTTTCAAAACTTTTTGTCCCCGCAATCACCACTCTTTTTCTTTCTTTCTTTTTTTTTCTTTTTGTGAGGAGGTCAGCCCTGAGCTAACATCCATGCTAATCCTCCTCGTTTTGCTGAGGAAGACCGGCTCTGAGCTAACATCTATTGCCAATCCTCCTCCTTTTTTTTTTTCCCCAAAGCTCCAGTAGATAGTTGTATGTCATAGTTGCACATCCTTCTAGTTGCTGTATGTGGGACGCAGCCTCACCGTGGCAGGACAAGCAGTGCATCGGTGTGCGCCCGGGATCCGAACCCGGGTCGCCAGTAGCGGAACGTGCGCACCCAACCGCCAAGCCACCAGGCCGGCCCCACCATGCTTTAAAGTATGCGACAAATGTCTATAATGTTAAATAAATAAAATTAAAAATATTTTTCTAATAAACCCTAATTCTTTTTTTTGTGTGTGTGAGGAAGATCAGCCCTGAGCTAACATCCATGCCAATCCTCCTCTTTTTGCTGAGGAAGACTGGTCCTGAGCTAATATCTGTGCCCATCTTCCTCCACTTTATATAGGATGCTGCCTCAGCGCGGCCTGACAAGCGATGCGTTGGTGTGTGCCCGGGATCCGAACCTGGCGGCCAGCAGCGGAGCGTGCGCACTTAACTGCTATGCCACAGGGCCGGCCCCTAAACCCTAATTCTTGAAGCAATAAAAATTGTTCATGTTAATAATATCCCTGAAAATCTTTTTTTTTTCCTGTTGGTCTCACGTGTATCAAATTCAGCTAAATGCTCAATGTGGGTTCATTTACACAGGGAGGAAACTTTAATATCTCCCCTGCCAAAGGCCCCTCTGGATGTCTGCTCTCTCTCAGGGACAGTGTTCACCTCTGGGGACCTTTTCCAGTAGCCCCAGGTCATTGCCACTCTCCGAATATGTTAAGTTTGTCTCTATGTATGACTCTGCGAGGGAGAGAACACAACATGCTGCTTCGGAGTAAACCAGACCTGGGTTCAATCCCAACCCCACAATTCTGTTCTCCCCCACGTGCATGATGAGCCATGCACATGGATGAATATTGCAGGATTGTTTGTAATAGGAAAATGTAGGAAACAGCCTAAATGTCCATCCCTAAGGAAAGGTACTGATATGATGGATATTATACAAGAGTCAGAAGAAATGATCTAGATCATCACAGTCACTCACATTTATCAGGTGCTTATGACGGGATAATTGGACGAATTTCTGTTCTCCAGCTAAGGATTTCAAGTGCACCCCACGCAGCAATCTTGGCAATGCTTGCTTGAGAACACAAGGGGGATTCAGTGGAAACCCATGTCACCAATGGAAATGAACAATTCAACGTCTTTGTCTTAGAGACAGACAGCCAGGGGCGTCTTTAATAACAGCGACAACGCCAGCGGCAGCTGCAGAGCTCTTTCTGCATCCGGCACTCTTCTGAGCGCTTGACGTGTCTTAACTCAGTTCATCTTCCCAACAACCCAAGAAAGTCACGACTGTTAGAACCCACATTTCACAGATAAAGAAGTTAAGGCACAGAGAAGACAGGAAATTTGCCAAGGTCACAAAACTAGTAGTGGCAGGACTGGAATTCCATTGGCCGTCGGACTCGGGATCCTGGGATCCGACCACTTTGCTGTTTCTCTATAGGAATCAGAATGGACTGGCGTCAAATCAAAATGTGAGTGGGGACAAAGGAGGATGCAAAATTTTATGTGAGACATAATTTATGGAAACTTCAAGAGCACCTGTATATTACGATAATACCGTGTATTGGCTACTAATGTATAAATGTATTATGTAGAAGTCCTTTTAAGTGGGCTGGAAGAAGCGATACCCAGCTCCTGAGACTGGTTCATTACGGAACGTGAGGGACAGAAGACATGGGGAGGGGGAGATGAGAAAAGACATTGAACTGTATCTCTAATATTTTCTCTCTTTAAAAAGGTTTCCTGGGGCCGGCCCCGCGGCTTAGTGGTTAAGTGCACGCGCTCAGCTGCTGGCGGCCCGGGCCCGGATCCTGGGCACGCACCGACGCACCGCTTCTCTGGCCATGCTGAGGCCGCGTCCCACATACAGCAACTAGAAGGATGTGCAGCTATGACATACAGCTACCTACTGGGGCTTTGGGGGAAAAATAAATAAATAAAATTTTAAAAAATAAAGAAAAATAAAAAGGTTTCCTCGACTTGGACAATACATGAAGTCAGTGCACTGCCCTTTTGGCTTTCCCCAAACTCTTACAAAAGACACCCATTTTTCCCCTATCATTCGTATTTTCAAAGCCCAGAATCCACAGACATACTTTAATTTTAATCTTATCAATTAACGTTTGCATTATTAGAAGACATCTTAAATGACATTTACTTTTAAACAAATTTTATTAAGCTATGCATTTTAATAGTGTGAAGAGATTGGAAGAAAAAGCCAAATAGGTTAAAACAAACAAATTTTATTTTCATATGATAAAAGTGACCAGGTTCATTTTAGAAACTTTAGAAAATTCCAGTATGCAAAGGAAGACACTTGACTGATACCCCACTGTTTATGTTCCTGTGTACATTGCTCTAGGGTTTTTCTATGACTAATATACATATATAATCTTTACACAAAATGACATTACACTGTACATCTGTCTCCATAAACTGCTATTTTCCAGTTAATATACAGCAAATTCTTTACATGTATTTCTGCATTATTTTAAACAGTTGCATATACTTCATTCTGTGAATGTACCTATTTAACCAACTGTTATTGCCTCCCCCCCAAAAAAGAAGGTTAAATGAAGACATTTTTGGGAAAATGGAAGTTGAGAGAATTTGTTGCTAGCAGATCTACACTATGAAAAAATGTTACAGGAGTTCTTCTGGCTAAAGCACAATTATTTCAGATGGAAACTCAGATCTGCCCTAAGGAAGGCAGAGCATCAGATGGCAAACGTGGGGGTAAGCAACTTTTTGTTATTTTTCCACATTTCTATAAAAGATAATTCACAATTTAAAGCAAACAGGAATAACAATGTATTGTGGGTTTTATAACAAGTGTAAAATTAAAAGTTATGACAATAATAGCACAAAAGATGGCATGGGAAGCTGGACACAAGCTGCTGTGGGTCCTTCTACTGTCCATGAAGTGGTAGGACACCACTTGAGGGAAAACGTGATTGATAGGCTGCTCACTGTACACCCTAGAGCAATCGTTAAATAATTGTTAAAAAATATGAAATAAGATAGCAAATACATGATTCAAAGCAACATCTGGTATTTAAGAAAGGAAGGACCTATGATCGAGGGATGCAGGCAGGCTTCTTCACTATTTAACCCGCTGCTATTCCAGAAATAAAAATATCCTCTAACAAGTTGCTTCTGGTCTAATTCCTTAGTCCCATCTTTCAACTCAAAATATGGAGGCAACCAAATCAACCTGAGCAAACTCCTAAAAAAAATGGACACGGACAAATGGCCTAGAGGGCCCACGGACGTGGACAAATGGTCCAGAGGGCCCGTGGACTTGGACAAATGGCCCAGAGGGCCCACGGACATGGACAAATGGTCCAGAGGGCCCATGGACTTGGACAAATGGCCCAGAGGGCCCATGGACTGGGACAAATGGCCCAGAGGGCCCACGGACATGGACAAATGGCCCAGAGGGCCCACAGACATGGACAAATGGTCCAGAGGGCCCATGGACTGGGACAAACGGCCCAGAGGGCCCACGGACATGGACAAATGGTCCAGAGGGCCCATGGACTGGGACAAATGGCCCAGAGGGCCCATGGACTGGGACAAATGGCCCAGAGGGCCCACGGACATGGACAAATGGCCCAGAGGGCCCATGGACTTGGACAAATGGCCCAGAGGGCCCATGGACTGGGACAAATGGCCCAGAGGGCCCACGGACATGGACAAATGGTCCAGAGGGCCCATGGACATGGACAAATGGCCCAGAGGGCCCATGGACTGGGACAAATGGCCCAGAGGGCCCACGGACATGGACAAATGGTCCAGAGGGCCCACGGACTTGGACAAATGGCCCAGAGGGCCCATGGACTGGGACAAATGGCCCAGAGGGCCCACGGACTGGGACAAATGGCCCAGAGGGCCCACGGACTGGGACAAATGGCCCAGAGGGCCCGTGGACATGGACAAATGGCCCAGAGGGCCCGTGGACTGGGACAAATGGCCCAGAGGGCCCGTGGACTTGGACAAATGGCCCAGAGGGCCCGTGGACTTGGACAAATGGCCCAGAGGGCCCGTGGACATGGACAAATGGCCCAGAGGGCCCGTGGACTTGGACAAATGGCCCAGAGGGCCCGTGGACATGGACAAATGGCCCAGAGGGCCCGTGGACATGGACAAATGGTCCAGAGGGCCCGTGGACTTGGACAAATGGCCCAGAGGGCCCGTGGACATGGACAAATGGCCCAGAGGGCCCGTGGACATGGACAAATGGCCCAGAGGGCCCGTGGACTTGGACAAATGGCCCAGAGGGCCCGTGGACATGGACAAATGGCCCAGAGGGCCCGTGGACTTGGACAAATGGCCCAGAGGGCCCGTGGACTTGGACAAATGGCCCAGAGGGCCCGTGGACATGGACAAATGGCCCAGAGGGCCCGTGGACTTGGACAAATGGCCCAGAGGGCCCGTGGACATGGACAAATGGCCCAGAGGGCCCGTGGACTTAGACAAATGGCCCAGAGGGCCCGTGGACATGGACAAATGGCCCAGAGGGCCCGTGGACATGGACAAATGGCCCAGAGGGCCCGTGGACTTGGACAAATGGCCCAGAGGGCCCGTGGACATGGACAAATGGCCCAGAGGGCCCGTGGACTTGGACAAATGGCCCAGAGGGCCCGTGGACATGGACAAATGGCCCAGAGGGCCCGTGGACTTAGACAAATGGCCCAGAGGGCCCGTGGACATGGACAAATGGCCCAGAGGGCCCGTGGACATGGACAAATGGCCCAGAGGGCCCGTGGACTTGGACAAATGGCCCAGAGGGCCCGTGGACATGGACAAATGGCCCAGAGGGCCCGTGGACTTGGACAAATGGCCCAGAGGGCCCGTGGACATGGACAAATGGCCCAGAGGGCCCATGGACTTGGACAAATGGCCCAGAGGGCCCGTGGACATGGACAAATGGCCCAGAGGGCCCACAGAGAGAACTGAACTGGAGGAAGTCCGAGCATCCTTGTCATGAGGCCATCCAAACCACAGAAGCTTGGGTCCTGAAGCTTTGACATTAATCACCTTTATTTCCATTTTAACAACATTATCACCACTGAAGAAATATTTTTTGGTCCACTTTTTAATACAGTGTTGGATTCCCAAGGGGAAGGGGAGGGAAATCCCAACTCACCAGGTCTCGGGATGACGCGGGCCCACAGACACAGAAGACCGAACTTGATGCAAACGCAAGAGGTTTATTGAGCGGAGCTCCGGGTCAACTCGTGTCCCTCGCAGGAGACAGAGGGGTCGACCCCGAGCCTTAGGGGGCAAGTTCTTTTATAGGATTTGGGAGCATAAAGCGGGAAAAGGTTGGCGCGGTTTTACATGATTGGTTAATTCAAAACATTCAGACAGTTACATTTTATGGCGCGAATTGCTACGGCGCGAAACAGCTATCAAGGTGCACACACATGTCCCCACCTGGCCCCCCTCCACCCCGACCCTCCCAAACTTATCCCTCTGTAGCTCTCCCTTGTTCTCAATTTTCTCTGAACAGTTTAGGGTGAGTCTTCCGCGAACAGAGTCAGTTGGGATCGATAGACTCTATTCATAGAAGACTCGCCCCAACTGCCCCTTAAGGTGTTAACATATTAAATTTTTAACATAATTTACATCCTTCAACAGTTTCACGTATAAAAGCCACAGTGGAACTATGCTGGCATTTTCAAGATCGAGGGATCAGTTTTTCTAAGGCTCAGCTCCTTTCCGCATCCGTGTGTCCACAGAGACAAAGGCACAGGGACTTGGGCCTGAATGAGCCCTTCAGGGACATCCAGCTGCAGATGCAAATACATACCAGAGCTTCCAGGGCGGAAATCACACAGACCTTCTGAATCATCCTACCATCGCCTGGATCCGGGCGGGCGAGGGGCGTCTCTGACCAGTGCTCTCGCTCAGTGAGGGGGCAGCCAGTTGCCACAGGCCTCTGGCAGCTGGAATGTGTTAAATGGTCCTGGAATCTGAAATATATAGTCACCATTCTAGATCCCCCAGACTGCCTTTGTGGTTTTGAGCAAGCCACCTGACCCCCTGAAATCTTGCGTTAGTCCTGGGAATTAGGATATTAATAATACTAACACCTAGGGCTGAGTGTGTGCCCTCCCTGGGACCTAAGTGATTACAGGAAATACATAGATACATAATAGATAACAGTACAATGAATACTACATCATAAATAAGTGTAAGATAATAATACATAACATATACTCAATCCTCACAACAGATAATGAAACCAGGACAGAGAGAGTTTGAGGAACTTGAGCCCAAACTACAAATCTAACAGGCGACAGAGCTGGGGCTCCCACCCCGGCCCGGCCCCCCACTGCCCCTCCGCTCCGAACGGCCCCCGGGAGAGGAGCGGTGGAGACTGAGGCCTCACAACATCGACCCACTTCCACAATTTCAACTGGACAGAGCACAGCAACCTCCCTTCCTGCTCGTGTCCCTCCCCCTACCTCTGCTGCCTCCACAGCCTGCCCTCGAGGCCCCACATGTTCATCTTGGAAGCACCTCCCCCAAGGGTGGCTGGAGACCCCAGCGCCCCTGCGGTCACTCTGGAGAGGTCCTCTGTGTCCCGGGGCCTGTTCTAGGTGCTGACGTGTCGAGCTGGCTCTCTTTCCCTTAAGGACGTTCCCTTATTCACTCAACAAGTCTGTTGAGTCCTACCGTGCGGAGGGCCTGGGAACACAGCGCTGAACAGACAGGGAGCTCTGTCCTCGAAGTACCTGTGGCCCAGTAAAGGACACACGTGGACTCAGAATTAGTATCTGCTGGCAGGGCGAAGGGAAATGTAACCGAATGTTGAGGAAACGGGGAGCTTGTCAGCCGCACAGGAGAATAAACTCCCGGCAGAGGGCGAGCCCGTGGGTGACTGAGGGACTGTGAGCCCACGACGGCGGGACGGGAAGTCCGGTTCCAGAGATCAGAGGCCAAATCAGCAAGGACATGCGTCTCCCCACCCCTCTACACGCCGACAGAATGATGGAAAGGAGCGCAGAAGGAATGCGCTAACAGCCAAGACCTAGAAGAAGAGCTCACCAGGGGAGGCCCTCGGAGGGCGCCGCCGAGGCCTGACCCAGCAGAGGGGGCCGCCGAGAACACAGCCCTCACAGATGGACGGCCAAGCCAACCCTGAGACAAAGGCTGGTGAACAGGTAGTCTATTTGGGAGGTGATCCCAAAAAAGCGTAATGAGGGACTGGGCAAAGTGAGTCGGGAAAGAAAGGGAGAAAAAGCCAAGAAAGTGCGTGTTCTATGAAGGTAACTGCTGGGGGCAAGGAGGGCCTGAGGCCAGCAGGCCAGAGAACAGACCTTAGAGCCCGGGTACGGATCAACCAAGTCCGCTTCACCGGTTGAGGGTGGCTCCGGAGCCAGCGAAGGCCCAGCGCTCTCAGGCTGCCCGCATGCTGGGCAAAGCTCTCCCGGTCCTGGAGAAAGTCTCTGAGCAGAGAGGCAGGTGCCGGAGGCAGGACATGCCCAGCATCTGCAGGCACTGGGACGGCCAGCCACCTGAGCTGGGCTGCAGGGACGGGGGGCCAGGCGTGAACAGCTCCTGCTACGATCCGCTCCAAACCCGGTGACCGGAATGTGTGAAGGACAGCCGGAATGGGAAAGGAATTAACTGAAAATTACTGCAAGTCAGCTCACCGAGCAAATGCACTCTCCCACACCCCACACATGGTAGACTGCAGCCGGATGACTACCCTTCTCTTACTCTATTATCCATCCAAAACTGAACGGTTACAAAGGAAAAGACTAGAAATACCATACTCAAACACATTTCCTCCAAAACCCAAAAAGGCCTGCCAAGTGTTGTGCCTCCTTTTACTGGCAGACAATGAAAGCAACCTTTCACCTCGCAGGAGCTGTCTCAGCTGGACCCCCAGAAACTTCACTAGGAGACAGACCCCTAAATGTTCATAGACTTTATCTCCTGCCTCGTGATTCACATATGTCTCGTTAAGACTTCCTAAGTACTTCCTGCTCATCAGATCTAATTAACACAGTAGTTATCAAAATAGTGGTCCACTATAACGTTGTATGGATTATCAAAATGTCCACAGCTTTTGTGGACTATATTACGACAGAGAGCAGGACAGGTGGTGTAGTCCTGAGGCAAGACTGAGAAAATATGCTGCTGGTTCTGCCAGGGGAGAGCAAATTTCTTCTGGTGATACTTGCAAATTGGTAAAGAGAAAAAAGCATTTTCTGGGTCAATATCTGAATACCAGGTGCCAGGGGCTGTATTAATTTGCTCCAGTGTATATACCATACCTGAAAGACAGGTCAAATTGGAGTCAGCTTTGCAATCATCTGTGGTCATTCTCCAAGATTCTTCTGCCTTCTGCAAGGGCCAAACAGGCCAGCTAATGAGGACGCCACAGGTTCGGCCCTGACCTCCTCTGTGTACGCGTCGGTGGCACCACAGCCCTGCTGCAGCGTTAGCTGTTCCTCCCATGTCAGACTTCGTACTTGTTTCCCTAATTACGGACTAGTGACAACAAGGGGAGATTGGAGTGGGTCTTGAGGACAATAAGCATCCTCTAAGGCAACGTCCCCAGGTAAGATTGTTCCGGTCTTCAAGCTCAGATGCAGAAGAGCAGCCTGCTTCCACCAACAAGGGAAGCTCAGGTTGACGCGGGGGAAGCTCACGATTCTCAGCCGCATCTGGGCCCGTCAGATGTCCCCATTCCGAGTCTTCAGGTCCCATTCCTTCTCAATCAATGCCCTCACAGTCACAAGAGAAACATGGCAAGGCTGTGAATTCAGTTAAATGTCGTGTTTCCTGTTCAGCAAGATTGCCTCTATGCTGCAAGAAGTAAGAGAGGATCTTACGGCTGCTGTAGACGCTCTCCAGTTCCCTGTAGCTGGGACTGAGCACGTAGACATCCAGGCTTGTCGTCTCCTTCTCTAAGCGCTCCTAAGTGCCAGACGAACCCACCCCTGGCTATTGTCCCTTGCCTCATCATTACTGCCACAATAGTGACATGTGGCAGCCGCTTGTCCCCAAAGATACTTGCCTCAGTAGATGCTTCACCACAATTACCCACGTGAGAGAGTTTAGAGACTGAATTTGCCACCAAATGTTTTGACACTAAACTTTCCACAACAAAAAAGCTTTCAGATTTCATAGCTTTTTGAATTTTAAAACTGTAGATAAAAGACTATGAACCTGTGGTAATATAACTACACTGAGGGGACAAGGAGGAGATGGGGATAGCTGTGAAAGTGAGCTAAAATTTTGATTTATTGTAGCAAGAATTAAATAGCTAATTTCTAAAGTTGAAAAGCAAAGAAATATTAATATAAGCATTTTTATAGGCATATCATCAAAAGAACAAAACAGAAATGGTTACAAGTGGTTGCCTCTGTGGATAAAGGATGGATAGAAAAGGTGGATCAGGGGATTGTTAGGAGCCTGTTTGTTTTATTTATTTTTAACCATTTGTAAGTATTATTATTTTTTTTAATTTTAAAGATTTAGGCCAGGCCCAGAACACTCAGAGACGCCAAGGAAAGATATTTAAAATTTACCCCTAAGTGATAGGAAGTCAACAAAAGTATTTAAGCAATAGAGTCGCATGGTTAAAACAATGTTTTTAGGAGAGGTCAGGGGGCCTGCAACGTGAAGCGTGTGCTGCGTGACCTCGCTCACGTGGAATCTACACAGACGCACAGAAACAGCAGAGTGGTGGCTACCAGGGGCCAGGTTGGGGGTGGGGGCATTGGTCAGAGGTCACAAACAACCCGTGAGAAATCAGGACATGCTGGAGACCCCAGGTACAGCACTGTGACTGTAGTTAACAATACTGTGTTGTATTCTTTTTTTTTAAACGTTTTTTTTTTTTTGAGGATTGGCCCTGTGCTAACATCTGTTACCAATCTTCCTCTTTTTTTTTTTCTCCCTAAAGCCCTCAGTACATAGTTGTGCATCATAGCTGTAGAGTTGTAGAGCATGGCTTGATGAGCAGTGAGCAGGTCCACGCCCAGGATCTGCACCGGCGCACCCCGGGCTGCAGAGGTAGAGTGCGGGAACGTAACTGCTACGCCACCCAGCTGGCCCCTGTGTTGTACTCTTGAAATTTGCTGAGAGAGCAGATCTTAAGTGTTCTCACCACATGCAAGAAAAAATGGTAACTATGTGGTGTGATGGATGTGTTAATTAGCTTGACTGTGGCGATTATTTCACAATATATACATATATAAAAACATCACGTTGTACACCTTAAATATATGTAATTTTTATCAATCATACTCAATAAAATTGGAAAAAGAAATTTTTTTTTACTGATGTCTTAATAGTTTATAACATTGTGAAATTTTGGTTGTACATTTTTGTTTGTCCATCACCATATACATGTCTCTCTTCACCCCTTGTGCCCACCCCCCACCCCCTTTGCCCCTGGTAACCACAGTACAGTTCTCTCTGTCCATGTGTTGGTTTATATTCCACATATGAGTGAGATCATACAGTGTTTGTCTTTCTCTTTCTGGCTTATTTCACTTAACATAATACCCTCCAGGTCCATCCATGTTGTTGCAAATGGGACGGTTGTCTGAAAAAGAAATTTTTTTAATGTAAAAGAAAGAGTCTATTGGAGGCCTAGAGGGTGGGGGCGGTGGGCACAGGACTGTACCAACCAGTCAGAGGGGAACATTCCACACTCACGGTGCCCACAGCTGAGGAGCTCAGGATCAAGTTCACTGGCAATTTCAAGTTCCAGCAGTGAGAACACACAAGCCACGGCTCACAGAGCCGTCCAACAGCAGGATGGCACACGAGTCCAGCCTCTTTTTCTTCTTCATCATTCTACCAGTCACCATTACCGCCTCAGGACATAAAGACTAAGATAAGGTCCCATACCGCCCGGAGGCCTGACCTGGATGTGAGAGGAAAACACTTCCACTAAGAACCAGAGAGTCAGGGTGGACGCCTGGGTTTAACAGCCGTGGGATAAAGGTGTGGATGGAATAAGGATCTGAACGGCGAGCGTCTGTCTCTTCCGGCACCCCTCAGACGCGTCGGGTACTCCGTGCTTCCCTGCTGGCACACATGGGTGAGACTTGCGGGGGAGATAACCAAGGGGTAACATACTCAATCTTTGAGCTGATCTTGAATTTGCAAATCATATTTTATTTTATTTTTTTTTATTTTATTTATTTTATTTTTTTTCCCCAAAGCCCCAGTAGATAGTTGTATGTCATAGTTGCACATCCTTCTAGTTGCTGTATGTGGGACGCGGCCTCAGCATGGCCGGAGAAGCGGTGTGTCGGTGCGCGCCCGGGATCCAAACCCGGGCCGCCAGCAGCGGAGCGCACGCACTTAACTGCTAAGCCACGGGGCGGCCCAGCAAATCATATTTTAAAATAATCCCCATCAAATTTTATCCCAAATGTTTATGTAGAATGTATGGCTGAAGAAAGAGGAAGGAAGAGCTTCAAAATGGTGGTTCTGCAGCTCGATGACGCAATCAGGGACCCAGTTCTTTTCATCCTGCTCTGCCCCCTCGATGTCAGCTTCACCCTCCGATGGGCAGCAACAAGGTTCCACAGATCCCAGAGTCACATCCCTACACAGCAAGATCCAGAGGAAGAAAGAGATCAAATTTTCTGGCCTTTCGCTGGGGCAAAGAAATATCTCCTAGAACCACCCCTCAACCGACTTCCTCCCATGCCAATTCCTGGCCAATCACTGGCAAAGAGAATGGGAAACCCTTAAACCAGGCAGCCCCCCTGGAGCTGAGGGCTGACTGGCTCCCCTGAGACAGGGGGATGCATTCGTAAGTACGAATAACTGAAGGTAAAAAATGAGAGCTCTGTAGGAGAGAAACGGGAGTGGATGCTGGGCAGACCCCAAAAGCATCCATTAGGATGTCTAAACTGAAAAACTGACTTACCGGGTCAGGAAATCAAATTATATTAACTGATAATTTTGGTCAAAATAAGTAGAGAAAATATTTAGCACCTGATTTCAGAAGGTGAATAAGAAAATGCCAACAGTAAAGACATGAGACCCACAAAAAAAAAGTATTTCTGGTAAACTTATAGAATCTAGGGAGAATGCCTGGACTCTGAGAGCTCACCAGCACGCTCCATGACATTTGCAGAGCTCTTGAGAATCCTCCAAGAATATGGGAGGGTAACAAGGAGAGCTGACGCATGTTTAAGTGGCTAAGTTAATAAAAATAATAATGGAGCCAGCCCTGATGGGCTACTAGTTAAAGTTTGGTGAGTTCTGCTTCAGCGGCCCGGGTTCCTTTCCCAGGGGCAGAACCACACAACCTGCCTGTCAGTTTCCATGCTGTGGTGGCGGCTCACGTAGAAGAACTAGAAGGACCTACAACTAGAATATACAACCAGGCACTGGGGCTTTGGGGAGGGGAAAAAAAAAAAAGAGGATGATTGGCAACAGATGTTAGCTCAGGGTGAATTGTTCCTTGCAAAAAAATAAATAAATTCATCTTGACTTTAAAAAAAAAAGAAAGAAAGAAATAATAATGAGGGACGGCACATAGGCGCTCGCTCTACACTAAGCACCTTAGCTACATTAACACATGAAACGCTCATAAAAACCCAGTGAGGGGGGCTGGCCCAGTGGCGTAGCGGCTAGGTGTGCGCACTCTGCTTCAGCAGGCCGGGGTTCATGGGTTTGGATCCCGGGCACAGACTCACACACCGCTCACTGGGCCGTGCTGTGGCGGCGTCCCACATACAAAATGGAGGAGGACTGGCACAGATGTTAGCTCATCGACAATCTTCCTCACAAAACAAAAACAAAAAAGTCCAGTGAGGAGTTACTGGCTTTGCTGTTGCCCAGCTTCATGATCCTCGTAATGGGCACAGCAAGACACAAAACCACGTTTATTTGATTCTGAAGCCTATGCTCTTGGTCACTGATCTATGATAACTAGTTTCTAGAGAAATGGAAGATTTAAACTAAACAAATTAAAACAAGCTCCACACCAGAAATTCTGAAAGATTCCAGTGTAGTTTGGTAGCATGCTCTGTCCACCGTCAATCAGTTCACCTTTGCTGAATACCTACTCTGATCTGAGACATCGTCCGGTCATCTGGCCAACAGTGCGGGCATCCCCTACAGTCGTCTACTAAAGTGTGGTCCACAGATCAGAAGCACTGGCATCTGCAGAAGCTTGTTGGAAATGCAGAATCACAGGCCCTACCCCAAACCTACTAGATTAGAATCCACGTTTTAATAAGATCCCCAGGTGGTTCATAAGCAGATTCAAGTTTAAAGGACTGCCCTACAGCATCCCTGACACCTGGGCCCCTCTTTAATCTTTCCTGGGACAGCTTGGTCCATAACCACACAGTTCTCATTCTCAATAAATTCTTACTAAGGCTTCCCTGATCATTCTACACCTTCCCATCAGTCTGCCGTCTCAGCTTACAAATCTCAACCCTTCAGATCTTGGAAACACCTATTACATCTCTGCACAGTGCTCCCTAAGTTAAATACCCACTTCCTTCAATATTTTCCGGATCATGGTTTTTGTGTTCTCCATATCAGTGGTAACCAACCTAAGACGTGCTTTAGAATCACCAGAAGATACCCAGGCGTGGACCCCAGGAGTCTGCATTTTTTTACGTACCCCCCAGGCACAGCCAAAGCCCAGTTCTCAGGGCTCAGAACCGCTGCCTGGCACGCCATCCAGTTGTTGATATTCCTTATAGAACACGGCTTGTGGAGCTGAAGACAATGACCAGCCCGAAGCACAGGCATCATTATGGCCCACGATCAGGACGTACTTTTTAACTAGCGCAGCCTAGAATGTGGCCCGCTCTTATAAGTAGTCTCATCACACTGTTAGCCTGCATCAAGCTTGTTGATAAACAAAATTCCGAGGCCTTATTTCCAGACGAACTGCTGCAAAGCCGAGTTTCCCCCATTCTATACATAAGCTTTTTGTCTGCCTGAATTTAGATGTAGGATCCTGTACTTATTACTCTTAAATTTCCTCTTGTTGTTTTGAACCCTTGATTTCACTTCACAAGTCCTGAGTCTTGATTCCATCCTTTGTTGGAAGGCAGTGAGTGCACTGGGAAAAGCTGGGCTCTGGAGTCAGATATATGTGGGTAAAATCAGATTTATTTGAGACAAACGGCTCAAATGGCTATGCAGAAGACTCTATAACTTAAGAGGCCAGCTCAATGCCTGACGAGAAATGTTCACGCAGCATGATATTTGTTGAATGAACTAATGAAACAATAACTGATGGCAGTGATAACCGGGGAGACTGGGCAGGAGGCTTTGATGCTGCTCCAAGTGAGAATGGATGAAGGTCTGAAGTGAGGCTAGTCCAGTGATAAAGAAGGAGGATTTAGGGAGCTATTTGAGAAGTAGAACCCATAAGATTTATCGGGCAACTGAATGTCCAGGTAGCAAGAGGAAAGAATCATGACGACACCCATGTTTTTGGACTGAGCATCTAGAGGGATGCTGTGTTGAGAGCAGGACTAAATGCAGACCACTCCAGTCCACCCCACAGGGTCCCCTAAAGGCTCTGGGGAAATAGCAGCTCGCTCTATCATCTGTGTGCTTGTTTAACCGAAATAAGACCGACAGGTTTATGGACCTAATTCAGTTGTGACACGGACATATGTGATCAAAAAATGATCTCTGGATGAAACTGGAGGACATTATGCCAAGTGAAATAAGCCAGACACGAAAGGACCAATATTGTACAATTCCACTTATGTGAGAGACCTAGAACGGGCCAATTCATAGAGACAGAGAATAGAATGGTGGTCCCAGGGGCTGGGGGAAGGAGGGGGAGTTTGTGTTTAATGGGGACAGAGTTTCAATTTGGGAAGATGAAAAAGTTCTGAAGACGGATGGGTGGTGTGGATGGTTGCACAACAACGTGAATGTACTAAAAATGCCACTGAATTGCACACTGAAAAATGGTTAAAATGGTAAATTTTGTCATGTACATTTGGCCGCAATAAAAAAATGTTTTAATAGTAATCTCGAGCTATCAACCATGGTGTTGACGAATATTCCCCTTTTTACCTAGTCATGGCTGGTTGGGCGTGAGGAACTGCGAGAAGTCCTCAGAGACTTAAATCCTGTTTAATCCACTGAGAAGTCACAGCAGAGGCATCGGAGCCTAAAGAAACGCCTCAGAAAACAGTGCTGTGGGAGCAAACCATCAGCTGCCTGTACGGCCCATTACGTAGAACGTCTCCTGTTTTTGCTAGTTGGTTTGTTTTTCCTCTGATTTTATTTCTTTCCATCACTTTGGATAAATCTCACTAGAAACTTTCAGCGATTGGTAACCACTTTCAGCAGTTGGCCTGAAATGAGCATATTTAGAAGCCAAAAGGAGGCAAACTTTCATCTGGGCTGTAAGCCATACCTAAAAATGCATATCCAACCTAAACTTTAAGATTTTAAATTCACGGCAGTGTCCTGAAGCGAATGGTTGCTCTATTTTGAAATCTCCTGATCTGGCCTAACCTTGCCAAGTCACTCAGCTTTGGCCGCACACTGGAACCACTCGAGGAGATTTACAAACCGCTGATGCTGCAACCCAACCTGAAAGAGTCAGGTTTAGTGATCTGGAGTCCAGCCTGGGCATCAGGATTTTTAATAAGTTCCTCAGGTGACTCTGATGTTCAGCCCGGGCTGTGACTCACTGACGGAGAAGTTAAGACAAATCCATCCTACCCGGAAAATGGGGCAGGGAGAGAAATGTACAAAGACCTCACCAAAAATATACAAGAGCGACAATATCACCAAAGCAGAAATCGATCTTAGAATCCTAGACTCTGAGAGCTAGGAAGGAACTTCAGGATCATCTAGAGCAGTCAGTGGTTCTCAAAGGGTGAGCCCCAGAGCGGCATCAGCGGCAGCTGGAAACGTGTTAGAAATGCGGGTTCTGGGGCCCACTCCAGACCTGTAGGATCAGGATCTGAGGGGCCCACATCTGTTTTAAGAAGCCCTCCAGGAGATTCTGATGCAGCTGAATTTGAGAACCATTGTTCTAGAGCAGTTATGGGCAGCTTTATCCCATTACTCCTCAAAGATTCTGACTGAAGCATGCTTTAAAACCTCCTCAGCGAATTCTAACGTGAAACCAGGTGGAAAACCACTAATCTAGTCCCACCCTGTATTAAGAGAAAAGGCAAGACTAGCCCAAGATTAGACAGCTAGTTAGAACCACCACCTGGAGCAGAACCCCGGTGCCCTGATTCAAATTGAGCTCTGGGTCCAGCAAGCAATTCTAGTTCTCTGACTCAGAATGCTCAATCCATTCTCCTACGATTCAAATCACGCACCAGGTCGGACGCCATCCTTCCAGTTACAGCGCTCAGCTGTCGGTCACCTCTCCCGTACCGCTCAGGGTGGAAAGAAGGCAGGAAGGCAGGCCACGTTAAAACCAAGACAAAGCAAAAATAAAATAAAATAAATTTAAAATACCAATAGCTCCAAAATAAAACCAGGCGCCTCACAAATACTTGCAAACATCCACATGAAAATGCAGTGTGAACATTTCAAAAGAGGGTATGGATGATGTCTGCCATTCACATGAGACCAGAACTGTGGTGCTAAGACCACCCAAGGAGTCACTTCGTCCTGTCTCCTGGTATGGCCATCTTTAAATTATCTCCACTGGAAGACCATCAGATTTCCAGTGAAAAGGAACCTAAAATCTTGCTCAGTGACAGTTCAGCGACCAAAGGCTGCAAGAAATCGAGTTTCCCTTGTGGCAATTTACACACCCGATCCGTCCTCGCCTGCGAGGGTGGCGGGAGTCGCATCCCGTCGTGAATGCCCACGTGTTTGAGGCCAGTACCCTGCTTATTCCTCTGTCCATCACATAATCCTGGTGACTTAGTTTCAGTGTTCCAGGGGTTCCACTTCTGACAAACCTTTTTGAGACTGCAGGCAGTGAAGCTCTCTCCAAGTTTGAAAACGTGGAGGAAGCTGTTTTAACCTCTGACTTGCAGGACATGCTCCAAGCACAGGACTCGGGCCCACTTTGATCGTTGGAAGAATACAAGATGCCAGGAGGCCTCAGGCTCAGAGTCCTGTGACCAGGGTTGTGCGGGAGCCCAGAGCAGAAGGAATGAACAGCCTCTGACAGTCCTCGGGAACAACGCAGGGCCAGTCGTCTTCCACCTTCGTCCCTCTGCTCAGGATCAATGGCTGGAAAGTCCGCCTGGCCAATCCTCAGTCGTACGTTCAGCTCTCGGCTGGGGACCAGAGTTCTTTGCTTGACACTCTCGCCACGACTGCACAGAACAGGAGAGGGCTAGTCCCCGAAGCAGAATGAGGGTGCAGTTACCAAGAGGAGATGGAGGTGTACTGAGCAGGGGAAATTCCCCCCAAGTCGCTGACTTGCTGCCACGGGAAGACAGGGCCATGCTGCACTTGTCTTCGTATCCCATCCCAAAGCCAGACACACAGTGGTCCTTCAGCAAGTGTTTGTTCGTTGAAATAAAAGAAAAAGCTGAAGAAGGCGTCATCTCGGTAAACGGTCCCCAGCACGAGTCTCCCCAAGCCCTCTGGTGCACACTTACTGTGTGTAGAACTAAAAAGCTCTCAGCATACCCTATTTTTTTCTCCAGCTTACTTCTAACAAGTGGTCCTGGTCATATTCTCTCTTTAGAAAGTTCTCTGTTACATCCCCTCCTTCTGAGACCTTCCCCTCCCTCCAGTCCTCACCCCCTCAGCCCACTTGCCCAGTACTGGTGGAGAGACAGGGGATGTGGGCATCTGGAGAGAGAAGGAAGACAACTGAAAGGTCAGAGAGGCTGACTTTGGCCCCCTCCCATCTTCCTCAAGTTCACACAACTTTTTAGTAGCAGAACTAGGGCTGAACCGGCCTTCTCCCTGTCTGGGGTTCTTTCCAGGACCAGGATGCCCCCATGCATTTACGCTGAGTCTTCACAACCAATATGACATTGTCACCTAGACACAACTTTTAAAAATTAAAGGAAACAGTAGTTTTATAAACAATTTTATTCTACCGGAAGTTATTTCAGTATCTGAAAGCACCAGGGTCATCATTATATCCAGCAATACTTGTACCATAAATGTACATTGACAGAGAATTTAGCAACGTCTTAAAAGTCTACATACACTTGGATCAAACAACTCCACTTCTAGGAATTTGTACTAACAAAATAATCACAGTGAGTAAAGAAACAAGATATTTATTGCAGCATTATCTATAATAGTGGAAAACCAGAAATAACCTAAGTGTCCAACAATAGGGGAGTGGTTAAATCAAATAGGGCATCTACAACATACTATCACGCAACATCAAAACTACTGTAGAGGAAATATCAAATTACACAGAAACACGTCAATACATTTACACTACGTTAAGTGAAAATGCAGATTACAAAATAACTTTTTTTGTGAAAAAAATTCCTGCAGATAGAAAAAAGAATAGTACACACAAAAATATTAATAGCAGCAGTGATCTCTGGGTGGTGGAATTATGGAGAATTTTTACTTTCTTTACTGTCTCTTTCTAAATTTTCTACAAATAACATTGTTGGATTTTAAATTACAAATAATTTAAAAACAAGTTATTTTTAATTATCCTACAGCTATGGGAATGTGAATGGAGCTGTGGTTGAAAAATGTCAAGCACGTTTCAACAGAAACCACTTGATATAGGTCCGAGGACTCCAAAATTCTACTCATTCACTTCTCACAATTAACACTTGCTGAATTACACATTAAAAATTTTTTTGTGGGGCCGGCCCAGTGGTGTACTGGTTAAGTTCACATGCTTTGATTTGGCAGCCTGCGGTTCAAGGGTTCGGATCTCGGGCGAGGACCTACTCAACGCTCATCAAGCCATGCTGTGGCGGTGTCCCACATACAAAATGGAGGAGGATGGGCACAGGTGTTAGCTCAGTGACAATCTTCCTCACAAAAAAAAGAAAATTTTTTTTCTCCAGCTTACTTCTAACAAGTGGTCCTGGTCACATTCTCTTCAGTAAGTTCTCGGTTACATCCCCACCTTCTGAGACCTGCTCTCCCTCAGACACTCCTTTCCCTGAACATCAGAGTAGCACAAACTTGTGATTTTCGTCCTTCATGAAAGAAAAGCTTTCAGACACACTGAAATGCTGGGAGCTACAGGAAATAAGATCACCCCACTCTTGGTAAACTCTCCTCTTGAGTCAATTAAATGGCTCCATAGAATGCTAATGCGCATTACGTGTTTGACGTCATACTGAAATCTGTATTTAAGTTACAAAGCAGGCAGGCGGCCTCTAGAAGCTGAAAGGCAGGAAACAGATTTTCCCCTCAAAGTCCCCCGGAAGGAACGCAGCCCTGCTGACATCTTGATTTTAGACTTCTGATCTCCGGAACCATAAGAGAATAAATTTGCGTTGTTTTAAGCCACTAAAAAGTTACAAAGCAGGTATCTGGAATACCGGCTTGTAAGAATTAGCAAAACCTGACACGCAGCATCGGTCCTGGATCCACTCAATGCCGAGTTAGAGAGTGAGCAACCACACACCCCAGCGTGCCGTCAGCCCTGGCTCACACCTGTTTTTGTGTAATTATCAGCAGGGCCCTTCCACGCTCAGGAGCATCCCAGAGTGGCGATCAGTTACATAATCACCTTGATCACAGTTCTCCTCATCTGGAATGTATATTTGCCTAGGAAGGTCAGAGGCTGGTAGAAATTTCATTCTGCTCCAAGAACAACTTTATCCTTAGCATCCAGGGAAGACCGTGATCTTCCTCAACAGAAAAAGGTAAAAACACCCTCAAACAGCCATGAATCGCTGACTTGTCGATGGCTCCTATCAAAGGATATTATCTAATCTTGATTAAAAAAATCATCGTTTTGGGCCAGCCCGTGGCTTGGTGGTTGGGTGCGCGCACTCCGCTGCTGGCGGCCCGGGTTCGGATCCCGGGCACGCGCCCACACGCCGCTTCTCCGGCCATGCTGGGGCCGTGTCCCACATACAGCGGCTGGAAGGATGTGCAACTATGACATACAACTATCTACTGGGGCTTTGGGGAAAAAAGGAGGAGGATTGGCAATAAATGTTAGTTCAGAGCTGGTCTTCCTCAGCAAAAAGAGGAGGATTAGCATGGATGTTAGCTCAGGGCTGATCTTCCTCACCAAAAAAAAAAAAAAAAAAAAATCATTGTTTTGACATGGATGTAAATTTTAATAGAAAATTTAATATAATTTACTATTTTAAAATACTTACTGTGTTCCTTTGTTGGTTTGCAAACTGGCCCCCACACACAGAGGGCAAGGAGAGATGGAAGAAAGAGGCAGGCCCCCAGATTGTAGGTGGCAGGTTTAACCAGCAAGGCAACCTACACCCGAGGCTTGTCTCAGGCACCAAGAGACAAGATCTCTGCACTGCCCGCCAGAATCTTCAAGTTTATATAGAGGCCCTAACGGCACTCAGTCATGCAGACCGTCCACGTGGTCTCAACACCACCCACTCTCTCAAGGCTGCGTCCTTGAAACAAGGCTGCGGGAATGGTGGGTAGAGCATCCGTTCCCAGGGAAGGGGAGGGTTGAGGGGCCTCCAATTGCCTGGTTCAGTTCTCAGGTCAACTGACAGTCACGTCCTCTCGATGACCTCCTCCGACATCCATCAGAAAATGCAGCCTACCTCGGAATTGTGGTCACCCATCTGTACACATCTCAAAACACTAAACTGACTTCTGATACACAAACGCAGCCCAAATTGAACATCACACACAATGTGTAAAATATTAATTTTATTAGGAAAGCATTTAATAGTTGTATTAGATCATATAATCAATCACTTAATTTTAAAATGATGTAACCTGAGGATATCGATTAAAATATGGATTTTTTTCATTCCTTCAACAAATATCTGAGCACCAAAGTGCCAGGCACTGGCGAGACAGGCTAAGCAGGAGGCCGCCTGCTCTTACAGAGCTCACAGCCCAGCAGGAGGACACGAGTCAAGAGCTTTATGTTTCCTGTTCACACACAACAGAGGAAGAGGACGGAGCTGTACAAGAGCACACAGCAGGTGTCTGACCCACCAGGGAGGTCACAGAGGCAAAAAGGCAAGTGTCTAAGAGAAGAAGGGAGAGGAGAACAGCTCAGGCAGAGGGAACCGGCAGCCTCTAGGGTGGGAAGGACTTCGTGGGTTCTGGAAAGGCTGGACCACCTTGTGTGAAAGCAGAGTCAAGGAGATGAGACTGAAGAGTGATGCTCAAGATCACAGAGGGCATCTGGGGTGTGGTGCTTCACTGAGAACCAGTGAAGATTTAAGGAAGGGAGGAGCAGGACCAGATGGGCACTTTGGAATGGCCATCCTAAGTCCCGAGGGATGGAGAGACTAGACGAGGTGAGAGTGGATGCAGGCAGATCACTCCTAACTGTGGAAGCAAAAGACAAAAGTACCCAGGGAACTCCCGAGATCATTAGGAGGCTAAATCAACAGACCCCGATGACGGAACCTGCGGTGCTCGTGAGACGTGAGCGCAGGCACCCAGCAGACCTGTCAGCGACGCGGGTCTGGAGCCCAGGGTACTGTGTCAGGAACTGTCAAAGCAGAACCATCCACTTTTAGACGCCAAGTGAAGCCTAGGACGGGCTGAAGTGGCCCAGCGAGAACCAATCAAGCCGTGAGAAACACAGACACTTCAGAATGAGAAGTGCCAGGGCTGCGGGAGGGGACGGGGAGTTAGTGTGTAGCGGGACAGAGTGTCAGTCTGAGAAGACGAAAAGCTCTGGAGATGGAAGGTGGTGACGGCTGCACAACAATGTGAATGTACTTGATGCCACAGAACTGCACACTTAAAAATGGTTAAAATGGTAAATTTTATGTATATTTTACCCCAATTTTAAAAAAAGAATGAAGAGAGAATTTTGTGTTCTTTGTATCTTCTAGAATAAGAATGTGTTCATGAGGGCCAGCCTGGTGGCGCAAACGGTTAAGTGCGCATGCTCCGCTGTGGCGGCCCAGGGTTTGCTGGTTGGGACCCTGGGTGCACACCCACGCACCGCTTGGCAAGCCATGCTGTGGCAGCGTCCCATATAAAGTAGAGGAAGATGGGCATGGATATTAGCCCAGGGCCAGTCTTCCTCAGCAAAAAAAGAGGAGGATTGGCAGATGTTAGCTTAGGGCCGATCTTCCTCACACACACACACACACAAAAAAAAGAATGTGTTCATGTATTACTAAAGAAAAATCAGGACAAATGGTGAAGCAGGTCGGGCGGGATCAGCAGAGGAAGATGGGCCCACAGAGGGAAATGAACAAGAATGGCCAAGGAGGCTGGAGGAAAGCCTGGAGCGTGAGAGCATGGAAGCAAGGGCAGCGTTTCCAGGAGGAAGCGTCCCACTGACTGGAGCACCGTGGAGAATTAAATCAGATAAAGTCGGGAAAGAACCCACTGGTTTCAGCAACACGGAGGTCAAGCGTGGAGAGGCTGTGGGCTGAGGAGAGAACGGGTAGGAAACAGGGCTGCAGGTGCAGACCCCAACAAGTCTGTCATGGGAAGGGGTAGGACGGTGGCTGGAGGCCAAAGCACTAGAAGTTTTTAAAAAATAAGTGTGCTAAAATGTCATTGTGCATAATCAGCAAAGCAATCATTTCAGTGGAAATACAACTTTATATCGATAATCTCAATAATACCTGGAATTTACAGCTTATAGAACTTTTCATACCACTTATGGGTTAGAAAGGATAACTAAGTGATTCTCTTCATTTTATGGTGGTAAAACTGAGCCACAGAAAAATTTCTCTAACGAAATTTACAAGGAATTGAGGTTCATCAAATAAAAATCTTCACTGATTTAAGGTAGAAAAGTGTGCACGGTGTTAAGAAAATTTTACTGTAATAGCCACATGTTGAACAAGTCTAAAATTTTAAGGCTACTAATGTCTTAATTTTGGGTCCACGTCCAACGGAAGGAGCTTCCTACTCCAGCTACATCCTCAAGACACCGAAGTCGGTCTTCTGGATTGGCGCATTGAGGGCTGCGCTGATACTGAGCCCCAGGACCAGCCTGGTGTCCACTGGATCAACGATCCCGTCATCCCACAGCCTGATGAGAGAACAAACAGCAGTTATTAGGAATCCTCCACCACGCTGCCATGTCCCCACGCGCACCCAGAAATGCCCAGGAGGTTTTCCTTCAGGTAGCACAGGGATCTACTGACTGGCTTCTGTGGACTGTGGCCCCACAGCTGGAACCACGTCCGAGAGGGGGACAGGAGGAAGAAAACAACGGGGCTTCCACCCAGGCCCCACGGGACGCCACATCCAGCTCTCAGCTTTGGGAACAGCTTAGCACAAGAAACCTCAAATAAGCCCTGATTTTAAAACATTTTTACTTATTTCAGGAAAAACATTCCTGTCCCTCTTCTGCCCACATGCACGTACAAACCGAGTTGATGTACTGCTATTATCAACATGGAGAGCCACATAAATCCAGGTGACAGTCTCCAACCAAAGTCTCTACTGGAAAAGGAGCATCCCCTAGAACTCCCACACTCGTAAGAAATATGAACATTATTGAATAGACTCCAGCACATTTTATTAATAAAGTACCTTCAGATGTAGTTCTTTATTTTTTGCTACAATAGGAAAAACAAGTAAAAGCCTTAAACTACTTTCAGAAGAAACTTTTAAGTAGAAATTTTAGTTTGCTCTTCATCGACAACCTCTAACCTATAAAGAAAAATGAATGAGGAATATTGCTTTTTAAAGGTCATTAGTAGGGGGCAGTTTTGCTTTCTTTAAACAAACTGGCTTCAGTATCCGGACACGGCATCAATTATTACACCATATCACATTGACAGACCATGAATCAAATCTTTGCTCATAAAACATTCATAACAGGGACCCTGCAGTATCAACAGCTAATGAAAAAGGTTATTCTTATAATTCGTAACCAGGTCAGTTGATTACACTCCTCACTGAAGCCCACAGACAGTCACACAGCAGCCCGATGAGGCCAGGGCTGCTGCCTGGTGGTCACTGAAAGGGCTGCCCCGGGTAAAAAGTCTGATTATCACAACATCTGACAGAAGAAACCTGGCGTGCTGCATACGTAACATGCGAGGATGAAGAAAAACAGAGGAGCTTACTGTGGCCAGATGAGGACAGAGTCTTCTGAAAGACACAGATCTAGCCACGTTAAAGCCTAAACAGACTACGACATTTATTGTTAAGCTAAGATTTACTAACCTAAGGAAGGTGCCATAAACTGGCTTGAAAATCCTTTCATCTTGGAAAGAAAGTTTCTGTCGCCGTGCCACCAAGAGTTTCCAGAGGATTAAGCAACTACAAGTCAGCAACAAACCTGACTGTCTTTCAACATTTATTTCCAAAGATAAGTCCCTCTGGGCCATGTGCTCTCCTGCCTCAAACAGAATCCACTAAAATTATAATAATAATGTAAGTAGGAAAATAATACAGGATTCAGTCTTTCTCAAGAGATGACTTAGCTAGGGCTGAAAAACAAATTAATGGCTCACACAAAATACACTATTTTTCAAAGTTTAATATTTCAACTGTCCTTGTGAATTTCAGTCAAAATCTTATGTAAAAACGAAAACAAACTGTAGGTGAGCTTACAATATTTATTCTCTTAAACCTTTTATAGGTTTTCTATTTCCTCTTGGCTTCTCCTGGCTCCAATGTAAGTCTGCTTAAGTGATGGTAAAAAGAACATATTTATTTCTCAAATCAAAGGCTATAAAATATTTTGTTCTTAATTAAATGAATCAATGACCCACCACATAAAATATACCTGTAAATTTGTGTACCTGGCAAAAATACACGTTAACACGTAAGAGAAACTAGCTTTTTAAAAACCCCAAATGGTGTTATTGGAATTCTGACTAAACACACTCTGGAAGGTGCCTGCCCCGTCTCTGCGGCCTGGCCCCCGGCGAGCGCCTGCCGCAGAGCATGCTCAGACGAGTGCACTGGGTTCCACTCGTGATTTCCTCCCCTCCCCGGGGTGCCTTCACCAGTAAGTGGCATAACTCACAGCACAACCTAATTTTAAAAGACACAAGTCGTTATTTTCTTTTTCCATCTGCCGAAGGGATGAAAGGCAGGCAGAAAGCTTAGTCTTCAGAACGCAGAGCATTAAAGTGGTTGAAGACGGAGGTCTGAATGCTCAGCCAGCAAGTCTCCAGCTGGGATGAGTGATAATTTATTACCTTGTTAAGTGGCGGCAGAAGCAAACAGAACCAAGGGCTCTAAGGGGCCTGAGGTCATTCCTTGGTGCTGACACGTGGACCCCAGCCTCGAGTAATCACCTTCTGAAGGCAGGAGCACACTTGTTCACAAGTGCCAATCTCATGCATAAAATGGGGTAAAAACAAAACAAAGAGAGGGATCTGACAGGAATCCACGTGTGTAAGCAAAAATTAGAAAGAACTAATTCCTGATGGTGACACAGCCAGGATGAACTCGCAGCCTCCAGCCCCAGCGTGGCCCCCTCTGGCTGAGGAACACTCTGGGCAGAATCAGACCGGTGGTGGATCCACAGCCCAGCCTGGGACCAGGGGCGTTTCTGCAGCAGGCGTTCCCATTACAGAGTCAACAGCTCAAAATTAAGTGTGTCCAAACACCATGTTTTGTTCCAACGAAGGCTGAACCATCAACTGCTCAGACCTCTGTACACAGCTGCTACCCTACCTGGCACTGGAGTAGTAAGGGTTTCCTTCCTCTTCGAATCTGGCAATGATGGGCTCTTTCAAAGCTGCTTCCTCAGCAGAGGAGAACTGAAAGAAACAGGACCCTGAGTAAGTTAGCCGCGTGGGACAACAGACCCACTCAAGGGAACCTCAGGGGAAAGGGGCCACAGAGGCCATGAATGCACGCATTACAAGCGATGCCTAAACATACACGATCTCACCTGAGACACGAGTATCAAGTTAGCGCACCCGACCCCTCCCCTGCCAGAAACAACATCCTGAGGCCCTTTGATGCGAGGTCAAAACCAGGGTCTGGCGTGTGGCTGCATCCCAGCAGGATGCAACGACTGACCTGAATTATATAACATCACAAAAAGGCTCCATTACATCTAGCAGCTTCTGTTTAAGAAGGTGGAGAAGAGGATTTCATTCAAAATAGCAAAAATTTTAAAGCTTAAAGGGGTAAGAGCAACCACACCTGGAATAACCTCTTCAGTCTCCCACATAGCTGAGAGAGATTCTTCCCTAATTAAAAATACAATGGTTTGCCCATCAGTATTACAAGAAAGAAGTGATAATTAAATCAGATGTAAAAATCTTTACGCACACTAATTTTGAAACCCTGAAAAGTATTTTCCACTTAAAAAATATTCCACACCAAAAAAAGGGACTTACTTCAAATAAATCCAACCTTCTTTTATGTACTTTCATAGTTTAATATCATTTATAGGTCAAGAATTTGGAGGAAGAACCACTAAAATCCTGTATTTTCCTTTCATATACAAAAATAGATGAACTCATACATCTGTATATCAAATTAATCAAAGAACAACTATTTAATAAGAGATCCCCATGCTCGGCTACAGTTTAAGACACGTCTTCAAAACCTCAGGCAGAGTTTCACATCCCCCCCGCCTGCCCACACACTTATATTTGCCAGGACACCCGTCAGCACTCAAGTGAACCTGACATCTCATCTAAGTCTGCAGAGTCCTGCTGCTCAGAAAAGACAACCAGGGACGGGAGGCCCACAAAGGGTGGGCCGCACTCAGGAGGAGGACCCACCCTCTGGCTTTACAGCACCCCACTCCACCAAGGAGCGGTGGACCTGCCAATCCCCGAGGGCAGACGCCTCCACTGGGTGCTGGTGACGACAAGACGGCGCGCCTGAGCCACGCCAGCAACACGCATCCGTCCTTCTGGGACTCGGTGTCCACACGAAGTAGTTACGTTATAACTAATAACATTAATGCAAAATTTCAGAAGACTTTCTAAGAGACACAAACAAAATGACCCATTTTAAAAGCAGCCACTTGCTAACTCGCTCTCTGCAAGTGCCCATTTTTCTCCACTTACACTGTCACAGCACAATAATGTTATTCAGTTCTCATTCGATGACTGAGCCTTCCCACTCAAGTATCCTCAACAACAATCTAACACTAAAATAGAAAAAGCACAATTCTGCTGCTTTACGTCATAAAATCAAAGAAGTCAGTCAGATTTACTGAAACCTCACTAACTGCAAGTGATGAAGAATCAGCATCTTTGTGCCTTTGGCACTCACAGGCAAAGGTTCTGAAGTGTTTTCTCGGAGATTCTGAAAAATTTATAAATTACCACAAAGAAGATACATCAAAGAAGTGGCTCTAAAAAGAGAGAGAAACTGTGTAGTCTAGATGGCTGAGACAACTTCCAGGTCAGCGTCTCCTAAATAAAGCCGCCAGGCCCTGCGTGTCAGAGCCCGGAACACGGACAGGTTCTGGGCACGCTGCTCCCTGTTTCGCGGCCGTTCACGGTGAAGCCAGACCCGGATGGAGACACGGCATCTACCTGTTTCCCTTCCTGAGCTCTCTGGTCTTTTGCTATTGTTGCCAGCACGTTGGCTGCCTGCTCTCCCCCCATCACTGAGATCCGGGCATTTGGCCACAGGTAGAGGAATCTTGGGCTGGAGGAAAAGAAAGAACAAACAAATTAATTCACTGTACAATACAGGTTTTCAGAGGCCCATGTTAACCTGTAAAACTGGTGGTTCTTTATTCTAGCTGCTCATTATAATTACATGGGGAGCTTTAAAAAAATACCGATGCCTGGAACCCACCCCAGTCTACTCTCCAGCAGTGGGGCCTGAGCACGGGATGATTTTTAAGTTCCACAGGTGACTCTGACGTCTGTTTTGATAAACTGCATTTTTCCATTTCATCTAAACGTACTAGGCATAAAAGTATTCACAACATCCTCTTATCACCTGTGGTCATGGCCTGTTTTCCACGCCTGATGCTGGTTACATGTGGCTTCTTGCTTTATTCTTTGGTTTCGCCAGGGGGTCTCAAGTCCGGGCTGTACTGACTCTCCCATCCGCGTAATGCTTGCTCTCCACTGTCTGGTGCTTGGCAGGCTCTTCTCGCAACTCCGTGAGCAGCTGCTTGGCTTGCTGGTTCCCAGCCTTCCTTCTTTTCCAGGCTATCTAGTCAAGTCTACAAACCTTTCTCCAAGCAAGACTTCAGCTGTATCACACAAGTTACGACACGTGGTATTTTCATTATCAGCTGTTTCGAAACATCTCCTGATTCCCATTGTGGATTTCTTCCAAGAAGTACCTTTAGCATCACATTTCATTTCACCCTCCAGATAATATAAATGAAGGTACAATTGATCAAGATCTGTGAACACCCTTCTATACCTCAAATAAACCTGAAATACACTGACCATCTCTAATTACACTTGAAGTACAAGTCTTTCCGAGAGAACCAAGACAACACCCACCTATATGCTCTGCCACACATTCCGTAGTTTCCAGCCCCGTAGGATCCCCCAATGATGACAGTCATCTTAGGCACGTTCGCACAGGCCACGGCAGCTACCATCTTGGCGCCATCCTTGGCAATTCCTTCAGCTTCATAGTCTCTCCCAACCATAAATCCTAAGAGGAAGAAGAGAAGGAGCCTCTGGAGGATGGATGATGCACAGAAGTCAATGCCACCCAGTACAGGACAGAGATCTCGCCACAAACTAACGCACCCCAGGCCTCCTACCCTAACGAAATATTTATATGTGAAATATGCCCCCAAAAATAAAAATAAAACTTCTACTTTAAAGGGTAAAATAAAATTTTCTCTAATCACTTTTTAAGTTTTCTTGAAACCGTTCATCTGGATGCACACAGAGATCTTCAGACAACATAAGGATGCAATTTACTTTCAAGAAAGTCTCTCAGAGCAGCTGGTGACGGGAGAATGTGACGTGACAAGCTAAGGAAAGGACTGTGTGTGACAAGGCAAACGGCGAGGGCTTAGGTAGTCACTGACCTGGTTTAAAACACTGACTGTTCCTTCTGAAATGCTGCTTTAAAACTTTGATGAAATAAAGATGAATGTTTCATAGAGATGCTAAGAGTCCTTGTCAGTGACTCAACAGCAAGGTAAAAAAAAATGTCATATAATTACAGGATCCTTCTTCCTCTTCAAGCTCCAGGTCTGCAGCTGCGCTGGGCCTTCCAGCCTTGGGCTCCTTCCTCTTCACTTATAAACACTGGCCAGGCTTCATCCATCTCCCTCGCCACCCACAGACTCACCTGCCCGCTTGAGTGTCACTATTCGTGCTTTGCAGATCTCCTGCATGGGGTCATCCAGTTCAATTCAACTGGTTTTTACGGAGCAGCTGTACTTGCTGAGGATACAGCAGAATGGAAGAACAGCCCTTGCCCTCACCAGGCACCATCCACTTCCTCCAGCTTCCCCTCTGAGCTGGGCCCTCAGAATAGCTCAGAAACTCCTTTAACGACCTTACCTTAACTCCCTGTAACATGCCACCATTGCTATCTCAACTGTCGACTCTCTAAGCTCTCACACCGGCCCACCCCACCCCCCTGCCCCTCCAGTCCCTTTAGAGGACCTTTCAAGAGGAAAGTGACGCCGTCTCACTTGGCTTTCTCCAATCCCTCTCCTTCTCACCTTAAAACACAGCACAATCATACTCCCTTTCTTCCTTTCTTCTCATCTCCATGGAAGAAATGAGAGTCACTCAAAGACCGCCCCTGAACCCTCTTCTCTTAGGGTGTTCTCACCTATTCCCACAGCTTGAAATCCACCTCCACATTCTGATGGTGCTGCATTTCCAGCTCCAGCTAACACACCTCTTCTGTGCTCAAGATTCACTCCACTGCCAACCATACATCTCCCACTGGATGTCACACAGGTCCCTCAAACGCAATGCTGCAAAACCAAACTCAACCTTGGCTCTCCGCCCCGACCCAGCCAACAAAACAAGACATCGGAATCTTCCAAGCCCTCTGGACAGAACTCCTCTCAAAACCCCTCTAACAAACCCTTGGACTTGACGCCGGCACAAACAGAGGTGTTTCAGCACCAGCTCTATTTAAAGCCCTGCCACTGTCAGGTGCTGAGTCCCTCTTCTCTCCACGCCTGCCTGATCCCAGCAACTGTTCAGAACCTCTCCTTCCTCCGAACCTGCAACAGCCAAGGACAACTCAGAATACTGGGCAAAAAGTTGTTTTCAGCTAACCCACATATCTGAGTGCCTCCCCTATGTCAGGCACCGTGCAAAGAAATACAAATGAGAAGCAGAGAACTCCAGGAAAAAAGAACTAGAGGGTCCAGGCCCGTGGCCTAGTGGTTAAGTTCTGTGCGCTCCGCCTTGGTGGCCTGGGTTCAGTTCCCGGGCACAGACCTACACCACTTGGTGGTGGCCATGCTGTGGTGGCGGCCCACATACAAAATAGAGGAAGACTGGCAACAGATGCTAGCTCAGGGCGAATCTTCCTCAGGAAAAACAAACAAACAAAAAACAAAAACAAGAACCAGAGCCATAAGGGACCTTAAAAATCACTTCATCCACCATGTTAAGACCCTCTGTGGGATAGGAAATCCAGAGAAGCAACACCGGTCACATCATCCTTTGGGGTCAAAAATCAAATCCCCAGACTTTGGTGCAGGACGGGCACATACGTTTTAAAAAGACGTTGCTTCTGGTAGAACTAACTGCACAGTAAAAGAGGAGGAAAAGGGAGACGAAAACATGCACTTGAAATCCTGGAAGGGGAACAAAGTCCTGGGAAAGAGACGATGGGCCAGACGACACCCCTGGCGGTGACCAGCGGTACCGGTGGAAAACAGCTCCGCCACTGTCTGGGCAGCAGGGGTGCAGGCGCAGGAGGAATGGGAGGCTACTGACTCTGACACACATAACTCAGAGATTGCTTCTCTTAGAAAATACGAATAAACTCCCTCAAATCTTTAAGACTCATGAAGAATTCTCCCTTAAAGAGACTCTACAAAGAGCACGTCCAGTAGCACTTTCTGCTGCGAGGGACGTGTCCTCTGCCTGCACCGTCCAGTGTCCGCGCCACGTGGGACAGGCTGCTCCAGCATAACCACAACCCAGCTGACTGCGCACTTCCTTACCAGTGATGTTCTGGAGGAAGAGCAGAGGGATTTTCCTTTGGCAGCATAACTGGACAAAGTGAGTGCCCTATAAGCAAATAAGATAAAAATCTTTTTAAAGGGGGTAAACAAATCTGGCATCATCACGCACCCCACAACACCACACTTGGGTCAAAGACAAGCAGTCCGCTCCGCCTGGCCACTCTGACCTTACAGTGATAGTAACCATAACACTACGGCGTGGGCCACTATCAACGGACGTGGGACTGTGGTCTACGCTGTCACCTGCGAGCGCTGGCACGCAGCTGTGGGACAGCCGCATCAGGGGTGATGTCAGCCACTAACATTCCCAATGGCAAGTGGAACTTAAGTAACAGACAAGAAAGAACCGCTGTCAATGAGAATTCCTGAACCTTGCTCTAAGAGAATTCTCTGGTTCTCCACTTTAAAAAAGATGGAATATAATCCAGAATCCTTCTGGGAGACCTACAGTGACATCTATGTCTTGATGATCCCCTGAAATGCTCTCAGGCACCAAGATTACAGTAAAATACATCTTTCTTACCAACACATCTCAAATAAATGGGATATTAGATGAGTGCTAGAGTCCTTCTAAACCTTGAGTTTAGGAAATTAATTATTTAATGACACAAAAATATAACTATTCCTTTCCGGTCTTCTAAAGATTATGTAAAAAAACTCTTCTAAATCTTTCCTTTATGTTTTACTCTCTCTTTGCAGATCCCTTTAACTTTGCTGGAAATGCCAGCAAGTACAAAATTGCAGAGTGCTTGCTCGACCTCAGATACAAGAATGAGGAAATCACACAGCCCTTGGGGCTCCCTTCAACAAGGGAAATGTCAGACGGGGCCAAACACACACTTCCCGGTTATCAGCACCAACAAACAGAACTATGTGGAGTCTGCTGGCCTCAGGCTGTCGTCTCCTCTAATGAAATTATATTGTATTATATGTCCATTAAAAGTCATTATTTCAGGGCTGGCCCAGTGGCGTAGTGGTCAAGCTCACATGCTCCGCTTCAGCAGTCTGGGGTTCGCAGGTTCGGATCCTGGGCACGGACCTACACACCACTCACCAAGCCATGCTGTGGCGGCGTCCCACATACAAAATAGAGAAAGACTGGCACAGATGTTAGCTCAGGGACAATCTTCCTCAGCAAAAAAGAGGAGGATTGGCAAGCGATGTTAGCTCAGGGCCAAACTTCCTCCCCCCGAAAAGAAAAAAAAAAAAAAGGTCATTATTTCAGGAATATTTTAGGAAACACTCGCTACATATAACTATTAAAATGAAAAGAAACAAAACCTCTCTCCATATGGAAACACCAATTTTGTTTTTTAAAAAAAAGGATAGGAAAAACTAAGGAACCATTTCCAAAAAGTGAAAATAAAACCAAGTTAAACTGATGACGGGATAGAACAGAATAATCAGAAGACGTCTCAGAATCCCCTGAAGAGCATGTCTGAATCCCTCAAGTTCGGGAAGCACTAGAGAATGAGACTCTCTCAAGACAAGTATTCCTACTATATGTCATCCATAGCAGATATAATCCAAGTGTCTTGTAAGAACTTTCCTAAAACAAATATTTGAATTTTTAACAGTCCTCCAGACAGCTCATTACGTTCATGTAAATCTCCATCAAAGCTGTTCCCAACACTAACGCACACACGCACTCATATTCACACATACACGGTGTTCTGTTTGCTAAGGCAGCTGGTTAAATATTTTAAAGCTTTTTTGCAATAAATGTTCATTCATTATTTGACCTTCAAAGTTAATTATGTTTAAATTAAAACAGAAAATCTTGAAATATTTTTAACAGTACTTGCCTTTTTTGCAGATTCAGAGAAGAGAACTCCATTATTTCCAATGATACCTACTGGGTATCCAAATATTCTAGCAAATCCTCAAAAAGAAAATTCAAAAAAGATTTATGTATTTCAGAGGGCTTTTAACTCACAACAAACAGACATATTTATACATCCTTTATTTCAAATCGAAGCTTAAAATGTGGAGATTTTGTTTATTGTATAAAACAGCTCCTGTCACAATTTTTTATTTCTAAGGTAAGGAGTCTGGTTTTTGCTTTCTTGAGAGGGGTGCATTCCGTGTGAAGTTATCCCCTGGTCTGCCTGGTTGGTTCGGTCAAACAACTGGCTCAGCGTGTCCTCCGTCCACTCGTGTAACGTACACCTGGGTGCCCACTACGGACTGGACACTAGGGATAGTCTGAGACAGACGAACCACAGACGTAGAGCCCTTCAAGGTCCATGTTGAGAGCTGTTGGCCAGTTTCCGGGGACCTGCCTGCCTGAAAATGCCTGTGGTAACAACAGGCCCTTGAAATAAAGGGGATACACCCGGCAAAGGCAAATTTTTAAAAAAACAGGAACACAGTTGAGCCTGGCGGCAACCCAGTTTAAAGTAAGAAAGCCAGTTAAGCTTAGAAGAAGAATGAACCGCTCTACTTGCATTTGCTGTTTGCATCTTTTCTTTCACCTTTACACAGGTTTTGCTTTTATCCCACCACCACTTCCACTCTCTCTCCAGATAACCCCTCTCCACACACACACAGGAAAGGGAGAAGGAAAAGGAAAAAACCTGTCATTTTGTGAGGCAGACACCTAGGTGAACTGAGGAGGTTAATATTCTGTACACCTGAAGAACGTGATTAGAGAGACCCTCCCCAGGGTGGCTCTCCACGAGCCGACTGTAGACAGGTGTCAAACACTTGGAACCAGAGTCAACAAACTGCCTCTTAAGGCAGGTCAGGGCGAGTCCCCGCACGCGTTCCTGGAGCCAGGCTCTGTCTCCACGCTCAAGGTGGACAGGCTGCGCCAAGACACACGCGGGGCCTGACACAAAGCAGGGGCTCCCAAAACTCACGGCTAAGAGAGAATCTCAGCCTACTGAGAAGCCACAACACTGAATTTTTAAAGATTTATTTTTGCTCTTTACTCTGGCCTTGACTTATTATTTTTAAAAAATTATGTTTATTTAAAGTGATAAAACGCAACACTGATTTGATGGTCAGCTAGATTTCTCTTGGTCTTTCAGGCCTGAAATCCCAGCCAAAAGCCTATGCTGTGCACCCTAAATGGCAGAGGCAACGCAGGGGAGGTGAACTTCCCAGAAGGCCTGCCACGCCCTCTGACAGCTGCCCCACAGAGAGCTGGGGCTCTGGCCCGTCTCTCAGCAGGGTCCTACCCCAGAAGGGGAAGGCGTGCTGCCCTGTTCACTGCTTAGACTTGCAGCCCATACTTAGCCCTGTGCACCTCCAGGCCCAGGGCCTGCTGAGGGGGACGAGGGACCCAGGAAAGGAGTGCCTCCACCAACTTCCTCCCAGCCCACGGGGAGCAAACAGTCCAAGGAACCACTGGGGCCTACACCTGGCAGGGGTGGGGGTGGGAGGGACCTGAGGGCTGCCAGAGATACCTGAGCCTCAGGAAAATCTGCTCGTCTCCCTCCTCACTTCCTCTCCTACGGCCCCCACGCTCTCACGCCCTTCTCTGACCCTCTCATGCTGCCCTCTGACCCTCTCATACCTCCCTGACCCTCTCATGCCCCCCTGACCCTCTCATGCCCCCCTCTGACCCTCTCATGCCCCCCTGACCCTCTCATGCCCCCCTGACCCTCTCATGTCCCCTCTACCCTCTCATGCCCCCTCTACTCTCTCATGCCCCCTCTACCCTCTCATGCCCCCCTGACCCTCATGCCCTCCTCACTCTCATGCCCCCCCACCCTCTCACGCCCCATCTGATCCTCATGCCCCCCTCACCCTCTCATGCCCCCTGACCCTCTCATGCCCCCTCTGACCCTCTCATGCCCCCCCTCTGACCCTCTCATGCCCCCCTCACCCTCTCATACCCCACTCACCCTCTCATGCCCCCTCTACCCTCTCATGCCCCCCTCACCCTCTCATGCCCCGTCTGACCCTCTCATGCTCCCCTCACCCTCTCATGCCCCCTCTGACCCTCTCATGCCCCCTCTGACCCTCTCATGCCCCCTCTGACCCTCTCATGCCCCCTCTGACCCTCTCACGCACCCTCTGACCCTCTCATGCCCCCTCTGACCCTCTCACACCCCTCTGACCCTCTCACGCCCCCTCTGACCCTCTCACACCCCTCTGACCCTCTCATGCCCCCTCTGACCCTCTCATGCCCCCTCTGACTCTCTCACGCCTCCTCTGACCCTCTCATGTCCCCCCCTCACCCTCTCATGCTCCTCTTCTCTTCCTCACTTCCCTCCCCTCTCTCCCTAACCTTATTTGAGTCCCAACACAGTCCAGAAGAGATGGAGGAAACTGGATATATCCCTGGTATTCTAGAGAGCAAAGGTCTTTTGGCAAGTACAGGGCAAATACATAAAAACAGATGACAATGACAGCCCAGCCATCTTTGAGAAAGAAGCAGAAACAGCTTTAATTTGTTCTCAACTGCTGCACAATGAGGGTTACATCCTAAACTATTTGGTGACAAATCCTGTCTATACATCAAACAAAAAGCTCTTAATCACTTAAACACCTGAATACAAAAACATAAATTCCACTCCCTGTGTGAAGCCTCCTCTTGCTCATGAATCAGACCAGGAGACCTGCTATGACTTACCCTTAAGCCTCAACGTACACCCGCAATTTGGATTTTTGCAGCCAGTTATTTCTTCTACTCTGATATGTTGTCTTCAGATTAACTGCTACATTTTTGAGCTTTTATAAGGCCAAATAAAATGCCCAAATTTGTTTTGCCATTTGTCCAAGATAGATTAACATGGCTCTAGCATCTACGTTTCAAATACTTTTCTTCAAAGACCTACAAATTTAACACTTCAGATGAATGAATTAACTTTATAAACACTCTTATTTTGTTTTTTCAGACTTGGTATTCTGTCCTGTACCATGGTCCCCCCTTACCCATAGGAATACGTTCCAAGATTCCAGTGGATGCCTGAAACCGTGGACAGTACCAAACCCTATATGTACAGTCATGCCTCACTTAATGACAGGGACTCGTACTGAGAAATACGTCGTTAGGCAATTTCATCATTGTGCGAACCTCACAGAGTGTACTTACACAGACCTAGATGGTACAGCCTCTACACACCTAGGATAGATGGGACTAATCTTACAGGACCACTGTTGTAGATGCGGTCCATCCTTGACTGAAACGTTATGTGGCACACAACTGTACTATGTTTTTTCCTATGCATACATAGTTGAGGCATGACAGCAAAACTAGCACAAATTTCTTTTCCCTTCTTCAAAATTTCACGGGTTGAAGATTCGTTCCTACCACAGATTTTAGCAACCTCAGCAAACGATTTTTTTTCTTTCCCTTATTAAGTCGAGAACTTGCACCTTTTCACTTAGAGGAAGCACTTTACAAGTTCTCTGTGGCACACCCGAATTGTCAGCATCACTGCTCTTGCGCTTTGGGGCCGTTAGTAAGTAAAATGAGGGTGACCTGAACTCAAGCACTGATATCACGACGGTCGACCTGATGACCCAGTGTGACTAACGAGTGGGGAGCGACAGTGTGGATCCCCTGGACAAAGGGATGAGTCAGCCAGGCAGGACAGAGTGGGACTTCGAGAGACTGCATCACACTACTCAGACTGGTGCACAACTTAAAACTTCAGAATTATTTATTTCTGAAGTTTTCCATTTAATATTTTCAGATCATGGCTGACTGCGGGATCTGAAACCACAGAAAGCAAAACCTCGGGCAACGAGGGGACTGCTGTATTCTCAATCTAGTATTGCATGAGTCAATATAAGACCCACACAGAGGCTGTGAGAAGGTTTAACTCAGTCTACATCCTTATGAGAAGCTCCATATCATAAAACTTCCTAGTTGAATTGGAGACTAAAGAACAAAGGAGATAGTGCTGAAATTTAAGAACCTGTTTATACAGCTAACGCCTCCAAGTCACAGATAAGGGCCTACACCACAGCATCTGGCGGCTTCCTTTTAAACTCTCTGGATCCATGAAGCCATTCAGCTACAAATGAGCTTTACAAAACAGATCCTTTTGGATAATGACTCATACATTTGTACTGTTCTAAACAACAAAGCTCCTGCCAAGTGCATCAAGGCCTTGTGACAAGAAATCACTTATTTTCAAAGCATCAGCAAAGGTTCACATTTTCAATTCTTCATCTTGATACCTGTGACTAATGTGTCTCCATACAAGGCTTTGAACTCACTGAATCTGCTTCCATCCACGAGTCTAGCAATGACCTAAGAGGAAAAATAACAATGTCCCTGAGAAATTATATTACCAAAGAACTTTTGCATTAAAGTTATTTATAAGGAAAACAAATTCATAGTGAAGTTGTCACTTTCACAAAATTTCACCCTACACAAAAAATCTCCTCACTATAATCTCACTTTGCATTTGTGGATCATGCCCTGAAGTCCTTGTGGGCTCCATCTTACACCTGACTATGCAGCAAGAGCACTTGCTGCAGACCAGAGAGGCCAAGACTCCGTGGGCCGGCTGCCAGATTCAGAGTTTCAGGGGCTGTTCACATGTACTAAATGGATTGGCAGGGATTCGCTCAGAAAGATCTAGAAGGCATAGAACTTAGAGTCAGAAGACTTAGGCTCTGACCTAAGGTATCACATGGGAGTCGTGTGTCCTGGAGTACGATATTTAACCCCTCGGAGTCTCGGGTCTCACTCCTACTAAGATGGGACAAAGCCGTGAAGATGAGACAAACTAGCAGTGAAGGAATCTAAGAAAATAATTCTGAGATGAAGAACCAGCTCTCAGCTCTACCACTGACAAACCAGAGTCATAGGCTGGTTACCTAAAACCCTCCGAGCCTGTTTCCTCATCTGTTTAAAAAAAAAAAAAAAAAAGATGGGGCCGGCCCCGTGGCTTAGTGGTTAGGTGTGCGTGCTCTGCTACTGGTGGCCTGGGTTCAGATCCCAGGCGCACACCGACGCACCGCTTGTCCGGCCATGCTGAGGCCGCGTCCCACACACAGCAACTAGAAGGATGTGCCACTATGACATACAACTATCTACTGGGGCTTTGGGGAAAAAAGGGGGAAAAAAAAAAATATATATATATATATATATATATAAAAAAAAAAAGATAATACCTAGAAAGTGCTAACTAAAGCAGACTGCCTGGCTCTAATAGTAAAAGGTAGCTATTATTACGAAGCCTTCAATCAAGGCTCATTGACTCTGAATCTGACAGACTTGCGGGATCATCCCACATAGACGTAATTCATCTAAAAGGAGCAGAAATTACTGAATAGTTTCTCCTTGGGGCTCATCATTACTTAGGACTATTTCAAAGAGTTCCAAACATGAAGCATACTCCAAATTTCTTCAGAAACTATTCTAGATGATAGACATCATTTTTCTATCTAGCTCGAACTTCCTTTTCCTGTTCACCACATCAATCACAGCCTTCTTTTGTAAGATGCAAAGGCTGAAAAATGAGTGAGTGCTTCCCAGTATCTTTCTTTCCAAAAAGTAAAAGCTTACTTTGAATTACTTTTTAGTTATTTTCTTAAAAGGTCCAATAATATAATGTGAATATACTAGTTATCTGTTCTAAGTGCTACGTACCTCCAAAATCATACCTTTAAAAAAATAGTAGGTACATAACAACTACCATCCTTCCACACAAACATAAAGCTACTCACAGGGCACACGACTCAGGGCCACTCAGTGTGAAACTACTTCTATTTGTTCACGATGACACCACCTAGCCACGTAAAATATGTTAACTCATCCTCACAAAGACTCAGACTTTAGGAAGCAGACAGATCATACGGTATTACTCCTATTTCTAGAAGGGGAACTCGATGTTCAGAGAGGTTCAATGCCAATACCGCTGACTAGGGAAACAAGGACTAGAACCTGGGTTTTCCAATTCTATTCCAGGGCTATGCCATAGCTCCACATACCAGTAAGACCTCCAGACAAGGCTTATCTGCTATTACAGAAAAATTAACACATTATCATCACAGTGAGGAACATGAATCAGCAGAAGGCAGAAGCCCAGGATATTATTTAAGAAGGCAAGGGTCTATCTTTATAAAAAGACCTCCCCTAAAATGAAATGGAACTACCGTGAAGGCCTGGATTTGTATCTGTTTTGCTCATTTCTGCACCCCTGGTGCCTGAAACAACACTTTCATAGAACAAGTACTCAATAAATACTGTTGAATAAATGAAAAAAGTGGTGATGCTTAAAAGGATGAATTCTTAGCCTCTAGAAAACTTGGCTATTGGGAGCAACTCGTTTTTCAATCACATCAAATTGTAAGTACCATTCTTCCCTGTGCTTATAACTAACTGAAAAGTCAAACTAAAAATCTAATTCTAAAACACAGAGTTGACTAAGTCATCACAAAAATCCAGGATTTAAGATCCTCTAACAATAGTAGGCTATTGCCTAAATAAATAATTGTACACATGCATAAGCAGAATATTACATTCATTAATTCATTCAAAAAAATATTTACTGAGTGCCTACCATGTTGCCAGGTACTATTATAGGAATTAAGCCCCAGCCATGGAAAATGTTCCATGAAGAACTTTTAAATATTGGGGAAATGTTATAATTTAAACTGGAAAAAGTAGAAATTTAAAAATATATATGTATATATATGTATGTATGTACCAGCTCAACTAGATAAAAATACACATTAAGCCAAAACACTAGCTGCTTTCTCTGGATGATGGAATTACAAGCAATTTTATGTTTTTCTGTATTTTCTACATTTTTCACAATTTGTACCTAAAACTTTTATAGTCAAGGGGAAAAGTAACTTAAAATATTAAGGCGCAGAATCTGGTATTAAGATTATTTCCTAATTTAAAAATTATTCTGCCAGATATGGGCACTGAACAAAATAAAAGACCACGTGCTCTACGCAAACACTAAAAACCGTCACTCCAGACCTCAGGAGACTAGTCGACAACCTGTAACCATAGCAACATCCTCTACTGTAATCAGGTCTCATCTTTGCTAATGTCATATTGATCTAAAAGGGTCTGTTTTTTCTTCCCACAACTTACTGACATTTCATCCACTGCCTGAGATAAGAACACTGGGAAGAAGCAGCTGCAACTATGAAGTCGCCCCCATGACTCCCAACGCCCACAGGGACACGGAGTCCTATTTCTGAACACACCGAGCTCTGTCACAGTGCAATGAGAACCTTCCAACCACAAGAGGTCCCCACTTCAGTATTTACTGTGCACCCACGACGCCTGCACTATGGAGAGGCTCTCTCCGGGGTATCACTCCTGACCGAGGTCCACAAGGGCCCCGGGCACGAACACACCCACACAGACTTCTGCTTTGAACATGAAAACACATATGAAGAGACCTCGGCAAGTTCACAGCTAGCGGCCTCACTGTACGTACCTCTCGGACATCAAAGTTCCTCTTCAGGTTAGCACCCACTATGCCATACAATTCATCAGCAGGAAACAAGGGGTCTTCAGAAGGTTCAATGGTAACCTGTAGAAACATAAAAAATCATATTAATCAGTTTAAAGACACTATTTCAAGGTGACACAAGCCAAAATGCTTTTCAGAAACATAAAAGCTAAAAGAACATATCCCACTCACATCCAATTTCTTCTGATAATTTAGATTTCTCACAATCTTCCTGGTTAAGTGAAGGGCATGGTTATCATCCAGAGCATAGTAATCTGTGACTCCAGACTTTCTGCAGAGTAAAGCGCATTGAAACAATCAGAGCAGGAAAGGGAAGATCATGAACCATCCTAGCCCCCGATACTGTCTCTCCTCCAACACCTGGGCTCTCAGTGGTTCTGTCACCCTCCCCGCCAGGACCGAAGTTCCTAGGTAGGAGCTGAGACCAGGCTCACCCCCTCTGCAGCCCTCCGATGCCTCTGCAAATGGTGGTCCCTTCAGTCTCTTTAATTTAGTACAACATTTACAACTGATCACACCTTTTACACGCTTCACAGGTAACACCAGCTACATACAAGTGCTGACTGATAGCCACACTGTAGAAATTCGTAAGCAAAGAGAAGCAGAGGAACTGCTTCCAAATCAGTAAATATTTAAAGTGCTTTCTTTTAAAAACTGCCTAGTATTTACCAAAACACAGGAAAGGGAAACATCTGATGAGACTATCTTACACAAGTCTTTGTACCAAATTAACTACTAAGAACGACTAATCAGAGAGACAGAAAGACGTATTTAAAGACAGAGAGAAACCAAAGCAATTTGTGTCCAGTAAATTTTATGACACTGTTCAAAAAAAGGCCATCACCACCTAATCATTTTCCCATGATTCTAAACAGGCTATTATTAATAATAACAGCTAGTAATAGAGTGCTAGTATGCACCAGACACTCGCTATGAGGCAGGAACTATTCTCATCTTCATTTTACACGCGAGGAAATGAGGCTCAAGGAAGTTAAGTGGTTTGTCTAGTCACAGGGGTATTAAAAGTGAGGCAACTGGAAGACAAATTCCAGAACCTACACCCCTAACTTGACACACTGCCTACAGCTTTGCACCAGATAACTTTTTTAAACAGTCAAAATTTTTTTAAAATTAATGCTCCTCAAACACTATGTCCTTCCCTGTTCAGGAACCTACAGAGGGTGGCGGCCCACTCTGTCCTGAGCCCACCCGTCTGCCTGCATCCTCCGTCTCCAGGTTGAAAGCTCCACTCTACAATGCCGGAACGGTCAGTGGACACCAGGTAAGACCGGAGCGTGCCTCTCCGCTCACACGGCTGTGCTGTGCACGCTTGGGCAGAAACCCACGCTCTCCCTCTGCGCTCCACTCTGCCCGCCGCAGCTCCTCCACCCAGTCCCCGAACCATTCCTCCTCTCGCCTCTGGCTGTAACACTGGAAGATGCTACTGTAGTTATTTTGGAATTGTTTTTGAGTTCACTCATTTATTTCTCTTATCTGACTAATTAAATCACAAATCCTTGGGGGCAGAGGCTAGGCCTGAAATTCTTCTGCATTACCCACACACAGTGCACTCAATCTCTCCACAGTAAGTGCTTGATGAGAAAGGCACAAACGAAAACTTGAGGCAGAGGAAGGACCCTGACCTGGCTCTTCAAGGCAGGGCAGTGCTCTGTGATGGGGAGGCGGGAAGGACATGCACTGCTCACAGCACCTGCCTCCTTGCATGTGCGGTCAGGCAGAGGGAGGCCATCTGCCAGGCCACAGGCTCGATGATTACCTGTCGTTCATGTCCTGGGCCCTCTTCCTTACCTACATCCACCCAGGTGAGCTCATCTAGTCCCACTTCTGTGCCAAGGACCCCACACACAGATCTTCAGCACTGACCTGGGCTCCAGACTCATGTGTTAACTGTCTACTCAGCATCTCTACCTGGATGTCTCAGCATCTCTAACTCATCAGGCCCAAAAGGAACACCTGAGCCCTTGCCCCATCCCCAAATCCACTCATCCTCCCGCCTTCCCAGTCTCAGGAAATGAAACCATTTCAGGTCATCATCTTTGTCACCTCGCCTTCCTGTGCCCCATATAAGACATCCACCAAGTCCCTCAATTCCACCTCTAAACTGGAGCTCACATCCAGTCATTCGCCTTGACCCTCACGGCCACCACAGCCATCCACACAGCAGCATCTCTCACCTGTGCTGTGGACACACCACCCAGCTACCCCACGCAGACTCCTGCCAACACCCCAAACAGTCTCCCTTTAGCAGCCGAGGGCTTTTTTTAAATGAAATATTTGATAATAGCACATCTGTGCTTAAAGCTCTTCATGGTTCCCTAATTGCTCTTAAAAAAAAAAAAAGAGTCTAAAACCTTTAATCACCAATTATGATGATAAACAACAATAATAATGGTAGTTAACATTTATAGGTATTTTTTAAAGCAGATATTGTTTCAAGCAATTTACATATATCATCTCATCTAATCCTCATTAAATTCTAGGAGGTAGATGGTCTTCTTACCCCTGAACTCTAACCTACAATGTCTAGACCAGTGATGTGAAGGAGCCAGCTTGTGCCTGACTCACAAGAGCCAACTGTGCATCTCTTCCAGACTCCACACTCAGTGGCGTCGTGTTGGTAGCTTGAAATCAACCACAGTGAGACAGTTTATACACAGAAAGTGGCAGATGCCACGGAGCAGGGCTCTTCCCTCCCCCCAGGGAACCCGCTGTTAAACACTTAGCTGCTACGGAGAGTTGAGCTAGCTACTCCATGGTATTGCTACCTGAGCATCCATTCTGTCTGGCCAAGTGGCCTGCAGGGACCTTAAACTGACACCAGCCCCTCATGCAAGTGCGTGCCCTAGACAGCAGCTGCAGAGTCACAGCAAAAGTGAGTCCTGACGTGACTTCTCAAGAGACCAGTCTCCCCTGCCTCCCAGCACCTGTATGCCTTACGCACCCCTCAGATAAGGCCCTCATGGGACTTACCAAAACCCCGCTCTTTTCGTTTGAATTGCCCACTATGGCCATGGCCCGAGAACCCCAAAGCGCTCTACCCACGGCCCGTACACAGGCACGTGCCCCAGGACCTGCTTCTCGGCCTGCACTCGGGCTTGACCTCCCCACGTGACCCTCGAGGCACGCCCTTCCTCTGGGACCTGTGGGTAACGACCTTCTCCGTTTGTCTCTCTGTGAGCTCACCACCCAGCACTCTGTGCTCCACTCAACAAATGTTAATTCAACAGTCGACACCTGCACACACTGGGTTTGACGCCCCCTTCTGTGCTCTCCCTGACTTCTCCTCCGCAGGCCTTGTTGTGCGCACACATTTACACAAGGTTTTGGTAACTGTCTGTTTATTGCCCGCCTCCCTGACTAGAATGTAAGGTCCTCGAGGACAACGCCCAAGACAACATCTATCTAATTATCCCGAGTACCTAGAATGGTGCCTGGCACATAACTGGTGCTCGACGGATGTTTGTTAGAAAAACAAACTCTCTCTCCAGTCCTTCTGGAAAAAGCTGATGCTCTAGCTGGGAAAGGCAACTCTACAGTTCAAAAGTGAACCTTAAAACAACAGATCGAGAACAAATAAACCGTGGTTTGATCTGGCCAGTTTAACACTTGGAAAAAATAATTTAAAACTTCTTTTAAACCAACAAGGACCATCAATCCCGGAAAGGACCACGGCCTCTGCGGCACCTGCAGTGGAGGTCAGCGCCCCCGAGATCCTCGGCTGACACCTCTTCTCCGGTGGCGGCTTTAACCTGCGACAGGAGGACAAAGCTCAGTGGTGAGATCCCGAACACGGCCCCAACAGGCACACCCCCCGGCCCCCTGCACCTACCGCTGTGTTTTCTCATCCCACCCTCCGAGTAAACCAAGAAAACACTCTGTCTCCAGCCTACAGAGGAACATCTGAACCAGAGGCACTGAGGAAGCTGCCCAGCCCTGAAGGGAGCCCAGGTGCTTCCGGCCTGGACACCCAAGCGCCTCCCTGCGTCACGCTGCCTCTACACGCGCGCTGACGGCTTCGTGTCTGTGCACACGCTGCTCCCACTGCCTGGCGCCCTCCTCTCACCCACCCGGTGAATCCCTACTATCCTTCAAGCTCCACCTCAAGTCACTCTCTCTGCCCGGCTTTCCCTGACCCCCGGCCTCATCGCTACTGACAGAGCGATGCCTGCTCATCTCCGGTCCAGGGGTCCCCCCGGGCACCTCCAACAAGGCCTGTGCAGACTGCATCTCGGTAACCTGCACGTGCCTCTGTGGTCCCCTCTGCGCTGTGAGCTCCCTGATGGCAGGAACTGTGATTTGTTCCTATCTGAACACTCAGTAAATGTACTGAAGGAATGCCTTTTTTTCGTCTTTACTGAAAAATGCCAGTTACTGATCACAAACAAACTCTTAAAGGTATAATACCTTTAAGATGGGAAAGAAATCTCCAAGATTACCTACATCTAAGATTTAGCAGAATGTGACCAAAAAGAAAGAAACCTCAAGTAATAAATTAAGAAGGACTTAATTATAGCCAGAGAAATTCTAACAGGAAAAAGAAAAAAAAAATCATTTAGTTCTAAATGCCAAACTGATGTCTTAGGAATTGCTTATTGATTCCTACTGCTTTGGGTTGATTGATTTGTTTCTTTTTCTTCAAATAGGAAAAGCTTTTATTAGAATAATAAACATTAAAATACAGCATAGAAGTTACTTATTCACTACATCAAAAGCTCTGTCTTAAATAAAATATTATCCCACAGGGAAAGGTAATTAAAATTTTCACCTCCAATTATTCCACCCCTAGAACTAAATTCTGGGTTCCCTTCTTCCCAAAAAATTCAGTGTAAAATAGCATTCAGCCCAGACAATAACTAAATATAAGCAGTGTCTGGAAATTTAAGTTGTAAAAAGGAATAAACAACCGATATGCTATACTCATTTTCAGGGAACTGATGATATCAACTGAAAATACAAGGATTTGTCATTGGTTAATATTCATTGAACATACACAACGTGTTTGATACTGTGACAGGCGCAAAGACGACAAAAGTCCCAGAGAAAATTAAAACAGCTCATTCTCCTAAATAATAAGTTCAGAAGATAAACAGAAGACAGGAGAACAAAAACCTCCTTCAAAAACTTGTCTTATTACTATGCATTTTTCTCAACTAGTCTAAGCCACTGAAAGCTAAAGCAACTCAACCCTACCTGTGTGTGAAACCTAGAAAACCTTTTCTCAATTTTCGGTAAAACAAGCAGCAAAATTTAGAATTCTCAAGCAGCTGAGGCGCTGCTGCTGCTTCTCCCCATAAACATGGTCCTCCCCCGGCCGAGCCCTGAATGGGGCAGTGCCCCCCAGCAGGGCAGACTCCTGCAGCTGCTGCCCTGCTTCTTTCTAGGCGCCAGCTACGTCTGAATCCACTGAACACACACCTGGCTGGCCAGCTCTACACAAAACCTCTCGAGAACAGCCAGCATTATTCCTCAATGCAACGCTGCCTATGTTCCCCAAAAGACGTTTTCACCATTTAGTCACCTCTTCACTCATTCTCTAATGAAAAATGAACAAGAACTACTCACGCAAGTTTGTTCCCTTTATTATACAAAGGTAAATTGTGAGTGAATTTTCCTCTCATTAACCAATGAGAGTTATCAAATATAGCTAGAGAAATAAATAATAAACACTGCAGGCTTTTTGAATAACGTCTTGAGACTGTTATCACATTTGAAATGGCAGTTCTTCAGGCTTACCTATCCTCAATAAAAGATATTAAAAATTAATGCAATCATTGGGAAAACACACTTATTTCATGAGAAAGCATAAACTCTTTTTAACATACTCTTTTAAATAAATTTGTGTTAATATTCCAAAACCAAAGATCATTCTTTGACAGACTTTTGAAGTAATAAACTTACTTTTTGAGATAAAATTCACACACCATAAAATTCACCATTTAAAAGCATACAATTCGGAGATTTAGTATATTCACAAGAATGTGTAACCATTACCACTACCTACATCCAGAACATTTCATCACTCCACAAAGAAACCCCACATTCATTAGCAGTCACTCCCAGTCCACCCTCCTCCTGGTCCCTGGAAACCACTAACCAACTTTGTGTTTCTATGAATTTGCCTATTCTAAATATTTCATACAAATGAAATTATACAATATCTGTCCTCTTGTGCCCGGCATAATGTTTTCAAGGTTCATCCATGTTATGGCATGTGTCAGAATTCCATTCCTTTTTATGGCTGAATCATATTCCATTGTACGGATATTATAGTTTTGTAATTTCCTTGATGTTCTTCTTTTCACCTATTTCATATTCTTGGATTGTACTTAAATAATGGGACATTTTCTTGCAAGGTGTAGTAATTATCTGTGTCTTCACCCACCTCTCTTCATCCTTTGAAGTACAGGACCACGTTGTGACATATGCACGGCAGAGCAATGACAGTATTATTGGAAATCCCTAGACTGGAGCTGACCAAAGAGGAGGTGAGAAAGAGCCTGGGATGACATAATCCAGTCCCCAGTGACTGCATCACGGGCAGATGACCAGTGAGGTCGCACAGGGTCACACCCTCAGAAGGGCCCTGTGCTTGGAGCTTAATGCTCGGTGTCGCCCTCCTGAAACTCTTACTGACACACTCTGAATCTGTGTGCTGTAGGTGAAGTCTGAAGAACCACAGAGCATGTGCGCCAGGCCTGGAGCCTCAGCCCTTGCTGGGTCTGCCTCCCACCGCCTCCCTGAGACGGGTTCTTGGCTCCCTGGTTCCCTGCCAACTGGGCCCTGGCCCTGCCCTACCTCCTCTTGCCTGCCCCCGAGTAGCAACTGTGACATCTGCCCCCACTGGGGGCCTGGCATGGGCATGGGGAAGACAGGGGTCAGGTGTGCACCCCATGCTATCTCAGAGGGAACACAGCAGCAGCGTCCCTCACCTGGGCTGGCAGTGCTGAGGTATGTTCGACAACAGGTGACTCAGTGCGGGGTAGGGGTGGGAGCTAAGGGCTAGCCTCTCGCCCACTCCCCAGCCAGGTACGGAGCACACCCTGGCCTGGAGGCTCACACCCTTGGGGTCATGTGTCCACTGGGGGTTGGGATGGCAGGCCCGCTGAAAACAGAGATGTCTGGGAAGGGGAGTATTCCACGCTTGAGGGCACATGTCATTAAACAGCAAATAAAAAACACCAAGACAAGTAAAGGGACCACAGAAGAAAGGAAAATGTTTTCTATTTTAGTACCTTTAATAACACTTTTCTCCTACTTTTTGAACAAGAGGTCCCATATTTTCATTTTATACTGGGATCAGCAAATCATGCAGCTGGCCCTACCAGAGATTCATACAGGTTGCTGGGATTCGAAATTTACAGCACCTCTCACAGTCATTCTACCTAATCTGTTCTTACTTCTTTATCTTTGAAAAACTTAACCTTTTTGAAAAGGTAATGCTTTCACAAGGCTCAGAAGTCAGAGGCCTCTCTCCCACCCTGTTCCCTCTCCTCTGCATTTAAACAATGTTTACTGTGTCTTTTCCAGAGTCTCCTTATGTACATACAAGCTTAAAAATGTGTAATTCCCCCATTTTACACAAAAGTTCACATCCTGTATATAAGCGGGTGTTCACTTAACTTGCTGCTTTCACTTAACAATTTATCAACTTGTCATTGACCTTGAGTCCAACAAGAGTACAGCTGAGGTAGAAGAAAAAATAAGTAAAAGTTTATTTCTTCAGCCACGTCCATTCAATGAGGAAAGGACAGTCCTCTCGGCAAGCAGTGCTGTGACAAGAGCACACGCACACTGAGGAGGACGCTGGACCCCTTCCCAAACCACACTCCAACTCGATTCAAAGTGGATCACAGACTTGAGGGGAAGAGCTAAAATTCTAAAACTCCAGGAAGAAAACAAGGATTAAATATGTGTGACCTAGGCGTAGACAAATGGCTTCACAGATGTGACACCAAAACCACAAGCAAAAAGAGAAAAAATACACAAATTGGACTTTATCAAAATTAAACTTTAATGCTTCAAGGGAAGACACCATAAAGAAAATGAAAAGATAACCCATAGAATGAAAGAAAATATCTGCAAATCATGTATCTGATAAGAGACTTGTATCTAACACACACACAGAATTTTTACAACTCAATAAAAAAATAGCCCAATTAAAAAGTGGGTAAAGGATCTGAATAGATGTTTCTCCAAAAAAGATATACAATGGCCTACAAGCACGTGAAAAGATGCTCAACATTGTTAGCCATTTGGGAAATGCAAATCAAAACTAAAATGAGGTACCACTTCACACCCACTAGGATGGCTACAGTCAAAGACAGATACGCAGTAACGAGTGTTGGCGAGGATATGGAGAAACACATTTGTGGGGGGCACGGAAAATATGCTCTGGACAGTTTGGCGGCTCCTCAAAATGTTAAACACAGAGTTACCATATGACCCAGCATTGTACTCATAGGTATATATCCAGTAAAAATTAAAATATATGTCCACACAAAAACTTGTACATGAATGTTCACGGCAGCATTATTCATAATAGCCAAAAAGTGGAAACAGCCCAAATGTCTCTCAATGATAAATGGATAAACAAAATGCAATCTATCCATATAATGGAATATTATTCAGCCATAAAAGGAATGAAGTGATTGCTTAAAAAAATTAAACACAGAATCACCACATGATCCAGCAACTCCACTTCTGAGTATAAAGAAATGAAAGCAGGGACTCAAACAGGTATTTGTACACTCATGTTCACAGCAGCACTATTCACAATAGCTCAAAAGTGGAGGCAATCCAAAAGTCCACTGCTGGATGAATGGATAATCAAAATGTGGTATATGCATACAACGGAATGTTATCCAGCCTTAAAAAGGAAGGAAATTCTGACATGCTACAAAACAGCTGAATCTTAACGACGTTATGCTAAGTGAAATATGCCAGTCACAAAAGAACAAGTACTGTATGATTCCTCTTACAGGAGGTACCTAGAGTAGTCAAATCCGTAGAGACAGTAGAATCAAGGATGCAAAGGGTGGTGGAGGTGAGGGGGCATAGGTAGTTGGTGTTTAACAGGGACAGAGTTTCAGTTGGGGAAGATGAGAAAGTTCTGGAGTTGGGCAGTGGTGATGGTTGCAAAACAAAGTGAATGTGCTTAATACCACAGAACTGTACACTTAAAAATGCTTAGAATGGCAAATTTTATATTATGTACATTTTACTTCAATCAATCAATCCATCGCGACTATGTTCTTACCAAGGGGGGTCCTGCCAAGAAAATGGTACCCTGCTTGCGCACGATGATGTTTTCGTCAGCCATGGCAGGCACGTAAGCACCTCCGGCCGTACAGGATCCCATGACCACCGCTATCTGGAAGCCAAGCACACAAGAACCCCGGAGTACAGCAAGCCATGGATCACACGGTCTCGGGGTCGACAGTCCCCCAAACACCACAGGGCTGGGAGGCGTTACTAACTAGTCCTGTACTTCAGGGATGGAGTAAAAACGGAGGCCGCTAAACGGCTGGAACAGTTTCCTAACATCTTGCATCAAAGCGTTTTGAAGGGCTTACGCCACACTTTTACAAAGTTTATAGACAATCTCCCTGTCAGAGAGAGGACTGGCCAGACAGACCATTAGCCTGAGCACCTAACACAATCCACCATAAATTAGCACAACTCTATTAAAAGGATAACTTTTAAATCTTATCATAGTAAGTGCTCTAAATAACTGCCACTTACCTCACAGGAATAGTGAAATAATTCTTCAAATGAGTGCCGTTAATGTTTTATGTTACCCAAATATGATATGTTCTACACATAAAACCAATGTCAGCATTGCAGTCGAGAAACCTGCTCAGAAGAGAGCTGACTGGGCTGAAGCTGGGGGCACACTCACGAGGGCTCACGGAACTGTCTTCTCTGCCTGTGTGTGCATTTGAGATTCTCCATAATAAAAGCTCAAAAAAAATCCTTGCTTAGAGATTAGAATGACATAAGGAACAATAAATAAGGGTTTGGCTGATTACCCCTAGATAGGAATAAATAATATCACAAAGAAAAATAAGGGAAGTATGTAATGGATATTTTCTTAAATTATCATATGAAAGTGGTTTTTGCCACTAATTCCAATATTCCATCAGTTTTCCTTATAGTCATACAAACATGTTTTGAAAAAAACAATGTCACACTAGTATTAATCCAAAAATGGAAGGCAGCATGAGTTAACATCTTCCGTGTGAATGGCTATCACAAAAAGCATTTTTCCCTATTTCCTATATGTTACTAAAAATGGCTGCAACATTTCTCTACCAACATATCACAGAAGTGTTTATCACTTACTGTTTTTACTCATCAATCACCCCAAAGTTTGTTTTCAAAATATCTATGGCTAGAAAAACTCAAGGAAGCGCAAGGGAACATCATCTTAGCAGTGTTCATCATAATGAAAATGTGCAAATAACCAACACGTCCATCAATACAATATTTTGAATGAATAAATAAACTGTAAATAAATATGTTTAAAAATTTGAGGCAGGGCCGGCCCCGTGGCTTAGCGGTTGGGTGCGCGTGCTCCACTACTGGCGGCCCAGGTTCAGATCCCGGGCGTGCACCGACGCACCGCTTCTCTGGCCATGCTGAGGCCGCGTCCCACATACAGCAACTAAGAAGGATGTGTAACTATGACATACAACTATCTACTGGGGCTTTGGGGAAAAAAAAAAGGAGGAGGATTGGCAATAGATGTTAGCTCAGAGCCAGTCTTCCTCAGCAAAAAGAGGAGGATTAGCATGGATGTTAGCTCAGGGCTGATCTTCCTCAGCAAAAAAAAAAAAAAAAAAAAAACTGAGGCAAAAAGTAACTATTGAAATGTTAACACTTCCTAACCCCGAGTGGAGGGTACACAAGCATTCCATTCTATTATTCTCTGTACTTTCTGCATGTTTGAAATATGTTATGGGCTTTTTCTTGAAGGTTCTGTCAAGAGCAAAGGACACGGTTTCACCTTATCGGCCTGTTCTCTGTACTAGAACACCAGATTCAGCTTCAACGATTTCAGCACCAAAAAAGTCAAAGAAGTAGAGAAGAGTCACAATGACACAGGAATCTAAAAGGGGACAATTTTCAAAAGACAGACCTAAAGAGCTAAAGGGGCAGAGCAGCGCTCCATGAAAACAGTAGGGACCAAGGGAGAGAAGACAGAACCGTCAGCAAGTTCCAGAGACCACGATGGAGGCGGAGACAAAGAAAGAGGATTATTTTGTCACGATGCAGTAAGACAAAAATGAGGGACATGAAACTGAACGGCATCATGCCATCTCAGGGGAGAAAGGAGATACCAGTTTAGCAGCAACGGCTCAGCAGGAGCTGACATGTCTACGTCAGGGCATTTTACTGTATTCCCAAGGGCACTCCAGATGCCTCTTCTCCACGGTACTTCCCACCCAAGGACTCCGACACTCCACCTGTCGGACACCAGCGAATAACGGCCCCAGTAACCCTGACTGCTGGCTCACGTCCCATGTGATCCCGTCCCCGAGCGTGTGTGCCAGAGCTGGCGCTGGGCTTCCCACAGAAAGAGTGCGGCAACCCACCACGGTCAGGGGATGAGAGACTGTCTTCCACCTCGCTGCTCCCCCAAGAGAAAGACACAGGCAGACCTTGAAACCATGGTGCTAACTAAAGACCCAGCCACAAGAGATTCCATTTATAGGAAACGTCCAGAACAGGAAAATCCAGAGAGACAGAAAACACATGAGTGGTTGCCAGGGGCCAATGAGATTGGACAGAAATGGGAAGTGACTGCTAATGGAAGTGTCATTTCATTCTGGGGTGATGAAAATGTTCTAAAATTGATTCAACACTGTGAATATCCTAAAAACCATTGAACTGTACATATTAAATGGGTAAATTGTATATTATGTGAATTATATCTTAATAAAGCTGTTATAAATTTTTTTTTAAAAAGCAAGAGTAGAGTTACTACATATACAAGAATCACAATTCCCAAATGTTCATCAATGAGAGAGAGAGGCTAGTCCAGCCACAAGTATCTAACGGTGCAAAACTTAACATTGCTAAAGCAGATTCTGATAACAGAAATAAAAATTAAATAAAGGATCACAGACAAGAGAAGTCACCACTGTCACACAATCTCCTCTTCTTGTCACTTAACTCTGAGCCCTTCGCTTGCTCACAAAGCAGAGTGAACGTCACCAACAGGAGCTGGGCCTCCACTGTCCGCTGCTGCCGCTCACAGAGCAGAGGGAGCCCGCGGCCACACAGCACCAACTGCCTTCCACCTCCCAAAGCCTTCGTCTGTGGTACAACGAAGACCTTACACAGGGCCACGCTGGCCAAATCGTCTGGAACCCCAGAAAGAAAATTCTGCTGCTTTCTCTTGTTGCTAGTGCTGTGGAGTGGACTCCAACTCCTGGCGCCCCTGTGCCCAGCAGAGCAGACCCCTGCCAGGTCTTTTTGCCCCATCCTCTCACCTTGTGACGTTCTATCAGACAATGTTCTGCTGCCGTTCGTAGAGTTTTCATGGCCAGGTCCTTCTTCCTGGTCTATCTTAGTCTGGAAGCTCCGCTGAAACCTGTTCCCCATGGGCGACCCTGCTGGTATTGGAAATCCCAGTGGCACAGCTTTCAGCATCACAGCAACACGCAGCCATCACGGTATGATATCAATAGACGGATGGTGTGGTTCCCTGACAGGGAAGTGAATCCAGGCTATGGCGGTGAGAGCGCCCAGTCTTAACCACTAGGCCACGAGGGCTGGCTGCTGCTTTCCCACCAAGAAGATATTAAAAGGACGTGAGATGCGTGACCATAGAGTGTTCTGACCACGCTCAGAGGTGCAGATTTGGCTTCTGTTGGAGGCACAACACAGGCACTGTGCCAGGAGAGCCATCACGGTGACCCTCACCTGCATCAGAACAAAGGAGAACTCCCGAGAACCACAAGAAGAGGCTACAGCCCCCACCCCGTCCCCAGTGAGGTGGGCCTGCCCTGTGACATGCACGCACCGAGAGACCCTCCTGCAGGGTGAGGAGCCTGTGCAATTCAAAGACTTGACTCCAGAGCAAGCAGCAGCAAGAAGGCTCAGAGTGACATGTGACCCACAGTCACGACACTTGTGACCATCCCACAGAAGGCACAAGCAACGTTTTCGAGTAAAAGGAAATGAAATGCTACAACACAGAGGGAACAGTCTTAAAAAACTTTAGACAAAATTTCATTACCCTCCAGGTCTTGCCTGAACAGAGGCTGGTTCTCATTGCACCAAAAACAAATCACGTGTTGTAGGCCAGTAGCCTGCCCCACGGAAAGGGCCTGAGAGGGAGTCAAGAGGTTTTATTCCTAAGTCTGAAAAGCTGTGTGACCTCGACCTCCATCGTTCCACTGAAAAACTGCAGAAGACTATCCAGTTCAAAGGCACGCTGTGATAAATGTAATATCACTTGAAGGGGGAAAAGTTTCATCTCCTTGATGGAAAAGTCATTAAAAATATAATACTTTTCAATCTCTCATCTTACTTCTTTTTCAATTTAAAGTAATTGTGGGAAGCAAATACTGCCTGTATCGCATTTTTTTCTTCCTCTACCTGAAGAGCTGCCATTAAAATATAAAAGCCATAGTACACCCATATCAATTCAATAGCCATCCAGAATTTAAGAACATTATCAACTACATTGACTGATCATGCCAGTGACTCTAGAATACTCGTGCTTATCTGTCCAACTGGACAGCTGAAACGCATACAGAGAACAAACCGTCTGCCTTACCCAGAACGTCCAGTTCCCTCCCCAACCTTTTCATCAGAGCCTCAAAGCAGCAATCAGAGAGATTCTGCCTCCCCCAGGCCCAATCTGGCTTCATGAACAGGTTGAAATGTATTTTAAAAATAATGGCATTCAGTGCCTGTCCTAACCAACCCCTCAAAACAATTACCAAGCTCTGAAGGAAAGAAGATAAATTTCAAAAATGAGGTAAGCCAAGGAGGGAAGAGGGGGAAGGAAAGGAAAGAGGAAGGGAGGGACACCTCAGGAATATTCAAGGTAGATCTCCAAGGAGAAGAACAAACTGGCAGAAACACAAGGAAGTGGAAGGCCTGCGGAGCTGCGAGTGAACCCGGCAGACGGATAAGCAGACCTGAGAAGGAACACGCTGGGCATGGCTGCCGCTGTGGTAAGGGCCACAGGACCACGAGGACGGGCACTGACGCACCCGAGCAAAGACGAGCTAGACGAGATCACCACCAGATTACAAATAATGGGCACGTGAGAGCTGATTCCACTTCTGAAGAGACTGTAAGTCTCGCACTGAAACAGCCAGCAGCACAGCACCACAATCAGGACAGGAAAAGACGTGCATTCCCAGGCCCTCACCACATCGGGTGTGGATCTGCAGAAGGCCCAGAAAGTGTCCTCAGGACAGGAGGCTCCAAGAAAGACGCCTGACCCCAACACACCAGGTCTCTAAACTTCAAAAACAAATAAGGGGTCCTAAAACCTACCAGAGAGGAAGGGGAGGGAACAGGAACACAGAGTCTGCACCTAGCTCAACCGTCTTTCCTCCCGAGAGCAAAACCCAAATTTTCAACCCTGGAAGGTCTGTAGGAATCTGTCCACATCCCGACAGCTGCAAAGATTACAAAATAACAGCCTATGACCGTTGAGAGACATGCATCTGAGAAATAAGCGGATAAATGGGTTTACAACGGGCAAGATTAATAACGTGAAATAAAAACCAACCTTGGGGAGGGAAACAGGAACTGGCCACGAGGAAGCTGGTTCTCACCATCAAAACGCACACACAACATCACCAGAGTACAAGTGACTGCTTTGTATAGCAAAGTACCAAAACTGTTTTCATCAGTCTAGCTGCACCAGAGTCTTCCATAAATAATAAAACATACATCAAACACAGGGACTAGAACTACTCAGTATGTGGGACATCACTCCAGTAGTTAGCTGTAAGGAGTTTGGGTCCTCCAATACATTGAGTAAGGACCTCCTCAGGGAATGTGTGAGGATGTAAACACTAATCTCAAGTGGCTTAGAGCCTGGTAAGGGAAAATTAGTCAGCACATACCTAGATAAAAGGGATAAAGGCACGGGGCCGGCCTGGTGGCGCAAGAGGTTAAGTGCGTGAGCTCCGCTGCGGCGGCGTGGGGTTCGCAGATTCGGATCCCGGGCGCGCACCAATGCACCGCTTGTCAAGCCATGCTGTGGCGGCGTCCCATATAGAGTGGAGGAAGATGGGCACAGATGTTAGCCCAGGGCCACTCTTCCTCGGCAAAAAGAGGAGGATTGGCAGATGTTAGCTCAGGGCTGATCGTCCTCACAAAAAACAAAAAAAAAAAAAAAGGGATAAAGCCAGGAGCGAGGTGTAGCTCCAGAAGCACGGGGGCAGGAGGAAGAAAAGATTCCTCCCGGCAGGGGACCCGGGGAAGCTCTCTGGCGAGGGTGTCGTGAGATGCGCCTTGGAAAGTGGGCTGGAGACTCAGACCCCAAGGTCTAAGGGGGGAAGGAGGGCCTGGCCTGGACCTGAGCAGACGTCGTACAGGGCCGTGGTGCACAGTGAAGAACAGAGAGCCGTGTGCACACAGGGTAGAAAGTCAGGGTGGAGGCAGACCGCATGAGGCCTTAAGTACCAGGCGAAGTCTGACGCTGGCGTCACAGAAACGATGGTTTGGAAGCAGGGAACCAGAGGAGAAGTAACCTTGCAGTAAAGTGCGCAGTGGACACAAAAGGAGAGACCAGGCGGTCAGGAACACTGGTGGGCGAGGCCTGTGCCGCAGCACAGCTGGTGATGAAGCCCTGGAACCACCCACGGCGCCGGCAAGAGGAGAGGAACGGAGCTGAGAGGCTCAGTCCAAAGAGAAAACTCAAGTGACCTTCGTTCTTCAAAGGTCCATGATGTGTGATCATGCGTCCAGCAACAGAGGAGCTCCTGGGGATACAGAAGTAAGGAAGATACACATATTTCACCTAAAAGGATCAACTAGGGGAAAAGCAGAGAAGAGTCAAGGATGACGTCAACGTCGCAGTCCTAGGGAAAGGGAAGAAGGAAGGACCACCAACACGAACAGGAGCAGGTGAGGGCAGAGGAGCGTAGAGCGAAGGTGCTCCACGTTTGGTGGGGCCTACAGAACCAGCAGGAAGCGTGTGAGGACAGCAGAAGCCCCGAGGCAAGCAGGACGGGGCAGGCCACAGCAACCACGGTCCTGTCGCCAAGTTTCATCAGAGCATCACGGACAAGTTCTTGGGCGGAGGTGGGAGGACTGAACGAGCAGCTGGGAGAAGAATGAGGGAACACCAGGGCATGAAGCTAAAGAGAATCTCAAGAGCGGGAACAAACGCCAACACCGCCGAGACGGAGAGGTTGTGCGGAGGCAGACCTGGTGTGTGCCTCACTCCCTCGGGGGCAGGGAGGGCGGAAGGAGAGGGGGCGCCAGGGGCGAAGGCACTGGGCCAATCCTAGGAAGGCTGCCAACCCCAGAAGGAGAGCCGCTTCAAGGAGCAGCAGAGCTAGAAAAGGCCCTTTTCTTGTGGCGTTACTTCTGGTGCTTTTCCTTTTTCTTTAAAAACAGAGGCGGTCAACAGGATTACCGTCTGGGAGGAAAACAGCGGATGAGAAACACTCAAGTCAAAGAGAAGCAGGTCTAAGTGACGACGCACAAGGAGGGGCGGCACCAGGATTATAAACGACAGGTCCAGCCTGGGCAAGAGGGACAAGGCTTCCGGGGAGAAGGGAGGAAGACAGCAGCAAGCCGTGTCTTCTAAGGAGGAAGAGCCCTCACAGTCGCCAGACCTTCTCTGCAGAGCATGAAGAAGGAGCCTCAGTGCTCATGCCAGGTTCAGAGTTCACACGTCGGGGAAAAGATGAGAACTACCACCACGGAGACGAGAAAACAGTAACAATTAGAAATTCTTCTCGGGGCAGCCCCGTGGCTTAGCGGTTAAGTGCGCATGCTTTGCTACTGGCGGCCTGGGTTCGGATCCCCGGCGCGCACCGACACACCGCTTCTCCGGCCATGCTGAGGCTGCGTCCCACATACAGCAACTAGAAGGATGTGCAACTATGACATACAACTACCTACTGGGGCTTTGGGGAAAAAAAAGGAGGAGGATTGGCAATAGATGTTAGCTCAGAGCCAGTCTTCCTCAGCAAAAAGAGGAGGATTGGCACAGATGTTAGCTCAGGGCTGATCTTCCTCACAAAAAAAAAAAAAAAAGAAATTCTTCTCAATTCTGAGAGCTTCATAAGGACATAGGAAGGTAAACCTTTACCCTAAACTTCCCACTGGAGTAAAGTAGAAAAAATAAATGCAAAGAGAAGGGCCTTTATCTATCTATCTATATATATATAAATACTGATGTCAAAACTTTTAGGAAACAAAAATAAAACAGGCCAGAGGAAGGCATCCAGGCAAATACCCGTCAGACACTTTAGACTTTGATCACAAGCAGGTGTTGCTTATTCAAAAATACTCGACACTTGTCGAGTAACTTTAAAAAGCCCTGGTTTTAAAGCACTTGGAGATTTATGTTCCACAGAAGCAGAGACCCTGCCTGGTCTTACTCACCAGCACAGGGCCTCGCTCACAAAAACACCTGTTACATGTTGGCTGATGTTTTACACAGAGCCCACAAAAGCTACATGAACAGAAACACAGAGCAAGGAATAAGCACACAAGGTGACAGAGGTCTACAGTGGGTCGAATGGTCGCCCCCAAAAATACACCCACACCCGAATCCCCAGAACCTATGACTGTGACCTTATTTGGAAAAAGAGTCTTTGCAGATGTGATGAAGTTGAGGCTCTTCAGATAAGATGACTCTGGATTACCTGGGTCGGCCCTAAATCCAGTGACAGCATCCTCACGAGAGAAGGGAAGACACACAGAGGGAGAAGCCACACGAAGACGAGGCAGAGACTGGAGGGATGCAGCCACAAGCCCAGGGACGCCTGGAGCCCCTGGAGCTGGAAGAGGCAGGAAGGGAATCTGCCTTAGAGCCTTCTGAGGGAGCACAGCCCTGCTGCCGCCTCGCCCTCAGACTTCTGGCCTTCAGAACTTGAGAGAGTCAATTGCTGTTATTCTAAACGACCCAGTCTGTGGTAATTTGTTATGGCAGCCCTAGGAAACTAACACAAGGTTAGTACAGCTCCCTAAATTACACTACCAGATTAAGTGGGCTACTTTCCCCTGTAAAACGAGAGATCACAATAGGAATTTCTTACCACGTAATGGAAGGGCCATCTGTGCAGAAGTGAGCACAGCAGAAGCTTCTGTTCAGATACACGAAGCAGAGGTAGGCAAGGTCACTACGTCGTCACAGCAACAGACCACAGGGACAGCAAATAAAGAAGAGAGGCGTACTAACTGCAAGTGAAGACTAGTTAACCAGAATATTAATAAAAATACCACAAACTGAAGAAATCCAATGACGAAACATAAAGGGGCACCATCAGTATTATGAAGTATTTCAAACACGCAAAAAAGAAGAGAATAATTAAATAAATATCCTTTCACCTAATTCCCAGTCTTAATAAATCTTGACATTTGGCCAGGTTTTTTTTTTTTTTTTATAATTTTATTTATTTATTTTTCCTCCAAAGCCCCAGCAGATAGTCGTATGTCATAGCTGCACATCCTTCTAGTTGCTGTGTGTGGGACGCGGCCTCAGCATGGTCGGAGAAGCGTTGCGTCGTTGCGCGCCCGGGATCCGAACCTGGGCCGCCAGTAGCGGAGCGCGCGCACTTAACCGCTAAGCCACGGGGCCGGCCCTGGCCAGGTTTTTTTAAAGGAATAAAATCCTTCAGACACAGCTGAAGCCTCTATCCACCCCCACAGACCCTCTCACCTCCCTCCCACGGCAAAGGTTCCACTGTTGGTAAAGCTGAGTGTATCACCCCACACGTATGTTCAGACATAAATAATAGATTATTTGATGTATTTAACATTTACACAAACAGCAATTGGCTATACATTTAGTCTAGTATTTTTTTTACTCGACATATTTTTTGAGACATATTTTTACGTTGATGCATACAATTCTAGTTCATTCATTTTAACAGCTCAGAATTGTATTATTAATCTCCCACTATGGTGACTCAAGTTGTCCTCTAACTGGCTGTAACAAACAATGCCACGGTGAACTTTCTTGTACACGTCTCCTCATCCATGTACTAGAGTTTCTGCAGAACGTGGTCCTAAAAAAGCAATCACTCAGTGCCCTTTCTTTTTAAAAACTCTTTTCCTTCGATGAATAACCTTTATTACAGTATAAGAGTATTCCCATAATTAACAGCAGAATCTGACTGGAGATAAAATCTTAAGATACTTTCTGTGGAAAACAACTAAATTCTGTATTAAATTCTGTTTTAAGTCATCCCAGAGTATCTAGTTGGCAAACACATTTGGAGCCAAAAGCAGTATATCTCATGAATGAGAAATTACCTGTGTAATATTTTTAGACGACATAATCGCCTGATTATAGAATATGCGGCCGAAGTGATCTCGATCTGGAAACACATCTGCTTGCCGACGCAGGTGCGCCCCTCCTGAATCAACTGAAGACGAGGAAATGAGTTGGTAAGTCATCTCCAAGAACAAAGTGTGCTGTACATGGGAAGACTCGAGTGAGCGACCGCATCGGTTCTTAATCACCCTCACAAAGCACCTGCCCATCTTTCTGAACTATCACACAGCCTCTCTCCCCGATCCCCCAACACAGCCACAAGGATTCCTGTTTTCCTCAAACCCATTAGGCTCTCCTCCCTCTGCGCAAAATTCCACTTAAGAAATGTTTAGGACATTCTCTCCTTTGAGGATTAGCTAAAGCTAATAGGGCACGGCCCCCCAAGCAGCAGGGCCGCATGGGCTCCTACACCTGCAGAGCAGTTCACACTGTGAGTCAGCCCAAGAAATTCACCTCCACAGAAGAAAGCATCTCTCCCATCAGTACCTGCTCAGATGCTCACACGGGAGAACAGTATACGCCAGAGTTCTACCAAACTAAACCAAATTCCAGGACGTGCCCATTTTAAACTGGTTCTTTTTGAAACATCCTTAGATTTAAATGTATTTTAATTTCAAATACAAACTTACTTTCATTGAAAATTAAATTTCTTTATATTACATCTGCTCAAATTATATACATATTCAAGCATTTAACATAGTACCCGGCACTCAAGAATCCATAAATATTAGCTAGTATTTTTTCATAGTTTGAACCCATTATGGCTCTTAGAAAAACAAAATATATGAAAGAAAAAAACCCCACACAGTGTAGAGAAAAACTGGCAGATACCAAAATATCACCAGGAGTTATTCCTCAGTGATATTATCATGGGTAGCTCTTGTTTACTTTTTCTCCCAGAGTTTTTAGCAAAGAACATGCATTTCTTTTGTAATTATGGGAGAAACCAGCAGTTTTTTAAAATACCCGTTGATAAAGTCACACACGTAGCCTTCTAGGTGGTCTGGATCTCTCCAGCTAATAACAGTTTACTTCACTGCGCTCGTGACTTGCCCAGGTAGATGCAGGGGAGCCTGTTCTGCAGCGCGATCTCTTGTGCCCGCACATGCTTCTTCACCGTCACTGGGTAGTAGATACCTCCCTTGACGGTGGCATCATTGGCCACAATCATGCATTCTACTCTGAAAAACAGAAATTTCATTGGAAAGAGAGTATGAGAGATGTCTTCAAAGTAAAGGCCAATCTACATCTCATTAAACCTCCCAGACAACCTGCAGCTTCTACTACAGGTGACCAACGACAGTCCTCGGCAGACAATCTTATGACATAAAAGCAAACTCTGATCACGGTTTGCATACGCATTTATGTAATACAAAATGATCATTTTTGACAAGTTTACAAACTCATACTTGATTTTTAAAGAGTCATCACCCTATATTAGTAGTGGAAATCTAACACCCTAAGCCACATTTCATAATGATTCTTTGAATGAAAGGGTCCTAACAACATAATTCAAAAAAAAAAATCCAAGTCTCAAGGGTGAGGAAATCCCTCATAATACACCTTCAAAATTTCCTTTGAGGAAGGTAATTTGCAAAACTGAAAACTGATCCATCAAGAGTATTTATTTTTCGTATTTTCAAAAGTTCTTCACATTACTGCCATATGCTTTTCTATAAAACTGAACGAAGTTTAAAATACATTTATTTAGGGGCCATCCCCGTGGCTTAGTGGTTAAGTCCACGAGCTCCGCTACTGGTGGCCCAGGTTTGGATCCCGGGCGCGCACTGATGCACCGCTTATCCGGCCATGCTGAGGTGGCGTCCCACATACAGCAACTAGAAGGATGTGCAACTATGACATACGACTATCTACTGGGGCTTTGGGGAGAAAAAGGGAAAAAAAGGAGGAGGATTGGCAATAGATGTTAGCTCAGAGCCGGTCTTCCTCAGCAAAAAGAGGAGGATTGGCATGGATGTTAGCTCAGGGCCCATCTTCCTCACACACACACAAAAAAAATACATTTATCTTGCTTAAAATAACAGATGCAAACTTTAAAACAGTATGTTGAAAACAAATACTACAGTGAGGCATCAGTGGTGCCCTTTCTCACCAAAACCAGTTTGCTGGGCATCAGGGCTCACAAGTAACACCCAGGAGGAGGGTGGTGAATGAAGATGGTCAGTGAGGGAAACTGCTTCACTCTGCCAGGACCGACAGTGTGTTCTTTACAGAATGTAAGCTTGATCCCGGCTGAACACCAGGCTGATGTGAGGGAAGCCATATTGTAGAAAAGAAAGCATATTGTAACTTCGAATGACCTCTGATTAACTAATCCAGACGTGCTTTGTGGATCTTACGGCCCCTCCCAGCTGCTGTAAGTTCATAACTTTGTTCTCTTGAGTTCCTTAGCAACGTGATAACCCCTGGGCAGAGAGTCTATGCTGACAGCCATCATCAACAACAACTGAAAGATCAGGGTATAGGGCGTTGCTCCAGTCTCTGATGCGTATCCAGTAAAACAAAAGAATATCAGGAACTAAGCCCAGATGTCTGCTCCCACCAGCAGGCCCCCTATATAACTGGCCTGTAGTCTGTTCTGTAAGATGGTTCTTTTGGACATGAGTCAGCCATCTTCCCCCTTGCTAGCAAGCTGTAATCAAGAACCCTTTCTCTCCTATCACCTTGCCTCTTGACTACTGGCATGTCTTGCGGGGGGCAGACGAACCCCCTTTGGGCCATAACAAGCTTCTTTACATGTACGATGTTTTGTTCTCTCACTTCATATTCTCTAGAATTCTAAAACACCACTCACTGAGTCCCTGTTGAGGACAGAGAACAGCACGGAGCGCGGGGCCCTGGGATGCTGTGCTTCTCCTACCAGGGCACGTGGCCTGCGGCACCCACAAGAGAACAGGGCTCCTCTCCTTTGAGCATCCATTTTATTCACTAGATCATGTAAAGCCTTTTTCCACATGACAATTAACATTTTATAGAGTGGAATGCAAATTTTTAATGACTTTAACATTAAACAAACTAGACTTCAAAGGGAATTAGGCTGTGGCGAGCTGCTCCCACTCCTGGTCCTGGTGGGCACCAGAAGAGCCTGAGGAGGCCAGGCTGTGAAGCCAGACAAAGGCAGGCGAAAGCTCTGGCTCTGCCACCAGCTAGATGTGTGACCTTGGATGAGAGAGAGCCACTCTCACTCGTCTGTTAAAAAGTCACAGACATGTTACAGAATGAGAAATAAAATTAGTCTACAAAAATAGTGCATTGTACGTCTATTGGTTTCGTCTGCCCAGCATCTATTAGTGTGGCAACAGAACCAAACTTTCTTCAGAAACTGCCTCCTCTCTATTTTTAATCCATGTGGGTCAAGCACACTGACCCCAAAGCCTGTCTTCAAAGGCACAAGAACCAGGCCTTTCTAGTCAGGGTCCGCACTGGCTCAGCAGTGGGACTGGGCCCCATCAGGAACTACCTCCTTAGGAACTTCGCTCCCACTGCAGCTGCTAAGCTTATAGAACAGAACCCAGGAACTGCCTATGGCGTGCTCTGCCTCCGGGCCTAGGAAGCCAAACTTATCAGTTAAGAGAGTCAATAAGTTCTCTTTTTTTGCTTAAACAAGTTTGAGCATCTATCATTTGCCAGAGAAACAGTGCTGACAATATATTCAACCCTACTATTTATGTAAAAAGGTCTATTTAAATTACAATGAAGTACTACTTTATACCTATTAAATGAGTGAATTCTTTTCCAGTCATAATATCGAATACCAGAGCAGCCCTAGTGCAGAGATAAAATCAGTCTTTCCCCAGCCCCTTGGCCTCTTGGCGCCACGCACAGGAGCCTCATGAGCTAAAATAAAATGCACACACTCCATGTGGAACTCTGGATAATGACTCCATTCACAGAAAACAACTTAAGAGCTGGCGTCCATGAGGAGATTTTTTATTACAAGTTTAAAATGTGCAGTGGAATTAAACCAGGCTGAGCTCTGACCCCCAGCTCTTCATCTATTTGGTATCTCTGTGGAATAAGGAGGATTCCAGCCCAACTCTCAACCAGAGAAAACAAAACACAGTATTATCCTGCAGGTGTGACACAATTTCACAACCTCACTCTGGAAATAACCACAACAGATGATTTGGCCTATAAATTAATTCCTGTCGTTATTCAACAAATACTCGACGTGCCACATCCCGTTGCAGGTCACGGGGACACAGGGTGAACCAGGAGGGCGACGTGCCGCCTGACTTCGTAGAGCCTCTACTCTGGGGCAGAGGCTCAGTCGGGGGAGGCCAGCAACAACCAACAAACGCCCAAGATAATCTCTGACTGTAGCACTACGAGAAACAGTAAAACAGGGTAACACAACATGTACAGTCATTGTGTGATTATCAGTCACTTTCAAACAACATAAAACAAAACAAGGCACCCGCGGTGGGGGCTGCATCGGGACAGACGACCAGGAACAGCAACGGCAGCCCGTACTTACAGGGCAGGCACCACGCACCACGTACTGTGCTAAGGCTTTCGGGACACAAGGTAACCCATTTTACAGACGGGAAAACAGGCAGAGAAATTAAACCACATGCCCGGGGTCACCAGCTAACAAGGGGTGAAGCCAGGCTTGCGTCCAGGCAGCCTGGCTCCAGAGTGCACCCTCCTAAGCAGGGGCCAAGGGAAATCTGAATGGAGACCTGAATGACGAGAAGGAGCTGCTGTTCCAAGAGCAGGTGAAGAACACCTCGTGCAGAGCAAAGCGCTTGAGTATAGGCCCTGAAGCAAAAAGCAGTTCAGCGTGTTCAAGAAACAGCCAGACCAGGGGGCGACCGAGTTATAAATAAGGGTGAGGTGAGGAGAGCGGGCAGACAGCAGATCCCGTAGGACATGAAGGCCCTGGTAAGGGACCTGAGTGTGCAGAGAGAAGGGCTGCAGCTCACTACTCTTCAGCCAGTTTCCATCTGAGGCAAGCAGTCCCTGATTCTAAACTGGTTATAAATAGATGCCATATAACAAGTTTTCTCCAAGTTTCCTGGTGTCTACTTCAGAACTTACCATGGAGTCTAGACCAACATCTCCAGCATTACTCAAATGTGTAAAAGGGCAATAAAGGTATAAAAGAATTTAATGACTTTAGCGGTGTGGCTCTGACAGTCCAGGCTGAAACTACCAATGACCATGGTGTAAAGAATAGGGACTCAACTGCTCATTCACTCACAACCGCCTGGCTGCTCTCGGTACCCCGAGTGCCAACTGCCCTGCGCACCTCTTGAGGAATGGGTGTTTCTCTTCTTTTTCTTGTTTCTATGTAGCTGAGCCACGTTCCTAAAGAAGCGGGGTGAGGGTGGGACGATCTTACCCTGTCCAGCCTAGGAAGGTCTGGCGGGACATTACTCATGTCAAGTCAAGTAAATGACTTGAGAACTGCAAGCACAGAGCAAAATTCATAGGCCGCCAAGAGTAAATGTTGGGGTTTAATGTTGTCATTTTAGGAAATATTATATTATTCCTAGTTTATGACTACAGCCTCACTTTTTTCTACTAACTTCAGTCTTATTCTTAATTTACACTGTCTTCTGCTATTTCATGACCCTTTTTGAATAGCTGTAACTGTTTATTGGAATTAGATGGGATGCAAATAAAGCAAAAACAAAAACACCTGGTACATTTATAACATGGTGAATACCGATAGCAAGTAAAACAGCCCACATTTTCAAAAGATTTGTATCAACTGCCATAAAAACATTAGTCCATCTAAATATTGCCACTTCTGGGGACTGAAGAAATAATTAAGAACAGGAAAATACTATCTGCACGAAGATGTCCATTCATTACACTGCTTTAGAATGGCGAAAATCGGGGGAAGCACAAGTGTCTAACAACAGGTATATGGTTACAAAGTGACAGCACAAGACAAACCAATAAAAGTCTTAAATATCAAAAAAAGTTTGCTTAAATAAGTGAAATAGCAAAGCACTAAATTCTATCTGTGACATGATCATAAGTACATAAAAGGTACATTCATTCAAGAAATATATGTTGGGGGCCCAGCCCCGTGGCCAAGTGGTTAAAGTTCAGTGCGCTCCGCTTCAGTAGCCCAGGTTCACAGGTTCAGATCCTGAGCACAGACTGACTCCACTCACCAGCCATGCTGTGGAGGTGTCTCACATACAAAAAAATAAAGGAAGATGGGCACAGACGTTAGCTCAGGGCGAATCTTCCTCAGCAAAAAAAAAGAAACATATGTTGGGGGCCGACCCGTTGGAGTAGTGGTTAAGCTCGCACGCTCCGCTTAGGTGGCCCAGGGTTGGTGGGTTCAGATCCTGGGCGCCAACCTACACTACTCATCAAGCCATGCTGTGGCAGTGTCCCACATACAAAACAGAGGAAGACTGGCATGGATACTAGCTTAGGGACAATCTTCCTCAGCAAAAAAAAAAAAAAAAAAAAAAAGGAAATTTACATTGAATGCCTATCACCTGCCACGCAGTGGTCCAGGCACCAGAGTTGAACACGACAAAGCCCCTGCCTTCACCAAGTGTAGACGCCAGTGGAGGAGGAAGACAGTGAAGAAACAACCACAAACCAGTACACAAGATCATCACAGCACCGCAGGTACAGTAATGCAAGTAAACAGGACGCTGTGACCAGTGACCAGAGCTGGCCCAGATGGGAACGTCTGGGAAAGCCTCTGAGAAGGGGGCGTCTGAGCTGAGAGATCAAGGAAAATGAGAAGTCGGCAACTTCACAGGGGAATAAAAGGACAAAAGACCTTTTCCTGGGCCAGAAAAAATTGATAGGTTCAAAGAACTCTCAGAAAGCCAATGAGGCTACAAAAAAGTGGTAGGAAACTAAGTTAAAGAGGGAGCAGGAGCCAGATCATGTAGGACGCTGTAAGCCATAACCACGCACACAGAGGACAATTGGACTCCGAGAGCAATGGAAGCAGGTGGAAGGTTTCAAGCAGGGCAATTCACGATCTGAGTTGCATTTTTAAAGATCGCCTTGGATGCTCTGTGGAAAACTGATCACAGGGAAGCGGCAGAAGGAGCTGCTAGACCAGGCAACCGGCCCGTGCAGGAGACGAGGTGACACGAGGCGGCGGAAGTGGGAGGAGCGGGGGGACCTGAGTACATTCCTGGGGCCTCACGAGACTTCTGGACCAACAAGACTTCCTGAAGGACTGAAGGACAAGGCCACAACTAGAGAGGAACCAGAGCATTAAGATGTTTGATGTGTTAGACGACAGATTTGGGCGAATGTGTTTCCCGTGATTCTGATTCTTGCTATAATGTGCATTTTGCAATAATCTAAAACAACTTCTTTATATCCCATAAATTCTCATCACTTTCCTATCTACTATTCCTATTTTGTGCTAAAAATAATAGTGTTTAATAGGCATCACTCATGAAGCTGTTACCATGCGCCAGGCACCCTTCTACACATGCTCCCTGACTCATTTACTCTTCGCATTCAGTCTTCACAATCCTCTACAGTAGCTACTATTATTATTCCATTTTATAACGAATCACATTTTACAGGTGAGGAAACACAGGTACTGAGAGATCAAGCAATTTGCTAAAGGTCAAACCGCTACAAGACGGAGCCAGGATTCTCACTGAGGCCGATGACTCCTGAACCTGCACGATTGCCAAGTGCTACACTATTTCCCTCAAGTCGAGAATTTTATAAACAGAACAAGGCAAGACAATAAAGATAAAAAACATAATAGCAGATGCACAGGAAAAGGAGAAGAACATGCTCCAACACGCTGACAGTCATCATGACTGGAGGTGTAATTGAGATAATTCTCCTACTTAATTATGTATTCTGTATGAATTTAACTATACTAAGTTTATCATTTTTTTAAAAAGGTTTATTTTTAAGTGTCCCCTAAGACTCCAAGAAAAAAATGTCTCCACATTGGGTAACTACTAAGCAAATCACAATTGGCAGAGAGCCATGGGGGAGGTCTGGGCGTAAAGAAAGGAAGCACGGAGGAATCAACAATGGGGACTGGCTCCAGGTGCGCAGGTCACAGGGAGAGGGTGGAGACACAAACATCTAAAACCAGCATCTGAGTCAAAGGAATTATATCAGGCAGAGTCCAACTGCCTAAGGTCAAAGGCAAGCTTTGCCAGTGGCTTGACCTTGGAAGGTATTGAACTCTCTAAGCAGGTTTCCTTACCTGCAAGAGGGGGATGACTCGAAGAGTACCCACTCCCAGAGCTGCAGTGCAGCAGTGGAGATTAAGACCACTGATCACGGGGCAATTGTTACCAGCTCGCCAGCATGCTAACTGTGCAGGGAACGGGAGATCGTACAGGAATATGCACAAATACATTTAACGCCAACCGACTGAGACAGCCTGAGTCTGCAGAGCTTCTCCAATGCCAGCATTCAGAACCTGGAGGGCTTATTAAAGCACCAATCTCGGGCCCACTCCCAGAATTTGACTTAATACTTCTTGGGAAGACCCGATAATCGGCATTTCCAACAAGTTCTCAGGTGACACTGATGCTCCCTGGGGACCACACTTGGAGGACCACTCCTCTAAGACAGTGGCTTTCAGCCTAGGTGTGGAGAGATGGCTGGGGAGCCCTGGAGAACCACACAAGCCACACCCTCACTGGAGAGTCTGATTAACTAGGGAGCTCAGGATTGGATCCCCAGCATCTTTGCTGGGGGTTTCCCTTCAAGTGTCGTCTCTAAAGCTCCACAGATGAGTCTAACACGTGTCTGGGCGGGAAGCCTCAGTCCTAAATAACACCAACAGCACAGAACTTGCACGCTGACATGCACAGCAGTGAGCGCTGGACGCTGCGCCCCATGAGTCTTCCTCCCGACCCCGGGGTCGAGTGCAGAACACTCACCCAGAGACTCTCCCGATGCCTGTAATAATGCCACCTGCCGGGACCACCTCGTCATCATACAACTGGTAACCTGCAAACTGGGATAATTCCAGAAACGGAGACCTGAGTGGAAGAAAGGATGTTGCTCGAATTAATGTCATTTTAAAAAATCATATTTAAACAGTTACACATGGAAAAGATTTTTTCTTTAAGGGGGCAACGTTTCAAATACACATGTTGTACACAAAACCCATAAAAATAAGAATATCTAAAACAAAATCCAATTTTAAAAATAAATAAATAAAAATTTGGGCGATGTATATGGTATAGCCATACAACAGAACACTAGGTACTTATTTTAAAAGATGTTGTACAAATGTATTTATTAACACAGAAAGAATAGCACTAACACTTAAGCAGCACTTACCATGTCCCCGGCTCTCTTCCAGGAGCTTCAGAAACACTAACTCACTTACTCCTCAGAACAACTCTGGGTGGATCCTATTATGATACCCACTGACTAACAAGGAGACTGAAACACAGGCACTAAGTCACTTGTCTAAGGTGCCACACTAGGCAGTGGCAGAGCTGGGCTGTAATAACAACCTGGCCCAGGCCCCAGGCTCTCAATCACTGTGATTCTCTCTCACTCACTTAAATGTTCATGATACATTAAGTGGGAAAAGAGGAGTGATAAAACAACACATTTAGTCTGATTCCATTTAACATATGTGTCTGACACATGCATACAAACGTACACAAGGACATGCACCAGGTGTGCACAGCGTCTGTCTCCAGGCTGGCACACGTGCACGTCACAGGAAAAGCCCCTGTGGGCTTCATTGCTCCCTCCAACTGGTCCTGGGGCCTCCACTGTTGCTGCCCACAGCCTGCTCACAACACAGCAGCCAGAACAACTCCAACAAACACAAGTCAACTAGATCTAATGGTCTCCTGTTCAAAATCCCACCAGGTCTCCCCATTTCTCTCAGAGTAAAAGCCAAAACTCCTACACTGCCCACAAGGCTGACGAAATCTGACCCATCTCTCACTCCTCTCCCCTCACTCCCTCCACTCTGACCTCCTGTCTCCTTCAGCATGTCGGACACACTCCCACCTCAGACCCCTTGCACTGGCCACTCTCTGCCTGCAACACTCCCCAAGTTATCTACAGGGCCATCTCTCTTCCCTCCTTCCAATCTTTGCTCAAATGTCACCACCTCAGTAAGGCCTATCCGAACCACCTCATTTGAAGCTGCAACGGGACCCTCATCTCCCTCTCCCCACTCTGGGCCACCTTTTCCTTCTCCCATGACATTCACCACCTTCTGACGTACTATCTACTTTACAACACTCATCATTTATATTCTGCCCTCCTGCTGCTACAACCTAACCCCAGCAGGGCCGGGGGCTCCGTCCATTTTGTTCACGCTGTATCACCAGCCCCTGGACCAGGGCCTGACACACAGGACCTCTCATCAACATTTGTCCTTCTCATAACAAGAACCAGGATTTAAAATCATTTATTCACAAAACTGTCCAGGAAAGTGCCCCAGACAGAGAGCACCAGTCAGCACTCGGTGTGTACCGACCCGGGGTCTATGAGCCCGTCGACTCTTTCTCTGGGTAACAGCTTTCCTCTCGATTTGTGGCGTTCTCGGGCTTTCTCACCCCCTCCTGTGATAAAAACATGATCAGATTAGATCAGATTGACATGACAAAAGGACTCCAATTTAACGTGATGCCAGAAAAACATAATGCTTAGTCCAAAATACTGTACCAAAATAATTAGTCCAAAATTCAGATCATTCACTCAACTTACAAGCTGCCAATTTTCTGAAGTAAAGAAACCAGAATTTTTTTAAATCCATTATCCCTGATCCCACAGTACATCATACATTTTGTAAATTCAGTAGTAATTACTTAAGGAAATACCACAGTATTTTCTCTGCAACTCATGCATTGCAAACACTGCCTCATCTCCTCCACATTTATTCAGTCCCTACCACAAATATCCAGCCCTGTACCACACGTGATGTGAAATCTGAAAAATGCCTGCCTTTATCTGTACTAGGTGAAAAGCATCATTTTAGAAATGACTTCCACAATAAGCACAGCAAAACTTACCTAAGGTGCCACTGGTGACCCATAACTTTTGAGGCCCCCAAATGGGAGAGAGTGAACGCCATATACAGCCGTTCCAAGCCCCCTCTGCTGATGTCCTGACCCAGACCATCCTCAGTGTTTGCTGCTATCGCTCCACACACAGGAAACTACAGTAACTGAAGAGCTGGGGTTCCAATGGGGCCACTGGAGGTGAGGGGTGCCCAAACCTCACCCAGCACAGGGCCCCAGCTCGGGTCCAGGCACGGAGTCCTGGTGACGTCCAACACGCACTGTCCCCCAGCACACCAGGTAACAGGACAGAGGACAGGGGACAAATTGTACCTTACACTGCTGATTTTCACTGCTGCTCAGGAATTTCACCTGAATGCACTCCGTGTCTGCTGAAATGCTCAGCTACTTAAGAAAGCTATTTAAAAAAGGTTGGGGCCAGCCCCATGGCTTAGCGGTTAAGTGCGCACGCTCCGCTGCTGGCGGCCCGGGTTCGGATCCGGGCGCGCACCGACGCACCGCTTCTCCGGCCATGCTGAGGCCGCGTCCCACATACAGCAACTAGAAGGATGTGCAGCTATGACATACAACTATCTAGGGCTTTGGGGGGGAAAAAAAAAAGGAGGAGGATTGGCAATAGATGTTAGCTCAGAGCCGGTCTCCCTCAGCAAAAAAAGAGGAGGATTAGCACCGATGTTAGCTCAGGGCTGATCTTCCCCAAAAAAAATTAAAAAAAAAAAGAGTATCATTCCAGTCATCTTCCTGAGAAGCCAGGATATTTTGCCCCTCAAATCATACCCATAGACAAAACCCACAACATTTTTAACACTATTCCCCACACCAGAACAGGGGTTCAAGAGCTGCCTGGTCAGAAAGAATGACAAATGTCCACAAACCCTCCTCCTTTATTCCCCCAGTGAGAGAGGGGAAAGTGAGAGTGGTCCAGCCAGCATAATTCACATTCATCGCTCTGCCTGCCAGCTCTCCTTCCTGAAAGCAGCACTGCCACCACCAGGGAGCTCCAGGAGCTGCCAGTCACAGCATCCTAAAGGCCTGAGTGAGCACGGGTCCTGGCTGACACGGGTACCGCAACCCCAGGCCACAGTGACTGGGCGAAGGCGTGAACATGGGACCCAACTGAACCAGTCAGAATTTTCCAGATTGGAGATGAAAAGATAGCTCTTCCCTTCAGACTGTAAACTGTACAGGGTCACCCCAGGCCTGCCGGCACCCTAGTTCCCCACCCACTGGAGAAGCCTGAGGAGAGTGAGGCCCGCACACATGCACACATCCTGAGATGAGACGGCGGGCAGAGAGTCCTGGAGGTGGTGGAGCCCCGGGTCCAGTCAACCTTGGTCTGTAACCATGGTTACAAGAACCACTAAATGCTGCTTTCTGCATTAAACAAGCTGGATTTGGATCTCTGTGACTTGAAACCAAAGAGACCGAATACAGCCATTTTCAAAATACTACTCTTAAGATATTATAAGCACCTAACGTAGAAGGAGCTCCATGAGGTTTACAGCCTTCATTTTTTCAAATTCTCCCCAGTACCCTCACAGACAGAGTGGGAGCAATTATTGCCACCTGAATGAGATCTTCGCCTCAACGGGTCCCCCACTAAGTTCCAAATCTGTTTGCTCAAGTCATGGTAAATTTTAGAAGACTGCATTGATTTTGACACTAAACCATTATAGTAAAAAAGACAGAGACCAAGATATTCCAAATTAGTTTATTTTCCGGTCCTTTCAATTAATTTGATTACTCTATTAAGTCAAAGAAGACAGAACTGTGTGCGTGGAGTGAATAACGCCTCTCATTCACAGACTACTCCTAAGTCTCAAGTTATGAAGGAGGTACTGAACATTCATGGGAGGATTAAATAACTGGACCAAAGTTGCTTAATTATTAGAATAACAAACCGGTCCAGCCCACCAGTCTCAAAATTCTGCAAAGAACCGAAACACTGACCCTGTTTCTTCCCTCACACACTGCACGAACGAACAGACAATCGGAGACGTCTCTGTTCGTCTGCCACTAATCAGGGACCCTGCCACTAATCAGGGACCCTGCCTCCATCCTTCAAGTCCTCAGAGGAAAAAGTAACATAACACTTTTATTTGAACTAGAGAGAAATCCATCAAGATGTCTCTACATCATTTCCCTAATGACTTCTACTGGGAGTTTGTCCTCTGAATGCATGAGATCACACCTAAGGATACAGCAACACTGTACAGCCACAGGTTAACAGATAAAACAGACCCATCCATGAGGATACTGCAGAGAATTCTCTTTAAACGAAGGCTATAAAATTCATATAGCCCCTTCGAAGTCAGGTACTTGTAATTTATTAAGAATCTTATTTTGAAAATGGCCTTTACGGCCAGCCCCAGAGGCCTAGTGGTTAAGTTCAGCTCACACTGCTCTGGCAACCCAGGTTCAGTTTACAGGCACAGACCTACACCACCTGTCTGTCAGTGGCCATGCTGTGTTGGCTCACATACAAAAAAAGAAGGAAGACTGGCAGCAGACGTTAGCTCAGGGCAAATCTTCCTCAGCAAAAACAAACAAAAAAGATGGCCTTTAGTTTCATGTCACTCAGCCTTCTACAGTAAATTGTTGTATACCCCAATTGTGGAGCAACAGAACATGAAGTGATATTTGTCTACACACTAATATTTTATATTCCTCCCTATACTGCAATTTCTTCCAAAATTCCAGAAGAATGTCTATTACATCCATAATTTAAAAATAGAAAATAATGATAATTTACAAAGTTTTTAGGAAATCTCATTTATTTAATTAGCAATAAACCCATATAAAAATTATTACCAAATTATATAACACAGCAGAAAATGGATAATTATGCAAAATTTAGTATATAGCATGAATATGACTAATGAACAGAGAATGTTTTAGCTGCTTCAAGTGAAACAAACATTTCAGTGTGATGCTGTGGCTGAAGCAAAACCTTAAGAAGCAATAGCTGAAAAACTGATGAATCTGAACGTGAAGCAGTGTTATATGAGCAGAACTGGCCAAGTAATCGGGAAAAATAAAATATCTGTATATCAACAAACGCAGTCTCAAAGAGTCAAAAGCTTACTGTTACCAGTTTTTCCTACAACCAGTACCTATAAAAGGACATCTTAATAACAAACAAAGAAGCACGTGTGTACCTAGTCTGATTCTCTGCGCTCGCTCGCGAAGCTGTCCGACCAGGGCTTTCATCTGCTCGTAGTTCTCCTATGACACAAACAAAGGGAGGGAGGGGGATTAATATTAGAAAGCAATTACCTCTTCTACCAAAATAGAGTGAAGGAGAACATCATTGTGTGCCAGTCCCCCGTGGTCTCAGTGCTTGGCCCCCCACCCTCCATCGGAGGGAAGATTAATTCCTGCCTGTCTCTGCTCAAGTTCTCACCACCGCCCCCTCTCTGGTCCTTCCACCCAACTCTTTCCCCTCTTTTAAAGCCTAATTCGTGTTCCATCTCATCTTCAACACTATTTCTGGCTAATCCTACTCATTTTAACTCTTTCTTCCTTAAACATCTACTGAACTTAACTGATCTCTATTTGTTTTCCTATTTAAGGAATACAAGCCCTTTGAGGGTTAGAATGCCACCTTATTTTTTCTGTCCCATCAATCACCATCCTGAGGAAATTCCGACCAATGCAGAAATGCTTACTGACAAACTACACTTAAAAACAAAGCCTGGGGGAAGAGTGGATCCTATTTTATGTTTAAAAAGGAACAAAACATGTTTGCATGTTTAGAAATTTTCTAGAGTAATATACAAGAAAATATAAACAGTGAGAAGCGGAAAAAGGGGAGAGGGACAACCTTCTCACCCTTCTGTACAGTAAATTTTGTTTGATCAGCACGTTACTTTAGCACGATACTTAGGTAGCTAATTATTTTTGAAAATTCAGAGTTTATCCCATTGACACGTTTTTTGATGCACTCTGTAATGTGGTTAACATCCCTGGTGATTTAATTCCTTCTATGCGACACAACGCTAAGCAGCTCTCAGCTGCTCACATGAGATACATTTATAGTCTTCACAGTATCCCATATTTCCTGTTTCTACAGCTCCGAGAGCTCCTGAGGTCATGGCTTCTGCTGAACTCCCTTGCTCTGCAAAATCCAGAAAATAAAAGAGAAGCAACATAGTCTTAGGGAAAGAGCCTCTGCCTGGAGCATCTCGGTCTGTCTGCCAGCCCTGCGATGAGCCCACCAAGCCCTGCATCCAGGGGCAGAGAACCTGCTGGAAAAAGAATCTGCCTAGAACAGAGTGTCCCAACCATGGCTGGACGCTGGAATCACTGGGAAGCTTTAAAAAATAAAAACAGGGGCCTGCCCGGTGGCGGAGTGGTCAAGTTCACGTGCTCCACTTCGGCGGCCCAGGGTTCGCGGTTCGGATCCTGGGCGTGGACCAAAGCACCGCTCATCAAGCCAAGCTGTAGGCGTGTCCCATATACAAAGTGGAGGAGGACTGGCACAGATGTTAGCTCAGGGCTAATCTGCCTCACAAAAAATAAATAAATACATGAATAAAAATAAATAAATAAAAACAGACAGACACCTGGTCCCACCCCAGAGACTCTGACGGCACTGGCTGCAGCTGTGGCCTGGGCATCACACTTTCTTTTTTTCTGAGGAAGATCAGCCCTGAGCTAACATCCATGCTAATCCTCCTCTTTTTGCTGAGGAAGACCGGCTCTGAGCTAACATCTATTGCCAGTCCTCCTCCTTTTCTTCCCCGAAGCCCCAGTAGATAGTTGTATGTCTAGTTGCACATCCTTCTAGTTGCTGTATGTGGGACGCGGCCTCAGCATGGCCGGAGAAGCGGTGCCTCGGTGCGCGCCTGGAATCTGAACCCAGGCCGCCAGTAGCTGAGCGCGAGCACTTAACCGCTAAGCCACGAGGCCAGCCCTGCGCATCACGCTTTAAAAGTTCCCCAGGTGATTCAAGTATGCGACCAAAACCAGATGAACACTGGCCCACAGTCTCCACTTGTGAGTTCCCTCAGGGCAAAGATACCAGAAAGAAGCAGCTTGCTAAGAGGCAAATCCCTCTTCTTATCTTATGCCAGAACTTCTCAGATTACCATCGAGTATGTTATATTAACAGCAGGAGGCAGTGGAGGCAGAACTTTGCTCTACATTTAAGCCCAGGTTAGACCCTTTCTACGCACACTCAGCGAATGCAGCAACCCCTCACCTCGTGAACTGTCTCAGACAGAACAAAGCTCTGCGCCAGAGCACGCCTGCTCTCCAGGAGGTGGCACGAGAGCAGCCTGCGTAACGTCACGGGAAGTGCCTGAGGGACCTGGAGCAGCCCAGTACTGAGCCTCCTGGGCTGGAAACCAGGCCTCGGAAGCAAAGGCTGCGTCCTGAATCCTCTGTCAGAAGAGCCCCAGCGGAGTCTGTAAGGGAAACGTCCCCCATGGAAACCAACCACGGGGCGGACAGGAGCTCTGAGAGGGGGAGGCGGCGGCCATCTCCTGTCTGTGGCCAAGGGCACCTTCTCCGGGGGCTCTCACCCGGACCCCGGGCGGCAGCTGCCACTCTGGGATGGGGGCTACTCTGACCTCAGCCCCTGGGCTCCCCCCACGCGCTGCTCTTATTTATCACCTCTCAACACAGGGGCGAAAAAGGTCTGAATAATATGTTGCTAAGTGGAAAAGAAAGCAGATAAACTGAAGTTAATATTTTTTGCTTGTTTTGTGCTTAAGGTCTATTCTTGTCAACTTCCACACTTATTCTAGGGTTAAAAAGCCACCTAATTAAGTGTCTGAGAAACCTTGATCTGAAGAATCCCTCCTGACTGTGAAGGGCCTTCGTCAGGGCAGGCAGCCTTCTCAAATGGCCCCTGGTTTGTAATCCCACCTTCTCTCTCTGCCACTCTCAGCACAGCAATTTCTGCAATTCACAGATTAACTGATTGTTGTTTTTAACAAAAGATTTGCTCATTCTGAGTTTACAGAATTCCTGAAAGGAACCTCATCAAAACTGTTAACCCTTGTGTCTCTTCACTTTCAAGCAGTCAGGATGAAAAGAAGCCCTGAAAAGACACTGTTGGAAAAGGTACGGTTATTGTTCAACATGTCACTCCACTCAGCAAGGTATGCGAAAGGGCAACATGTTCACCTAGGGACAATCTCACTTTGTCTGTTCAAAATTGATAAGATGAAGACAAAAAGATAATTTTCAGGGACGTTATCTGGGGCTACTTCTCCAGCAAGCCCATTGTCATTATGACGTCCTAGCTCCCGCTGTCCCGCTGAGCTCAGTGACGCTGGAAAAGGAACAGATGGGCTGCACTGCAGAGTCAGAGGTTTCACTAACTTTCATGGAAATTTTCAAACATACACGAAAGCAAAAAGACTAGTATAACGAAATGCACCCAACACACTTCAACAATTATCCACAGAGGGCCAGAGCTGTTTCCTTTACGCCTCACTCTGAATAATTTTGAAGAAAATCCTAGGGGTTAAGTGCATTAAGTGCACGCGTTCCGCTGCAGCGGCCTGGGGTTCACAGGTTCGGATCCTGGGCGCGCACTGTCACACTGCTTATCAAGCCATGCTGTAGTGGCGTCCCAGATAAAGTAGAGGAAGATGGCACAAATGTTAGCTCAGAGCCAATCTCCCTGGGCAAAAAGAGGAGGATTGGCAATGGATGTTAGCTCAGGGCTAATCTTCCTCAAAAAAAAAAAAAGAAAGAAAATCCTAGACATAACACTTCATCTGTAAGTATTTCCAAATGTCCAAAAGATAAGGACCATTATCACCTATCGATTATCTGTTAATATCATCAAATATCTAGTGAGTGACGACGTTTCCCCGACTGTCAGATTTGTTCTTTACAGTCTGTGTGTAAACAGGATCCTCCAGAAGGTCTATACAGCCACAACTGGCTGAAATGCTTCCTAAGTCTTTTCTAAAATATAAGTTCTCCCATCTTTTTTGTCTTGAAATGTTCTGTTTGTCCCACAAATTTTTCCCGCAGTGCTAAATGCGTCCCCGCAGTGTCCTTCAAGAAGTGTTTCTTCCCTTGCAGATCTAGAGGCTGACAGGACTCTGGGTGCCTTTCCTTCCCTGTTCTCCCCCCAGCTCTTTAAGATTCAGCCGAGCTCCCTCCACCTGCATTCTACTCCCAGTCTCCTGCCACTCGGCAAACCACAGGCACCCAAGTTCAGAGCTGAAGAAATACACACAGAGGAAACAAAGAACCCTCATTAAAGCCTAGCCAAACCCTAAGGGACAAGCACTGCAGCCAACGACTGCTGTCCAACTGAGAGCAGCCTCAGCCAAAGCTATAGCTGGTTCTACAGGGACCTTCACCCCAGCTCAGCCAGCCCCCAGTTACAAAAGAAAGGAAACTGTCACTATCAGACAAGGCTTCCTGAAACAATGGTGGTGGGAGAGGTCAGAGCAGCCATGTGTGTTACCATCTAACATGGGCGACCAGGAGAACTGGGCAGAGAGACAGTGGACTGGCCAGGGCCCCACGGGCCCTCTCCATCCACAGCGTGGCTTCCTCTTCTGTTCCCCTTTCGTGGGGTGTTTTCAGCGAGTGGACTAGCGGTAGCCGGGGATCCCAGGAGATACAGGTGCATCTGAGGGAAGTCTTCTAACATCTGACACAACTTAAGAAGAACACACCCACTCTCCGCGCTATTGATCCTCCATGCCACACACTGTTGGCTGCTTACCCACAGCTGCTCCTCCACCTTCCTTGAGGATGGAATCTCAGTCTTATTCAAGGCGGCCACATGCCCAGCTGGAAAAGTAACATATCCCTGCCTCCTTCTGAAGACAGGTGTAGCCATGTGACTCAATTCTAACCCATGAAATACAGGCAGAAGTTGTAAGGTATGACTTGTAGGGGCTCCCTAAAAAGAGGACAAGCAGGGGACAGCCCCATGGCCTAGTGGTTAAGTTTGGCATGCTCCACTTCAGCAGCCCGGGTTCGGTTCCCAGGCGCAGACGTACACCACTCATCGGCGGCCATGCTGTGGCAGCAACCCACATACAAAATAGAGGAAGACTGGCACAGATGTTAGCTCACGGCGAATCTTCCTCAGTACACAAAAAAAAAAGAGGACAAGCAGGTGAGGGTGTCCTTTTGCCTACTGACTCTTCCTCCCACTTTGTACCTGGAAACTCAGACATAATAGTTGGAGCTTAAGCAGCCATCTTAGCCCATGAGGTAGACTGTACTACCTGTTCAAAATTCTTCCTTCTCTCCCATCCTTGCCAAGGTTCGCTGTGAACTTACACTTCCCCATCCCACAGCCTGCAAGTCCGTCCATATTACTTGCTTTGACCACTGGAATGTGGGAAAAAGTGACAACGTAGCAGCTGCAAGCAGATGCTTTAAGAGGGACAAAGTGCTTCCACCCTCTGCTCTTGTACCCCAGCCTTCCAATACGATAGGAGCAACCCCAGGGGCCACTGCCCCTCCAGTCTGCGTCCTGGAACCAGAAACAGGTAGAGCAGACCTGGATCTGATGCATGGCCTAAGGCAGAACTGCCTCGACCAACCCATGGACCAGGAGCAAAAAGTAAACATTTGTTCTTTTGGACACTGACATCTTGAGACTGTTTGCTACACAGCATTAGTGAAGCAAAAGCTGGCTGGGACAGACCGTGAGGTGACCTCGAGGAGAGGAGGAAAAGCAGCAAGAGCTAGCATTTCCTGAGGGCTTATTATACTCCAGGCACTGTTCTAAGCACTCACTAACTGTCCTGATAACTCTATGTGACACGCACAGTTATTAACGCCATTAGACAGGTGAGGTAACTGAGGCACAGAGAGGCCAAGCAACTAGCCCAAGGTCACTCAGCTAACAAGCAGTAGAGCTAGGATTTAAACCCAGCTCTACTGCAGCAGGCTCCAGAACCCTGCTCTTACACCAACATGCGACACTGCCTCTTCTGCCCAGCGACAGATCCACTACTAACATTGCAGCACATTTCCCTCCGGATTTTTTTCCCCTATGGAAATACGTTGTTTGTTAGTTAAGGACAGTGCTTTTTCCTCCATACCATAGCTACATCCCTGTCCTAATCACTGGTGCACAGACTGGATCAGAACATAAAACACTCGGGCCGGCCCCGTGGCTTAGCGGTTGAGTGCGCGCGCTCCGCTGCTGGTGGCCGGGGTTCGGATCCCGGGCGCGCACTGACGCACCGCTACTCCGGCCATGCTGGGGCCGCGTCCCACATGCAGCAACTGGAAGGATGTGCAGCTATGACATACAACTATCTACTGGGGCTTTGGGGGGAACAAAATAAATAAATAAAATCTTTAAAAAAAAAAAAAAGAACATAAAACACTTTACACAGAGAAAGAAGTTATATTTTCAGGCCCACACTCCCCAGCCCCTAGCTAACAGCCACCATCAAAAACATCAGCCCACACCTGACGACAAAAAGATGGCAGACCAGGAAGCTCCAGACCCTCGTTCCCCCGGTCAGAGACATCACTATAATGACCCCAAACTGGCTAAAACAACTTTGTAGGCGCTCTGGAAAACAGTCAGAGGCCTACAGCAACCCAGAGAACACTGAGCCAAGAGGCGGCCACGTTCTAAACGGTAGGGACTCTCCTCCACAACACGGCCACACTGAGGCTTCCACCACGTCTGGAGGATCAGGCCACTTCTCCACTCAAGTGTCTCAGCACACAGCCTGCAAAACGAAGTCTAAACTCAGCTTCTGCACGAAGGCCCGCCTCTATCTGGCCGCACCATCAATCCCATCGACTCCACAAATCCCACACCCTGGCCCGGCCTCACACCCACTGTGCACTTTCCTAACCCGGTCCCTCTGTGCTCCTAACTCCTCAGTCTGTACAGTCTTGCCTCCCATCCTCCTCCCTTCACCTGGCCAGCTCACTCAGTACCTCCTAGCTGCAGGAAGGCTCCTTTCCACACCCACCTTTTCAAGCTCTAGACATCACTTATCACAACGCACTGGGGCTACCTGCTTTCTTGTCCGTCCTCCCCACAAATGATTCCCTTTCTACACATCTATCCAAACACCTAAAATCGTACCCAGATCACAGGAAGCACTTAATGTCTGCATCAAACACTCTCTCCTGACCGCAGGAAATCCCAAGGCTTTGGAGCCTCTCAGTGGACACCGCTTCTGTCTCAGCCTGCCGATTTTCTTTCAATTGCCTTGTTTGCCCAAAGGCAGGAATTCTTTAAAATGTCTTCTCCAAAAGTTATTTGCACAATTTAAATGTTATCCGTTTGGCTTAGAAACCATGGGACCGACTGAAATTTTCCAGCTCCGTGAGTTGTTTCTTTGACCCTGGGATCCGTTCCAATTCCAAGAACGGCCACTCAAAGGTCCTGTGTGATAGGTGTTCTCTACTAAGGCTCCAGCTACGGACTGAAGTCCGGCAGGCGCGGCCCAGGGCGAGCTGTGCGCGGCCGGGGTTCCCGAAGCTGCTGCCCCGAGGCCCGGGACTTCTCCAATGGCCGCAGCCCAGGACCCCGCGGCCAGGCCGCAGGCCAGGGTGGGGCTTAGACAGCCCTGTGCTCCCCGAGCCCCCGCACCGCGCTCGGCCGGGTGCCGAGAACCCTGACGTCCAGGACGCAGAGCCCAGCGCCGCGGCCACAGGGCACCGCAGGCAGCTGCGCTGGGCCCGCCGCCTCCTCGACCCGCACGGGCCCTGTGCGGCCAGAGCCACGCCGCGCTCCTCCTCGACCCGCACCGGCCCTGTGCGGCCAGAGCCACGCCGCGCTCCTCCTCGACCCGCACGGGCCCTGTGCGGCCAGAGCCACGCCGCGCTCCTCCTCGACCCGCACCGCCCCTGTGCGGCCAGAGCCACGCCGCGCTCCTCCTCGACCCGCACCGGCCCTGTGCGGCCAGAGCCACGCCGCGCTCCTCCTCGACCCGCACCGCCCCTGTGCGGCCAGAGCCACGCCGCGCTCCTCCTCGACCCGCACCGGCCCTGTGCGGCCAGAGCCACGCCGCGCTCCTCCTCGACCCGCACGGGCCCTGTGCGGCCAGAGCCACGCCGCGCTCCTCCTCGACCCGCACCGGCCCTGTGCGGCCAGAGCCACGCCGCGCTCCTCCTCGACCCGCACCGGCCCTGTGCGGCCAGAGCCACGCCGCGCTCCTCCTCGACCCGCACCGGCCCTGTGCGGCCAGAGCCACGCCGCGCTCCTCCTCGACCCGCACCGGCCCTGTGCGGCCAGAGCCACGCCGCGCTCCTCCTCGACCCGCACCGGCCCTGTGCGGCCAGAGCCACGCCGCGCTCCTCCTCGACCCGCACCGGCCCTGTGCGGCCAGAGCCACGCCGCGCTCCTCCTCGACCCGCACCGGCCCTGTGCGGCCAGAGCCACGCCGCGCTCCTCCTCGACCCGCACCGGCCCTGTGCGGCCAGAGCCACGCCGCGCTCCTCCTCGACCCGCACCGGCCCTGTGCGGCCAGAGCCACGCCGCGCTCCTCCTCGACCCGCACCGGCCCTGTGCGGCCAGAGCCACGCCGCGCTCCTCCTCGACCCGCACCGGCCCTGTGCGGCCAGAGCCACGCCGCGCTCCGCACGGGAGGCCGCAGCCCCGCCCCCGGCCCGGCCCTGCGCTCCGGCCTACCTGGTAGACGGCGGAGCCCGGGTCCGGCCGCGTGCCCAGCGTGGCCACCCGGTCCCCGTGATAGGCGCGCGGCCCGGGGGCAGCTGCGCGGGCGCGCGGCCGCAGGGCCCCCCTCAGCGCGGCCCCCATGGCGGCGGGAAGAGCGCGGGGAGCGGCGGCGGCGCGCGGTCTCCGGCCGCCCGGCACGTGCCTGCGACGCCGCCCCTGATTGGTCGGCACTGCGCACCTCGCCCCCGAACTCAGCCAATAAGGGACAGAGGCGCGGCCGCGCGAGGCCCGGTCGCATCGCGAGCGCAGGCGCGGCGGCCCCGGGGCAGAGCGGCCGTCGCGTGGCCGCCGCGCCCCGCCGCCTGCCCGGCGAGTCTCCGCGCGCCGGCTCGGTTGGTGGGGGTGGGTTCCTGTGCGCGCTTGTCGTCTTCGCCTGCTAAGAGGGCCGCTTCCCCTCTGTGAGGGCTGCGGCGAGGGGGCGCGCTCCCGCCCCTGTGCGCGCTCCGGGGCGTCCTCTGCGGTGCGCGCGCGGGCGGCCGCCCCCTGAGGTCCGGATTCCGGTCGTGAGAAGGCACAGCGCCGAGGTGCGGTTCTCACGACTGCTCACGCTTTGCCTGTGACCATCTGGGCGTCCTCACGACGCACCCCCTGCACAGGGAGGAAGACAGACCCATGTAGTCCGTCCAAGTCTTGGGCCCCTTTTGAGTTCCTTTTTATGTGGTGTGGGGGAAGGATGCAACTTCCTGCTTTTGCGCGTGGATCGTCAGTTTTCCCAACACCCTCTGTGGAAGAGACTGTCCTTGCCCCACTGGGTTGTCTTGGCGCCTTGTCAACAATCGTTTGAGCGTGTGTGCAAGGTTTGCTCCTGGCCTCTGCTGTGTCCGGTTGGTCCAGGTCTGCCGTATGCCAGCCAGCACCACGTGGTTTCCATTATTCTAACAAACTTGGAAATCGGTAAATGGGAGTCCTCTAGCTTCGTTCTTCTTTTTCAAGATTTTTTTTTTTGGCTATTCAGGGCCCCTTGAGATTGCATATTAATTTTAGGATGGGTTCTTCTGTTTCTCTAAAAAATGTCATTGGGATGTTTAAAAGGATTGCATGGAATTGTTACGCAACACATACCCAGGTTCTTTACCTGCCACACAAGAGGGGCCAAATAAAAATCAGAACACCAGGTTTATGGCAAGGAAAGAGTTTTTATTTCGGGTGACAGCAGCCAGGAGATGAGAGCTCTGAAATTGGTCCCATCTACCTGAAAGATGGGAGGCCAGGGGTTTTAAAGGTTGTGAGGGAGAGCATGTGCTGGGGTTTTAGGTGGGGTAGGGGGAGCATGTGGACTTGCTGGCTGGCACGTTCCCACCAGCTTGCATTTGCCCCTGAAGACTGATTTTTTTCCCTTGACTGTCTGGACTTTGGTTAGTTTTCATCTTCAGCCTGCGTTTGGCCTTGTGAGGCTGAATCTTGATGTCTGGACCTTTACCTCCTGGAAAAGACAGCTCACTCATATACTAAGGAGGGACAGAAAGACCTGGTTAGTTTTAAACAACAGTTGATTATGCTGAATATGCACAGCCGCAGTTAGCAAAGCTTATCTCAAAGTTTTTGCTGTCTTCTAGCCCAGGGAAGGTTTTTTAACCTCTTCTTGCTCGGTTTCAATCTCCACTGTCTTGTAATCATTCCTCAGTCTTAGGGAATGAGGGTGAAGACTGCTCTAGCTACTTCCTGCTGTAAAAAGGGCGAAGATCAGGATCAAAGGAATGAAACTGTTTTACCTTAATTTTAAAATATTTTGGGGTACCAGGTGAGGAGAGCGAGATATGCTTTGCATGACTAATATTTTAGTACTCTGATCAATGGCTTTGGAACAACACTTAAGTTCACATTTTACAATTGCATAGATGACTACACATACTAGCAAAATAGACAGCCCAAATTTTAGTATCCCCTCCATAATGGACCTCAATCCTTGGAGAATCTAGGAAAAGAGGCCTGTAAACCAAAGTTAGTGCCTAGAACCTCAAGTGAAATCTGATGTAGCTAAGTAGCCTGCTGTCTATAGTCCAACAAATAAGTCACCCAAGGTTTGGGTGATTCCAGTTGTGATGTTTTTCTATGGCATGGTTCATGTTCCCTGTGACATTTCTCGTATGGTCCTATCCAGCAGGGATGAAGTCAGGATTTCAATAGGACCCAGTCTCCATGACAAAGTCTCCAATGTTCATAAGGGATATTGCTCTATAGTGTTCTTTTCTTGTAATGTCTTTGTCTGTCTTTGGTATCAGGATACTGCTGCCTTCATAGAATGAGTTAGGAAGTATTCCCTCCTCTTCAATTTTTTGGAAAAATTTGAGAAGGATTGGTATTAGTTCTTCTTTAAATGTCTGGTAGAATTCACCAGTGAAGCCATCAGGTCCAAAGCTTTTCATCATTAGGAGATTTTTTAATTACTGATTCAATCTTCTTACTAGTTATAGATATATGCAGGTTTTCTATTTCTTCATGATGTAGTCTTGGTAGGTTTTGTTTCTAGGAATTTGCCCATTTCATCTAGGTTATCCAATTTGTTGGTGTATAGTTGTTCATAGTAGTCAGATTTACTTTTTACTTTACATTTTTCATTTTAATTTTGTGTGTGTGAGGAAGATCAGCCCTGTGCTAACATCTGCCAATCCTCCTATTTTTTTTCCTAAGGAAGACTGGCCCTGGGCTAACATCCATGCCCATCCTCCTCCACTTTATATGGGACGCCGCCACAGCATGGCTTGACAAGCGGTGCATCAGTGCGCGCCTGGGATCCAAACCGGCGAACCCCGCGCCGCCGCAGCGGAGCGTGCACACTCAACTGCTTGCACCACCGGGCCCTCCCCTATGATTTTAATTTTTTAAGAGAATACAATATTTCAACTTTTATAATAGAAATAAAGATGTTTTTACTTCCTTCTCTCAAAAATGATCCCAAAGCAACAAAGGAACACAGAATTCATATCCCACCTTCAATTAAACTAGGAGACATGAAGACAGCAGGCAAAAATAGGAATAATAAATTTAGCAGAATAAAGGAAGCTGAGATCTAAGTGCTTGCAATGGAAGATACAAACAAGTAACAAGTCAATTTGCCTCCCAGAAATCCATGTACGGCTCAGGAATTGGGGGCACCAGGTACAGAGGAAGGTATGAATGGGGGTGGGGAGAGGCAATACAGATCAAGAAACAGTGGAACTACTTGAAAACCTGTATAAGAAGTAGTTAGAACCCCAGCTTTCCACCCCCACTTTGCCTGGAGATAGGAGATATATATTCTCTGGAGAAACTGAATCTGAAATGTTCCAAATTTAGGGACATTAGGCAGGAGTGAAGTGGCAGACTGAAACCAGAGAGATTTAGTGAAAGTCTGGAGGCCAAATCAAGAGAGCCCCTTCCCCCAATTCTCTTTTCCCACCCAGTTCTAAAATGCTGCCTACCAGGCTTATATAGGAAGGAGTCTAGAGAAAACCTACCTCTTCACAGAAAAGAGCTAGAGTGACATTTGAGGTTTCCCAATGAAAAAGCTCCTTGGAAAATAATTGGCATGTACTACCTACACCCCAATAAGCTTGCAAAAGCTCCCCATCAGCTTTTTAGAAACTTTAACATATGCATGGATAGCCAAGGATCAACAGGCCTGTGAGGAATGCTTTCAACATGAAAAAAAGATACCCACCACCAGCAAGAAAACAAAACCGAAAAAACCTCAGAAGAAACCAGCAGTACAAGGAACAGAAGAAACTAATAACATCCTTAGAGAAATGAAAAAATATTGCATCCATGAAACAAGAACAGGATTATGAAAAAATAAACATTTTGGAAATAAAAATATTAAGAATTTTAAAAACCTGTAGAAGTGAAGGAAATGTGGAAATAAAATTTTAAGCCTCATTTCCAATTTAACCTTGGTTTGAAAATGTAACTGGAGCTAGAGGTTACAAGCTTTAATTAGCCATTTCATGAGAAATTATAAAAACCATGGGAAAACAGATGTTCCAAGGAGTCAGGTACTCTGCTAACCATTAAATTTATTAGATGAATGAGAGGTTAATCCCAGCTGGCCTTAAGTTTAAGTTTATACTTAATATTATACCTATTTAAAATTTTACTTGTTTATATTTATCCTGTGTGTCTTATCATTATGATTGAGTTTCTAAGTGTGTTTGCTAAGAAGGACAAGTAGCGTTCTCATAATACTGAAAGGCTTGCTTTAATAGCTCCAAGGGCTGGTCTGAAACTTAAAGACTATGAATGGAGGTTATAGAAAATACCTTTATGAAAATCTTAATTGTAACACAAAAACAATTTTTTTTTGTTTTGTTTTTCTAAGTTCCAGGAATAATCAGAAAATGAGCATTTTAAAAACACCATTTATAACGGCATCAAAGAACAAGTACTTAGAAATAAATCTAACAAAAGATGTGCCACTCCTAGGTACTTACACAAGAGAAAAACATGTCTACAAAAAGATCTATATAAGAATATTTATGGTAGCTTTATTCAAAATTAGTCGAAATTTGGACTCCACCCAGCAGGAAAATGGATAGAAAATTATGGTATTAGCGCTGTGAGTGGGAGTGCAGAGGGGCTTAGGGAACTTGCTGGGGTGATGGAAATGCTGTATATTCATTTTCTGGGGTGGTTACACAGGTGTAGACATGGTCAATACTCAAGCTGAATACTTGAGATCTGTGTATTTTATCAAATGTAAATTATGCCTTAAAAATGTTAATTGTAGAAAACTGTGTTGACTCAAACTTATGAACTAAGTCCAAGGATGGTGGTTTTACCTGATGACTCACATTCTGTGACTTGATTCTGTAAATTTGTTGGTCAGAAACATCAAGCCTGTCTTGGCCTTCTCTTTACCGATTTTGTGACTAACAAAGTCACTTCTCAGAAGAAATAGACACTTGAATTTTTCTCCAATATAAGTCAAAATTGAGAAAATCTCCCCCCCCAAAAGGAACAAAACAACAATTAAAATGAAGAAAAGAAAGGAGAGAGGGAGGAAGGAAGAAATGGAAAACAGCAGAGAAAGTAATTTAGGGAAGCAGCAAAGGAGGCAGAAATATTGGATTAATAGGAATTCCAGATAGAACAGGGAGAATGGAAGGGAGGAGACTGTCAAAGCAGTTATACACACACGCCTCCCCGAGGTAAGGAGATGAGCGTCCATATTCAAAAGGCCCATGAAGTGCCAGCAGCATGAATGTGAGGCGGGAAAGGGGGGGAAGGGGGGAAAGGGGCAGGCATACAGCAAGGCTCACGGCTGTGCAGAACACCAGTGTCAGACAACTCATCAACAGCAGGCCACATTCCAAGGATAGGCATCAGAACAGCACCAAACTGCTAAACACTGAAAACCGGAAGACAATAGAACATGCCTTCAAAATTTGAAGTGAAAATTATTTTCAAATTATTCAAGAATCTGTTCACAGTCCAACTGAGAGGGTAAACTAAAGACATCTTCAAACACGTCATGTCGTCATCCATGCTCAATTTGGCAGGAAACAGAGGAAGATGTGCTTCTTCAAAACAAATCCAGACAGACACTGACATGAGCTCCAGAAACAGGGAATCCAAACCAGGCAAGTGGGGTAGGGAATTCACAGAGCAATGGCAGATGGAAGTCCAGGGTGGCATCTGCACTGCACAGGGAAACCCATGAAGCCGCTAGTCCAGATTAAAGCAGGAAGAGCGAGCTCCAGAAGGTTTTCCAGGAAAAAGTGAAGAAAACAGTTTATCTGACGGTCTGATCATGTGAAAAATTATAAGCAGAGGCTATTTTTTTTTTTCTGTGAGGAAGATTGGCCCTGAGCTAACATCTGTTGCCAATCTTCCTCCTTTGGCTTTAGGAAGATTGTCACTGAGCTAGTATCCATGCCAATCATCCTTTGTTTTGTAAGGGAGGACACCTCCACAGCATGGCTTGATGAGCAGTGTGTAGGTCTGAGCCCGGGATCCAAATCTGCAAACCCTGGGCCACTGAAGTAGAGCACGTGAACTTAACCACTATGCCACCAGGCCAGCCCTAAGCAGAGGCATTTTACAGACTTGCTCAAGGGTGTGGAAAGTTAAGTCACAGGTTCAAAAACAAAACTCAAAGAAATACAAAAATCAAGCAATTATTAACTCAAAGAAAAACAAAAAGTAGTACCATAAAGGAAATATTATCTTAGTACATTATGTGGCACAGCAATGAATAATTACAACAAAAATATTGAATACGGGTAAACCCTAAATTGTGATTAACATTGGGAGAAAGCAGGAGGGAAGCAAGTTGTAAGAAAGCTAAAATTCCTATGTACCGTAACAAAAAGTCAATTAACAATGTTTAACATTTGTAAATAAGAGATAACAGAATAATTATATTTAGAAATATGTAGGGGCTGGCCCCCATGACCTAGTGGTTAAGTTTGCCATGCTCCGCTTTGGCCGCCTGGGTTCGGTTCCCAGGCACGGACCTACACCACTTGTCAGCCATGCTGTGGTGGCGACCCATATACAAGATAGAGGAAGACTGGCACAGATGTAAGCTCAGGGCAAATCTTCCTCAGCAAAAAAAAAAAGCAAAAGCAGAAGAAACAGCTCGTTTGAAATCTTCTAGCACTATTTCCCTTTTTAAGCCATGTGTAATAATTTTTTAAAACAGGAAACAATGCATATTAAGAGGTTAGTACAGTGCCCAGCATAACAAATGGTATGTTGTTGTTTTGAAAAAGTGACAGGTTTTTAAAAATCTGGGCAGGGGGAAATGAAGGTAAAAAGATAAAGTCAGAGTGAGTTTAGCAAGCAAAGTGTGTAATATGAAGTATTTTACATTGCTACAGGTTAGCCCCAAATTTAGCTTTCCATCGCAGAAGAAAACAGCACAAGGATTCACACAGCCCATATAAAGAATAAGATCAGTGAAACAGAAGCCCAATTATTCCTGGCACTGAGGCCAAAGAGAAATATCCTCTATAGATATTCTTAAGTAGGATATTGGATGATATAATCATTAACAGTAAAAATAATTTCTTTAGGCTTTTGGACTATTTCACATAACGTCCTTAAACAGGAGCAGACAAAACAATGTAGCTGACATGCACAGCTCTTTGATGATCAGACAAAAATTTTGTCTGCTGAAAGAAATGGCTAGACTACCCTTTAGGAAAGTTTTCACAGATATTTCTCTCAGCTAAATTTTTTGACCAATTGAGATTTTGCCAATACCCACTTCGAGACGTCCAGGTTTATATTATATCCAGTACGAAAGTTTCCCACTTGTCTTCCTCTATAGAGAAAAAAAGTGACAGAGAAAAAAGGAGTAGAAGGGATTGAGTTCTTGTATCTAAAAATTCATCATAGAAGGAGCAAACAAAGAAAAAAGTAAGCAACTCTTCACGTTCCAAACGTGGGGGAAAGTCTTTTCTTTATTCCTGCAAAATCAAAAAAATATCCTTCACAGCATGCAAATAAGAAAAAAGATTAGGGGCCACCTCATGCCCTAGTGAAAAAGACTAATTCTTCCAGTTATACTATATTTTTATGGAAGAAAGGAAGTATAAGCTGTAGTTGAAAAACTGACTCATTTTGGTTCACTAAACATTAATGTCTTTATTAAGTCATTTGAAAAGAAAAGGACACAACAGAAATAGTATAAAATAACTTTTATTTACATAATTTATATCTATAGAACATAACTGCTTTCTTTAGAACAAGAAAATTTGCAAACGACAGACACTGCTCTTCTGTCAGGCTTCCTCAAGCGAGACAGTGTGCATGGTCACTTCTATTTCAAACAGCACGGTGGCCGACTGTGGGCACTCCGAGTTTATCTGTGCCTCAATCCTTTACCAGCAATTAGGCTTGTAAATCCTCATGTTCATCACTTGCTAAGACGTAAGTGTTCAGGAGGAAAAGCCAAGAAAAAATAAAGACCTTTAATCATATCTCCTTTAAGATTTATACAAATGCAAATTCTTCGCAACATCATCTTCACATGAATCAGATTAAACACAGGTGTGAACAGCTCTTTCCACCTTGTCAGGTAAATACACTGATTAAGTTTCTCTTTCCAAGACTAGTTTTAAGGATACAATAGTGAGATAATTTAGCTGGCTGACTTGATTCTCAAATGCAATGAATGCCCAAAGATAAAATTATTCTTTATATAGTAAGAAGTTACATCTTCCATAAAATTATTTTGTTGTAGATGTGCAAGAGAAAGATATTAACAAAGTTAAAAAATAAATATTACACAAGGGATAAAATAATAGTTTGATTGTGGCAGCCTAACACCCAAACTAACATTAATTACATGAAACCTTTTCAGAATATGAGATTTTTAAAAAATTTATAAAAACAGGGCATTAAAATAGCAATGTGATTTACTACCATGATTTTTGTGACATATTAATCACACAAAATAAATAAATGCATACCTATAGAGAATTTCCACTCAGATTTACAGATCCTCCTTTATGATAAAAAAGTTAAACTGTAAATTTCACTATAGGGGAATAATAAGAAATGCTGTAATATCAATTGTTTTTAATAAATTAGGGTTACTGTTATACTTGCTGAGCCACATCCTATTTTAGTAATGAACTGAAAGCCAGCCACCATTTTTTGCAATACACAAACACAATTATCTAGACATGAAAATATCTTCCCAGTTGAAATACTGATCATTTCATAATACAATCCACACAGTTTTAATTGTTAGGCACCACTACCTCACAGACAAGGATGTCTTGGTGAGAACACTACTGTCCACTGCTGGGCTCAAACCAAAGCGCAGTCCAGCCCTGCCCATCACTCAGCTACTGTCTGGGCCTGTTCTCACATTGCAGTGGCAGGACTGAGCAGGTGCCACAGATGCCTTCCGGCCCACAAATGCGAGGATACTGCCCAGGAAACGTTTCTGACTCCTGATCTAACGTATTACCAACCCAGGCGGCTTTCCAAAGAGAGAGTAAACCTGCTCTTTGAGAAGTCTAATTTGACCCACCAAAGATCTGCTTGGGTGGATAACAGAACTACATATGTAAATCACAAAATCTTGAAATTAAAAATAACTCTTCAATTCATGTTGATGATGATCACTGACTTAATAAAATCTTATTGTTTTCTTATTTTTTGTTTTTAACATCACAATTATGTTCTATGCTTTAAAGGCCTAAGTGCTCCTTAAGCAGAATTTAATGGAGGGGGAAAACTATCAAGAAATTGGTTTTTAAAAAAAGGAATGTGTGTGTGAGTGTATGTGTGTGTACAGGACATTGAGTTTTGTATGGAAATCTGCCTCATAAATGAAGTTAAGCGTTTTTTTTTTTCCCCATACAAATCCTGAGATTATCCAAGAAATAAAAACAAAAAATTCACAGTACAAAGTCAATATACTAAAGAATGAGAAAAAAATGTATTCAAAACATATACACTATCCAAACACACCACTTTAAATATATTTAAAATTAAAGAGGGCAAGGAGACAAACATAAATTTGTTAATGCCTTCTTTACCCATAATCTGAGGGGTGAAAATAATTAAAACTGAATATTCTTTTAAATAAAAAATTTAAAAATAAATAAGCTTTTTGATGTTTTATCTTTATAAATAATAAGTTTAAATACTAGTTCTTCAGATTAGGACTAATGTTACATCAACATGAATTAGAAAAATGCCTATTTTTCAGTCAGTCAAACAGCTGATACTAGAGAAGTTGTTACCCTTTACTGCACTAACACGGAGTTTCACAATCTGCTTTCACGCACTGAGAGGCTACGGAAAAGGCCCTCATCATCCAAAACCAAACCCAAACAAACAGAAAAACTGCATAGAAGAAGTTGGCTAACTGTTAAGGACAATGCACCTCCAAACACGTCGGCACTGTGATGCGTATGTACAGAGACACTATCCACAACACTCCAAAGTGTTCACTGTGCTCGGCACCGGAGAGGCAGCATGTAAACAAGAGCTGCTGTCTCTGTCTGAGAAAGCAGGCTTAACTGCTTGGTGTTTCCAGAATGTGGAATAAATCAGAAGGAAAGGAATCTCAGCAATGTCTTCCACTGATAATAAAAGCTTCAAATCAAGTTCATTAAATATTCAAAATCAACCTAGAGAAAAAGAGCCAGGGGTTCTTTTTTCCATCTACTGCTTTGTTGATATAACTGACTTTGGAATCCTAGACTTTAAAAAAAAGACTTTTATTCTGTTTCATCCACTTCAATGAAGATGTCACTAAAGAAATACTCAGAGACTGTGGTTGGCTCCCCTTCAGGTGCCCGGCTTTGGCCACTTTTACATTCTTCTTTGGGCAAGGGGTGATCACAAGAAACCTGAAAAGGTAATAAAATAAGTATGTCATATAACACTTATCTATTGGTAGTGGTAGTCTAAATGGATATTTGAAAAGCAATATAGTAATAAATATTAATAACTTTAAATACGTTCATACTCACTGACCCAATAATTCCATTTCTATGCTGTTATATTAAGGAAATAATTATAAACATAGTGAAAATTTTATGAATAAGACAAACTTTGCAGCATTAGTTATAACAACAAAATTGGAACCAACAAATGCACAACACTAAACATGATCAGGTTAATTACAGTGCACACATGCTCCATTACTTCACCCTAATCTCCATGAAAAGATTTTAATATAGAAACACATAGCATTATTAAATCTATGATGAAAACATTTTCATGACCAGCATAAGAACAGACAGACCAATGAAACAGAACAGTACCCAAAGGAAACATACCAAATCAAAGCAATCCTATCAGAAATCAGCATAGTGATAAATCTATAAAAACTTGAGACAGCATGGTATTGGCACAGGAAAAGACACATCAATGACACAGAAGATTAGAAGGATCTCCGACACATATGCATGGGAATTTAGTATCTGATAAAAATGATATCTCCAAAAAAAATGAGAAAAATTGGATTATTCAATAAATGATATTGGACAACTGTATAAACATCTTAGGAAAAAAAAGTCAGATCTATTCCTCACCAAAATAAATTCTGGATGATCAAAAGATTTAAATGTAAAAATATTTTAAAAGTATCTACTATAAAATGCCATGGGAAAAAACTTTCATAATCCTGGAGTGGAGGAGAGGGAATTTAAAAGCTAGAAGCCATACAAGAAAAGACTGATAAATTTATCTACGTAAACATAAAAAATGTCTGCATTGCAAACACTACCATACACAAAATCAAAAGACAAATGAGATAAAGAAAAAAAAATATTTGTAACCTATATCACAAAGGGTTTTCTTTAATATAAGAGCTTCTAGGGGCCAGTCCAGTGGTATAGTGGTTAAGTTCACGTGCTCCACTTCAGAGGCCCGGGGTTCGCAGGTTCAGATCCGGGGCATGGATGGACACACTGCTTGTCAGGCCATGGTGTAGCGGCGTCCCATATAAAGTAGAGGAAGACAGGCACGGATGTTAGCCCAGGGCCAATCTTCCTCAGCAAAAAGAGGAGGATCGGCATGGGATGTTAGCTCAGGGCTAATCTTCCTCACAAAAAAAAAAAAGTAAAAAAAAATAAGAGCTTCTGCAAATCAATATGAAAAAGATCAATAACCTCATATTTTTAAAAAGTCAAATGATATGAACAGATGGTTCACAGAAAAGTATAAATGAATCAAATACACGAAGACATGCTCAATCTCACTCATATGCGCTCATTAAATCTATGAAGAATGTCAAAAGCAGAAACATTTGATCACATGGCAGTGTGAGGAAAATCCCTCTCCTACACTGCTTATCAGAATAGAGAGTAACATAGTCCCTGCAGAGGACAATGAGGCACTGATGGTCAACAGAATGATCATTCCTTCTGTCCAGCAATTCTCTTTCTAGGAATTTAACCTATAGATAAATGTGCAAAATGGCCCATTCATAAGTTATCTATTACCACACTGTTTGAAATAACCTAAATGCCTACCAGTGTGTGAGACCAGCATCACTCTATGGTATGTCCAACCAATGGAATATCACATAGTCAGTAAAAACACGGAGGGCACTGCTGGGCACTTATTCCTAAAAAATGGAAACTATGTCCACACAAAAACCAGTATACAAATGTTCATTCATAATAGCCCAAAACTGAAAACAACCCAGATGTCCTTCAGTGGGTAAACGGATAAACAAAACTGGCACACTCATACTATAGAATACCATTCAGCAATAAAAAGGAACAAACTATTGACACACAGAAGCATCTGGATGACTTCTCTAGGGAATCACGTTGAGAGAAAAGCAGCCAATTCCAAATGTAGGATTCCACTCACACACTATATATATAAGATTCCAGTGACATGACATTCTTGGAATGACAAATTTAATGGAGAAAAGGCTGACAGAAGTTAAGAGCGTGGGGGTGGGAGGGAAGAGGGTGTGTCTGTAGAAGGATTCCTGCAGTGATGGAATGTTCTGTATCTTGACTGTTGCAATGTTAATATCCTGGTTGTGACATTGGACCATCGTTTTACAAGATGTCACCACTGGGGAAAACTGGATAAATGGGACATGGGATCTCTCTGTATTGCTTTTTTACAACTACATGTGAATCTACAATTATCTCAAAATAAAAAGCTTAATTTAAATTAAAAAGAGAGAGAGCGAGAGGGAGAAGGAGGAAGCTCTTTATCTGTGGTTTTGCAAAGATCTCCAAGACATACTGTTAGGTGAAAAAAGCAAGGAAGAAAATAGCGTGATATTATTTCCAAAAAAAGAAGAAAAATGTTTATATTTGTGTATATGTAAATATCTCTGGAAAAGTAAACCCCAAACTGATAATACCATATATCTGTGGGAAGGAAAACTAGGTAGCTAAAGGATGGATGTGGGAAACTTTTTACTGTACTCTCGTTTTTGTAGATTATAAATTTTAAAACACAGAATATACTACTTCTACAAAAAATAAAGAGCAATTTGAGAATAACATTTAGTTTAGATTCTCCCTTCACACTGTATATCAAAGTCAATAACCATGAATAGAGTCAAAGTTTTAAAACTGATTACTGAAAATTTTATACCTCTGGAGAAAAATTTCCTAATATAAAAGCAATTTAAGAAATTGCAAAGAAAAAAGTAATGAATTTGACTAAGCATTTAAAACTGATGTATATCCGAAATTTTAAAAAGTAAATAAACTTGGAAAAAACTATTGGCAGCAAAGAGCTAAAAGGTATATGGCTTTTTTACATAGAAAAAGATCTCACGCAAATGTGTAAGAAAATCACCAAGATCCCGAAAGCTATAAATCAGCAAAAGATAGGAACCAAAGAAAGAAAGAAAAAAAAAACAGAAAATCTAGTAAATATATGGGAAAAAACCAAGTTAGTAACTAAAGAAATGCAAATTAAACGAATGGATGACAATTCCATCCCTCTACCATTATGTTAAATAAGAAAAACATTTCTTTGAAGAGTCACTCCCTCAGGCTGGCAAAGGTGTGAGTGAACTGGCCTCGCCACACCACTGGGACCGTAACTGCTCCCCACAGTCATCTGGCAATTCTAATACAGACTCGTAAGACCCTGGTCCCAGAAAACTACTCTAGGAAGTAATATAAAATTTAAAAGAATTTAAAGCTGTTCTTTACAAAGTACTCCTTCCTTTGAGCTCAAGCTGTCCAATAGATGGTCACCAGCCTTTCCTCTGTTGAGATCTTAAGCCACCCCAATACTGTGCCAAAGCCTGTGATCCAGGTTCACAAATTTTTCCATCCCAGTACTTGCCATGTGGATAGCTTCAGAACACAGAGAAGTGAAACATGCAAACAATTCCAATTTCACCATTCCTTGAATCCTTGTGGGTGTCAGGACACACCTCCTGAAGCAAATAAAAAGCAAGCACTGCTTTGTTTTGCTTCCACAGGTCAGAGGGTCTTCGCATGAAAGGAACAGCAATTGAGTGTCCATTCACGGCTAGTTCACTGGCTCTGTACTGAACAGCATCATTTCCTCATTCCACACCGTATCTCCTCCCAGTATAGTGGGTATGAGGGGGAGGAGACGGGTAGGAGTTGCTCTGCAGTAATAATGAAAACAACTGCCATGCTCTTCCTAGTTGAGCCTGATATCCAGCCCATTCTATACAAACAGTAAAACGCAGCAGTCACCACGTACCTGAGCGGCTGAACTGCCGACACTCTCAGATGGAGCACTGACAACATTGGGGGATGGAGGCAGAGCAGAGGACTCCTGAAGTTTTTTCTGGCTTTCACTGAGTGGATTCGACCTTCTCAATTTCTCTCTTGACACAGGTATAAGAGGTTTTAGGCGTTTCTTACTATGAACCTGAGTAGGTTCATCAGACTCCAAACTATTCTTTGAACATATTAAAGACAAAAATCCCAGGGGTCTTCTGCCAGGTCTAGAAATACAAACAAAAAGATACTCAAGAATACCCAGGAAGACACATTCTTAACACCAACTTCTTTCCAGTAATGCTATAACAGCACGTGATGCCACATTAGTGGTATCAACACACCCACTAAGTACTAACACCACTATGCCATGACATATATTTGTGACAAAGGTCAAAGCTTACTCTAGAGCAGTTCTTCTCAAGCTTGTGAGTGCATACAAATCACCTGGGGATCTTACTAAAATGAAAGTTCTGACCAAGTTGGTGGGGATGGCACCTGAGTTCTGTATTTTAACGAGTTCCCACATGATGTTCATGCTGCGGGTCCCAGGACCACACTCTGAGTAGCAAGGCTCTAGGGCAGCATCAAATGACGGTCCATGGCCAAATGCAGTCCACCGCCTGGTTCCATAAACAAATTTGCTGGCACACAGCCTCGCTCACAGTTTACATAGATGGTTGCTTTTGCACTACAGATGCAGAGTTGAATAGCCGCAACCGAGACCATGTGGGCCACGAAGCCCAAAATATATACTATGTGATCTTTTACAAATTAGAACACTGCTTTTCAACCAGTTTTAACCCAAACCCCCATGACGCTTCCCTCATTCTATTTTCAACACATCTCTAAGGCCAGAAAAGTTACTGCTGAGCCTTACTGTCTGGGGTCGACATAACAAAGCAACAGATTCACTAAACACGCAGTTTCAAGCTACACACACCCATTTTCCCCCTTTCTCTTGGTGGAGGCTGGTGCATGTCCTCTATTCTTCAACTCACCAACACTGTGTTAATGATTTGAATGCTGCTGACAAGCCAATAATTAACCACAACCCAGAAGGCGCGCTTCTAGAGCATGAGAACAAGGTGGGAGAAGTGGGCTTGGAGCTTAAATTCCACACTTTCTCTTATGGGAAGAAAGCCCTGGTTGACCTCTTTGGTGTGCCACAAGGGAGAAAATGCACACATTGTGATGTGAATAAAACAACCTCTCGAGCTACTTCTGAAGTCAGCCCTATGTCTCAGACCATCTACATCTGCACTGGCAGCTACTGTATGGTTGAATAAATAACGATCAAAATAATAACCACAGACAATCTGGAAAAGACAGTGTGCAATACTAAATTCTAAAGATTTTCTATCCAAAAATTCAAAGTTTCAGCACTTCCAGTTAAGCTCTTGTGATATGGAATGTATATTTGTCTGAGAGTCCTACAACAGTGCTTGGCATCACTGTATTTCCTTTGATGAAACGCCTTCCTCTGCATTACTGACAGCAACAGGTTTATAAACACCATCCACAGCACTGGACTTAGTCTTTACACACTTGTTACATCTGTTCCGAGTAGGTTATATTTATCACTACAGAGAAATGTATCACTACAGAGAAAACCAAGATTTTCTCATGGTACCTGGAGAGTCGGGTTTTTGAAGATGATGTGATGCTGTCCATTTGTTCAGAATTAGAAGCAGCACAAGTTCTTTCTTCCTTATCAGACACAATCATCTCAGCCTGAGGTAACTGAGGGGTATTCTTTTCAATATGTGTGTCTGTTATTTTATCAAGAGATCTAGATTCTAGACTCTGAAAAGCTGGTTCAAGTTGCTCTTTCTGAGGTTCTGGAGTTGTATGTGTGCTTCCTGAGGGAGGGAAGACATCTTGTCCCCTGGAAGGCTCCCCTTCAAAAAAAGAAAACAAATGGTAAGCACATATATTGAAATTAATACATCCTATTGAACTGCAATATTTAAAGGAAAAAAACTCATGACATTCTTTCATAAACCCACACTAATAAGAGTAAGCGAAACATACATTAGTAGAGTTACCTGGACTACTAGGAACACTGTAAACGGTTAGAAGCTATGGTAACAGCTTCTGCATTCAGATAGAAACTAGTTGTATCAATATATTTTGACCTAGAATATCTTTCTCCATAAATAATTCTTGAACTAGCAAGATGAAAGAGCGATCACTGTTAATCTCAGGGTAGAGCTAAGGACCTATAAAAATTCCTTTATCCTCAGCTTTCTAATTCCTAAAATATAGCTGCTGAGCTCTTATAGGAAATTATGTAGCCATGTGGTTTTCTCATAATTACAGGATAAAAGTAGCTTCTCATGGCTACCAAAGAGCCAAATCCAAGATCTCAGCAAGGAAGAAAACTTCTAATAATAAAAGCATGATTCTTAGAGAAAAGTGGCAAGATTCTGCTTCAATCCCAAATTTGAACAAGATGCATCAAAAATAAGCTGGGGTACTTAGCAAAGTGCAATCACATTAAAATTTATTTCACTCACCTGTTTCCTCAAAAACATTTATTAATTCCTTTGAACACACCTGTTTTAAGAAAATTTATAAAAACATTTAGAAATCCATTTATCAAATAAAATTAATTTTATTTCCTTCTTTCTTTTTTAAATAAAGAAAGCATGTAGCCATAGAAAGCTCTAGGGTCAGACACGTCTTATGGGAATTATACCAAACATTCATAGAAAAGACATTGTTACTGTTATTCAAACTGTTCCAGAGCACAGCAGCAAGGGAAAGCTTCCATAAAAACAGGAGGAGGGAAAGCTTTTTATAAATCAAGCGTAACTTGATATCAACTAACAGTCTCACATCAGTGCAAAACATCAAATGAAACATTACAAGCGTAATTCAGCAGCACATCAAAAGACTAATACATCATGATCAGGTACAGTTTATTTCAGGAATGCAGAGACAGTTCAATATTATGAAATCTACTAACATAATTCAACAGATCTGAGGAGAAAAATAATATTATCTCTCTATTTGTGGGAAAAGTGTCCAATAATATTCATTCTTGAAAAAAAAACTCTTAATTGAATAGACAGACATTTTCTTAACACCATAAAATATAATTATTGCAGGGGCCAGCCAGGTGGCATAGCAGTTAAGTGTGGGCACTCCGCTGCGGCAGCCCAGGGTTCAGATCCCAGGCGCACACTGACGTACTGCTTGTCAAGCCACACTGTGGTGGCGCGCCATATAAAGTGGAGGAAGATGGGCACGGATGTTAGCCCAGGGCCAGTCTTCCTCAGCAAAAAGAGGAGGATTGGCGACAGATGTTAGCTCAGGGCTAATCTTCCTCGCAAAAAAAAATATATATATATATATATATACATGTATATGTACATATACATATATATAACTATCGCAATCCAAAAGCCAGCATCCCACTTCATAAACCCTAGAAGTATTCCCAGTAAAGTCAGGAGTAAGAAAAAGATACCCACTGTTAGGACTATTTTCTGACTTTTTTTTTTGAGTTACATTAGCCAATACAATTAGAAAAGAGAAAAAAATTAAAGATATAAAAAGCATATGAGAAGAATTAAAATTATATTTGCAGATGATATTGTTTACTTAGAAAATGCAAGAGACGGGGCCGGCCCCGTGGTATAGCGGTTAAGTGCACGCGCTCCGCTGCTGGCGGCCAGCCCGGGTTTGGATCCCAGGCGTGCACCAATGCACCGCTTGTCCAGCCATGCTGAGGCGGCGTCCCATATAAAGTGGAGGAAGATGGGCACAGATGTTAGCCCACGGCCAGTCTTCCTCAGCAAAAAAAAAGAGGAGGACTGGTATGGATGTTATCTCAGGGCTGATCTTCCTCACAAAAAAAAAAAAGAAAGAAAGAAAACGCAAGAGAATCAACTGAAAAATTACTACATACAATGAGGGGAATCCAGTAAGCCCTCTAGATAGAAAAGAATTCAATGACAATAGGAACAAAAAAGATAAAATTCTTAGGGATACCCTAATAAGAAACGTACCAGGGGCAGGCCTGGTGGCTTAGCGGTTAAGTGCGCCTGCTCTGCTGCTGTTGGCCCGGGTTCAGATCCCGGGCACGCACTGACACACCGCTTCTCCAGCCATGCTGAGGCCGCGTCCCACATACAGCAACTAGAAGGATGTGCAACTATGACACACAACTACCTACTGGGGCTTTGGGGAAGAAAAAAAGGAGGAGGATTGGCAATAGATGTTCGCTCAGAGCCGGTCTTCCTCAGCAAAAAGAGGAGGATTAGCACCGATGTTAGCTCAGGGCTGATCCCCCTCACAAAAAAAAAAAAAAAAAAAAAAAAAAGAAACGTACCAGAATTGATATAAAGAAGAGCTCAAAATACCATTGAGAGACACAAAAGACTTAAACAAATGCAAAGACATACCATGTTTTTGGATAGGAAGATCCAACATCACAATTATGACATCAATTTTCCCCTTGTTAATCTGTCAAGCTAATATGATCCTAATACAAGTTCCAATAGGATTGTTTTTAAAAGCTCTGCACAAACTAATTCTAAAATTAATATAAACTTTAAAACATATAACCAACTAGGAGAAACTTGAAAAAAGAAAAAAATTGTACGGAGGGGAGAGACAGGCTATCCTCTCAAGATATTAAAGCACTTAAAAGCAACAATAATGAAAACAGTGTGATACTGGCCCTGGAATAAACAGGTGAATCACGGCAGAAGAAAAGAATGTTCAGGAATATACCCAAATAATATGGGAATTTAATAACTGTTTAAAAGTGGAATTTTAAATCAATGGAGAAAGGATGAATTATTCAATAAATGGTGCTGACACAACTGCGTAGGCATCTGGGGAAGAGTAAATTGATTCCACTCTTCCTAACAATAAATAAACTCTAAATAAAGTTTATTGTTTAAATAAACTAAACAAATCAGTAATATTAACTAGAAGAATTTATGTTTAATCTCAAGGTAGACTTTCAATGTATAACATACTCTCCAGAAGCCATACATAAAAAGTCTGATAAATCTGATTACACACACGCATAAATGTCTGCAGTTACGTGTGCAGTCTAGAATTTTAAAACTATAACTTTGACTTTTTATAAGCAATTTTTTATTGTTAAAATGCTGAAAACAAAGTTTAGAAAATAAAAATCACAAATAAGCTCAACAGACATTATACTTTCTTTATATATTTAGTCACACCAATGTACCTCTATCATTTTTTAAATGGCATGTTATAAACTGGTGACCTAATTTTACATACAGTAACGTACTATGATTTTTTCATGTCATTAAATATACTTTAAAAAAAAAACAATGTCTGCATGGAATGCTGATAAATTATTTCTTTCTTTCTTTATTTTGCTGAGGAACATTGGCCCTGAGCTAACATCCATCACCAATCCTCCTCTTTTTGCTTGAGGAAGATGCACTCTGAGCTAACATCTGTGGCAAATCTTCCTCTATTGTGTATGTGGGCCGCCACTATAGCATGGCCACTGACCAGCGGTGTAGGTTCGTGCCCAGAAACTGCACCTGGGCCGCCAAAGCAGAGTGCGCTCAACTTAACCACCAGGCCACCAGGGCTGGCCCTGATAAATTATTGAAACTGGGTGACTAGTACATAGGGATACATTATACTAGCCTGTCTACTGTTTTAAATGTTTGAAATTTTCATATTAAAAAGTTAACCAAATAAAGTCTGCATGAGAAAACCATAAAAAGTAAAGTCAAAAGACAACAAACTGGGAAAAAATATTTGCAGCTCATATCACAGACATACATAACAGAGAGTTCTCCTAAATCTATAAGAAAAAGATCAACAACCCAACTGAAAATGGCTAAAGAATATAGAAAGTCATTTCACAGGAAAGGAAATACAAATGGCTTTCTTAAGCATATGAAAAGATGTTCAACTTTACTCATCGTAACAGAAGTTAAAACAATTCTGGGATACCACTTTTCACCTATCAGATATACAAAGATACCCTGCCTCTGTTGTCTGCTATCATCTAAGGACTAAGGGTCTTCAACCGTCCCTTTGAGAATCTAGATTCTAAATCAGCTTCTCCATAGTGTAGTTACGTAGCGTAGTACATTATGAAAAGTACCGGAAGCAAAAACAAGAGGGTGCTAAGAAACCTACAGCACAGTGACGCATGATGGAATCTGCACAGCAGCGTCAGGCTTCCCTGAGATATGATGATTGAGCTAAAGAAATCTGTATGTTTTGAAAGGGAATGTTCCGGGCCGGCCCCTTGGCTTAGCGGTTGGGTGTGCGCGCTCCGCTGCTGGCGGCCCGGGTTCGGATCCTGGGCGCGCACCGATGCACCGCTTCTCCGGCCATGCTGAAGCCACGTCCCACATACAGCAACTAGAAGGATGTGCAGCTATGACATACAACTATCTGCTGTGGCTTTGGGGGGAAAAAATAAATAAATAACATCTTTAAAAAAAAAAAAAAAAAAGAAAGGGAATGTTCCATCAAGAAGAGACAGCAAAAAATGCACCGGCACATGAAGGAGTACCAGTGCATTCGAGAAACTGAAAGATGGCCAACACGGCTAGAGAGTGAGGCAGAGACCAGCACAAGATGAGACTAGAGAGCAATGGGCCAGACAAACACAGGGCCTTGGAGGTTCTGGTGTTACTCCTAAGAGCAACGGGAAACATTAACCATTATGACAATGGTGGTGAGGATATGACTATTATCATTTTACACAATGGAAACTCCATCAGAGAAGTGAACCATCTTGCCTAAGGTCTCACAGCAGTTAAGTGGTACAGCCAAGATCCAAATCTGCATGATGCTTTCAGACTTAATTAGCCAAGGACACAGAGCTGGAAATGGGTTTCCTGATTAATGTCCATCAATGTTTATCTAGAACTGGATGGAAGTGATAATCCAGAATCGGTTTTACCTGGATTGTTTATGGTGAAAAGTTTTAGAACTATATTTATACAAAGAGCCTAAAGGAAAAAACAGAAATAGATCTGTTGTAATACGACTAACTTACTTGCTTAATGACTCTTATCTTACCTCGGAGGTATATTTTTGAAAACTGTCTCTTGAAGTGAGTGAATTTTTTTTGGCAGGAGGAACATGGTCACTTTCATCAAGCCTACAATGAAGTCTCTTCCTAGATATAAGATCCAAATTAGCAGGAGGTTTTTCAGAATTGTCTCTTCCAGAATTTGATAAACACATGGCGTTCTGACCAATTGAAGTTACTGGAAAACTCATACTGCACAGAAAACACATACATATTAAACCAGTGAATCAGAATTACTTAATGAGGTGAAAGGCTGAGCTCTCCCAACAAAAACTGCCAAAAAACTTAAAAGTAACTAATACACACTTGGCCATGGCCACAAAAATGAGAGTTTTGAGCTCCATTCAAACTTAAAGGCTTACAACCTAAATTACATAATACTGAATTAAATCTAAGGTATAAAAATAGTGTTTTCTTTGCCTGTAAAGTTAAAATTTTAATCTAAAATGTCTCTTCCTAATATAAAAGGTTTCGATATCTAATGCTACTAGAAAGACAATTAAGCATCTTAGCCAATGACTGTTACAATACAACTTAACAATTCCACAGTAAAGAATTAAGAATAGTAAAAATATACAGAAATGTTATCTCTCTATTATTTTTGCAACTTTCTTCAAATGCTTATTTATTTCAGAATTTAAAATATGTATGTTTACAAACTAACCACACCTTTAATAGAAGCCATTTTATGATCCAGATTGCTAAATTCTTTTAGCTTTCAAAACACTTAAAATACCAAACAAGGAGCCAGCCCTAGTGGTCTAGTGGTTAAGATTTGGCGCTCTTACCGCCACAGCCCAGGTCTGTTTCCTGGTCGTGGAACCACCCACCCATCTGTCAGCTGTCGTACTGCGGTGGTGGTTCACATAGAGAACTGAACTAACAACTAGGATACACAACCATGCACTGAAGCTTGAAAAACAAAATACCAAACAAGTTTCCTACAAAAGTATTATATTATACATTTAAATGGCATCTTTATCAGATATAAAATCAACGATTTCTTCTCTAATTTACCACATAATTACTAAACAAGAGCTCCAGGACAATTACGAACAGTGTTAGTGACTAGCTTGTTCAATCAACACTATCTGAGGCATAAAGCACCCTTTCTCTCAGCAAAAACAGTTGAGCTCATTCGTTACCTCGTGTCGCCCCTTTCTTCTGTGCTCACTGATTTGACCAATATGGGCGCTGGCAGTAGAGGGCTTGGCGTTAACTGTGCGGCGGTATCAGTAAATTCTTCTACTGCACTGGTTGGAATTTCCACCAGAGTTAAAATGAACGCTTGTTCATCCTCATCATTTTGATGTACGTTAGCAACCAGATTCACTATCAAAGGTTAAAAGTTAGTAATGAAAAGATGAATCATGAAACAACAGAAAATCATTAATTTATTTCATCTCTGAAGAGTCTATAAAAAATAAAAAGTTATTTCATAAAGGATAAAGATGACTCACTATGGAGAGAATTTATAATTCTGAAATACACAAAATATTTCAAGTTTTTGTTTTTAATTTAAGGCCATCATAGACTAAAAAAATTGTTTTGTTTTTCCACAGTCAAATGGAAGGTAAAAACCACACTATGAGGTTCTTTATTGAAGCTACTATCATACCTGTTAGGTCTTGAGTGCTGATCACATTCTCTTGTTGGACTTCTGGAATACTAGCTGGTGTACACTGCCATAAAAAATTAAAACGAAAGAGGGAGATTGACCAAATCTTAGTTTTTTTTTTATTTATTTTATTTTGTGTGTGTGAGGAATATTAGCCCTGAGGTAACATCCGTTGCCAATCTGAGGAAGATTGGTCCTGACCTAATATCTGTGGCCATCTTCCTCTACTTTGCATGTGGGACGCTGCCACAGCATGGCTTGATGAGCGGTGCATAGATCTGCGCCGGGATCCCAACCTGCAAACACCAGGCTGCTGGACCAGAGCGCATGAACTTAACTACTGTGCCACCGGGCCAGCCCCCAAATCTTAGTTTTAAAAAGTTTTCTTGACAATCTGATACAGTGACAGTTATGGTTTCAAAACTCAACAACTTATCTAACCATATACAATTTTTCAAATGTTTTCAAAGTTTTAGTTATATCAATAACTCCTGATTCATTTAAATAAACATATATATAAAAGGAATTCTGTCTAAATCGTTAAATATGTGTATTCTATGCAACGATTTCTGAAGTTTAACAGGAGAGCGAGATGCAAACTCCTCAACCTTCTCTCCAGCCCCAGCACAGCAGCCACTGCACTGTGAGCGGGTCACATCTGAATGGAGGCAGACTGACTGTCCCCCTGCCTCCAGCATAGCTCCCTCTAATCTGTTTTCCACAAAACTGCAAACATTGCTTTCTCCAAAATGCAATTCTGTTTGTAATTCTCTATTGCTTAAAATCTTAAAACTTTCATTTTGCAGCCAACAATGTTAATAATAGACTCAGGCAAGAATCATCAACGCATACTAAAACTATTGGGAGAAAGGTTGCTGGGTCTCGTTTGATAAACTACTAACACAAAGTGGAAAAGAGGCTGCTACAATGGAGAAATCAGGCAGGCACCATTCTAGCCAAGTGATCAGTCAGTATCACCAATTATGGGACAAACTGATGTTGTGTGTCTTCTGATGTGATGCAAAAGGAAGAACACAACATCAACTATTTAGTAATCTTGCCAAAAAATGTTTAACTCAAATCTAATAATGAGGAAGCAATAAAAAAAAAAAAAGATCCAGATTGTGGATTAGCCTGGACTCTTCCAAAGTGTCCAATTCACAAAAGAGGAGAAAGGGCGGGAGAACTACTCTAGATTAAGAGTCAGGAGAAATGACCATGACTCTATTAGTGATGTATCACTATTAAATCACTGTTAGCAGGTAGCATGGAGGGTGACAACATGCAGTGTGGTGACAGTACTGCCAACTCTCTGTAAGAGGATGCCCTTGTTCTGATCAGATACAAACTGAGTATTTATGGGTGACGGCTCACACCTGCGACTTACTTTCAAATGGTTCTGTTTTTAAAAAGCATCTATCTGTACAGATGCAGAGCAAGAGAGAGAGAGAAAAACCGAATGAGGCAAAAGGTTAACAATTAATGAATCCAAGCAAAGGGAGATGAGAGTTCTATGTAAGATTCTTGCAACTGTTCTCTAAGTTTAAAATTATTTCAAAATAAAAAGTAAAAATAAAAAAGTTGGGGGGGGAATCCCATAACTTTGTTTGTAGATCAAAATTTTTAGCAAGTCACCAAAACTCCCTTTATGATCTGTTCCCAGGCTACCTAACTTGTGTCTAACCACTCCCTTCACTTATATTCACTCAAAACTACTCACAGTCCCTGAACACGTCATTCTGTTTCACCCTTGTCCTTATATATGCTCCTCTCCCTTTAACTGGCTTATTCATACTCGTTCTTCCGATCAAGGATTCTTTGAATCCTGGCTGCACATCAGAATAACCTGGGGAACTTAGGGAAAAAAAAAAAAGAAGCTAACACCTGTGCCCTACTCCCAGAGACTGGTTTCACTGGACTGGGTGGGGCCCCAACAGAGTCCTGGCACTCTCTTCCGCAGCACCTATCAGAGTTTAACCCTTCACTTACTCATCTGATTCCCATCACTTTGTGTCCCCAGCGCCTCACACAGTGTCCGACATGTAGTAGCAACATTTCAAAAACACTTGCTTTGTGAAGGAACTTCTCAGATTCAGGGGCTAAGAAGTAAGAAGTGAATTCTCTGTGTACAAAATACTTCCTTTTTCAAAGCTTTTACAGCAAAGCTAGGTATTGGCTGTTTTATCCCTATGCTCCAGAGACTAAAAACATACTCAATAAAAATTCTATCACAATACATTCTTCTTGCAAAGGCAAAACTCTAGGGAAAGAAAACAGATCACTGGCTGCCAGGGGCTGGAGCTGGGGAGAGGGGGGTGACTAAAAAAAAAGAGCAAGGGGATTTTGGGAGTGATGGGACTGTTCATGATTGATTACACGACTGTGTATGTTGTCAAAACTTGTATAACTGCACACTAAAAATGATGAAGTTTACTGTATGTAAATTATACCTTAATTTTTCAACATGGGGACACACACCCAGCCACCCTCGCTGTCCTCTCCATCCCTTACCTGCGGCACGTGAAGTGTAAGCACACTGTCTCCATCCGAGTCCTTTCTCAGGGGCTCTTCCACAGAACTCACACTGAGACCTCCCCCCGAGCCAAGCATGTGGGGCCTTGGCTCGGAGGAAACAACTGCAGCAACTGACAGTATCTGACCCTCGTGAGGCCCCTCTTCTTGATCTTCATTTCTGAAAGAGAAAGTACTCATCAGAGTTTTAGAGTGTGTGTTAGTTTTGTATGTAAAACCAAGCTGACAACGGCAGAATGATGATTAGAGCTAGGTGCACCAAGATCATCTAATTTAATGGTTTTCAAAGTTTTAAAATATGTTAAATCCAACAGAACACTTTTTTCAATCAAATTCTTATAGCTACGGCTTGTGGCTATAGTCAAAACAGAATACACGTCAAATCCCAGAACCCCTTCCCTCTTTTACCTTCCAGTTAGCTCTGCTTCTTTTGAAATACTGGCCTCTTCAATACCATGTACCCATGCCAATTTGCTCTGCTCCTTACTCTCTGCTGTTGTAACTGATCCAAGGTTTTTATCTCCTAATTCTGTTGCCTTAGAAGCATTTTTCTCAGTTTCTTAATAAAAAAAAAAACAACACATATAAGTTATAGTCCAAAATAGTACAGCTACAACCTCCACATTAGAAACATATTCTCTCTTCAAAGACAGATCACTATATAGTGGCTCTTCCAAACTTCTCTTAATCTAAAAAGCAAGCTTATTCACATGGCAGCAGGGTGGTCCCAGCCAATGAGATTTTTGAACCGCAACACAAATGATTAATGGACCTGTACTGCACATATTGCACTCCTGGCTGCCACAGCAACTCTATCTCCACTTCACGATAACAGCAGTATAATTAGAAACCTACACACCAGAGAGGCTTAGAGGTGGGTACACACGAGGCCTGGCTAGTTCCACCTTGGGGGAAGTGTTGGGGAGGGAGCTGTTCTACAGAGAACAATGTCACAAAGGCGAAGAAAATGACTTCTCTATGAAAGCCATAACTTGAGCCTGCACACCGAGAGCTTGGGGGTACCACTCCAGCCAGAGCAAGTAACGAATTAACTAACTGAACCACGGGCATTGCTGGTCGAAAGGAAATTCCAGAAATCAGGAACCCCAAAACAGGGAAAAGATGATGCTAACTATTGAGATCTTCTACGTATGGTTTAATAGCATCTAGGCAGCCTGCTACTTGCACTTCTTGTCCTGCTCCTCCCAGTCCCCTGTGGCGTGGGCCCTTGGCAGGCAGGGAGGCGGAAAGGGAAGTGAGACCAGGACTCAACATGGACATCACAATATAGTGAGGCCACTAAAAAAATGAAATAGGGTACTACGTGACCATACAGAAAGATTTTTTCAATATATTAATTTAATCTTTAACACAAAGTGCTAACAATATAAAGAACTCTTAATAATAAAAAAAAAACCCAATTTAAAAATGAGCATAGCTCTGAATAGATATTTCTCTAAAGCAGATATACAAACAAGCACATGAAAAATACTCAACATTATTAGTCATCAAGGAAACGCAAATCAAACCCACAATGAGATACCACTTCACACCTACTAGGATGGCTACAACCAAAAAGACAAATAACAACAAGTGGGGACTGGCCTGGTGGCGTAGCAGTTAAATGCGTGCGCTCCACTTAGGCAGCCCGGGGTTCCCAGGTTCGGATGCCAGGCATGCACCGATGCACTGCTTATCAGGCCATGCTGCAGCGGCATCCCATATAAAGTAGAGGAAGATGGGCACGGATGTTAGCCCAGGGCCAATCTTCTTCAGAAAAAAGAGGAGGATTGGCATGGGATGTTAGCTCAGGGCCGATCTTCCTCACAAAAAAAATAAATAAATAAATAACTAGTGTCTGGGAGGATGTGGAGAAACTGAAACTCTCACAGCATGTCGGTGACTATACAAAATGTTGCAGCCACTTTTAAAACAGTCTGGCAGTTGATCAAAAGGTCAAACACAGAATTACCATATGACCCAGCAATTCCACTTGTAGGTATAAACCCAAGAGAAATGAAAACATTTCCACACAAAAACTTATACATGAACATTCTTAGCAGCATGATTTATAATAGCCAAAAGACAACAACTCAAATGCCCATCAACAAATGAATGGATAAACAAACTGTAGCATATCTATACAATGGGATATTATTCAGAAAGAAAAAGAAATGAAGTATTTGATACATAATACAACACGGATGAACCGTGAAAACACGCTAAGCGAAAGAAGCCAAACAAAAGACCACATATTATATGAGTTCACTTATAAGAAATGTCCACAATAGACAAATCTATAGAGACAGAAAGTAGATTAGAGGTTGCCTGGGGCTGGGAAGGGTCGGGGGAAATGTGGAGTGACTGCTAATGGTGACGGTTACACAACTTGGTGAATATACAAACACCATAAATGGGTGAATGGTATCGTGTATGAATTATCTCAATAAAACTGTTATTTTAAAAAGTGCTGAACAGTGTATATGATACAGTATGTATGCATATATTTTTGTTCTTTCTGAAAGGAATATACATGTATAGTATGTGTGTGTGTGTGTGTGTGTGTGTATATGTATATATGGATGGATGTGTGTACACACTCACACCCTCATATACATGCTCATGTGTATAAAACATTTCTGGAAGTCTACAATAAAAACTGTTAGCAGCAGTTTACCCTAGAAGTGGAATTAGGGGGCTGCGAACCAAGGAAGGAGGGAAGGAGGAAAATTTTACGCCTTTTGGGCACTGTCTTATTTTTTGCCACATGCATGTATACCTTTCTAAGAAAGGTCTGCTTGAGTATTCATGCATACACACACACACAGAAAAGAATATATATGAAGAGAAAGTCTGATCGTGTACATAGAGCAAAATGGTAATAATTACTGAAATTAGTACATGGATTTATGAGTGTTTATTTTATAGCTCATTCTACTTTTTGTTATGTTTGAAACTTTTTAACAGTAAGATAAAATAATTTTAACAACTGAATATTCCATTTGAAATGATAATGCAATTTCTTGTGTCAAAGTAATTTTGTAACTGTAAAGGAACGATAAAATTTACCTCTTTGAACGTCCACTTCTTCTGCTTTAGTTACAAGCAAACTGGGAACTTCCTGATAAGCACCAAACCTATTGGTCCCTAAAATCTTAAGATCTGGTTTAGTCTCGGCAAATCTACTTCTCATTCTCAAATTATTGGTCACTTCAGAAGTTGTATTCCTAGAAAAAGACAGATGGGAAGAGAGAAATTTACCAACCGTGTAAGAATTCTCTCTCCCATTGATACATTCTATCTAGCACAGACACAGTTATGTGCCACCTTCTCAGGTACCACATTGTCTATAAGTGTTCCTTTATCTCTTGATGCTAAAATTACATGGTAGTAATGTTACTAAAAGTCTTGAGAAGGGAAGGATCTGGACAACGTTTGTCAAACAAAGACTACATTTACATAAAACTACTTCATTAAAGACTCAAAGATACACATATTGCTCTAATTTTAATATGCAAACCATTAAACTAAAATCAAAACAGCCCATCTTACTTTATTTATTTATTTTTTTGTGAGGAAGATCAGCCCTGAGTTAACATCCATGCTAATCTTCCTCTTTTTTTGCTGAGGAAGACCGGCTCTGAGCTAACATCTATTGCCAATCCTCCTCCTTTTTTTCCCCCAAAGCCCCAGTAGATAGTTGCATGTCATAGCTGCACATCTTTCTAGTTGCTATATGTGGGACGCGGCCTCAGCATGGCCGGAGAAGCGGTGCATCGGTGCGCGCCCGGGATCCGGACCCGGGCCGCCAGTAGCAGAGCGCGTGCACTTAACCGCTAAGCCATGGGGCCGGCCCCCATCTTACTTTAAAGGGTGAGAAATTAGTACTGTCTACTTTACATTTATGTAAATATTATTCTAAGCTATTAATTAAGTTGACGGTTGGTTAAATATATTATACATTTTTTTCAATTTTTTTTTTGAGGAAGATTGGCCCTGTGCTAACATCTGTTGCCAATCTTCCTCTTTTTCTTTTTCCTCCCCAAAGCCCCAGTATATAGTTGTATATCACACTGTAGTTGTAGCTCTTCTACGTGGGATGCCACCTCAGCAGGGCTTGATGAGCGGTGAGTAGGTCCATGCCCAGGATGTGAACTGGAGAACTCCAGGCCGCCGAAGCGGAATGTGTGAACTTAACCACTATGCCACCAGGCCAGCCCCAGAATATATTAATTGAATACTATAATTTATTTTTTAGTAAAACTCAAAAGAAATAATAGCTTAATAAAGCAAAATAAACCTGGCCAACACGGCGTTTTCCTCCACTTTCTCCATTAAACCACTTTCTTCTTTAGTACTTTGTTCCTCCAATACAATCTTGTTTTCTTCTAATGATGGAGGAGATGTGCTACTGATAGGTGAAGGAAGCTGCTGACATTCACAAACAATTCTATGATCTACATTATCTGGGCTAAAAGGAAGATGGCTTTTATCCTTTGAATGAACATCAGGAAGTACACATACTCCTATCACAGAAGAAAAACAGAAAATTAAAACGGACTCAATACAAATAGATGTTCAAATAAAACAAACCCTTCAACATTCAGCAACTGTAAAATTCTATACTATTTTTAAAGTTTTCTCTTTTTGGCTCCAAATTTAAATTTATGATCTCATATTTCATGCCAGAGATTTGACCTGTTCTAAGTTTAATAATTCTTATAGACTGAAATTTTTGTGCTATTATAAGTAAAAATGAATCTTTTTGTTACTTTCAGTAACTACACCACCTCAAATGAATTTCAAGATAGGATCACCTTCATTTACAATTTTTAAAACCTGTATTTTATGTTCTAGAGATTTGTGACAGGCTCCATGCAATGCTCTGCCACTGAGAAAGGAGCCCTACAGGGAACACACATTAGAGACTCTCCTGATAAATCAACAGTTATGGGCCTGAAAGTCTAACACCTAAAATAAATGGCAGGCCACTCATCACCAGTCAAAATAATTAACAGGAGTATAATTAACATAATTATCCGTTTAATGTACTTAAAGTAGACAATACTTAGATAGTAAAGACCATGGCTTCTCTATAAGGTCAGCCTAAAATATTAAAAATCTGGGTTGACATATCTTTTGGCTCAATCCAAACTAACAGAACAGTCTAAATTATCTCAATGACTGCTGTTGACCCTCATCCTGATTCGACTGTCACTTAATTGTGAAGACTATCCAAAGCAGCAGCTCCTTTGCTAAAGAACATGTATAAAGTGATCACTAATCACTGAGCTCAGTTAACCAATGATGTTTATGATGATAAAGGTAGAAGAGTCACTAGATTAACTATTCCACATACACAAATTATTCCATGAATAATAAACCAAGTGGTCGAAATGGTGGCCCCTATATCTAAAGGGGCTAGTTGGATGGATCAATGCACATATTATTACCCTTTCTAGAAAAACAACAAAGTGATGCCAACTTCAAATGTAAAAGGCAGGTATTCACTTATTACTCAAGTGTGGGTACAATCTCTTAGAAGTTGGATTTTAAAGGTTTCTTTTTTTGTAGGATTTATCTTTCATTCTTACCTTTACTCTGTTCTGTACTGATCTCCGACTGCAGCACTAAATCTCCCATTGTAAGTAAAGTTATGGCAGCTTCGGTGCTTCCATCGTTGATACCTTGTGAGAAAATATAGCAACATTAAAACAGAAGAATGAATCTGGAAATTTGTTCACTTAGAAAAGACTTTTAACTCAGGTGTTTATCCTCTAGTAACAAATTTCAGTATCCTCTGTACCACTAATCCCTTACCAGGGTAGTGTTCTGTCCAGCTTATATACTACAAATAACGAAATCATCAATTGTTGGCTGTTACTCATGGAAAATGCCTCCCTCCCATTAAACAACTTAATGCTTTCAAAGAAAATACACCCGTGCAGAAGAAATAAATACTTCTTTATTAAACATTTAACTCAACTCACTTTCTAAGGTAACATTCCAAGACTCCAAGCTTCTCAAGGAGGTAACACAGTCAACAGCTGAATCTTCCTGTTCAACTCTCCTGCAAGCTGACTCATTTACTAAGAAGCACACCACTAACTCTCTGCGATTGTACTAACCAAATAGTTTTAGCAGTTTCCTTATTAACAGTTACCTGTTTCATCTGGGGTATGTTCACCTGTGGTCATTTCCTGAAAGAAAAAAAGATAAGTTAATATCTTATGTATTTTCCCAAATATATTGTTCTGTATCTCAAAACGCACTACATTTTACAGGTCTTTCTATGTTTTTGATTACAATGGAGTGGAAACGATTTTTCCCCTTAATTTATAATTATTCATAAAATTTCATAAACAAGAACAGAAACAATTTAAAAGCCAAATTCTTTTGTCTCTTGCTCCTTATTTTACCTTTTCCTTGTATTATATGCAAATTTGCAACGTGCAATATGATCACAGTCAAAATTTACTTCTCCACTTTCATAATCCTTCAACTTGAATCATATCTGCCACTAGTTTTGACCAATGGAAACCAAGGTCTGAAGAATACTGCAGATCGTTTACCCTACCAAATGACTTAAAATTGAAGTGGATTTTAATAGGTTAAGAAGTTACAGGATCGATGTCCAGCATGACAGCACGAGGAGCTCCACTGACCCTGTCCCCCAGTGAAACTGGCGAAATTCATTAAAAAACAACCATTTAAGGCCTCTGGAAATGGTCCTAAGGGCATAAGATACAGAAACACCTATTCAAGAAAACTGATGAAAATTCAGTAACAAAAGCGAGAGTCTATGGTATCTGAACTAAGGCTGCTCTCTCCCCACTTCCTCCCAAGTCAGCGAGGCAGAGACTCCATCTCAGACTGCTGCAGCCAAGAACACAGACCCTTCTCCCTGCAGATCCCAGCTGGAGCACTTTTTTCCTTGGACGAGCAGGACTTCAGCCCCTGACACCACAAGAATCTGGTGTTAGATTCATAATAGACCAATGATCTTTATGAATATGGACACAAGAATCCTCAATAAAATACTAACAAACTGAATCCAGCAACAGAAAAATTATATGCCATGATCAAGCAGGATTTATCCCAGGGATGCAATTTTTGATTTAACATCCAAAATTCAATCAATGTAATACATCATATATCAATACAATAAAAAACAAAAACCACATGATCATCTCAATAGATGCAGAGAAAGCATATGACAAATTCCAACACCCTTTCATAATAAAATACTCACACAATCTAGGGATAGAATGGAACTTCTTCAATTTAATAAATGGCTTCTATGAAAAAACCACAGCTAACACCAAACTTAATGGTGAAAGACTGGATGCTTTCCCCTAAGACCAGGAACGAGACAAGAATGTCCACTCTTGCCACTTTTCTTCAATACTGTACTGAAGGTTCTAGCCAGGGCAATTAGGCAAACCAAAGAAATAAAAGACACCCAGATTGTCCTAAACCCCAGTACTATGAATGTGACCTTATGTGGAAATAGGGTCTTTCAGATACAATCAAGTTAAGATGAGGTTATGCTGGATTAGGGTTGGCCCTAACACACACACACACACACTACACTACACTAGGGTTGGCCGTAACACACACACACACACGGAGAACACCATGCGGCAACGGAGGCAGAGAGAGAGAGACACACACACACACACACACACACACACACACACACACACACACACGGAGAACACCATGTGGCAACGGAGGCAGAGGCTAGAACTGTGCTGTCACAAGCTAAGAAAGGATAAGGACTGCCAGCCAGCAATTGCCAGGAGGAGGAGAGAGGCCTGGGATGGTTTCCCCCTTCGAGACTCCAGAAGGAACCATCACTGGCAGCACCTGGATTTTGGAACGCCATCCTCCAGAACTTGCGAGAATAACTTTCCGTAGATTTAAGCCCTCTAGCTCGTGGCACTTTGTTATAGCAGCCCTAGGAAACTAACACGGAAAGGCAGAAGTAAAACTATCTCTATTCACACACGCCATGATCTTAAATGTAGAAAATCCTAGGGAATCACTAAAAACTATTAGAACCAATACATGAGTTCAGCACCGTTGCAGGATACAAGACCAATACACAAAAATCGACTGTATTTCTATACACTTGCAATAAACAATCCGAAAAAGGAGATTAGGAAAAGAATTCCGTTCACCAAAGCATCAAAAATAACAACATACTTGAAAATAAATTTAACAAAGGGAGTGCAAAGCTTATACTCCAAAAACTATAAAACACTGTTTAAAAGAATCAAAGAAGATCTAAATAAATGAGAAAACATCCCATGATCGTGGACTGGAAGATTCAACATTGTTAAAATGGCAATACCTCCCCCCAAACTGATCTACATATTCAATGCAATCCCAGTCAGACTTCCAGCTGACATCTTTGCAGAAACTGACAAGTTGATTTTAAAATTCATATGGAATTGCAAAGGACCCACAATAGTCAAAACCATCCTGAAAAAAGAATAAAGTAGGATGACTTACATTTCCCAATTCCAAAACTTACTATCAAGGTACAGTAATCAATCGAGCATCTCGGCACAAGGATGAATGTCTAGATCAACGGAATAGAATTGAGAGTCCAGAAATAAGCCAGGCATCTATGGCCAACTGACTTGTGATAAGAGTACAAGACTATTCAGCAGGAGAAAGAACAACCTTTTCAAATAAGTGGTGCGAAACTGGACGGTCATACGCAAAGGAACCAAGTAGGACCGTAACCCCACACCATACGCAAAAATTAACTAAAGATGGATTAAAGACTTAAGTGTAAAACTACAGTAAAAACTATAAAACTTTTAGAAGTAAAATAGGAGTAAACCTTCAGGACTTTGGCTTTGGCAAACGATTCTTAAACATGACAACAAAAGAACGAGCAACAAAAGAAAAAAAACAGATAAATTGGTCTTCACCAAAATTAAAAACTTCTGGCTTTAAAAGGAACCATCAAGAAAATGAAAAGATAACTCATAGAATGGGAAAAAATATTTGCAAACCATATATCTGATAAGGGATTCATATCCAGAACATATAAAAAATTCTTACAATTCAATTATAAAAAGACAGACCAAGAACAAAAAAATGGGCAAAGGCTCTGAATAGACATCTCTCCAAAGAAGATATAAAAATGGCCAATAAGCACATGAAAAGATGCTCAACATCATTAATCATTATGGAATGCAAATCAAAACCATAATAAGGTACCATTTCACACCCAATAGAATGGCTAGATCCAAAAAGTCAAATAACAAATGTTGGCAGGGATGTGAAGAAACTGGAACCCTCATGCACTGCTGCTGTGAATGTAAAATGGTGCAGCAGCTTTGGAAACAGTCTGCTAGTTTCCCAAATGATTAAATAGACTTACCATATGACCCGGCAACTACACTCCTAGGAAAGTACCCAAGAGAAATGAAAACATATGTCCATACAGAACGTTGTACACAAATGTTTACAGCAGTATTATTTATAATAGCCAAAAGATGGAAACAACCTAAATGTCTGTAAATAGATGAACGGATTAACAAAATGTAGTATATCCATATGCAATATGATTTGACCACAAAAAGAAATGAAGTACTGGGGTCGGCTCGGTGGTGTAGTGATTAAGTTCACACGCTCCACTTCGGCAGCCCAGGGTTCACAGGTTTGGATCTCAGGCACGGACCTAAGCACCGCTCATCGAGCTGTGCTGTGGCGGCATCCCACGTACAAATAGAGGAGGATGGGCATGGATGCTAGCTCAGGGACAATCTTTCTCAGCAAAAAGAGGAAGACTGGTAACAGACATTAGCTCAGAGCCAATCTTTCTCACCAAAAAAAAAAAAGAAATGAAGCACTGATACACAGTACAACATCGCTGAACCCTGAAAACATTATGCTAAGTGAAAGAAGCCAGACACAAAAGACCACACTGTATGTGTCCACGTATATGAAATGTCCAGAACAGAAAAATCTATAGAGACAGAAAGTCCATGAGGGGTTGCCTAGGCCTGGGGAGGGTTGGGAGGAAATGAGGAGCAAGTGCTAATGGGCATGGGGTTTCTCTTTGAGGCAATGAAAATGTTCTAAAATTGACAGTGATGACATTTGCACTTCTCTGTAAATATACTAAAAACCACTGAATTGTACACTTTTTTTTTAAAATAATTTTATTTATTTATTTATTTTCCCCAAAGCCCCAGTAGATAGTTGTATGTCATAGTTGTACATCCTTCTAGTTGCTGCATGTGGGACTCGGCCTCAGCATGGCCAGAGAAGCGGTGCGTCAGTGCACGCCCGGGATCTGAACCCGGGCCACCGGCAGTGGAGCGCGAGCACTTAACCTCTAAGCCACGGGGCTGGCCCTGAATTGTACACTTTAAATGTGTGAATTGTGTGGGGTATGAATTGTATCTTACCAAAGTTGTTAAAAATAGTTATAATTCCAAGTCATCACTTGCAAAAACAAGATAAATACCAACCAAATAAGAAAGAGTGAGCGCCAAACAAAACACAACTCAACATATTTAAATAATTTATATTCAGTACAGATTTCACGAAAGTAGAAGGGTAACCTAGTCTATGAGAACATTAAGAACCATGCCCACACATAAAAATCAATGCTTTTCAAGTCAAATAAAAAAACCTATGGATTTTTCACTAGTTTCCACTATTCACGCTTACAACTCTCTACATGGTAAAAATCAGCTAAGAACTGCCTGTAAACCTAAAGCTTTCAAAATAAACTTCCAGTCTTTTGAAAGTAAACAAATAATTTAAGACAAAACATACTAAAATGGATGCTTACAACAGATAACGCGTTCAAATTTCCTTCTTGTTCCATTTCCTGAGTAGTTGCATCTGTGTTTAAGAGCTGATGTTCAACAACAGCTATGCATCCGACATCTGGGACATTCACGGTTATTTCAAGCTGTCAAAATGAAAAGTTTCATTATTTCATTCTGGCATACTATACACAGCAAAACAAAACAAATGAGTAAAATAAAATGTTAAACTGAAGAAATAATCCACATTCATACATGATTAAAAAACTGAAATACAGTAATTCTTAAACTGATTGACATCAACTTGGCAAAAGTAAAATATTTAAGGTTTTTGAGGGGTCTGTGATTCTTACAAACCGTAAGCAAAATTTCCAAGGCTAATCTTCTTAGTACCCACCAGCATCTCACTTTCCATTATTCGCACTTTGTTCTTACTTTCCCATAACTTCTCTCACTCGTCTGTTAACATTTATTGAGTGCTTCCTCGAAACTCGAGGGCTACAGGTACAAGGAGACAAAGCTGAATAAGACAAATGTGGTCCCTGCCCTCAAGGGACTCACAAGCTAAGAAAAACAGACGTGTAATCAACTAACTATACACTGTTCTAAGTGCTACAATAGATGAGTTGAAAGCACTTAAAAGGATTTATCACCACCCAACCCCCACCAAGGCAACCACCCTCTCCCACAACCCCAAAACCTGTATGCTGATAGCCACAGCAATGGCCATGTAAAAAATGGGTTTGCTCACATCTACTCTTCATTTGGCAGTCTTATTGGTCAAACATCCCTATAATCTTGGGGCTAAAAGGACTAAGATTTATCTCCCAGATCCTATACAAGACAGTTTGGCTCCCATTCCCTTATTAACAGACAGATGAATGTAAAAGACTGTATGACTCAGCAGAAACTGAGTAAAGAGTCAAGTTTAAAAATCTGCCTTCAAGATACATTTATTATAGTAACACCAGAGTGTTCTGTGTCTGTTTTCTCAGACGCAAACATTAGAGAAAAATCTTTGCTAATATCCTATAGGCTTGGGGTGAATTAAAAAGTTCAAGTGATTTGAAAAGACAAAATATTTTCTGAGGAGTTGGGACGGGGTGGAAAATGAGGATATCCTAGATAATCGAAAGTTGGTTCTTTAAGCACTATACCTTTTCAAAGCTTTATTTTTTTAACAGCTTTATTGAGATATAATTTACATTCCACACAATTCACCCATTAAAGCATATAATTCAGTGTTTTTTGGAATATACACAGATATGTGCAACCATCAACACTCACTTTTAGAACACTTTCATCACTTCAAAAAAGAAATCGCACACCCTTTACTTACCACTCCCTTCATCCCTCATCTCCAAACCCCTAAGCAACCATTACTCTACTTTCTGTCTCTAGAGATTTCTCCTATTTTGGACATATCATATGAATGGAATCATATAATACGTGATTTTTTGGTAACTAGTTTCTTTCACTTAGCATGATGTTTTCAAGGTTCATGTTGTAGCACGTATCAATACATTAGATCCCTTTATGATTTAATAACATGCCATTGTATTTCAATGCTTTTTTAAAGGAAACATTTTCTAACGTATAAATGAATTTCCCTGATTTAGTAAGCTGGCTATAAGGAATATCATCTTTCGTTGCTCAATTCTTATCAACACTATTTACGAAGGCATTCTGTCTTAATTCAGGGATATATTCTGGAACCTGATTTTCACAAATTTATTCCTGACACTAGTTTTCACTAGCAATTTGCCTTTCACCCAAAGAAATCTGTAAAATACAAAACATACAGCAAATGAATTCTCATGCAGTGTCAACCAGCTGTCCTTACACAAAATTAACTTTCCTTTTGTATTTATTTTCTTAGTTTCAACTAAAACTTAAGCTCACTATATTTACTTTGAACTTTCAGTTATAAGAAACAACTTCATTTTGCATCATTTTTATTTAGCTTCAACCATTCTAACTGATTAACTTTATAACATCTAGCATGTGATTATTAATAGCCAATAAAGGTGAGCTTGGATTTCCATTCATAAATGTGAATTTACAGATTCAGTAGGCCATTAACTCTCGGTTAACTTAACATACCTGAATTATTTTATGTTTCCTACTTCTTTTCTTATTATCATCACTACTATCCAGTTAACTCCTGATTCTGTTTCAAACGACTCAGAAACTATCATGAATGCTTACTACAAAACTGATTCAGATATGCTGCTCTATAAGCAAAACAAGTTACTGCAAATTAAGGCAGAAAGAAAACTTTGAAGCTATACAGATGGAATAATAGACCAACAGGCAAAGTAGTAAGGAGCTTTTATAATAAAGTAAGTTGAAGTAACAATGTTCCTCCATCTCACATCCATTAGGATGGCTATTAACCAAAAACCAGAAAATAACAAGTGTTGGTAAGGATGTGGAGAAACTGGAACCCTCGTACACTATTATTTGGGAACGTAAAATGATGCAGCTGCTACGGAAAACAGTATGGCAGTTGCTCAAAAAATTAAAAATAGATGACCCACAATTCCACTTCTAGATATATCCCCAAAAGAGTTGAAAGCAGGGATTAGAAGAGATGTTTGTACACCCTTCCCCCACCTTCATAGCAGCATTCATTGCAACAGTCAAAAGGTGGAAGCAACCAAGTGTCCATTGGCAGACGAATAGATTCAAAAAATGTGGTGTATATACACAACGGAATATTATTCGGCCTTAAAAAGGACATTCTAACATATGCTACAACATAGATGAACCTTGAAAACATTACACTAAGTGAAATAAGCCAGTCACAAAAAGAACAAATACTGTGTGATTCCACTTACATGAGGTAACCCAGAGTAAAGTCATAGAGACCAAAGCAAAAAGGTGGTCGCCACAGGCTGGAGGGGAGGGAGAATGGGGAATTACTGGTTAACGGATACAGAGTTCTAGTTTTGCAAGATGAAAAGCTCTGTGGATGGGTGGTGGTGATGGTGCAGCACAACAACATGAATTTACTTAATGCCACTGAACTGTACACTTAAAAATGGCTAACAGTACATTTTATGTGTATTTTACCACAATTAAAAAAACAAAAAAAAGGAATGTGTCCCTTTTACCTTCTCTACCAACCAGAGCTCAGCCTGAGCCTACCACAAAAAGGTAAAAGAAAACATCTACCAAAATTAAAAAAACAATCAGAAAGTAGATTAAGCAGCCTCCAGATACGAGTGAAATCAGATTTCTGTCCTTACTCTTACGCTGATCACTTTGTGCTGGGCCTGGGCGGTAGGGGCTGAGTAATCGCAGATCATTCAAGCCGACTTCTATTGATGCCTTAGGCTGGCTATCCACCAGGCCCCCAACAAATTACATCTGGTAGAGGTTGTTCAGAGAATGAACTTTCTCAAATCCTAACAATCACTAAGAGAAGAAATAATAATCCACTAAAGGAAAAAAACAAGTGAAATAAAGTTCCAGGGATTCAAACAAACAAAATACCTCTTCCATGGTTTCCTCGATCTGAGCAGAGACAGGCTCGGGAGACCTGAGACCCACAGGGACAAACACTGGAGCTTTGTTGACTTCCTCCGGAGCGAGATGACAGCTTTCTTCCTCATAGTCACACTCAAAGTCTTCGGCGTCATCTTCGTCTTCCTCCTGGGAAGCCCGAAGAGTCACCAGCGTGGCCCTGGAAGCTCTAGGTACCTTCCTAGAGGTCTTACTCCGAGTTCGTTTTGATCCGCGCCCTTTGGTGACATTTGGTTTGATCTTCCGACGCATTCTCCTTTCACTACGCCCTTTGAAACACTCAGAGGCAGAAGAGACAGCTGTTCTTTGATCCAGAGCAATCTTAGAGTACTCTGACTCTCTTAACAGTGGACAGCTGGATGTTTAATCAAAATAACAATACCGTCATTACACGCACAAGGATAATTTTAATGGAAACCACACTTTTAGAGTGAAATCCCAGTTCAAGCCATTAAAATGAAAACTCCCACTACCCACTCTGTCAAAAACTTACACTGTGAACAGAAGAAAGGAATTTACTGTTACTACTACTTAGTTTCTCATTCAGAGTTAATTCTTAGTTATCTACCTACAAATTTTTCATAGTAAGTTTTTAATTCTGGGCCATTTTTTCCATTGCTATTTAAGTGGCAAAGAAATGCAAGACTGGAAATCATTAGAACAAGGGATAAAGATACTGGGCTGATAAACACAGAATATGGGATCAAAAAGTGATGCTGGTTTATCCTGCTGGGTGAACAGATTAGGTCAAAACAGGGAAGGCGGAAGATTCATCAGAACAACGTTGTTTTTCAGAACTTAGGTTCCCTTCCACTTTCCTTGAAAACTGTGGAAGAAGGGTACCCTTCACTTGTGTCTGTGACTCCACTCGATTCAGCACCCTAATTATTTAGGTAACACATACTACTCGTTGGTCAGGCTTCTGCTCATGTCTAATATACCTGACAGCCAGAAATTTTAAATGTAGGAAATAAAAATCTTCCTAAGAAGATCAGAAAAAAGTAAATTTTAGTAAATAAAAATCAAAAGTGGGAAAGAAACAGACCTGTCAATAAAAAACAATCTATACTTCTGTTAACAAACCATCTTTCTACTCTATCAGTAAGGTAGGACATCCATAAAGAATGTTATTTTTATTTCTTTTCTTGTGATGAGAATTTTTTTTTTATTGTGAAATTTTTGCTATACATTATTGTTTGTCAGTCACCACATAAATGCATCCTTCACCCCTTGTGCCCACCCCCACGCCCTTGCCCCTGGTAACCACCAAAAAAGTTTTCTGTGTCCGTGTGTTGGTTTATCTTCCACATGTGACTGAAATCATGCAGTGTTTGTCTTTCTCTTTCTGGCTTATTTTGCTTTATTTTTATTTCTTACTCTGAGAGTATTTGTTAAATAAAACTTTACCTTGTTAGTTTACTGAGATGCTGCTCTTCAACAATTGAAGATATAGAATTCTCCCCAACATTTCTTGATGATTGAGCATCTTTTTCGGCCAAACTAGCCTCTTTGGAACCTACACAATCTTTTCTTGCTGAAACCTCCAGAGATGTCAGAAACTCAGCTTTTTCCTTAAATTTAAGAAGAAACAGCTAATATTACCATGGAAACAATCTCTATGGTAATTTAGTTTGGTAGTTGTGCCTAAAGCTCTAGGTTTACACACACACAGAATTGACTGGGTACTAAATTTTTATAATATTAGAAAGTCACTCAATTTTCATGAAAATAGTTATAGTACAAAAGGCAAAACTATTCTTTTAATGCTCTCCTTCATGATCCTGACAAAATAGAGCCCACTGATAAAAATTATTTTTTTCAGACTTACTTTCTGAAGGAGCTGGGCGTCAGAGTCTCCCTGCTGCAGCAGATTATCTTCCAGTTTCTTGGCCTTGCTCTGATCTGCTCCGTCTCTTTCTATACCTGGTGCTTCTTTCCCACCATGTGCTCTTCCCAAATTTGGCTTAGCCTTTTGGAATTGCCTTCTTATCAATTGTGCTGGACCGGGAACACATGTTTTATGTTCATGTCTAGAATGAAGTACAAATCATGCTGAAGAACCAAAATCAGAATTCCTTGTTGATGTAACAAGGAATTTAACAAGCTGTTAAATCAATTTCGGGCATAAACCAATTCTATGTTCAAAGGACTATACATAAACTGGCTATAAAACCAAGTATGTAAAATAAAACCACACATGCTGACATGAAAGGAAGAACATAAAAGCTTTTATAACTTCCATTTTCTGTATAGCCTGGGGAGTAGTTTTACAACAATATTCATCTTTTTTTACCTTCATTCATTGATCTGGTGTGTGGTGTGTGGTTTCATGCTACTTTAAGTAATTTTCAGAGAAATAACTAGATCCAAATAAAAAAAATGCCAGTATTTGAAGATGGCTTTCATAATGGCACTTTAAACAAATGCCTTCAACTAGCTCTGAAGCATGAACAAATATACAAAGGTTACAACAACCCTGGTCCTTCTGGTTCATGAGCAGGTTTGAAAGCTTGAGACTGTTCTCCCACCACATGCCTATCAATTCACAGAAAAGGGTTTACTCACAGCCAGCGTCATAAAGATCTCAATATAACCCATTTCTATCGGCCAAGTCAGAGACAGACAAGGTCTTAACATTCGATAGAGTAGCCAGCTCCCAAGACAACCTGAACAGCTCTCTTAAGGTTTCCGGGGAAATATTTTAATAACTGGCAAAGATCTGGATTCTGAATTAGGAAGTTTAAAACTAATATAAACCTGGATATTTATAGAGAATAACAGGGTATGAAAGTACCTATCGTGAGTTCTCTGAAAGATCTAGATTAATGATTAATCTTACCTAATATTTCTAATAAATTACCTGGAAGAGAAAGTAGTTAGTGCCATTCAAATGTTCCAACCCTGCAAAGCTCTTATGGCAGTGAAACACCAAGGAAGTTCTAATAAGGTTATGATGCTGGTGAACACATGCCAGTATAGGCTAACAATTGGGAAAACAAATTACATTTAACTTAAGTATAACCTATGTACAATCAAGTATGATTCTACAAAGGTATTTAAGAATAAAATATATACATAAGCCAAACGTGCTACTGAGGCCAAAAAGGATAAGAAAATGCTAGACATAAGAATAAGCTAACTTGAAAACTATACAGAATATACACTCTGAAGAAAGTTATCAGTTACAATACAACTAAAAGCTGGAATAAACTTCACGAACAGAAAAAGTTAAAAAAGGGGAGTTGAGGGTGAGGTATGGATTTCCATACAGGAAAATTACAAGTTAGATTTCTCTCATTAAAAAATGAAAAGGCAGGGGCCAGCCCAGTGGCATAGTGGTTAAGTTCACATGCTTTGCTTTGGTGGCCCGAGGTTCGCAGGTTCGAATCCTGGCGCACCACTCATCAGGCCATGCTGTGGCAGCATCCCATATACAAAATAGAAGAAGATTGGCACAGATGTTAGCTCAGGGCTAATCTTCCTCAACAAAAAGAGGAAGATTGACAATGGATGTTAGCTGAGGGCCAATCTTCCTCACCAAAAAATAAAAGCAAAGGCTGAGCATAAAATCTCTTGAAACATGTAAAGTTTCTTTCAGGAAGCTCTACCTATATAACTATAGGAATTTGCTAGTCTCAAAGTCATAAATCTTGAAAACTTAATTTTAAAAACTAAACTGTGAATGTTACTTTGAGCAAGCCATTTAAATCTTCTAGGTCTATTTAGTCAACTATGAATGAGAGCATTAGGAGACACTGCCCTCAAAGGTCACTAGTCTTTAAGGCTCACTTAGAGTAAAAAGCAAATCCCGCCAATGGTCCTACATAATCCGACTTTTTCCCGCTCAGCCTCACCTTTCCCACATCTACCCCTCTTCCTCCACCGGTTTCACACTGGCCTTCTGCTGCCCTCAGACAGGCAGGCGTGCTCCTGCCTGCCGCACTTACTGACTGCTGTTCCCTCTTCCCCCGACATCCTCTTGACTTGCTCCCTCGCTTCTTTTAGGTCTTCTCTCCAGTGGTCCCCATGCAATGAAGCACTCTCCGACCACCGCACATCAAAAAGTAAATTCCCCAGTCATGATACTCCTTACTGCCCCACTGGCTTTATTTTTCTCTACTTATTTATTCAACTTATTTCTTTTGTTTATAATCTGTTCCCCCAATTAGAATAGACTCTCCACAAAGACAGGATTGTTTGTTCATTCCATACTGTCCTGTATTGTCAGCACCTAGAACAATGCCTGGCACATAGGAAACGCTAAAATTTTTGTTGACTGAATTAATGTATAAGGTTCTGTGAGACCAAGAGGGATTAAATTATACATGGACAATAAATTCATAAGTAGTAATTAGGAAAAGCCAGGGACGTGAAGCTGTTCATCTTTAATGTCTGGGGATTAACATCTCAGAAAGTGTTCTCTGGAATCATGTTTTGAGATAAATTACTCAGTGTCATCAATTATCAATCTAATCCAATTTAGCATTTGTAATACAAATGTATTTATTTTGTTTTGTTTTTTAATTTTATTTATTTATTTTTTCCCCAAAGCCCCAGTAGATAGTTGTATGTCATAGCTGCACATCCTTCTAGTTGCTGTACGCGGGACACGGCCTCAGCATGGCCAGAGAAGCGGGTGTCGGTGCGTGCCCGGGATCCAAACCCGGGCCGCCAGCAGCGGAGCGCGCGCACTTAACCACTAAGCCACGGGGCCGGCTCAACAAATGTATTTGTAATGCATTCTAGTGAAAAATATTTCTAAGCAGTACATAAATATCCAGTTTAAAGAAACAAAGAAATGGCTTAGTAAGGGAACTTGAAATTAATGTAAAGTAAAAACCGGCCTTAGTCTTAAAAAAAATATGAAAAGGCTTTTCAAGACACACACACACAAAAAGGAAAACAAAAAAAAAATGAAATTTACACTAAAACAATAAAAGCTTCATATAGGAAACCTGCCTAAATAAAAGCAAACTGTTTCAAGTCATCCAGAACCAACAGGAGCACTTGTTCGGACAGATGACGTAATATGCCCCATTCCACTTCTACAGCCTCACAGGAGGTGAAAAAACGGCACAGTGACATCTCTGCTGCATTTCCCAAAAACCAAGCTAATTCTACATAATTAAAGGAAGCTGTAAGGTTCAAAGTAAATTGATAAATGCTGAAGACACCCTAGAGGAAAATTAATTGATACTTCACTAAAACATGTCCTAGTACAAAGATAGTATAGCAAATAATAGAGGGACCATGGAGAACATCCAGAAACAGAAAGGTGTGTTTATTTTCCTTATGTATTAAAAAAGAAGAAACTAATACAGCCTAATTTAATAAGAAAGCAGATTGCAAGTAACAAATAAAAGTGGTAGGTCTGAAGTATCTTCACCCTTCTAGCATCTCGCATTTAAAACATACCATTCTTACCATTCTTACCATTCGGCTTGGGACACAGCTCTAAAATATAGCATAAAGTAAGTACCTCATTAGCACTTCTTATCTATGAATTCTAGTCTGTAGGTTATAAATTCCTAAAGATAAAAGGACTTAAGAACTTCTGTCTACCATACAAGTTTAGTTTTAAAATAAAAAAATGAGGATGCTTGCCAAACTTTTCAGAGAAATTACGAATAAGAGAACATTGTCATGCAATTCTCATAGTATTTAAGATTTAAAATAGTCTGGTTTCATAATTATTACTTTATCTTTTCATAAAATTTTCTAGACGTAAAGTTATATAAAATAATTATGCAAACAGCCAACCTTTATCTTTGTAAAGTGTCATGCTTTTCTGGTTAAAAGTAAACTCACCTCATCTTTTCATCTAAAACGTTTATTTTGTTAACAGGAAGGTCTCCTACAAGAGCCACGTGACTCTGATTTTCATACATTCCGCCTTCTGAAACTTTGGAGGATATAACTTCAATTTCAGTTCCAATTTGAGAATTTGCCTGAAATGACAAAACCGTGAGTATTTTTTTTTCCAACAGAACATACCTCCTAAAATCTTTCAATCATTAAGAAATGAATTCAGCTTTTTAAAATGAAGACTCAAACTGGGTATACAATGCTTATGTTTTGTTGCCCAAAACAAAATTGCCTAATTCAGAAAGAAAGTGTCAAAGATTACTGTAGTAATATGTTTACATATGCTTTAAAACAATAGCCATCTGTTGTGAACCTCCCCCAAAAAGTTTAACGGTTTGTTAAAAAAAAGTCTTTTTGGGGGGGGTACAAATAAGGAATACAATCCTTTTAAATCTAGATCTTCCCCTGGTAGACAGAGAAAAGAAGGACAGAAAAACAAGAGCTGTTGAAATGGGCATTACACTACTGAAGTCTCTTTCTAATATCAAAAGATCCATGGATAAGAGATTGGTTCAACTGTCATTCAAAACAGCAGAATGTTACACAGCAGTTAAAAATGACATATCTCGATGTTTCTTGACATGGAAAGCTACTTAATGTGAAAACAGTAAGTCACAAACTAATATGTACACAACGATTTTATTATTTAAATTTACATACGTGTGCACATCTGTGTGCAAGGAAATTAAGATATGTCACAAGGTTTCAGGGCTACCTCAGGGTGGTGACATTTGGGTGAGTTACTATATTATTTTGTACTGATTGGATATTTTCACAATGGATAGGTTCATTAGGAAAAAAATAAATCTATTTTCACTCAAAAAAAAATCCAGAATGAAAAACCTGAAACAAAACTAGGTACATTACGAGGGGCTGGTCCAGTGGCGCAGTGGTTAAGTTTGAGTGCTCTGCTTCAGTGGCCTGGGGTTCGCAGGTTCGGATCCCAGGCGTGGACCTATGCACTGCTTATCCAGCCATGCTGTGGCGGCGTCCCACGTATAAAGCGGAGGAAGATGGGCACGGATGTTAGCCCAGGGCCAGTCTTCCTCAGCAAAAAGAGGAGGATTGGCAACAGATGTTAGCTCAGGGCTAATCTTCCTCACCAAAAAAAAAAAAAAAAAAAAAAAAACTCTAGATACATTATGTATTCATTGAGTCGACTAAGTGTCAGATGCCTATATTCTAAGCCAAGTGTGAGCTTCCATTTGATATATTTTTTTTTGTGTGAGGAAGATCAGCCCTGAGCTAACATCTGCCAATCCTCCTCTTTTTTTTGCTGAGGAAGACTGGCCCTGGGCTAACATCCATGCCCATCTTCCTCCACTTTATATGGGACGCCGCCACAGCATGGCTTGACAAGCAGTGCATCGGTGCGTGCCCAGGATCCGAACCAGCGAACCCTGGGCCGCCGCAGCGGAGCGCGCACACTTAACCACTTGCGCCACCAGGCTGGCCTCCATTTGATATTTTAATATGCATTAAGGGCCGGCCCCGTGGCTTAGCGGTTAAGTGTGCGCACTCCGCTGCTGGCGGCCTGGGTTTGGATCCTGGGCGTGCACCAACGCACTACTTCTCTGGCCATGCTGAGGCCGCGTCCCACATACAGCAACTAGAAGGATGTGCAGCTATGACATACAACTATCTACTGGGGCTTTGGGGGAAAAAATAAATAAATAAATAAAATCAATATGCATTGAAAGGCTTGATTTAATTATATAACAGTAACTCACCCCTGTTGGGAATTTCTTTTTACTTTCATCTTTTTGTAGTATTGTTCTTTCTTCCTTAATTATGCCGTTGGCTTCACCTTTTCCTACTCTCTGTCTCTGTCCAGCCTTTCTTATGTTTGGTCGGGGTCTCTGAAGTCGGCCCCTTACTGATTGAGCAGTTTGGATGACACTTTCCTTCATTTCTTGTTGGAAAGCGTTTAGATTCTGAGTCCTAGAAGAGGGAACAGGGAGGAGAGAGAGAGCTTGACTGTAAAAAAAATGAAAACCACTATAAAAATATAAAATTTGAATCTCCTCTAATAAACTCTCTACAAAAATATTTTGTACCACTACGGGAAAATTAAATTACTCTCTGATTATAAATATCTTATTTCATAAAAGAAACTACTTATTTCAATTCTCAAAAGGTAATGAACTTATATGAGGTCCCTAAAATATTCAAATTCATAGAGACAGCAAGTAGAATGGTGGTTACCAGGGACTGAAGGAAAGGGGGTGGGGAGTGAGTCTTTAATAGGGACAGAGTTTCAGTTTGGGAAAATAAAAAAGTTCTGGAGATGGATGGAGGTGATGGCTGCAAAACAAGGTGAATGTACTTAATGACACTGGACTGTACAATTAAAAAATGGTTAAGGGGGCCAGCCCGGTGGCACAAGCAGTTAAGTGCGCGCGCTCCGCTGCGGCGGCTGGGGGTTAGCCGGTTCGGATCCTGGGCACGCACCGACTCAATGCTTATCAAGCCATGCTGTGGCAGCGTCCCATATAAAGTGGAGGAAGATGGGCATGGATGTTAGGCCAGGGCCAGTCTTTCTCAGCAAAAAAAAGAGGAGGATTGGCAGATGTTAGCACAGGGCTGATCTCCTTGCAAAAAAAAAAAAGGTTAAAATGGTAAATTTGATGTTATATGTATTTTACTAGTTTTAAAAAAGGTAATGAATACATACGTATATTTTTTTAAATGCATTGCTATGTATACGATCTTTAGCAGCTAACAATGAATATAAGCAGGCAAGCATTAAAACGTGTTGAACTCAGTTCGATTTTCTATTTCAGGCAGTTTGCCATATGAATAAAAATAAGCCAAGTACTCTTGATATTCACATTAACACATCTTAATAAAAATTAAAAAAATTTGAAAGAATTTTCTCTTATTTTAGATTTTCAAACAACTACCACTGTTTACCCCATGGAAACAACTAGTTCCTTTTCCTGGGCTTGTGTGGCCTGAGACTCCTCAGTAGGTTCACAAAAACTGGACGGTGACAGCTCCTTTTCAGTCTGCACACATGATAATATCACAGCCTCCTCCTGCCTGTGACCTGATTTGTCTTTTCCTCTTGATGTCATTAGGGAAGCCACATTCTAGAAGGCAGATAAAGAAACTATCATCGAGGTTGGTAAAAGTATCAGGAAACAGAAACTCTCATATACTATTAGAGGAGTAAATTGGTCTAGTCTTTGTAGAATACAATAGTGGACTATCTATCAAAAATTTTAAGATCTAGCAATTCTACTTCTACAAATGTATCTTATAAAAATAAATATCTAGAAAATTATATACAAGGATATTTACTACAGCAGTAACAGCCTCCCCAAAAAACAAAGGAAAAAAAAACAAAACAAAAGAACTGGAAACAACACAACACTATTAACAGGGGATTAAATAAATAAATGATAATGCTTTTATAATGCAACAGTACAGAGCCATTTAAAAGAAGAAAAATTACTATATACTGATCCAAAGAGATGTTCACAATATCATGTTAAGTGGAAAAATCAGAAGGCAAGCTATGATGTCATTTGTGTAAAATAATGAAAATACCCGCACACATTATTTATGTAAATAAGTATCTATACAGAAAAGTCTAGGTGGATACATTCAAAATCACTACATGACTAACTTGGGAGGGAGAGATGGGACATGATAAAGGACTCTCACTTTTTGGATTATATATTTTTTCCAATTTGAAAATTTTTTTTTTTTAATTTTTTATTTATTTATTTTTTTCCCCCAAAGCCCCAGTAGATAGCCGTATGCCATAGCTGCACATCCTTCTAGTTGCTGTATGTGGGACGTGGCCTCAGCACGGCCGGAGAAGCAGCGCGTCGGCGCGCGCCTGGGATCCGAACCCAGGTCGCCAGCAGCAGAGTGCACACACCCAACCGCCAAGCCATGGGGCCGGCCCTCCAATTTGAAATTTTTATAATCAGATAAAATAAAAAAGCAATTTAGGGGCCGGCCCCATGGCGTAGCAGTTAAGTGCGCGCGCTCCGCTGCTGGCGGGCCAGGTTCAGATCCTGGGCACGCACTGATGCATCGCTTGTCAGGCCATGCTGTGGCAGCGTCCCATATAAAGTGGAGGAAGATGGGCACAGATGTTAGCCCACGGCCAGTCTTCCTCAGCAAAAAGAAGAGGATTGGCATGGATGTTAGCTCAGGGCTGATCTTCCTCACAAAAAAAAAAAAAAAAAAAACGCAATTTACCAGGGGCCAGCCCAATGTCCTAGTGTTTGGGTTCAGCACGCTCCACTTTGGTGGCCCGAGTTCACAGGTTCAGATCCTAGGCGCGGACCTACACCACTCATGAGCCATGCTATGGCAGTGACCTACATACAAAATAGAGGAGGACTGGCACAGATGTTAGCTCAAGGTGAATCTTCTTCAGCAAAAAAAAAAAAAAAAAAGCAATTTACCTTTTTCAAATATAAGATTAGGAGGAAAAAGTACAAATGTTCAAGCACAGTAAGAACTAAGCTATTTTAAAATGTAAAAGAAGAATTTTAATTCAAAAAAGTTTATATGTTGGGCCGGCCCAGTGGCTTAGCGGTTAAGTGCACACGCTCCGCTGCTGGCGGCCCGGGTTCGGATCCCGGGTGTGCACCGACGCACCGCTTCTCCAGCCATGCTGAGGCCGCGTCCCACATACAGCAACTAGAAGCATGTACAGCTATGACATACAACTATCTGCTGGGGCTTTGGGGGAAAAAATAAATAAATAAAATCTTTAAAAAAAAAAAAAAGTTTATATGTTTAGAACACAACTTATGAGTGTTAACAATTCATTTCAAAGTTTTTGATGCCATATCACACAGTCTTAAACTGTTATGGACCAAGTTAATGAAGTAAATAAAATATCTCCTTTAAATCACATGAAGCTTCTAACTTTTTATTTCACCTTCACAACAGAGTAAAATAAAGGACTGCTGTTCTCATTTTTCCTATCAATAAACTGGTTGCATCATCTGGCTCTGGTCACACAAAGAACAAAGGTCAGAACTTGAACTAGAGTCCTGACCTCTGCAATTCCTTCCTGTGACACACTTGCCCATCATCAGAGAGCTGAGGTTCCTACACAAACCTTGTGGAACAAGGAGTCACTATTAGTACAGGAACAATCTTATCATACACAGTAAAAATTATCTGAGGAAATAGTTGTGAAAATCCAATTCCAGATGTTTTACTTTAGTAACCATAGTAACTGAAATAAACCCTCCATCTTCAATATCACTCACGTGTTGAGAAGGGAGCATATTCGTCTGTTCTGTGCTCTGTTGCATCACACTAGTCTCCATTTTACTGGTTTCCAATTTCTTCCCAGGCACAAATATTCCTGTTTCCATAGTCTCTCTCTTTAAAGCTGCTCTTGCTAAGTTTGGCTTTGGTCTTTTGAATCGACTTCTCACAAAAGGTGCTGGTTTAACTTCAAATGGCTTCTGTTCTTGAGGAAGAGATTTGCTTTTGGAACAAGGATTATCAAGCTTTAGAATGAACTGAAGGGCAGTGGGAGCGGAGTCTTAGGACAACCTTAGACACTGGCAGTAAATGTTTGATTCTAATTCTTAACAGGGAAACAAATCGGACTATTTCGTAGATGCTGAAAAACAGTGGTACAATCCACGTATAAGCCTAGGAATTATATCATCTTTGCATAAAGAAAATATAGGTTTGTTATACCCGTAGTGGCTTAGGAGTATGTGTTACATTCAGTTCTGTAGGTTCGTAATTCTCACAATCAACTGTCAGAAGGACCTCAATCCTCTCTCCCAGTCTTCCCAAAACTAGCTTAAAACCTCTAACACTATGCTATAGATACTATGTCTTGAAACCTCACTTAGTTTAACATAATCGGCAGATATAACTTGATATGTTTTTTCTTTAAAAGCACACAGATCTATATACTCGTACCTTAAATTAATATCTGAAAACTGCTCTGGAACATCTAGAGATTGCATCCCTTGGTCTTCTGTTTTACCAAGTTCAGAAGTCTGTGAAGATGTCTTCAAATGAATCAACTGACTTGATCCTTCCTTTTCATAATTTCCTTCCTCTTCTACAGATATATGCACCATGGATAGGGCTTCACTGCTAATGTTCTGGAGGAATACCCACAGTGAATCAGCACATATACAAGATTCCTTAAGCATTTCATACATTTAAAACAAAACCCTACTATAGTCTCCACATTCTTCTTTAAAAATCTACAAGTTTGTTTTTTTAATTTTTAAATAACATAAAATTGAATTTATAAATGTTAAAACATAGAATTCAGGAAATTCTTCTTTTTAAAATGCATATTATGATTTTTCCAAACCACAAATGTTACTACCTGTCCAAAAAAAGTCCTCGAAAATGGTAGAATAGCATGAACTTCAAGTAACCGGAAACTTTTAATAAAAGGAACTTTTAAAAGTGGAGTAAAAAGGGGTGAGGCAGGAAATAAAAGAGCAAAACTGATAAAAATATGGTCAAAAGAAATAATTCCAACGTATACTCATACCAGAGTTAGCACAGTTTCAGTCCACTTCCTACATTCCTTTTATCTGAAAGAGTAACTTCAAACTGACATTAAGAATAGCAACTTTCGGGCCGGCCCCATGGCTTAGCGGTTAAGTGCTCGCGCTCCGCTGCTGGCGGCCCAGGTTCGGATCCCGGGCACGCACCGACGCACCGCTTCTCCGGCCATGCTGGGGCCGCGTCCCACATACAGCAACTAGAAGGATGTGCAGCTGTGACATACAACTATCTACTGGGGCTTTGGGGGAAAAAATAAATAAATAAAATTATAAAAAAAAAGAATAGCAACTTTTCCAGAATTAAAATTTTTTTTTAATTATTTTAAAAAAAGAATATATTGGGGCCAGCCCAGTAGCGTAGTGGTTAAGTTCACGTGCTCCGCTTCGGTGGCCCGGGGTTCGCAGGTTCGGATCCCGGGCGCACAGAGACGCACCGCTTGTCAGGCCATGCTGTGGCGGCATCCCATATAAAGTAGAGGAAGATGGGCATGGATGTGAGCCCAGGGCCAGTCTTCCTCAGCAAAAAAGAGGAGGATTAGCATGGGACATTAGCTCAGGGCTGGTCTTCCTCACAAAAAAAATAAGTAAATAAAAGAACATATTGTTTCTTTAAGGTCCTGGAACACAGAATTTAGGGCTAAGAACGACTTTAGGCGTTTAGAGATTTTAAACGTTGTTGGACTTAAAGGCAATAATCATGGAACTAATTTGATAATCTTTCCCTGACAAAGTACTCAAAAAAATTTTTAAAGGACAGAAAAATACGTACTTCGAGATTTAGTGACGGCAGAGTGCTGGCGTCAGCACGACTGCTCTGCGTTAAATCTGTCTCAATGTGTCTTGAGGCTCCGGGCTCCTCTGGTTCATTTTCCCTTAGAGAAATGTCTATGTTTCCAGTGGTTTTCACACCTGCCACTATTTCCCCAGGAGTACTAATCTCGTCTGCTCCACTTTTCTGCAAGGAAATTCCTCTTCCAGTTTCTTCCAAACTCGCCTGGGTTTCCTCAACGGCAGTCATCTCTCCCGAGACCTCTTCCCTCAGGGAAGCGTCTCTTTTTCCAGGTTCTTCCAAATCCACCTCCCTGTCCCCTGCGGCACTGAGCCCCACCAGGACCTTGTCCCTCGGGGACACCCCTCTTCCAGTTTCTTCCAAACCCGTCTCCACGTCACCGATAGTGCTGACCTCCTCTGGGGCCTCTTCTTGTGTGAATGTTTCTCCGCTTCCACTTCCTGCCAAATCTGTCTCTCTTTCCTCCGTGGCATCAGTCACCTGCGGCACCTTGTCCCTTGGGGAAACCCCTCTTCCAGTTTCTTCCAAACCTGTCTCCATCTCCACAGTGCTGTCAATCATTTCTGGTATCTTCTCCCCGGAAGAGATGCCTCTTCTTTCAGTTTCTTTCGAATCTGACTCCATCTCCTTAGCAGCATCAGCCTCCACTGGTACCTGCTCCCTTGGTGAGGTTTCCGGTCTTGCAATCTCTCCCAGAGCTGCTGTCATTTCCCCAGAGGTAAGAACCGCCTCTTCCTTTGAGAAAATCTCTCCTGTTCCAGTCCCTCTGCCTACATTTGGCTTTGGTTTCTGAAATTGAGTCTTTAGAATTGGGACTTGTTTGAGTATACTTGCTTCATTATCCTCTTGAATACTATAAAAAAAGACAATCAAATTTTAAACCAGATTGCCAGTTGAAGAGATGATGGTTGAGAAATCACTATTGAAACACTACAAACTCTCAAATTAAAAAAAATGAAGGAAGCCCCAGGAATCTCTGTGTAAAAATTTAAAAATTAACGGAGAGAAAAAAAAAATTCCATCTTTTGAAATTATAGCAAACTTTTAAAATAATATACTACAGTCATGGGTTGCTTAATGACAGGGAGATGTTCTGAGAAAGACATCTTTAGGCAATTTCACTGTTGTGTGAACAACACAGAGTGTACTTACACAACCTAGGTGGTACAGCCTACTACATACCTAGGCCATATGGTACGATTCTTACCGGACCACCGTCATATACGCGGTCCATTGATTGAAACGTCATTATGTGGCGCATGACTGTATATACAGACATATATAGAGAAATCTATCAATTAGGTCAATTAGAGTAGCAGCTAATTAGTCCTAAATAGTCTCTTTCTAATTGTCATCCACACTACCCTTCGCAAATACTGGCTGAGAAAGCCTCTCCAGTCCTCTACACTGGAGCTCCTCTTACCTTTTTCCCCTCCCACCCCTCCACCCAGACATATACCTTGCCATTAGAATTAAGGAAGTCATTCTTATGGCCAGACTTGACCAGCACCTCAAACAGCCGGATGGAAGCATGGTCTGAATAAGATACAGTCTTATGACTAGGAACAGGTTTGCCCCTCCTCACTTTTTAAAAACAATTAAAAATGAGATCTCCTGTACAGATATTTCTCTAAGAGCTTGTGATTTTTATAATATAAATTGGGAATAAAAAGAAAGATTAACTAAATAACACTATTTTGCAGTCTGTTGAATGCTATTGGGCATACAACAATCACTACCTAGAACAAGCACCTTGCTCTCCAGGGAAGCAGCAGCACTCTTTGCTTTGTGCTTTATCATAACAAATAGACAGTAAAACCAAAAAAAAAACATGAATGAAAGAGCTCTTAGTGACTGGTTAAGAAAGGTCATTAATCTTGGGCAGAAGCCAGATCAAATGAAACACTAGACTTACTCAGTAATGTTAGGTTGAACTAGTGCATACACTTGACGACTTAAAAAAAAGATTAAAAACGATGCTATTGCTTGTTTGAACTTCCTAGGTCCTAAGCTGTCTTTCTTCATTGAAACAACTGTTTTTCATAATGCAACTTTTTTTTTCTTTTTTTTTTTTGTGAGATCAGCCCTGTGCTAACATCCGCCAATCCTCCTCTTTTTTTTTTTTTTTTTGGCTGAGGAAGACGGCCCTGGGCTAACATCTGTGCCCATCTTCCTCCACTTTATATGGGACGCCGCCACAGCATGGCTTGCCAAGCAGCGCGTTGGTGCGTGCCCGGGATCTGAACCAGCGAACCCCGGGCTGCCGCAGCGGAGCGCGCGCACTTAACCGCTTGCGCCACCGGGCCGGCCCCCTCATAATGCAATTTTTGATAACACAAGGCAGGTCCTTAGGAATGAGACTGTTTTTCAAATTATACTTTTTTATATAACTGAGGTGTCTTATACTTATCAATAACTTTAGTAATTGATAAGATTCAATGCAAAACTAATATTGATCAATAAAGAAAATTGAATTTGGTTAGTTCTTGGTGGATTTCATTCTATTTTCTTTTTTTTTTTTTTTAATTTTATTTATTTATTTTTTCCCCCAAAGCCCCAGTAGATAGTTGTATGTCATAGCTGCACATCCTTCTAGTTGCTGTATGTGGGACGCGGCCTCAGCACGGCGGCAGAAGCGGTGCGTCGGTGCGCGCCCGGGATCCGACCCTGGGCCGCCAGCAGCGGAGCGCGTGCACTTAACCGCTAAGCCACGGGGCCGGCCCTCATTCTATTTTCTGACTTATGATTCTTTTTTTTGTGAGGAATATCAGCCCTGAGCTAACATCCATGCCAAGCCTCCTCTTTTTGCTGAGGAAGACTGGCTCTGAGCTAACATCTATTGCCACTCCTCCTCCTTTGTTCCCCCAAAGCCCCAGTAGATAGTTGTAAGTCATAGTTGCACATCCTTCTAGCTGCTGTACGTGGGACGCGGCCTCAGCATGGCCGGAGAAGCAGTGCGTTGGTGCGCACCCGGGATCCGAACCCGGGTCGCCAGTAGCAGAGCACACGCACTTGACCACTAAGCCATGGGGCTGGCCCCTTATGATTCTTTTCATTTCCATCTGGAAGTATCTACCTTTTAGTGAGGTTCCTGTGATAGCAATCCTGGTTTGGTTATCATGAGAAAAGATAAACTATAAAGTCACATTTTGAACACTAGTATATTCTTAAAATCTATAAATGCTTTAAGCAAAGAGTTAACAATTTCATTACTTGAATATCATTCACATTTCCAGAGAGAAATACGAAATATTCTGATTATATTCTATGTGCTTAGATTGTCTCTAAGTAATAAAAGGACTTGATAAGATTAACTTTTATGGATAAATAATAAACAAACATCACACTACTTGGAGTTCACGAACAACCAGTCAACGAACAGCTCTAAGCACGTATCATACACCAGGAAGGCAGGAGCTAGGCACTGAGGACATGCGGTGAACGAGACAGCCCTCCTCTCACAGAGCGCCAGAAGCTGCACCAGGAACTAACGGCAGGTCTGAGACTGGAGATCAGACCTGCAACTGAACCAGATGCTTTCTCAACTTAAAACATAGAGTGGATCCACAACTCTCTCCTCAGATCACAGATTTTAAGGAGAAAAGCACAGAAAGAAAGAGGACCAGAACTGGACAAAGTAGGAGAAGGAATGGGCACAAAACTATAAATCTGCTCCATGGTCCACAGATGCGTTTTTCTAAAATACAGAGTTTAAGAATCTTCAAAGTATTTATAAACCTCCAGAAGATAACTCACCAATCAGGAGAGACAAACCTCAAAATATTTCTATGAAGGAGACAGGATGCAAAATTAGCCTAGAAGAGTGAGTTTCAAAAACATATTCACCAATTTATTGAATCAAGTAGAATTATTAATGCATTCTTCATCTCAGAGCCTCTTTCTCTGTTTTCTTTCTCGTACACAGCACCTTGAACATTTCAAAGTGTTTGAGGGTGGGAATTTGAGAAAACACAGCATCTCAGACTTGTTTTCAAGGATGCTGGAGACCCAAAGGCCAGAAAGGCCACATGATGAAACAGAAGGACACTGCCTTTGCAGAGAAAGCTGTTGAGATCTGACTGGTATCAGTTCTAAACAACATCCACCAGGGTTCTAAAACCCAAAGGCCACTCAGGGAAAACAATTTCCTACCAAGCCACGTGAATTATTAACGGCGTCTAGCTTAAAGTGAAAAACATATAAACAAAAAATCCCAATTGTAGTTATCTGTGATTAGTACTTGTATCAGAGATAACGTAACAAGAACATAGCTATGTAGGCTTCTACCTAGACACTATGTGGCAGAGTAATGAAAGGGTTTGGGGATGAGGAGAGGAGTATGTAGAGAGGAGAGGGAAGAAAGGAGAGAAGGGTGAAGAAAGAAGCAAAGGAGTAGAGAAAGAAGTAAGGAATAAACAAATTTTTCTGTCTTCTAATAAAGACCTTTAAAATAGTTCAGGAAACCCAGCTTTCACTCTCAGGTTAGGTGTTATTTAAACGAGCTAATACAGCTAGCTGTAAGAAAGCACAGGATACGCCAGACTTTAAATGTAGAGATTGGGAAAATATTAGTAATTGTTGAAACTAGATAAAATAATAATAATTACTGAAACTAGATAGTAGGTGCATGGGAGTCCATTCTGTTCTCACTGCTTTTGTGAACATTAAATATTCCCAAAAGGAAAAAAAAATTTTTAAGTACACTAATAATTCCATTGCTCTGGTTTGGTACCCTCCAAATTTGGTACACAAATGTAATTATGTAACTTGATGTATATACAGGTAACAAGTCAGTCTGATTTGCTGTTGTTTTAAAAAAACCAATTTCTAAAACTTTCTACAAAATTCAAAAATTATATAATCACTAAGATGATGCTTACCTCACACATTCATGAAGAGCCTTGGGCTCATCTGGCTGCACATTCTGAAAAGGAGGATCTTTTTCCACAGACTGTGATGTGGTGTCCTCACACTCAACACTTTTACATGACTGATCTTCTGTTTGTCCAGGAGTCTTAATAACAAACACATTTTTAAAAAAGTTTTACGTTTCACAATGAAATACCCATTTATAAAAGATTTCATTAAAAATTTGTCCAATTTGAGTTCAAGGAAAATGGTAAACATTTCAAAATTATAAAATGATATTTAACAGATGCTTTTTAATGTTTTTTCTTTAGCTATCTTAGAAAATTTCATGAAGCCAGACCTTTTACCTCATCTCAAAGCCCCCATTCTTTTCCTCCCAACCAGAATGCAAGGACCTGCTTGTCTTTTACCCACTGGGGTCTACTTTCTGAATCCTTCTCATCATTGTATCACAACCTAGACCTTGGAAATTATAACAAAAGAAATTCAAATCTCAAATTATGCCAACTTTTACCCTTATCGCAAAGACTAGTTATTATGTAAACAATCTAAAATTTATAACCTTTGTTTTGGGAATTGTATTTTAGTAGGGAGCTTTTTTTTTTTTTTTAATTTTTTTATTTATTTATTTTTTCCCCCAAAGCCCCAGCAGACAGTTGTATGTCACAGATGCACATCTTTCTAGTTGCTGTATGTGGGACGTGGCCTCAGCATGGCTGGAAAAGCGGTGCGTTGGTGCACGCCCAGGATCCGAACCCGAGCCGCCAGCAGCAGAGCACGCGCACTTAACCGCTAAGCCACGGGGCCGGCCCTTAGTAGGGAGTTTTTAACATTTATTCTGCTAAAGACAGTGTTAAAATTTACATATCTAGCTTAGCTAATGTTTTCAAAAGGGAAGTGTAACTTAAACAGCTGCTGAGTGATGCGGAAGGGAAGTCCAAACATGAGGTCGGATGAAGGCAGATGATCCATCAAGTAAATGCTCCAAGTCTGGAGAGCCCAAAGTTAAATGGCTTTATAATTAGCAAAGCCACCAGCTATGAGATGTTGGCCTTAAATTTAATAAACAATGTACACAATTATATAGTGTTGCTGTTTAAGACAGGGGGTGAAAGGAGGCTTATGTACTGGTTTAACAAGAAACTGGAAGGAATCACAGTACTTACATCTCTGTCAACACAGGATTCATTTTCATTCTTTTCTACATTGGCCCCAATATTTTCCTGCCATGTAAAAATTTCTTTTCTTTCAGCAGCTTTACTGACATTTGGCTTTGGCCTCTGCAATCGGCCCCTCATTAGCCGTGAAGGTCTGAAAGCCTTTGGTTGATCATCTTCCTGCAGACAAATTTTTTCACTTGAACTAGAACAATTACGAAGGAATAAAATCGATGGTTATTCTGAAGTCACATACTTGCTTGTTTTCATTATTCCCTTCTCCTACTTATGAATAAGTAAACCATTTGGAATATAAAATAACTCACAAGTGTCCTCAAGAACATCCTCAAAGCTATCATACTTCTACACCTTAACTCTTTGGAACAGACATAATCCTGAAAGCCTGACTATAAAAAAGTATTTTAAAATCAAATTTTCACCACAAAATTAGAAAAATGTATACCTGACAAGCATGTAACACTATTCCCCACTCAGGACACTACTGCGTCACGTACAGCTCCAGGGCCCTGGACACTGATTTCAGCATAAATGTACCATCCAGAACCCACTGGTTCAGATTCATATCGGAGCAAGGCCTATTCTAGATCTCCATTCCAAGTTAAATATTCCCTTTGCAAACCTCTTGCTGTAAGCAAAATTATCCAGAAACATGCATCTTAACCATTAGTTTACCTAACTAGACTTTGTTAAAATCTTGTTAATAAGTTGAGGGAAAAATGTAACTGCTAACTCAGTGGATCCATACTATAATTTATTTCTAAAATATTAAGATAAAGAGCATTATTAAAATGTTTCAACAACACCTATAGTCAAAAATGGACTTAAGGGGCCAGCCCAGGGGCGTAGTGGTTAAGTTTGCGCACTCCACTTCGGTGGCCCGGGGTTTCTAGGCTCGGATCCTGGGCGCAGACCTACTCATCGTTCATCAAGCCATGCTGTGGCAGCGTCCCATATACAAAATGGAAGAAGACGGGCACAGATATTAGCTCAGCGACAATCTGCCTCAGCAAAAAGAGAAGGATTGGCAATGGATGTTACCTCAGAGCCAATTTCCTCACCAAAAAAAAATGGACTTAAGTATACTAGCTGAAAATAAAATTCAGACATTATCAAGTAGAAAACATGTTATTACAACCATTTGTAAGAGTTACTATTTTTATTCTACTTCTTAAATACTTACTTAGATACAGTCTCAGCTTCTGGGTTCTCTCTCTCTGCACTCTCCGTTCCAGAAACATCAAATGTGTTCTTTTTATCCTTTTCCACATGATTCTATAAATTCAATTTTTTACATTTAATCTACTTAACATAAAAATGTTCAAACTTTGTAAAAATAAATGGAAATTAAAACAATGAAATTTATTTTTTTGTATTTCTAATTATAAGGGAGTTTTGAACATTACAAATGCAGATGAGAATATTATAAAACATATAATCTCATATATTACTGATAGAAGCATAAATTGGTATATCCTTTCTGGAAAGCCTTTTGCCAATATGAATCAAGAGCCTTAAAAACGTTCATACTCTTTGGCCCTGTAATACCATTCTAAGACTCTATTCTAAGAAAATATTTAGACAAAGATTTAAGTACAAAGATATACACTGGAACATTATGCAAAATAGCGAACATGGTAAACAGACAAAATATCCAATGATGAGTAAATGATTAAACACATTCAGTTATACCCATTGACAGAATATTATGAAGTCAGCAAAAACCATGTCTTCAAAAGAGGTTTAATGATATGGAAAAATATTTATGAAATGTTAAGTACCAAAGAAGGATATAAAAACTGAATTAATACTACTCCTCAATTTTGTAAAAGAAAAGCTGGAAGGATATACGCTAAAAGGTTGACTGTATCTGGATAATGAAATTACAAGTACTTTTTGTTTCAATTCTTACATGAATCTATATTTTCCCAATTTTCTAGAATTTAAAAACATCTTACAAAATTATAATATAACTATATTATAAAAAGTGTGATGGGGCCAGCCTGGTGGCATAGTGGTTAAGTTTGCAGGGTCCGCTTTGGCGCCCCAGGGTTCACAGGTTCAAATCCTGGGTGCAGACTGACCACCACTCATCAAGCCATGCTGCGGCAGCATCCCACATACAAAATAGAGGAAGATGGGCACAGATGTTAGCTCAGAGCCAATCTTCCTCAGCAAAAAGAGGAAGAGTGGCAACAGATGTTAGCTCAGGGCCAATCTTCCTCACGAAAAAAAGAAAGAAAGAAAGAAAGAAAAGTGTGATAAGATACTTCACATTAGAGAAAAAAAGGTAGACTAACATTTTTAAAAGTATTTTAGCAAAAATAAAAAATTTATAACAATATAATGCTGGCAGGATATAAGGAAACAGGGAACATTCATTTAAATGCGTGTAGCAATGTAAACAGATTCTCTCTCTTTTTTTTTTTTTTTTGCAGAGGAAGATCGAGACTGGGCTAACATCTGTGCCCATCCTCCTCTGCTTTATATGGGACGCTGCCACAGCATGGCTTGACAAGTGGTGCATCGGTGCACGCCCGGGATCCAAACCTGCAATTCCCGGGCCGCCGGGAAGCAGAAGAGCGCACACTTAACTGCTGCGCCACCGGGCCGTCCCCAATAGATTCATTTTTTTTGACTGTTGGTTGGCCAATGCAGAACAAGAACCATAAATATATTTAAAATACTTTGATTCATTAATCCCACCACCTCTGGAAATTTATTCTTTGCCTATTTCCTTAAGAAAGCTCTATTTACAAATTATTTGCTTTTATGTACAAGAGTTAAAAAAAAAAGTGGGAAGAACCTAAATGTCCACCATTAGAGAAATGGTTAGGTAAATTAATAATATGTTAACCTGATGCAACTACTAAAAAGATCAATTAACCCCAAGAGAGTGCAAATGAATAGTTTCAGAGAAAAGTTTTAAGTATTATCTATGTTACGATTAAAATCTATAGAAATGTTTACATACATAAAAAGAGAGAAGTTTATAAAGGAGAAATAGAGGAATGTGAGTGTCTGCATTTAGATGAAAGGGTTGTGGGTTAATTTTATGTATAGCTGGTTTAAAAATATTTTGAATAAAAACTTAATTTAAGTAATTTATTTATTTATTTACGTAAAGAAAAGAGATTTGTCTCTACTTACGATGTCTAAAATGATATCTCCTCAGTTCTAAAGAAAACGCATAAACAGGAGACTAGTAAAACAAATTTAATATTACTTTGTAAACTCTTGTGTCTTTGTTTTAGTATCACTAACATTACTCTGTAATTACAAGCTAAACATTTTTATTTCCAACTATTTAGGAAAAACCTGCATAATTTTAACTTACATAAAGTCTCTTGCTCCATACCTTTTCAACTGGAGTTTCTGGGTGTAAACTCTCGCTCTCTGTATCTGTTTTACCTCGTGAAACAACTGATTTCTTCCCAACTGCTCTTGATAAATTGGGTTTAGGTCTCTGGAGCCGTCCTCTTCCCACTGGTTTAATATTTTCTCTTTGATCAGTTTCCCTAAAAAATTAACATGTAAACTGCACCAACATACAAGCACATTCACACGAGATTCTGGAAAATTCTTTAAAAATCCACTCAGAGGGGCCAGCCCCGTGGCTTAGCGGTTGAGTGCCTGCGCTCCGCTGCTGGCAGCCCGGGTTCGGATCCCGGGTGCACACCGACGCACCACTTGTCCGGCCATGCTGAGCCAGCGTCCCATATACAGCAAGTAGCAGGATGTGGAACTACGACATACAACTATCTACTGGGGCTTTGGGGAGAAAAATGGAAAAAAAAGGAGGAGGATAGGCAATAGATGTGAGCTCAGGGCTGACCTTCCTCACCAAAAAAAAAAAAAAAAAAAAAAATCCACTCAGAGCCAGAAAATACTCCTTTAAGCCTACTTACAGGAAGATTAGCAAAGAAAACTGAAAAAGAAGAGCAGTGAGTGGCTAACGAACTTGTTCTATCCCATGTTAAAAATGTGCTAGTCAGCATGAACCCTAAAACACTGCGGTGCTGATGTGAATTAACACACAAATGCAGCAAAAGAAAATGGAGAGGATGACGCCAAAAGACACATGATTTTAGCATATAATAAAGGCAGCATTTCAAAACAGTGAGGATAAGACGAAATACAAAATAATCTATTTTTAAAAATAAATATTGAACTAAATAGATGTTGATAGGAAAACTGGAAAATTGGGGAATAAAACAAAATTAGCTCCACTCTTTGCACGGTCCTCACAGTATATTCCAACTGGACGAAAGATTTAATGAAACCACAGAGAAAACACAGATGGATTCTTCTATAACCCTGAGGTGGGGTAAGCCTTTCTATAATTGGATTAAAAGTTCATAAGCCATAAAAGAAAAAAAATTGAGAAATTTGACAACATAATCAAAAACTTTTACTTGGCCAAAACATGGTTAAGTCAGAAGTCAAACTACAAACCAAGAAAGCATGTTTTACAACTCATATCACAAGGCTAACCTCCCTAAAATACACAGAGCTCCTACAAAACAATACCATCAACAAGTCATTTAAAAACCAGACAAAGGATATGGAGAACTCACAATAAACAAAATAAAAATAGGTTTTAAATGTGAAGAGATACTCATCTTCACTCTCAATAAGAAAAGTACAAAGTAAACGTAGACAGAGAGTGTGAGTGAGAGCAATTGTGACAAGACATTAAGAATCCAGAGAGGGCCGGCCCCGTGGCTTAGCGGTTAAGTGCACACGCTGCGCTACTGGCAGCCCAGGTTCAGATCCCGGGCGCACACTGACGCACCGCTTCTCCGGCCATGCTGAGGCCGCGTCCCACATACAGCAACTAGAAGGATGTGCAACTATGACATACAACTATCTACTGGGGCTTTGAGGAAAAAAAAAAAAACGAGGAGGATTGGCAATAGATGTTAGCTCAGAGCCGGTCTTCCTCAGCAAAAAGAGGAGGATTAGCACGGATGTTAGCTCAGGGCTGATCTTCCTCACAAAAAAAAAAGAATCCAGAGAAGGGCCGGCCCCGTGACGTAGCGGTTAAGTGCACGCGCTCTGCTGCTGGTGGCCCGGCGTTCAGATCCCGGGCGCCCACTGATGCACCACTTGTCAAGCCATGCTGTGGCGGTGTCCCATATAAACTGGAGGAAGATGAGCACAGATGTTAGCCCAGGGCCAGTCTTCCTCAGCAAAAAAAAGGGGGATGATTGGCGTGGACGTTAGCTCAGGGCTGCTCTTCCTTACAAAAAAAAAAAAAAAGAATCCAGAGAATCTAAAGGGAAGTATATACAGATGTCCATTGTTCTATTTTTTTGACTTTTCTTTAGGTTAGAAAACTTTAAAATAAGAAATGGAAGTAAAAAAATTAAAATATTACATATCCCTGCCAGAAAAGGAGCAGTGGGGTGGAGAAACTATACTGAGCTATTATTTTATAACCTATTAAGACTGGCAAAACTCTGAGTTAATGACATCGTTTGTTGGGGAGGGAGACCGGTGCTTTCTCATGTCGTGGGTGGAATAATATAAACTAGCATAACTCCTATGGAGAGCACTCTGGCAGTATCTATCAAAATCATAAATGTATAAATGTACACACACACATATATATCCTTTGAGCAAGAAATTCCATTTTTAGGAACTTACCCTACACATATTCTTGCACATAGATGAAAACATGGAGATACAAGATTATAAGCGTTGTTTGTAAAAACAACCTATATAGCCATCAATAGGGCACTGATAACATAAACTGATTTATCCATACAAGAGAACACTATGCAGCTATGAAAAGAATATGGAAGGTCTTTACGTAAAGATATGAAGATGTAAGACCAAAAAATTGCAAAATGGTATGTACAGTGTGTTCCGTTAGGTTTTTAAAAAGAGTTAAAAAACAAAGAATATATATTTCTATTAGCTTTAATGTAGTTTTTAAGTCTCTGAAAGAATCTAAGAAACGAATAACACTAGTTACTTGTTAGAGTGAACAGGGACACGGTAGGAGGGTTACTTTACTCTGCACCTCCTTGTACTTTTGGATGCCTGAACCCTAAGAATATATTGCCTATTCCAAAGACGCATTTAAATTTTTATTTAAAAAAATGTTTGATTCTTGATGTGACTATACTTCACTGAAAATAAAAAAAAAATTGTAAACTGAACAGCTTTTAAGCCCATATGAGGAGTTATGAGCAAGACAAGAAGGAAATCTGAATTTTTGAGATATCTCTTCAAAGGGAGATTCTATGGTGCTTTTATTTTGTTTTTAGTGAAGATATTAATTTAACCAGTATCTGCATACTAGAAAATGTAATATCTTTAAAGTCATCAATATCAAAATCTACCACTTTGACAAGAGGCATGAAAAATAACTCAAACCAAGTAAAACTAAAATCTCATAGCAAATATTTAGGCTTCTAAATTATTTTAGAATTTCATAAGTTACCACTTTGCTAAAACTCATGTCACCGTAATACATCAGATATGAAAGAGAATCTTTCTGTAACAAAATATAAAGTGAAAAACCTTGCCGTCACACTCAGACCACAGAACAATAACATACTAAATGGTCTACAGGGCCCTCCTAATCCTTAAAGGAAGCAGCATCATTATCACTTCTAAAATGATAAGAAATTATTGAAATTTTTAAAATAAATTTAAAAATCCTACCACGTAAAATACTTACAGTGATTTATTTTTTAGGTCATCAGTTCTCCCTTCTGTACAACTGCTCTCAGCATTATGCACCTCACACAGTGCTCTCATTCCCACCTCTGATAAAGGCAAACCTAAAGTGCTTGATCCTGAAGTCTCAGTTGCTACTGACGTGGCATCTTGTTGACTACGGAGGAAATGAAAACATATCAGGGGGAAAAGAATTCCTAGTAATACATATTTTATACTAGTTATTTAAAAGATTTTTAGGGGCTAGCCTGGTGGCGTAGTGGTTAAGTTCCCGTGCTCCGCTTTGGCAGCCCAGAGTTCACGGGTTTGGATCCTGGGTGCAGACCTACACACCACTCATCAAGCCATGCTGTGGCAGTGTTTCATATACAAAATAGAGGAAGACTAGCACAGATGTTAGCTCAGGGACAATCTTCCTCAAGCAAAAAAGAGGAAGACTGGCAACAGATGTTAGCACAGGGCTTATCTTCCTCACCAAAAAAAGAAAAAGGTTTTAAAAAATATACAAAACCAATACTTTGGAAGATGATCCTTCATACTATGGAATAATTGAAATGGATATTTTGGCTTTTCTATGATCCTTCTTGCACCATGTTGCTAAAAATTGTTCCTTCAGAGAAAGTAGCAGCCACAGATTACAAGCTTGGGAAAGTGTTCAAGAAGTCACAAAATAAAAAACTCTTAATTATATGGGGTTCACAAATCAAATGTATGTGTGAAATCATACCAATATTTAGGAATTATCTTTCATTAAAATTTTACACAGGCAGTCCTTGCTTTGCATGGTACTGTGTTAACCAAAAGCCGTGTAAATCAAGAACACAGTTCCACTGTGCACAAGCTGCCATTAACACTGTACTATGCAGAGAGGACTGCTGTATTATGAAGCGTTTCAACTAAAAATAATACAAATGATGGCTATGAACTAACTAGCACCCACTTTCAACACATATTCACATTTAGCTATACTTTTTTTTTGCTCATTTTTTCTACTGGGTGCTTATCTTTCCCCAACTGATCAGTAAGAGCTCTTTATGTATTCTTTTTTGGTTAGATGTTACACATAAAATCTCCTAATCAGGGAGATTAGGCCTGGTGGCATAGTGGTTGAGTTTGCACACTCTGCTTTGGCCGTCTAGGGTTTGTGGGTTTGGATCCCAGGCGTGGACATACACACCACTCATCAAGCCTCGCTGTGGTGGCATCCCACATATAAAATAGAGGAAGATTGGCACAGTTGTTAGCTCAGGGCCAATCTTCCTCACCAAAAAAAAAAAAAAATATCTTCCCAATCAGTAGCTTGCCTTTCACTTTCTTTATGGAGACTTTTGTCAACAGAAGTATTTAATTTTACTGCAAATTTATTAATTTTATCTTTTCTGTGTGTGTATGAGGAAGATCAGCCCTGAGCTAACATTCATGCCAATCCTCCTCTTTTTTTGCTGAGGAAGACTGGCCCTGGGTTAACATCCGTGCTCATCTTCCTCCACTTTATATGGGACGCCGCCACAGCATGGCCTGAGTGGTGTTGCATCCGTGTGCTCCTGGGATCCGAATCCAGGCCACCAGCAGCAGGGAGCACACACTTAACCGCTACGCCACAGGGCTGGCCCCTAATTTTATCTTTTATTATTTTTTTTTTTTGGTTACCGGAAAATAAATTTTTATTTGTTTATTGCAGTAACATTGGTTTATAACATTGCAAAAATTTCAGGTGTACATCATTGTACTTCTATTTCTGCATGGACTACATCATGCTCACCACCAAAATACCAATTACAACCCATCACCACACACGTACCGAATCATCCCTTTCACCCTCCTCCCTCCCCCCCTCCCCTCCGGTAACCACCAATCCAATCTCTGTCCCTATGTAATTTTATCTTTTAAAGTTTGTGCTTTTTATGCCTTAAGAAATCCTCGATGTCACAAAGATATTTTCCTACATTTTCTTCTGAAAGTTTTAAAGATTTGCTTTAATCTATCAGGATGTTAGCATGCAGGGTGACATAGGAGTCTAATATTGTATTTTTCATATGTCAGCACCTTCTAATGAATCATTAGTTCAATCTTTGCCCACTAATTTCTAATGCTACCTCTGCCATGTATCAGATCCTAAGTCCCTCTTCCCAGACTCGACATTCAGTTGCGCTGAGTCCACCTGTCTATTCCTGCACCAGTACCACACTGCTTTAACTACTCTAGCTTTGCAGTAAGTCTGAACACATTTCCTCTCCAGAGTCGTTTTTCCAAATTGTCTTTTACCATTCATGACCCTTTGTCCTTGTGTACATAACAATTTTAGAATCAGCTTGCTGTTTTACAAAACTAGTTAGTTGGAATTTTAACAGTCATTACAGGGTTGTTTTCTCCCTGTCATCAGTATTGTTTTGTGTATAGTTTATGAAATAAGTCGTATCTCTGAAGTCACAATTTACATGTCCGTCACCTAGCAAGTTAAGAATCACAAGTCCAGGGCTCAGCTTCAAAGAAATTATTAACCTTCTGAATTGTATGAATAAATTGGCACATATACATATGTATATTTTTCTACATGAGAATAAAGAGCTCTCATCAAATTTTTCAGAGGACAGACATATAGACGAATGGAACAGAACACACAGTTCAGAAATAAACCCACACATATATGATCAAATGATCCTTGACAGGGAGCCAAAACTACACAATAGGGAAAGGACAGTCTCTTCAACAACTGGTGCCAGGAAAGCTGGACCCCCACATGCAAAACAATGAAACTAGACCTTTATCTTACACCAGACACAAAAATAAACTCAAAATGGATTAAAGACTTAAAGGTAACATCTTAAACTGTAAAACTCCTAGAGGAAAACATAGGAGGAAAGCTTCATAATAGTGGTATTGGCAACGATTTCTTGGCTATGACTCCAAAAAGCACGAGAAACAAAAGCAAAAACAGACAAGTGGGACTACATCAAACTGAAATGCTTCTACACAGCAAAGGAAACCATCAACAGAGTCAAAAGGCAACCTACAGAATGGGAGAAAATATTTGCAAACCATATATCTGGTAAGGGCTTAATATCTAAAATATAAAAGGAACTCCTACAGCTCAATAGAAAAAAAAAAAACTCAACTAAAAAACGGGAAAAGGGGGCTGGCCCCGTGGTTTGGTGGTTGGGTGTGTGCGCTCCGCTACTGGCGGCCCAGGTTCGGATCCCTGGCGCTCACTGACGCACCGCTTCCCCGGCCATGCTGGGGCCGTGTCCCACGTGCAGCAGCTAGAAGGACGTGCAGTTATGACATACAACTATCTACTGGGGCTTTGGGGGGAAAAATAAATAAATAAATAAAATCATATTAAAAAAAAAAAAAAACGGGAAAAGGACATGAACAAACACTTCTCCAAAGAAGACATACAAATGGCCAACAGGTACATGTAAAGATGCTTGACATCATTAGGGAAATGCAAATCAAAACCATGAGGTATCATCTCACATCCATTAGGACAGCCATTATAAAAAAAAACAAAAAACAGACAATAACAATCGTTGGCAAGGACGTGGAGAAACTGGAATCCTTGTGCCCTACTGGTGGGAATGTAAAATGGTACAGCCACTATGGAAAACAGTATGAAGCTGCCTCAAAAAATTAAAAATAGAACTATCATAGGATCTAGCAATCCCTCTTCTGGGTATTTATCCAGAAGAACTGAAAACAGTATCTCAAAGAGATATCTGCAATCCCATGTTTATTGCAGCATTATTCACAATAGCCAAGAGATGGAAACAACCTAAATGTCCACTGACAGATGAATGAATAAAAAAATCTGATATATACATATAAGGGAATATCACTCAACCATAAAAAAGGAAGGAAAGCCTGTCATATACAACAACACCGATGGACCTTGCAGGCATCATGTTAAGCGAACTAAGTCAGACAGAGCAAGCCAAATACCACATGATTTCACTCATATGTGGAAGATAAAAAAAAAAAAACACACCACCAAACAAACACACAGACATAGAGAATATTTACCAGAGGCGGAAGGTGAGAGGGAGAAGGGCAAAAGTGGTAATAGGGCACATGTGTATGGAGACAGATGGCAATTAGACTTTGGGTGGTGAACATGATATGTCATTTACACAGAAATCCAAATATAATGATGTACACCTGAAATTTATATAGTGTTATAAACCAATGTTACCTCAATAAAAATTAATTAAAAAAAGAAGGAAATCCTGTCATATGCTACAACATGGATGTTGTAACACTGAAAACATTATGCTAGGTGAAATAAGCCAATCACAGAGGGACAAATATTGCAGGACTCCACCTACATGAGGGTGTAAAGTAATCGAGCTCACAGCAACACCAAGTAGAACGGTGGCTGCCAGGGGCTGAGGGGAAGGAGGAATAAGGAGCCGAAGATCAATGGATATTGAGTTTCAGTCATGCAATACGAAGTTCTAGAGATGTGCTGTTCAACACTGTGCTTACAGTTAATAACACGGTACTGTACACTTACAAAATCTGTTAGGAGAGTGGGTTTCATGTTACGTGTTTTTTAACCACAATTTAAACAATGACAACAAAAAACTCAGACAGCAGGATACATCAAATTCAAACTGCTGAAAACCAAAGATAAAGAGAATATTTTTACAGAAAATGATAAACCCATGCGAACACCAACCACAGCGAGCTGCAGTGGCAGAGCCAGCATGAGAACAAAGGGTGACACCAGAACGATCCCACGCAAACGATAAAGCGTGATTCACCAAAAAGATGCCACAAAGCTAGGTACATGTGTACCTAACGAGAGCTTCAAAACAGATGAAGAAAACCTCACAGAATTGAAAAGAGAAATGGGCCAACTCACAATTACAGTTGGGGACTTCACACTCCTCTCTCAGTAATCGACAGAAGACGTAGACAAAGTCAGGAAAGAGACAGAAAATACCTCGAGGAAAGGACAGGCTCAGTTTCCTCCTCATCCTTTTCACCGGAGGATAAACCCACAACCTCATCTACGTTCTGTGTGCAGGGCAGCTTCTGTTCCGTATTGCCTTCATCTTCGTTTATCTCAGGCCTTGAAGACTGACGTTTATCTATGAATACAGGATGCATGTTAATCCAAAAAATTATAGCAAAAACATCTATTTTTTAAAGCATAAAGGAATTCACATATAAAACACTGTCTTTTCCTATAAATTATTAATCCATGCAACATTCAAGTTCCTATATGCAAGGCATTAATAAGCATTAATGAAAACCCAATCAACTTACAACTGTGTTTTGAGGATCAGCCCAAAATTTTCTGGGCAGTTCGCAGCATCTTCCTCTCATCTTGTTTACATTTTAAGTGGTTAAACTGACTTGTTTTCTATATCTAGTCAGGAAACTAGACGTGTACTTGGCTATACTTCTGCTTAAACATTAGTAACAAGTAACAGCTATAATTTACTGAGTACTTACTAAGTGACAGAAACTCTAAGCCCATCAGATGAATATCTCATTTAATATTCACAACCATCCTATAAAAGGTATTAATATTAACCTCAGCACAGAGAAAAAGAACCTGAGTTTAAAGATCTTAAGTGATTTGCCCAAGGTCATATTTAGCAAATAAGAGTTAAAATCTAAACCCAGGTCTGTTTGATTTCCAAAGCCCAATTTCTTAATCATTGAGCTATTCTGTTTTATATGTAATATCTTTAATAGTAAGCCGCAAAAGAGCGTAATATTGTGATGTCTATAAATCATACTATGCCAGCTACCAGGATTCATTTATTAGAATTATACTGACGGAAAAAAAAATTATATTGGTGAAGCTCAACTACATATAATGTAAATTCTAAAGAAAGGCTGTTCTGGTCCACTACTATCTTTTTCTCCTCTCTTTATTTGACCATCTGCTTTTAGTAATCTAAAGATGAACTCTTAAGAGACCAAGGCTTCCCTAAACTCTTAGCCCCTGTCCCCTAGTAACTCATAAGTGTCAATACGTCTGCATTTTAAGGGAGTTTAAAAAAATGGGAGGAACACTTATTTCAGTAACTCTTTTATAGAAATAACAACTTATTGTGGTTCATAGAGGTACTCTGAAGAGACAGAACATGAAAACCTCTGATTTATTAACACACACAAGCAACAGACATCAAACTATATACCTGTGACTTCTAATCACTGTTAATGGGGGTACGTAGGAGGTAATACATCTTAGAGAAAAACAAGAGAGAAAAATATCTCCGTTTCATTTTTTTTTTTACAATAAACTTTTTTTTCTTTAAATTAAAAATAAAAGGGTTTAACACATGAATACAGAACCAATTAATGAACATTATTAATTGCTACTATCCAGAACAAAGACATTTAAGTTATATACCATACTACTGTACATATCTTCTCAAGTAATACGGGGCTATTAAAACACATAAGAAACTTACTTTTGTGCTTTTCTCCTTTAGAAGGGCCTGGTTGAACAGTGGCGTTTCCTGAAAGATTTTTTACTTCCTGTTTACCAACTTCATCCTGATTCTTCCTTCTCCTTTTCTTTTGATTTAAGTTTGGTTCTAATGCAATCTGCTCTGAATCCTGTTCTGACAAAGTCAGAGGCTGTTGTTCTTCTTCAACTGTCTGAGCATCCTTTTGAGATCCTTCTGTATCTGGAATACTAGTGCTCACAGACTCATCTGGATCATCATTCACTCCTTCACTGGCAACTTTTTTTGCTGAAAATAAGAGAAATGGTTATCAATATATGAACAACCTACAGAGAAATTCTTAAAGGTAGAGAAGATAAATACTCAAAGTAGTATTGAATAGTAGTATTTTTATGAACAAAAATATGAAGACAACCTGGGGCCAGCCCGGTGGCCTAGTGGTTAAGTTCAGCACACTCCGCTTCGGCGGTCTGGGTTCGGTTCCTGGGTGGGGACCTACACCACTCGCCGATGGCCATGCTGTGGCAGTGACCCACATACAAAAAATAGAGGAAGACTGGCAACAGATATTAGCTCAGGGCGAATCTCCCTCAAGCAAAAAGAGGAGGACTGGCGACAGATGTTAGCTCAGGGTGAATCTTCCTCAGGAAATAAAAAAAAAAAAATTGATGGCAATCTAACATGTCTGATAAAGAACAACTAAATGAGTTATAATACATTTATGCTATAAAAATCTATGCAGCAAATAATAATGAGGTAGGGTTATATGTAGTAACGTAAAAGATTTCAAAAAATATTGTTGCAGGGGCTGGCCCGGTGGCACAGTGGTTACGTTCGCATGCTCCAATTTGGTGGCCCAGAGTTTGAGGATTCGGATCCCAGGCACAGAGCTATGCACCACTTATCAAGCCATGCTGCGGCAGGTGTCCCACATATAAAGTGGTGGAAGATGGGTGTGGATGTTAGCCAAGGGCCAATCTTCCTCAGCAAAAACAGGAGGACTGGCAACAGATGTTAGCTCAGGGCTAGTCTTCCTCAGCAAAAAAAAAAATATATATATATATGTATTGTTGCATAATAAAGGTCAAGTTGCACAACAATATATATAGTATGAACTCATTTTTATTAAGCAAAAACAATTACATATACTCTAAAATACACACACATACATAGGCATAGAAAAGAGTTAAGTAATAGTTATCCCTAGGAAATCTGAAGAATTTGATTTGAGGGCAGGGTAGGAGAGAGAGTTCAAGAATTTTATTTTCTGTATCATTTGTTTTTCAATCAACAATCTTTTTTATTTTTTTGAGGAAGATTATCCCTGAGCGAACATCCGTTGCCAATCCTCCTCCTTTTGCTGAGGAAGACTGGCTCTGGGCTAACATCCATGCTCATCTTCCTTTACTTTATATGTGGGATGCTGCCACAGCATGGTTTGATAGGCGGTGCACAGGTCCACGCCCGGAATCTGAGCCTGCAAACCCCAAGCCACCAAAGCGGAGTGTACACACTTAACCACTACACCACTGGGCCAGCCTCCAATGAACAATCTTTTTAACAAATATTTTTAAACAATTTCTAATGCCCTTTCTATGAAGGCATATCAATAGTCAACTATATCAAAAGATAAAAACAAATTAAATTTAAAAAACCAAAATACAGAGATCATCACGGAAACTGCAGCCAAACCAAAAGCAAACTTAACTTCACAACAATAGTTGATCAGACATCATCCCTAAAAACATCTAACCTTAAAAAAATAATAAAATTCAATGTTATTTACTTTTGTTAAAAAAAGTCAAAACAAGATTTTAAAACTGAGAAAATAACACGATTTATTCTCTATCAAAACAATAATTAGCAATTTTTAAATTCTGAGACTTGCAATAATACATCTGAAAAGTTCTCACACTAAATAAGATACGGTGAGTCACCTGTGCTATCGCTTGTAACACGATAATCATAAGATTAATACATCTATTTTAGGGGCCAGCCCTGTGGCGTAGCAGTTAAGTGCTCCACTGCTGGCAGCCCAGGTTCGGACCCTGGGCGCGCACCGATGCACCGCTTGTCAGGCCATGCTGTGGCGGCGTCCCATATAGAAGTGGAGTAAGATGGGGACAGATGTTATCCCAGGGACACTCTTCCTCAGCATAAAAAAAAGACGAGGACTGGCATGGATGTTAGTTCCGAGCTGATCTTCCTCACAAAAAAAAAAAATATATATATATGTATTTTTTAGTCTTCTAGGGCTACATACAGTCAGAATGAAATAACTTTGCAGTTATTGACACTACTTTCAAAAAGATATAGGCACCACACTCCAGAAAAGGCATTTTACACTGGCTCTGTGTAGAAGGGAGTTACCACAGCAGGCCTGACTGCCGTCCTCTGAAGGCCTGCCTACAAGGTTTGCACTGGTCTGTGCCTGAAACTCGGGGTGGGGAGAGTTCCCACCAGCCTAACTGACAAAAGTGGCTCACTGTGCCTAACTTGTTTGTACAAACAATGTGGTTTATGCTGAACAACTGCCTTCCTTCTGGGAGTCTCAAATTCTGGTACATGCCAGCTAGAGGGTGTCTACATGACCAGCCTCCAGTAAAAACTCTGGGTGCTGGGTTTCTAACAAACTTCCCTGGTAAACAACTTTTTACACATCTCGTCACAACTAGGTGAGGGGAATTAAGCACATGCTGCATGACTCCACAGGGAGAGGACTCCGGAAGCCTGCACGTGGCTTCCCCTCAACTTGGACTCGTGTGCATTTTTCCCTCTGCTGATTTTGTTCTGCATTCTCTCACTGTAATAAATCTCAGCTGTTAGCACAACGATATGCTAAATCCTATGAGTCCTCCTGGCAAATCACCGAACCTGGGGGTGGTCTTGGGGAACCCCCAACAAAGGCTCTCACAGTCTGGGTTTGAGTCTTGCCTCTGCCACTGCTAACACTGTGAGACCTTAGGAAAAAGTGACTTAGGATCTGCAGGGCTATTTCTGGGTGATGAAAACAAACGGAAAGGGGCTGGGATGTGGACTGGCTGACACATACAGTTCCCTGTAGTTCCAAGATTCTTTACATTATGCAACTATAGCTAAACAATGTCCTCATAGATCCCAGTTCAAACAGTTAAGAAAATATAAGCCTAAAAATAGAAACACCTAAACCATTTCTACCTGGTACAAGTTGACATTAACCCTCAGAAATAAGCTATGCTCGAACAACACAATTTAGTCACAAGCCCAAAGTATCAGACTTCCATATTTCTTAAGTATTAGAAATTTGTCCGAGATTTGTTTTACAGAGGAAAATGATAATAAGTAACCAAACATGACAATCCAAAATTCCGAAGCTCTTTTATCAGCTACAACTATGCTCTAGATACAAGAAAGATGTCAAACAACCCAATCGTGCCAATTGTAAAATTTTAAAGGGAGCTGCTGTTTTGGGTCAGATAACCGGAAAACTGAAGAAAAATCACCTCCCTCCCACTGCATGACTGATGATCTCAACTACCTGACCTACACAAAGACTTGAGGGACAAAACTGCAAGTCTATTACTATTAAGTAAAATAACACACTTTCTTTTAAAATAAATACCTTTTACATTTTTTCGTGGTTTAGAGGATTTCTTCTCCTTTAAACTCTGATTTTTAACGGATTTTTGTTTTCTTTTCTCTTCTTCAGCAAGAACTTTCTGAAGCAAATGAGCAAAAAAATCGAAGTCAAAAGGGCGCTTTTCCTCTGTTTAAAAAAAAAGAAAAAAAAACTTCAAGTTTTTGGTTTTAAAAAAGGAAAAGAACTTTCGAGTTTTTATTTTTTTAAGTATCATAATATCAAAAACAAATAGGCTTTATCAGTAGGAGAATGGATAAACAACTCTAATCACTGTAGAACAGTCCACAATAGAACACCACTGAGGGATAAAAAGGAACAAACTATTTTAGTTAAAAAGAAGAAAAGAAGTACTGATACAAGCAATAATATAGGTGAATCTCAAAAACATGTTAAGGGAAAGAAGCCAGACACAAAAGAGTACATACTGTATGATTCCATGAATAAGACATTCCAGAACAAGCTGAACTGATCTATGATGATTCAAATGAAAATAGGGGTAGCCCTGGGTCAGAAGAGCAGTGGAGACTGACCAGGAGGGGAAACAAGGGAGGGAGAAAACCTTCCACATCTTGCTTTGGGTGGTGGTTCCACGGGTACATCTTTGCCAAAACTCAGACTACAATTTACAGGATGAGTACATTATAAACCTACTTTTCAACAAGGCTGGGGTGACTAAGGAGCCCTCTGAACCTATACACCACCAGATGCCCACTCTTTATCACAACCCTCTCCCTATTAACTCCACTCTTCCAAATAGCAGCAAAGATGGAAGCAAATGAACGCTGATCAGGACCTCTCTCATGAAATACCCACCACAGCACTCCATCAGAAGAGCAAGCACTCCATCAGAAGAGCAATCCGTGAGGGACAAACCCACACAGCAGTTAAACCCCTGCCTAAGCTCTGCGTCTAAGGACACAGTGAATGTAGAGAAAATGGTGTTCTATACATAAGCCCCAAGATTGGTTTGATTATAATATGATTACAAGACGGCCTTAGAGAAAAGGTATATACCAAAACAAAAATAACCTAGCCTCAGGAAACCAAGCCCAAACCTGGGATTCCTGAAGGTCCTGTTTTACCCGGACCCAGCCTTTATCTGTCCCGACCTTCCACAACAATAATTCTGAAAAACACAGCACTAAAATAATCCATAACGGTGCTCAGAGGAATTCAAAATATAAGTTTTAAAAAGCACCATTTGGATTTTAATTTTTTTCCCACTACAAAGCACCAAAATCAGTGAATTTTAACGGTATCTATTATAATGGTTTTAACAATAGCTCCACACCCTATCAAGACCGTTTACAGATTTACAAATTCTTTTCTGATTATAACTCATTAAACATAATGAAAAGTTTCAGGACCACTTCTCTAAAATGGAAAGGGTTGAGGACCACAATATTCCAGATCTCCCAGGCGCCATTCCTGGAAGTGGTTTCCCTGAGGACCCAACACAATCTCAGGTGTGGTGTCTGCTCATAAAATAAACATACTTGCTACACAACCTAAGTCCTCTCTTTAGACTTTTTTTCTAAGGTTAGCACTAGGGCAAAAGGCATAGAATACATTTATTAATCAAGAAATGTTGCTAATTATCTTCCAAACAATGTAGGAACTACTTTATTTTTTTTTTCTTTTGTGAGGAAGATCAGCCCGGAGCTAACATCTGATGCCAATCTTCTTTTTTTTTTTTAACTGAGGAAGACTGGCCCTGAGCTAAAATCCATAGCCATCTTCCTCTACTTTATATGCGACACCGCCACAGCATGACTTGACAAGCGGTGCGTAGGTGCACACCCAGGATCCGAACCTGGGAACCCCAGGCCACCGCAGTGGAGCACACGCACTTAACCGCTGGACCACCGGGCTGGACCTGTAGAAGCTACTTTAAACAGTACTACATTTAATTCTGTTTTTCTTTACAGATCCCTTGATGTCTTTCTCTGAACTTAAAAAGTTAAAATGTTAATTTTAATGAGGCTATTAGAAGCTGAAAGGTTCCTTCATTCCTTCAAATAAAGTCTAAATCTAAACGTCATCTCTTCAGACAGAACTTCCCTGACCGCTCAATCTAAACATCCATCCCCTAACTCCCGCTTTTTCCTTCTTCTTAGAAATTAATCACTCTCTGAAATCATCATGCTTACCAACTATATCCCTTCCCCCACCCAATTAGACTTAAGGATCTAAATGCAGGATTCTCATCTAGCCTGTTCCCCACTATATCCTCAACGCCTACACCAGTGACTAGCAGGCAGCAGGTGGGCGGTACTATTGACTGAATGACTGACTGACGGCTGGAAGGCCTCATCTACAACATAATATCTTCCAGAAACAATTGACTCCTTCTTGAATGCAGCTCCCTCAGAATAAAGCGCATTCAGAAATGGTATCTTCAGCCCATCTGTAACCTCTTGGATCAGAACTCTGCTTACTTGCTTCTTGATGTTTTAGCTAATCCCTTGCTTACAGATCTGTATCAGCTGCCACACCTGCACCGCTAAAGGGAAACATGTCCAGTCTTATTCTTCCTATGACAATATAGTACAAAACAAATCTAAAACACAATGGAACCAAAGACAAAAGATTGGTCATATTTTAGGATCTCCAAATGATACACTGTAAAAGAAGTCTTAATACTTACGGAATGCTTTGTCTATTCTCCATCCATTTGTTTTCTCTTCACGTTTAAATTTATTCTGTTAACAAAACAAAAAACCCTATAGTAATTTTCTTCCATTAAACAAGTGAAGATTTTGTTTAAGAAAAAAGCAACAATAAGCATTAAACTCAAAGTCTTATAACAACATCTGATTCTCTAATAGGTTAAATGTCTTTGCCTATAGGCAAGTTACTTAAACCTCTGGCTTTTTAAAAATAGAGATGAAAGATTTATACTAAGCTTCCTGATGCTCCTTAGGATCAACAGTAAGAATCAGCAATGGAAGCTGGATTTACAGAGGACAGAAAAACATAAAGTCAACTAGCATGGAAACAGATCAAACTGATCATCGATTAAGCCAAGCCATATTAACTCTTTAAAAACGAATACGGGGCCAGCCCCGTGGCTTAGCGGTTAAGTGCGCGTGCTCCGCTGCTGGCGGCCCGGGTTCGGATCCCGGGCACGCACTGACGCACCGCTTCTCCGGCCATGCTGAGGTCGCGTCCCACGTACAGCAACTAGAAGGACGTGCAGCTATGACATACAACTATCTACTGGGGCTTTGGGGGTAAAAAAATAAATAAATAAAATTATTAAAAAAAAAAACGAATACAGTCACATCAAGTCAAACCTCTTACATTAGTATTCTAACATGTTTTTCATGGCTTGGAGGGGAGACTGAAAAGAAACAACTAAGCAAAACTGTTAAGCAGACCAAGCTTATCTTTGGAAACTTCTTTGTATTTGGGGACATTTCCTCATGCTTTTCTGGGCACCTATGATCCGATTAACTACATTAAGATGGAGACAGTTAACGGTTTAAGGCTCAATGCACCCTAAGGCCACCAGGAAGTCCCAGGGCATAAGTCTGTGTCTGAGCACGTCTAACCACGCACACACATCCAGGGGGAGAACAATCCGCCAGTCTCTCCCTTCTACAGATCAGTGGTCTAAAACTTTATTAAAAAAAGAAAAATAAAACTTTTTATTGAAAAAAATAGAGAAAATCACAGAAGACAAAGGACCTGCTTCATGGCCCCCGTCTTCCCTCTGAAAGAACCAAACTACTGACCCAACTGTCAAAGCAATTACTCTCTTGCACTTCCTGTTCATCACTCAAAACTTCATCCTCAGACTCGATAGTTTAGCCTTCAAATTTTTTAAAAACTTAATATGACTTTAACATCTTTTAATCTAGAGTTACCCCTCTTTTCCATTCTTTATTTTTCCTTATAAAACTTATTACCAAGTAACAGAAAAGTTTTCAATGATGATCATCCTTTTCTCTTAAAAGATCATATTACTCTTTAAACATCTTCTCAAAAGTTACCTCCATAATAAGTGACAGGCTATAATCACTAAATTAAACATCCTGAGAGAAATGCCAATAGGCTTTGGGCATTATTCTGTTCTAAAACATTGCTACATCCTGTTTTACCTAATTGGGAATATAATTCAGAACATTAAAAACTTTTTTGAAGGCTAGCCCTTGTGGCGTAGCGGTTAAGCGCATGCGCTCCACTGCTGGCAGCCCAAGTTCAGATCCCGGGCGCACACCGATGCACCACTTGTCAGGCCATGCTGTGGTGGCGACCCATATAACATGGAGAAAGATAGGCACAGATATTATCCCAGGGCCAGTCATCCTCAGCAAAAAAATAAAAAAAGAGGAGGATTGGCATGGATGTTAGCTCAGGGCTGATCTTCCTCACAAAAAAAAAAAAACTTTTTTGAAGAATGTATTGATATTAGTTATTGATTTCATAGGCAAGAACCACTGCAGGGCAAATTCCATGATCATAAAATAAATTCCATAATTTCCACCTCTGGCCCCAACAAAGTAACTGGTTATGAGCTTGTTACACACGTTCAACGCCATCATAAATAACTTTAACACTGAACAAAACAAATGCATCAACTATTTTCAAGCACTGGACAATAGGCAAAGGAAGACTACAATCCCACAATCCCAGAGAGAAGGGAAGCACACAAGATGTACCAACCTTCACTCTGGCTCTTTGCCTGAGCTAAATTTCCTAACCAACAAAAGGGAGATAGAGGCCACCCAGAGCACAAAAAGTCCCACTGAGATGAGGAGGGAGAGAATCTTTAGGGACAGGGCTCTAGAGAGAAGAGAGCTATTCAAAGGGAAGCCTCACGAGCCTGGGGGAAGTACCCCCTAAGCCCTTGGTCTACATCTGGGTTGCATATGCCCAGAGCACGAGGCCTAGTGGAGAACAGCTACTACAGGGATGAGAGCAGAAGAAAGACACCAGAAGTCACATAACACAGCAGACGACAGAGTTCTAGCCTACACGAATGGAAAGACTTGTTAACACCCAGACGTGCAGCTCAAACACCAAAAAGGGCACTACTTAGAGATAAGGACCACATCTCAGGCAGCCTTTCTCAATCGGGGTTCTAGCATGAGAATTAAGCCCTAATGCCCTAAGGCATCCCCTATGTGTAATGAATTACCTTCTATGCACCTAGAATGGTACTAATAGGACCATCCTTGGAGAACTTAGAAAACAGTAAACTCAAATTACTTCCTGTGGTTCAGATGAGAAACCTAGAGTAAGGACCAGCCCAGATCTGCCTTAACAAAGCCTAAAACCAAGACTTGACAGAAATGAAGAGAGATGGCAGTGTATTAACTGCCTTCTAGAACAAAACTCACACTCTTTAAAGAAAAAAAACCATAATCCAGACACCATACACACATCATCCACTATGGCAGCATGCAATAATACTAATAATAAACCCACAAGACATGAGAAAAGATAGAAAAATGTGATGCACAATCAAGGAAATAAAAAGAAAGTCAACAGTTACAGACCCCAACAAGACCCAGATGTTGAAATTAGCAGACAAGAAAGTTAAAGCATCTGTTATAAATATGTTCAAGGATTAAAGGAAAATACGGAATGAACCCATAAAAAATCTCAGCAGAGGAACAGAAACTAAGAAAAATAACTAAGTGGAAATTACAGAAATGAAAAATATATCAGAAATGAAACATTCACTGAAGAGACTTAACAGCAGATTGAGGCTAGCAGATGACAGGATTAGTGAACTTGTAAGCATGGTAATAGAGACTAACCAAACAAAAATAGAAAAAAAAGATTGGAAAAAAAATGAACAGAGCTTTAGTAACCTGTAGTAGAAGGTCATACAGAGTAACACATGTAAGTGGAGTCCCCGAAGGAGAAATCAAAGCAGAAAACATATTAAAAAGAAGCTACCCCTAGGCAAATCATAATCATACTGCTGAACACCAAAGTTAGAGAATAAAGTCTTGAAAACAGCCACAGAAAAACAACTCAACACATACAGGAGAAGAATGATATGAATAATGGCTGACTTGCATCAGAAACACTGGAGGCCGGTGGACAATGGAATGATATTTTTAAGAAACTGAAAGGAAAAACTGTCAAACCAGAATTGTATATCCAGCAAAAATATCCATCCAAAATGAGACTGAAATAAAGACTTTCAGATAAATGAAAGCTGAGAGAATTTTTCAACAACAGATCTGCCGTTCAGACCAACAAGGAATGAAAAGCATCAAAAACTGTAACCACGTGCCTGAACAGTAAAGACTAGTTTTCTTTTTCCACTCAATTTCCTCTAAAGACCAAAGACTCTAAGCTAAAATAAGTTCACTGTAAGGGGGGTGTACAAGGCAGCAGTAAAATACACAGCAGCACTAAGGACGGAGGGTGAACAGAATCACACTTGTAGGAGGTTATTATCTGCAAAGTACGAATTATAAAGAGTAAAAAGGCACGATAAAGAAAATAAAACGTAATACTAAAAAGTATCTAATTAACCGAAAAGAAGGCAGGAAAAGATGAATAAAAAAGATGGGATAAATGGAAAATAGTGAGATAGTAGACTTAAACCCAGCCATATCAATTATTACATTAAATGTAAATGGGGCCGGCCCCATGGCTTAGCGGTTAACTGCACGCACTCCGACGCTGGCAGCCCGGGTTCGGATCCCGGGCACGCACCCATGCACCGCTTCTCCGGCCATGCTGAGGCCGCGTCCCACATACAGCAACTAGAAGGATGTGCAGCTATGACATACAACTATCTACTGGGGCTTTGGGGGAAAAAATAAATAAATAAATAAAATTATAAATGTAAATGAACTGTTACTACATAAAATGTAAAACAAACATTTTGTTTTATTTTTATCAAAGGTGAACATAAGAATATGATGAACAGTTCCTCATCTCTTGCAGAAATGCAATATATAATAAAATTAAATTAAAAGGCAGAGTGTCAGAATGGATAAAAAAGCATAATCCAAATGCAAACCAAAACCACAGTGAGATATCACTTCACTCCTGTCACAATGGCTATTACCAAAAAGACAGGAAGTAACAACGTTGGAGAGGATGTGGAGAAAAGGGAGCCCTCATATGGTGCTGGTGGGAAGGTAAACTGGCACAGCCACTATGGAAAAGTTGGGAGGTTCCTCAAAAAATTAAAAATAGAACTACCATATGATCCAGCAATTCCACTTCTGGGTATTTGTCCAAAGGAAATGAATACACTAATTCAAAAAGATATCTGTACCCCCTATTCATTGCAGCATTATTTACAATAGTCAAGACATAGAAACAACCTAAGTGTCCAGTGACTAATGAATGGATAAAGAAAATTTGGTGTGTATACACACACACACAGGAATACTATTCAGTCATAAAAAACAATGAAATCTTGCCACTTGAGAAAACATGGATGGACCTTGAGGACATTATGCTAAGGAAATAAGACAGCGAAAGAGAAATACCATATGACCTCTCTTATATGTAGAATCTAAAAACAATAAACAAAAAAACAAGCTCATAGATTGGTGGTTGCCAGACACAGGAGGCTGGGAATGGGAGAAATGGGTGAAGGGGGTCAAAAGGTAAGCAAATTAAAAAAACAAAAGAAATCTTAACCCTCAATGTGATGGTATTAGGAGGTGGGGCCTTTGGTGGCAATTAGGTGACGAGCACCGAGTCCTCAGAAATGGGATTGGTGCTCTTATAAAAGGGACCCCAGTGAGCTCTTAACCTCTTTCTGCCATGGTAAGATACAATGAGAACTCCGCAACCCAGAAGAGGGCCCTCCCCAGAACCTGACTATGCTGGCACCCTGTGCTTGGACTTCCAGCCTTGAGAGCTGTGAGAAATAAATTTCTGTTGTTTATAAAACAAAAAAAAGAAAGAAAATTACAAACCAATATCCCTCATGAAGAAAGATACAAAAAACCCTCAAGAAAACATAATAAAATTCAGCAATATATAAAAAGAATTATACAGTATGACTAAATGGGATTTAACCCAGGAATACAAGGTTGGTTCAAAAATCAAGGTAATTCACTAGTCCATTTTCACTTTTCTACGATTTGTCCAAAGACCTGCTGGAACCACACTAAACTTTTAGGGGAAGAATCTAAATGATTTTTTTTTTTTTTTTGCTGAGGAAGATTTGCCCTGAGCTAACATCCGTCGCCAATCTTCCTCTTTTTCTTTTTTCTTTATGTGAGCCACCGCCACAGCATGGCCACTAACAGATGAGTCGTGTAGGTCCATGTCCAGGAACTCCCAGGCTGCCAAAGCAGAGCTCGCTGAACTTAACCACTAGGCCACCTGGGTTGGCCCTAAATGATTTTTGAGAGAAATGGGTCTAGTTACAAATTTATCATTAATTACTCAGATCTGGGTGCTCTCCAAGACAATCAATTTCTAGCCTTCACAGAACTTGAACATTTTGTTCTCCTTATATCAAGTATCAACATTAGAAAAAGGAACATAAAGAATATAAACAATTCCTCATCCTCTGCAGAAACATAATAACCATTACACTGTACAATGGTCCCCAGGCAATTGATCCATGCCTGGTCTAGTGGGAAAAAAAAAACCTATCTTTCCTAATGGTCCCTCTAATTCATGACGGAAAAAGCCCATGGTGGACAAGAGCTCACTGAGAGCTGGAAATGCATTACAGCAACACAGCGTGCACTCAAACACACTCCAACGCAGGAAGCTCGTAAGGATGCTTCTCAGCAGAGGGAACTATAAAACAGAGAAAGCTCATCCTTTCAGGCATATTAAAGCACTAACTGACATCACTGCTGTTGTTAATAGTGACACTGGTTGTCCTCACAGTTAAGGTGGAGTAGAAAAGCAATGTTTAGATCGGACAATGAGAACTATGTAACTTAGCATGCTTCTCTTTATGCCTTCCTAGGAAATTCAGAAATATATGTTGTGTCCAAAAAGCTACCCTTAACCCAAATATTCCGCTACATTTATCTTTCTTTTCATTATTTAACTCTTCTTTTATCTTAGTTTCAGTGGCTTTATTGACACTCCCTCAAATCCATCTTAGGAGTGGGCAAGATATAAATAAGAAAATATAATACTCAAGTTAAGGAGACTGTACTCATACTAGAATTGAGAAATATTACTTTTTGAGCTATAAAGAGGGACAGATGTACCAAAACACACTAGTGAAAAAGGATGGACTGAAATTTAAATCAAAGGTTAAAAACACAGTATTAGTAATTTTTGGTCTCTTTCCAATCAACAAATGTAACGCATTTACTTTACCTTAATTTCTATCCTTGCTCTGTGAGGAAAAAGCTGTCCAATCATAGAAAAGTCAGTTCCTACCATGCTGATGGCTAAAAAAAACATATCTGTTTCTGTAAAAATAAAAGATTTAGAAAGACTGAAGATTAATCTTAATATTCAGAGGAAAAAAAATTTACATAAGCAAATAGTTTGAGTTAAAAATAAATTTGACAGTACTTAATAGTTTTTTTATTAAAATCCAGTAAATCTTTAGTCATAGATGTACGTCTGTCTACATATACATACACATATTTCAATTTTAGTGCCAAGAACCTCTTAAATCTAAAAACACCTTCTTTAAACTTGTATGTAGAAACACGGTATTAGAAAATTTGCATGCTGATACCAAAGCAGCTGGAATAAAAACAAAAAACAGAAACAAAAAACCACATTCTGCCTATCTGGTCTCAAAGTGCCCTGAAAAAAACTGTTAGTCATAGCCAGTACAATGCTACTGTTATGTAAGCAACTAAGATGTGCTAAGTAGTATGTGAAAGAAAGTAACTGGAAAAATACACCAGAAACTGTTAATGGAAGTAACTTCAAGAGAATAGGATTGGGGAAGTCAGAGAAGGGAAATACAGAATCTTTCTTTTCACTCTATATTATTCTGTTGTGTTTGAATTTTTCCCCAAAACAAACTGCATTATTTTTATAATAAAAAGTAAGTAATATGCAACAGCATGCAATAGGTATTATATACTTTTTTAACAGCATAAATTTTACCTTTTAGAAACTATCACATAATACCATCTGAAGCAGAACATTATTATGAGCATTAGAAATATTGTTAATTTTTCACAGAGAAATATTCCAGCCAAAATGACCATAATGCTAATTCCTAAAAAGATTTCTAAAATAAAGTCAGAGATATCATTCCATGGCAGGGGGCAGGAGGAGGTGCCCACAAATTCAAGCAGAGAGGAAACAACATTGTAGTTTGCACTTTATTTACTTAGGGTAGACATGGTTTAATTCAGGAACAGAGAAAACAATTCACTTCATTTCAAATAAATAACCTACACAATTTAAAATGAAAATTACTTACCTTTATTTGACCAAGGTTTAGAGTAATAGCTTTTCCTAAAGCTGGAATATGTAGTTGTAGAACCACGCTCAAATATGGGATCATTTTCCTCAACAACACAGGGGCCTTTTGTCCTTAAAACTTCTACAGTTAAACTGAAAGAAACACGTTTTTAAATAAATTCACATTAAAAACAAGTAAGGAAACAAATAGTAAATGAGATTTGAGTAGTTACATTTGAAATATACCGTGGCAGAAGTCATATCAAAAGTATAATAATGTACATTTGAGGTATGCATATTTTCCAAAAATAAGCTAGTTTTCACTTAAAATGTGATTGCCAGGGAGTAAAAAATGCCAACTTTTTTTTCAAAATCCTTAACAGCAATATAAAATTCACAAAATATCTTTGGGCCATCTAAAAAATTATTTGTTTTATGGTCTTCTGCATGTCTCCTATATTTAGTATACATATTATCTTATAGTGCTAGACACAATAGGGGATACTGAAAAACATAAGCATTTTATATTAAAGTTTTACATTCCTGCAAAGCAATGAAATACGCTCTTAACTATCTAATGACCAGTAAAATTATCACAAAATAATGGAAAACAACATGTAAAAGCAATTATTATTGACAGTATTACATTTATGGTTAATTATCATAAAATTTATATGCTATAAAATGATTTTTTACTAATTAAACTGCCAGAAGACTTTCCATCCCTCTTTTTTATTTACTTACTATTTTATCATCTTTCTTAAAAAATACACTTTGGAAAGACAACAAATTCCACAATGCCAAATGTGAGAAATTTAATGTTATAACTGAGAAATTAAACCAGAAAGTGAATTAATGTTTCATTGCATTTTCATTAGTTACCACCACACAAGAACATGGTATTGGTTAATAATATGCAAACTTGAATACTGACTTCAAGACAGAGTCAATCTTTAAAATCTATCCTCGGTGAAGGACCGCACATGATTAGTTCAATAGCTCATCCCAATTACCAGTAAAGTTAGTAACAACGATGGTAGGTTAACGGATGATAGGTCAACAGTACCATCTTCTCAGACAATGCACAGTATTATAAACATTGCTAAAAAATTAAAAATGAACCTAACCCACCTTTCTATTTACAACATCCATTATGCAAACATAAACATCAGAATCTAAGTGACAACGACAGATATGGAAACTCAATCTCTCTCATTAGACAAAGCATGTTTGTTCTCACAAAACCATAATCTCTCTCTCTTTTTTTAAACTTACCTTTCTTCATCCAAAATAATAGAACCATCTTCTGCCACCTTTACTCGAGGAACCAGTAATGGCCCTTCGTCCACCTCTTCCTCTACTTGGTCATCATCTCCAGCATCAGGAGTACTCTTACCTTCTTGCCTGCCAAATAGAAAGATATGTTAACTCACATATGACAAGTGTTCCCTTGATACTATGAACTTCCAAAATAAAATACTGCAAATTCAACTTTCTATTTCCAACTTGCTCTATAACCTAATTGAAAATACTATGTGCTGTGCTGTTCACGACATGGTTATAAGATTTTCTCAAATTTTATCTGGTAGTATTTAATAAGAAGGCTTTATTCTCTTCGAAAATAAAAAGAAAGAAATGCTCCTCTTTTCTGTCTGAATAGAGTATCACAGTAAACCATCCAGTTATTATGGAATTAACAAAAATAACCCTTACAGCTATATAGCATTAGTTTCCAGATACCTTTATTAACTCTTCAGAATAACCCTTGGGGGTTAGGACTTTCACACTCATGTGAGGCTTGGAGAAGATAACTTCTGCTCTAAACTACACAACAGTAAGGGTAGACAAAGAAGCCAAACAGTTTTCCAAATAATGACTCCAAATCCCATATACTTTCCATTCAATTACATTATCTCCTTAAGGTTTTGGAACTCCTAAAGTTCTGCTTTAAAACAACAGAGATTCTAAGCAAAACAGTGATCATTACTTAATAATCCTTTATGTAACAACCAGAAAAATCCCAATGTTTCTGCTAATTTTCCACAATCCCCCATCTTGAATTACAAGGCTATATTCCTAAGAGGTCTCTTGGAGGAATTTCTTGGGAGTAAGCTAACATAAGACAGCACAACATGGAAGGCAACAGGGAGTTTGTACAAAAAACAGACTCCCTAGTGGCATCAAAACTATACCTATCGCAGGACAGCTTACACAGAATGCTAAGAGGAAGGAGAAAGAAAAAAGGAAGATATATACATGTTTGCTGGGACAGACACAGACTAGAACTACAACGATACATTAAGAAATTGGTAACATTTGTTGCCTCCAGGGAGAGGAACTAGAGGGCAGAAAAACAGACCTGGAAGACTCTTCTCAAGATACTTTTGCTCTTTTTGAATTTTGTACCATGGGACTATATCATTATTCTAACATAAAACAAAACCCTTTTTAATTCTAAAAGTTTTAATTTAAAATCATAACATTGGCCATTTGTATATGTAATACACAAATAGTGTGGTCTTTCATATTGATTTAAATCAGGCAGTAACTTTTATTCTTGTTAGTGATTCTATTTAAAAATTCCTATCACATGTAATTTGACTATAATAGGAAGCATCATTTGATTTCATTTTAAAAAAAATGTACCCATAACAGAATATATTCAAAAAAGAATAAGACGAGATGCTTACTCTCTTGTCTGGACTGGTGTCAATGATTTTTCATTTTTCTTTTCTTGCTCCAGTGAAGAACTATTAAACACAAATAACAGAGTACTTTTTAATAAATAATTAATTTAAATTTTATGATCTACTATAACACTGCTATTAATGACGGTGTGGTCCAACAGTCCATTTTTCAGTCAAAAACTTGTGTCATCAAGTATAAATAATTTGTTAGGCCCTAAGCAGGGAATGCTCTCCCCGTCTCATTCCTCAGGGAAGGAAGGCTCCCAGTCCTGCAGCAGGAAGCAACTCAGGGGCTCATCTCCAACTCCTAGATGTCAAACTCAAAACCTAGGTTTCTGGCCCATCCTTCAACTAGGCCAAAGACCTAGTGAACCTGAAAAACGCTACAGAGGAAATGTGCACTATTCCTACATCCACCTGCTAAACCACCAAGGACACAACAAGGAGGAGATTTATCATCAACTCCCTGCCCCCTGAGGCTCACTTTGATTAAAGAAGCTTTGTTCTGGGGCCGGGCCCGTGGCTTAGCGGTTAAGTGCACGTGCTCCGCTGCTGGCAGCCAGGGTTCGGATCCCGGGCGCGAACCAATGCACCGCTTCTCCGGCCATGCTGAGGCCTCGTCCCACATACAGCAACTAGAAGGATGTGCAGCTATGACATACAACTATCTACTGGGGCTTTGGGGGGAAAAAAAAAGGAGGAGGATTGGCAGTAGATGTTAGCTCAGAGCCGGTCTTCCTCAGCAAAAAGAGGAGGATTAGCACGGATGTTAGCTCAGGGCTGATCTTCCTCACACACACAAAAAATAAATAAAGAAGCTGTGTCCTCAGGCCTGGCCCCATGGCAAGTGGTTAAAATTCTGTGCACTCTGCTCTGGTGGCCCAGGTTCGTGGGTTCGGGTCCCAGGCGTGGGCCTGCTCCACTCGCCAGCCATGCTGTGGCAGAGTCCCACATGCAAAAAAATAGAGGAGGATTGGCACAGATGTTAGCTCAGGGCTAATCTTCCTCAGGCAAAAAAAGGAGGAGGATTGGCAATGGATGTTAGTTCAGGGCGAATCTTCCTCAGCAAAAAAAAAAAAAAAAAAAAAGCAGCAGCAGCAGCTTTGCTCTTGGAGGGTTTGTTAATAAATGCACTGTATTTAACGAGGAGGCATGGCATAAAAATGAGATCACCCCTTTCATTTTTATTTATTTATTTACCCCCAAAGCCCCAGTAGATAGTTGTATGTCACAGTTGCACATCCTTCTAGTTGCTGTATGTGGGACGCGGCCTCAGCATGGCCGGAGAAGCGGTGCCTCAGTGCACGCCCGGGATCCAAACCCGGGCCGCCAGCAGCGGAGCGCGTGCACTTAACCGCTAAGCCACGGGGCTGACCCAAGATCACCCCTTTAAATCAAGTTATAGTTAAAAGAAACAGAAATTGCAGTCTTGATTAGAGAAAAGCTGTTTAGTTGGTGTTACCACATCTTGGTAACATAACAAAGGAAACCTGTTTTTAATCTCAGAGGTAAAGGGCATCATTCACCATCCCAAGAAAGCAGTTACTTGAAATACCACTCTCTTGTATCATAAAATTCTATCTAAAAGGACATCATATATGCTATAAATTTTGTAAACATGCTTTTGGAAAACAAGAAACTGTACTCTAAAAGTGATACTTAAATCACTACATACTCAAAGAAAAACAAAATAAAGTTTACTTACGTCATTGGATTGTTATCTGGCAGGTAATATATGAAGTCTCTCATAGTCATTTTTGAACGATCTGGTGGCCTCTGATTTTCATTTATGGCACACTTGGTTTTCCATTGCTTCTAGATACACAAACACAGACACAGATCCACTTTTATTTTATAAATATAGAATTTCAGATGTACTACATTCGAATATAGCCCACTGATGCATTCAAGTGCCTGAATGTTATTCCTACCACAATTATGCCTAATTTTAGGAAAAATTTTATAAACTGAATATTAAAAGGTTGCAGCACATTAAGGAATTTTAAAAACTAACGTGACTGGGACTGGATAAAAGCTCAATGTATAAAATTATGCTTTATAAAAAAAATAAAAATAAAAAATAAAATCATGCTTACTGATGCCTTCTAACTACAATAGTTTACTGAGAATTTATAAATACACAGCTTTTATTTACCTTGTGGTGAATCAGAATTCTGTGTATTTTATAAAACTCTTGAAGCAAATGTTTAATTTTTAATTTCCCAAAAGAAATCTAATTAAGCAGACACTATAAAACATAGACCATTTTTAGAGGCTTAGATTTTAGATATGGATTCAAATTCCATATCCTCCACTGATGTTTGACACAAAGCAAATAACCTCTCTGAGCTTGTTTCTTCCTGTGTAAAATAGTGATATCTACTTCACATAATTGAGAGAATTAAATAAGATAATGAATATAAAGCACCAAGCTAAATGATTTCCTCAAGTAAAAAAAAAAGGAGCATTCTATAATTAATAAAAGCTGACATTTGTCAGGCCTTACTATTTGCCAGACAGTAGTCTAAATGTGTTTTACGTGTATTAACTCATCCAGTCTTCACAACCCTCCAACGAGGTAGATAGTATCATCGGTCCTATTTTACAGATGAAAAAGTAGACATAGAAAGATTAATTAAATTTCTCAAGGTTACATTGTAAGGGACTAATCTAAGATTCAAACCTTAAGTATCTAATTCCAGAGCTTGCATGCTTCACTACTCTTACCTTGTCCTCTCAGAAAACTAATCCATCTTCAAGAGTACAAAGAACACAGACTCTCCTATATGCATACAGGCAAATTCTTCCCATTTATAATTTTCCATATTGTCAACTTAAAAAACATTACCAAATCATTTTGCTCAACAGTCCTTGTCTTAATTCAAATGATATAACTCACGTCACTTGGACATCTTCACAAAAAATGTGATTGAAGGTTTATTTTATAAATATGCTTGTGTGTGTGTGCGCACGCGCGTGTGTGTGTATAAAACTTCTATTTGTGGCCTTCACCAAAAACAATGAAAGATATAAACTAATAAAATATATAAAAATTAATATCGTGGAAAAAATTGCTTAAGTCCACAGAGCTTCTTAATCATTCTGTTAACAAAAGGGGATATTCTATTAACATGACGGAGGTTATTTAGTTTTGTTCCCTTTCAAAATGCTACAGATGCTTATTTTTCCTCCCAATGATGCTTGACTAACATAAAAACAGAAATCTACCAGGCAACAACCAAAAATTCTGATTTTTCTCCCTTACCTTCTCTTTTCGCAATTCTTCTTTTAACATTTCTCTCAGTTTCTGGGCTTTATATATTCGATATCTGTCTGAGCATGGCTGTTTCTCTTTCGTTGGAACAGAGTTTGGCTGTGGAACTGCTTGATTAACTGGTATCTCCAATGGATGAGGTTCTGAAGGAACGCTGACACTAGGCTTAACCAGAGTAGGAGTACTTGATATTCGCTTTCTTCTCTGTGAAACAGTAGGGGAACATTTACTGGGTTCTTCAACATCATTCTCACCATCAGGCTTTTCATCACTGTTAAAATTAAAAAAGAGAAAAAAAAAGGCACCACAGGTCTTCTTTTAAATATTCTAGTTTTAAAAATTAGTCTGGTAAAAATCTAAAATAGTCAAGTCTTATTAAAAAATCAATGACTTGAGAAATATGTTAATTATGACAGAGGTTGCAATAAAAATTTTGTTCAGTATATCTTTTTAACAGATATGTAAACTCTAATGAAGATTGTTGATCTTTTTTCAAACTTCAAGTCCCTAAGCACATGAGAACACATAATGTTATGCTCATGCCAGGTCCTTCAAAAAAAAAAACAACCAAAATCTAAGACACAAAACAAAGCTCAATTAGCCTAATTTGAATCACTAGATAACTGAGAGTTGGATTTTTTTAAATTAAGTTTGTAATCCACACTGACATTACCCTAAACTGATCTAAATTATTGGCATTTTACTTTAAATTATCAACCTGAGATCAGTCAAATCAAACATACAAAACTTCAAACCTCTGAAATATTTGTATTGCAGATTTGAAGATATACATTTAGCTACATTAAACAAACAAAATTGTTTGAGGGAGAAATCATTTATCTTTTGTCAGGTATCACTCTACTTATACAGCTATCAAACTCTTCACTCAAAAAAGTTCTCAGTCATTCCAAAATTACATATTAGGTACAGTTCAGATTGGACATAAATATTTCAGGAATGGCCTGAAAGCAAATTAAGTCAAGAAGAGAGAGTGTATGAGTTAAGAATTAAAAACAGTCTCTTTGGGGGCCGGTTCGGTGGCGTAGCGGTTAAATTCGTGTGCTCTTCTTTGGAGGCCCAGGGTTCACAGGTTCTGATCCCGGGTGCGCACCAATGCACCGCTTATCAAGCCATGCCGTGGCAGCGTCCCATATAAAGTAGAGGAAGATGGGGCCGGCCCCATGGCTTGGCGGTTAAGCGTGCGCGCTCCGCTGCTGGCGGCTTGGGTTCAGATCCCGAGCACACACCGCTTCTCCCGCCATGCTGAGGCCGCGTCCCACGTACAGCAACTAGAAGGATGTGCAGCTATGACATACAACTATCTACTGGGGCTTTGGGGGGAAAATAAATACATGAATAAAATCTTTAAAGTAGAGGAAGATGGGCACGGATGTCAGCCCAGGGCCAATCTTCCTCACCAAAAAAAAAAAAATCTCTTTTTTCATATGTTATGATTAGTTTTGTGTAAAAGTGGAAAATGCCTAAACCTACAGAATAACCTTTCCAAAGTCTCCAATTTAAATTCTTATCTCAGCCCTTATGTGATACATACACCATTTGCATTTCACCCAGCTATGCTGAATGCATAAGAACAGAACACACACCTTGTAGATTTTTACAACTAGCAAAGACCCACAAAAAAGAGAGAACATATGATAAAAAACAAACTTTACTCCCTAAATGTCAACCCTAAGAAAAAAATTAAACATCCTTGAGCTTAAATGTCTCAAGACTACAAACTCTGAATAATTTATTAAATTATCAATCATGCACTCATACGTAGTAAACAGGATCCCTGTGAACTTTATTAACGGTGACTGGTATTTCTATCTGCATCTCCATTTTTGGGAGAAATGTTGAAACAAACTCATGCAAGAAACTTGCACATCACTAAGCATCACTACACTAGCAAAATAACACCCTACACCCCGCACTTGTTCAGACCAACAGAGGAAGTTGAGCCAAAAAGAAAGAAATAAAAATTTCACCTTCCTGTCAGAGCATAAACAGAACTGATAACATCTCACTCTTATTTAATAGGGTTGGTTTTTATTGGTTTCCTCACATACATAGTACAGAAACCGAGGCAGGCCATTATTGCCCAACACGTCTCTACTTTGCTCCATCATCTTTATTTTAAACAAATAGCAGGGGCCAGACCAGTGGCGCAAGCGGTTAAGTGCGGCTCTCCACTGCGGGGCCCAAGGTTCGCCGGTTCGGATCCCGGGTGCACACCAACGCACCGCTTGTCAAGCCATGCTGTGCCAGCGTCCCATATAAAGTAGAGGAAGATGGGCACAGATGTTAGCCCAGGGCCAGTCTTCCTCAGCAAAAAGAGGAGGATTGGCAGATATTAGCACAGGGCTGATCTCCTCACACACACACACACAAAAACAAATAACTCTTTGTAGGCAACTACTCTGCCATGTCCTGTGCAACACATTTTACATGAGTTTTCTCTAATCTCCACAATAACTCTCCAAAGCAGGTAACATTATCCCCATTTCACAGATGAGCAAATTCTACCCGGGGAAAGTCTACTAAACTGTTAAGTAAAGGACTCCTAAACCCAAATGTGGAACACGACACATGCTTTTCCGTGAAAACATGGTCACCGTAGTTAAAGGGGCACACCTCAAACGAAGGCAAGTCACCAGACCTCCTTCTCGTTGACTTAATCAGCAGATCCAAAGCAACACTGGTCTTGTTTTAAAAATCAATGCTCTTAAAATTAAAAAACTCCTTACCCCCGCAAAGTACTCCCGAAGAACTACGGTAACCTAAACTCTCTGATGAACAGCACCACGTGCAGCTACTCCTCACTTCAAGACTACTACACCTGGGTTCCTCCCACCACCACCTGAAGACCTGCTGCCCTCCAGGAAAACCTACAGACCGGAACAAACTCCCCCTTGGCCACACCCTGTGGCCAGAAGGACACACCGCAGTCGGGAGTGGGTTCGCCGGGCCTCCGCTGGAGGCTCAGAGCGAGCGCGCGTGTGCTCCTCGGGCACAGCTCATCAGCGCAGCTTCGCGGCGAGAGGCACGGAGAGGCGGGGCAGAGGAGACGCTCCCCCTGCAGGCTTACCTGCTCCTGGGAGCCTTTTCTTGGGGCTGCGGCGCCCCGAGCCCCGCCGGGGGCACATCTGCGGGCTCCGCCGGCTTCGCGGCCGCGTCCGGCTCCGGCGGCCGGGGAGGCTCCTGTCCGCGCTGGGCAGCGGGGGCGGCGGGGCCCCTGGCGCCAGCCCCGGGCCTGACGTTCGGCTTCACGCTGAGCCGTGCCCTTCGGAACATGGCGGAGCCCGCGGGCCGGGGCGGCCCCGCGGCCGCTCTCAGCCCCGAGCCCCAGCCGCTGCCCCGAGAGCGGGTTACGAACGGCGCCCGTCCCACACAGCCACGCCACCAGCCCGGCGGGCAGCGACGGCAGCTCCACGCCCCCGCCGCCTCTTCTTCATGACCCTGCTACGCTAAGAGCCCGGCTCCCGACACTTGCTCCCCCGCCCTCAGAGGGCGCGGGACTGACGCGTCACCAGCCAGCGCCGCTGAGTGACGTCAGACGCACAGCGCCCGGCGCCATGGTAACTGTCAAACTTCGGAGCCCGGGATACCCGGGAAGCGGGAAGGGAGGCGCGGGCCGGCGGGCTCTCCCTCCAGGCGTCCTTGGGAGTGGTTGCGAAGACCGGACGCGGGGAGTCACCCCTCGGCCCAAACCCTTACGGGACTACGAAAATGCTGCCGACTTTGTTCACGAGCACCTCCCCAGGCCTTAAAAATTCTGAATGGAGTAGGACATGGATTAGAAACGCAGGTGTGAAGAAGCCGGTGATAGTTACCTCCTAGGAGGGGAACTGGGTTTCTGGAAACCATGTCGGGGAGGAAGGCCATTCACTGTATATCCTTGTGTACCTTTTAGTGTGAGTGTATTACCTGCTCAAGAATTATTATACTTAAAGCTTGTAAATTAACGGGAGCGCTCTTAATCTGCTTCAGGAAGTAGCAGTACAGCAATAAGGCGTTCTGGGTTGGGGAGGAAAAAATACAACAAACAAATGAACAAGATAATTTAAGAATGTATGCCATGAAAGAAATTTAAAGGGTAATATGACAGAGATTAATGGGAGGCTGGCTTACTTTAGGTGGGGTGGTTAGGGAAGGCCTCTATGATGAGAGGAGAAATGGGCAGAGATGACGTTGGCTCTACAGAGTATGGCATTGAACCTGCAATACAAATCCCCTGACTCATGGCAATACAAATGCCTGACTCCTTCTTGGAAGGAGAAGAGGATTCTACAAGAACATCCTGCTACATTAATAACAAAAAGTCAAAGGAATAAAATCCTGAACTGATTGAAGAGATTGCTATGTCATCCAGAAGGAGAAAGAGAGGCAAGTGCTTTTGAGAGTAGGAAGGCAAGGCTCACAGCACAGAAGAGAGAAGAGATACCTCTAAGACTTGGGAAGAAAATAGAGGTGTGTGGGTTCTGTAGGCTCCCTCCAGTACTCTGGGGATGGAGGACCTCAGAGACACCTAAACAAGCCTAGAACTCAACACAGAAGCCCCTGCTGAAGATGTCTCAGGAATCTTGGAGCCACTGCCAGGACCATATAGCATTGGACAGCATAATCTGGTATAAACTGAAGACACAAGGCCTTTCCCCAAATGTTCTGTTCCACCTCAGAGTCTAGGGAATTCCCACAATTCTGTAGGTAAAGAAGTCAATAATGACTAAGATTTAATTTCCCATTAATAAAGAGATGGGAACAAAGTCAGACTTAATTTTGTTATTAAATATAAAGTCATAAGATATTTATTACACACCCGAATTTGTGGAATAAATTCTTAATGGCATCACAGTAATTTTAAAAGTCTCCGGTTTTCTCTGGCAGACACACCCAACATTTCTTGTGTACATGGTGTACATCATGTGTATCCCTACACCTCAAAAACTGTATTTTCAGCTGCAAAGAAAAAGCTCAATTAGATGGTAAATGAAGACCACATACAGAAACAACTCTCACTTACCTTCCAATCCCAAATTCCTTCCCTCCCTTCCTCTGTAGATGATCTCCTTATCTCTGTAAAGAGCCTGGCCAGAAAATCAATCTTTTCCCGCTGTTCAAGTTACTCCAGAAGAGGTTGTCGAAGTAGAAACAGACACCTGGCCTGTAAGCAGTATTGAGCAGGTGGGCCAGGGCGGGGGGAGAGTGATAAGCATGCAAGGCTCTCTGAGGTTGGAAGAATAATGACAATGACAGCTAACATATTGAGTGCTACGTATGCTGGCACTTAGTACTTCACATATATTAATTCAATTAATTTAGGAGGTATAATCAATGAAGGAGGTACAATTACTTCCCAATTTTTCTGGTAAGGAAGCTTTAATGCAAGGAAATAACATACCCAAGTTCACACAGCTACTCATTGGTAGAGCTGGGCTTTCAACCCAGACATTCGATCTTGAGAGCCCTGCGTCTTCACCACTTTCTCCTACCTTCTCTAAAATAGGCGATGTTTATAAGGTAAAATAAAAATTGTCAAAGCTTGGTCATATATACTTGAGGGTCCATTATAGTATTTTCTATACTTTTGTACCTGTTTGAAATCTTCCAAAATAAAAGCCTTAAAAAAATAGGGTAATTTTAGGGTGTCCAGACTAACGCCACAGATTTCTCAGTCTTTAATAATTAACGGAATAGATGAAGAAAATAAGTATCAACCAAATGAACCGTCAAGCATCTTTACACGTCTGTTTCCGGCGGCGGCAGCTGCTCCGCAGAGTTTACGTGGGTTCCCAGGTGTGGAAATCAATGCAAGAAGCCGCAACTAAACTGGGCCGGGCCGGCCTGCAGGGGGAGCTCTCACCCCATCACACCGTCCATGACGCCAGCCAGGAAGAGACCCAGGCTCGCATCTTCCCCAGGAAGTACAGCCACTTTACTGCTGAAGGAAGATTTCTCTCTCCGCCTGGCAACAGCCCAGACAATGAGAAGCCATTGTCGCCCTGGACTGATACTTTCCCCGGATGGGCTTTCCTTTAAAACAGCCCCCCTCTCCCTTGTTTTCTATAAAACCAGCTCCGCTCCTTTATGCTCTGGATTTGAGTATGGTTCGCCCTTGCACACACATCCTGGGTTGTAATTCTTTGAGATACTCCTGAATAAACTCGTTTTGAGCCTCTTCAAGTTAAGGTAGGCTTTTGTGGGTGTTCTGACCACGTGCCGCCTGCATCCCCCACCATCCTCTCCCCATCTCACAACCCAAGCAGGAGCCATCCCCTAGAGCTCCTCACGTCCTGTCACCGCGACGAGGCCCTGGGGTAAGACGGGAGCAGCCCCGGTGGACGTGAATCTCCCCTCTACCGGACCTCCCTGTTAGGCCAGTCGCTCTGGTCTCATCTCCCCTTCCCTGAAACGACAACCACAAAGCCCACCCAGCAGGGTGGAGCGAGAACAAGGAAGGAAAGTGTGCCAAGGCCTTCGCGGAGTTAACCCTCCCCCTGTTCTGACCCTTCCTCCCCTTCCCGCCTCTGCAAGGGGCTGAAGGAAGCACGCTAACGTTCTTCCTCGGAAAGTCAGATATTGGAGCGTTCGCTGTGTGCCCCCAGAAGCGGGGGCAGTGACGCCCCGGTGCCTGGTGCGCGGCGGGGGAGGTCCACACCCGCTCACACGGGTCTCACACACCGACCCCCTTTCCAGCAGAGGGGCCCCGGGCGCCGACCGCTCTGGGAACTGCGGGCCCGGCCCTGCCCGTCTGCGCGGCGGCCGGTCCGCGCAGTCTCACCCCTCCACGCCGGCGGTGGTCTCCCGGCCCGGGGGCAGGTCCATCGCCGGAGCAGGGGTGGGCCGGGGGGGACCGGGCGGGGCTGGGCCGGTGGGCGTGGCGGTCGCCGGAGGGCGGGCGGGGCCGGCGGGACCGGGCGGGGCCGGGCCGTCGTGGGGCGGGGCGGGGCCGGCGGGCGGGGCCGGGCCGGGCCGTCGTGGGGCGGGGCGGGGCCGGCGGAGGCCGCGCAGGCCCAGCCCCGCGGGCCCGCAGGTGCAGGCGGCTGCAGAGCGTGCAGGGCGGCTGGTGCGTTCGCGAGCCGCTCTACCAGGCTGGGTCCGGTAGTCGGCATGGCCCCTGGATGCGCGCGGTGGGGGAAAGCGGCGGGCCGGCTGGTGGATCCTCTTGGGTCCGGTGTGGCGGGGACGCCGCCTGCCGTCTCAGAGGGAGAGGGCCGGTGGGCTACAGTCCGGCCGCCGTCAGGGGCGAGGTGAGATGTGGGGACGGAGCCCGGTGGTGGGGGTTGGGGGTGGCGGGGCCTAGTCTGGACGTGGTCGGAGCTGGTGCCTAGAGTCGTAATGCTCACTGGGGACGGGGCTCCGACGCAGTATCCCACCTAGTTCTGTCGTTGGCCCTCGCAGGTATTGTTTCACGAGCGTCTGCGTTTGCTCTCTCAGCAGTGGAAGTGTGGTCTCTGTGTATCCACCTCTCTTTCCACCCACACCCCTCAAAAGCCAGAAGCTGTTTTGGAATACTGGCCTGTAGAGTCAGACGATTTAAGGGATCCGGTATTTATAGCCAGTGAACACCTTGATCGGTATGGTAATACTTTTAAGACCCTAAGTGTTTACCTTTAAGCTTCCTTCTTGTCATCACATCTGCACCATTCAGGGCTGTACTCTGCTGGCTTATCTATCAAAAAGTAAACTTCAGATGCATTTAAATAAGAGCCTTATAATGGAATATAAATAATTTTGGAGATGGGAAAAGAGCATGACTGTTTCTCTTTGTAGCAGGAAATCAATGGGAACTTGCCCGCCAGAAAAACTTGAAGAAACCCCGGGAAATTAACAAGGGAAAACGAAAAGAGGATAGCTTAAGCACCTCTGGAGAAAGCAGAGATGAGTGACAGTTCTCAAGGCACTGCAGTGTTCATTTGGAGAATGGAAAGCATTCTTTAAATCCTTGGTAAACTAGGCCTAACCCACAGAAAGGGGTAACACTTGAATATCCGTGCCAGGCATGCTAAAACTGTATGGGGGAGTCATTATCCCAACCCATGGATGATGAATTGAAACCCTCAAGCTGTAATTTGTCTTGCAGAGAATCTCATGCAACTCCACCAGAACCATAAGAACTTCATTGAGCAAAATAATTGAACATCTTCCATATGCAAGGCACTGTTAAGTGCTAGGGATACATTTTCAAAGCAGATGTCCTACCCAAACTGGTATGCATGACAGGTGACTCAGTTATAGTGATAACTGTTCTGAAGGAAACACAAAAAAGTAGAGCAGCCATATTGATTTCCCAAGATCCACTGGGTCGGAGGGAATGCAGGTGCACAGCCTTGGTGTATGACTGTATGTGACAAATAATACAAAGCTGCTACAGAAATACTTTGACACTGCAGCTTTAGTAAAAACAAAACAAAACCAAAAAAGCATTCATGTTTCTAAAAAAATTAGCCAAAGTTTAATTTTATTCTAAAATCAAATTTTGTCCATGTGGAACTTGGAGATCAGGTGAATAATTGACTACATGCTTCAGTGTGGCTTCTCCATGGTCCTGAAGCCTGGCTGCACATTAGAATCACCTGGGAAACCTTCATGTCTGCTCAGCCTGTGCCCTCCACCCAGTCCTGATTTAGTTGGTCTGGGTTTGGGCATTAAAAGGTGCTCTAGGTAAACTTTATTATACCTAAGTTAACTCTGACATTATAAAAGCTCCCCAGGTGATTCTGATGTGCAGCCAGAGTTACGAATCATTGTTTAATGAGGCTGAAGCCCTTCACGCTTCACATTTTCTTTCTATGACATTTATTATTAAACTGATAAGCTTTGCCTTAAATTTCTGTTTACTCACATTGGAGTAAAAGTGAAAAGATCGGTGACTCTGAAATACTATTTTTATTGGAGAACCCTGTCTAGCTCAGTAATAGCCACTGTTTAATGAATACACACTCCTTATAAAGCTCTCTGCTAGGTGCTCTATATGTATTATGTCTGTTCATCACAGCACTGAAAAATGGTATTAGCCCCAATGCATGGACTAGGAAACTGAGGCTCTGGCTTCAGTAGCATTACTAGGGTCACGCAGCAAGCACAGCAGAGCTTGGTTTCGAACAGAAAAGTAACTAGCACTATTCCGTTTCACCATACCTCATTTCTTTGTAGCTGTCTTGTTTTTCCTTCCTTCTCATTCCTTGTTTTTGCTATTGGCTTTGCAGAAATGTCTTACTGTCATGGACAGAGCTACTCGTCCTGAATTAAAGTCTAATACTAGGGGCCGGCCCCGTGGCTTAGCAGTTAAGTGCGCACGCTCCACTACTGGCAGCCTGGGTTCAGATCCCAGGCGCGCACCAATGCACCGCTTCTCCGGCCATGCTGAGGCGGCGTCCCACATACAGCAACTAGAAGGATGTGCAGCTATGACATACAACTACCTACTGGGGCTTCGGGGAAGAAAAGGAGGAGAATTGGCATGGATGTTAGCTCAGGGCTGATCTTCCTCACACACACAAAATTCTAATACTAAATCTATGCGATAACAACATAGGAAAGAGCCTGGACTTTGAAATTGGACAAATCTTGTTTTTTATGTGATTTGGGGCAAATTACTTAGCTCTAAACCTGTAATTTTTTTTTAATCTGAAACATGAGGATAGTAACTCAGAGTTGCTGTGGGGCTTAATCTAGAGCCAGTGAAATGCCTGGCACATAGTGTTCAATACATAACCATTTAATATATATACATGTATATATATATATGTGTATATATATATATATATATTTTTTTTTTTTGGTGTCGAGGATTAGCCCTGAGCTAACATCCGTTGCCAATCCCCTTCTTTTTACTGAGGAAGATTGGCCCTGGGCTAACATCCGTGCCCATTTTCCTCTACTTTATATGGGACACCGCCACAGCATGACTTTACACACGGTGCATCGGTCTGAGCCCAGGATCTGAACCTGTGAACCCAAGGCTGCCAAAGTGGAGCACACGCACTTAACCGCTATGCCACCGGGCCTGCCCCTAATCCGTTCTTAATCACTAGCTATTGGGCTTTTTGGTTTGTAAGAAACTGAATTGCTTCATAACATTTGTGTCCTAATCCTAGGTACCAGTTAGGATATCTAGGAGACTTCTTAACTTTGTTGACAATCAAGAGTAATTGACAGGGCCGGCCCCGTGGCTTAGTGGTCAAGTGCGCACGCTCCACTGCTGGCAGCCCGGGTTCGGATCCCGGGCGTGCACTGACGCACCGCTTCTCCGGCCATGCTGAGGCTGTGTCCCACATACAGCAACTAGAAGGATGTGCAACTATGACATACAACTATCTACTGGGGCTTTGGGGGAAAACAAGTAAATAAATAAATAAAATTATAAAAAAAAATAATAAAAAAATAAAAGAAACTTAAAAAAAAAAGAAGAGTAATTGACGTTATTTCTGCATATAGTTGCCTAATATCAGATGCTTTTATATACATATGTATTCATAGCTATTCCTCAGAATAGCCCTGATGTGTATTGCTCTGATTTTGAAAGACTTTGAGGTTATTTGCCCAAGGTCATGATAGTGGTAGAGATGGTATTCAAAATAAAATCTGATTTCAAAGCCTTTACATTCTTTGCCTTCCCATTCAGTCTCCATCCATGAAAATGGAAAGACATGAATGTTTATATCTTATTTTAAATTGTCTTCTAATATACTGAATGGGTTATGTATAGAAAACAAGTGAGAACATAAAATCAGTTTTTCTGTAAGAACTTAGAGCCTTTTCTTCCAATATAGGGACTCCGGGATCATGCAACCAAAGCAGAAGGCAGCTAATGAGCAGAAGTCTATGAAGACAAGAGAAAAATGATGACTATTTGGAAAACCTGGGTGCTACTGCCAGCTAGGTGTGTCATAGCTCTATGATCAAGATTTTGTAGAGTGAACAGTCATTACATATGTTATAACATATCCTTATAAGACTATTTTAAATTTTACCTTTCAGCCTGACTTAGTGTAATCTTTCAGAACCATTCTTCAAAGAATAAAACACCAACCATACATGTTACATATTGATGAACATTGTTTATCAGCAGTGAGCATTATATAATGTTTTCAAGAGATAATGTGATCACATAATACGATCCCTTATATAAATCCAGAATCTTTATCTTAAACCTTGTTAAAGTAGATCTTTAAAGTCAAATGTATTGTATAATGGAATTTACGATACATTTATCTAATTTTACTTTATAATCAACTGGTTTGCTTGAAGAATTGACAACAGACAGTACAAACCACCTGGAACAGCAACTAAGTGAATGTAAACTAAATGAGGTCTCAGGAAGACTTCTACTCACAGCTTTAAAATTTTTTGGAATAAGTGCTTTTTTTTTTAACAGACTTTATTTTTTAGAGCAGAATTAGGTCCACAACAAAACTGAGATGTTCCATATGCCCCCTGCCCCTCTCATGCACAGCCTCCCGCGTTATGAACATCCCCGCCAGAGTGGTGTGTTTTTGTAACTGATGAACCTGCACTGGCACGTCGTCGTCACCCACAGCGCAGATGTGACGTTAGGATTCACTCTGTGTGCTGGCAGAGTGCCAGTGTTTAGTGTGTTCTGAGACTTCAAAAACTTGTGACTTAACAATGGTTATACGTTAACCAAGAGAAACTAAAGCTGGAGACCTTGTTCTGTTCTGAAGTAAATATGCATCATTATTGTAAAGAGAATAAAAATACCATTGAAGTAATAAAGAACGTAACTTTAAAGTATTATTCAAATACTTGATTTTTCACATCATACAATTCAACAAATTTTTGCTGATCTAATATGTCTACCGCTATGTGAATGGACAGATCACCAAATATCTTAGTGAAGGTTCTGGCAATCTTGTGATAGGTCACTTACCAAGGGTACCACCTGTCAATAGGATGGAATCCTAAGTGTCTCTGATCCTAAATGAGGCAAACATGAAGTTTAATAGCCTGAGTTTTTATCTTCATATTAGCACAGATTTTCAGTCAAAGTAAAGCTTTGTTCTATTTCTTGGGTTAACTTCAGTTTTCAAAACTTTATATGATGGTAGTCACAAGGGCAAAAGGATTACAACAGCTTAAGTTAACATTCTAATAAAAAGGAGTAATGAAGAAGTCTGATTGTACTATAAAGATTCTTTATGAGCCCATCTTCCTCCACTTTATATGGGACGCTACCACAGCATAGCCTGAGAAGTGGTGCCTTGGCACGCACCCGGGATCCGAACCCCAGGTCACCAGCAGTGGAGCACAAGTACTTAACTGCTATGCCACAGGGTCGGCCCCCAACATGTTTGTAATTTTAAACAGGTATTTTCCACAAAGGGATAGCACTTCATATCCCCATGCCCTTGATAATATCAGATATTAACTTCTAATACTTTTGCCAACCTGAGTGAAAAATGGTATCTTACTTTTTAACTTACAATTCCTTGACTGTAGAGGTTGAGCATCTTTTCATATGTTTATTGGACATTTGGATTTTCCTTTTTGGGAACTGCCCATGTTTTCTCTCTGCTTTGTGCTTTTTATGGCATTTAGTCTTCACATGTAGGTACTAGTATGTCCATTTTTATAGATGAAGAAATTGGGATTTTGGTTAAGGAATTTCCCCAAGGTCACCCAGCTAGTAAGTGGCAGCTTAAGGATATGAACCCAGGCAGACTGAGTGCAGAGCTTCCAGAGGTTAGGCACATTTTCATACTTATTGGCCACCTTTGAGTTTTTCTTCTATGAATAGCGTGTTCTCACCTTTGCCTGTTTTGCTGTTTTCATTTTTTTTTGTGTGTGAGGAAGATCGGCCGTGAGCTAACATCTGCCAATCCTCCTCTTTTTGCTGAGGAAGACAGGCCCTGGGCTAACATCCGTACCCATCTTCCTCCACTTTACATGGGACGCCGTCACAGCATAGCCTAACAAGCGGTGCGTCGGTGCGCGCCCAGGATCCGAACCGGTGAACCCACGGCCGCCGCAGTGGAGCGTGCGCACTCAACCGCTTGTGCCATCGGGCCAGCGCCCGCTGTTTTCATTTTTATTTGACAAACCTTTTGTAAAAAAAATTTTAGTCTTAGGAATATGAGTCTTTTCTTATATGTTACAAATATTTCCCAAACTATTTTTTGTCCTTTGATTTTATTTATGTTGGTTTTGCCAGAATTTTTAATTACATAATCAAATGTCTAGTTTCTTTATAAGTGAGGATGCAGACTGACAGCCAGCGACTTATCTTGACATGTTAAAATTTTTAAATATGAAGTTGAGTGCGTTTGTTTGGGCGGGGAGTGGGTGGAGTGGAAGAGGGATAGTCTCGAGTTAACTGATTACAGTACCCACCACCCTATTGCTTACTCCTCCTCAACTCATTTACCTTACCTGCCTGACCCCCAAAAGGTATTTGAGTTTTCAATCCTTGATTGGTTTCTTGTTTCTATCTTAAGATCTCCCCCATCCCAAGTTTATAAAAATCACCTAGAATGTATTTTGGTATATGATGTGAGGGTAGAGAGGCCAAACCTCACATACTGGATGGCTGATTATATCTATGTCATTTATGAATTATACTACCATTTGTCCATTACATCGTTCATATATTCTTCCAAAACATCATTTGGAATTTTCAACTTTCTGGTGCTGTAACAGTTCAGTGCAGTGAGACATTCTTGTACACAAATCACTGACACATCTCTGATCTCTTGACCCTAGATCCTGAAGTCAGGTGAGGGTAAGGAACTAATTGGTTTTGGCCTTGTCTTTTGTTTATTCACTATTCTACTTGACGATTCCAACATATATTTTTCAAATTGGAAACCTGATTACTAATCATTTGAATCCTTCCTTTGATCACGTGCAAGTTCCAAGAGTCACTGAAGACAGGTTTTTAGTATGAAAATTCCTTAGGCACAAAGATTGGTTCCAGTTCATGAAGTTAAATGTAACGTTTATGTAAGTGCCTTCAAATCTGATGAAATGGTTCCTTTGGAAGTTTCACTACACTATGCTTTGAGTGTTTTGTCTATCTTATGAAATAGCTTTGTAAAGTATAGTGATTTAAATCTGGATGTCACCATCAGGAGAAAAAGAACTTCATATTTTCTTTGAGGACAAAAATGCCATAGGTTCATTTTTGAGGAAGTAGGTCCTAAGTAGAAATACTTTTTTCAACAAAGAACCTGCCATTTCAAATTTATTAAAACTAATTCCTTGAAAACATTATGCTAAGTGAAAAAAGCCAGACACAAAAGGTCACATATTATATGATTCCATTTATATGAAATACCCAGAATAAGTAAATCCATAGAGACAGAAAGTAGATTAGTGGTTGTGAGGGGCTGGAGGGAGGAGAGAAGGGGAGTGACTGCTAATGGATACAAGGTTTCTTTTAGGGATGATGAAAATGTTCTGGAATTTATAGTGGTAGTGGCTGCACAACTTTTTGAATGTACTACAACTCTCTAAATTGTATGCTTTAAAATGATGAATTTTATGGTATGTAAATTATATATCAAAAAAATAAAAACAAAAAGAAACCTGGTTCCAAATTCTGTTTAAATTTCTGTATCAAATGCCATTTTGAGAATTTATATGATTGAGAAAAATCTATGTGAGCTTTTGAAAAAATACATCTAAGGGAGCCAGCCTGGTGGCGCAGTGGTTAAGTGCGCGTGCTCTGCTTCCCCGGCCCGGGGTTCAAAGGTTCAGATCCTGGGCACGCACTGCCGAACTGCTTGTCAGGCCATGCTGTGGCAGCGTCCCATATAAAGTAGAGGAAGATGGGCACGGACGTTAGCCCAGGGCCAATCTTCCTCAGCAAAAAAGAGGAGGATTCGCGTTGGATGTTAGCTCAGGGCTGATCTTCCTCACACAAAAAATAATAAAATAAAAATAAAATTAAAAAATACATCTATTTCTGATATCTATAGAAGTCAAAGGGGAGCCCTCAAACTTCTTTGGGTGGACTTTTTTTTTAGTAAATTATAATATATACTATGTGAAAGCCATCTGGCAAGCCTAAACGTGTAATAAGGAATACGGGAGAAGTAGACGGTAAGCTCCCACTAAGAACTAAAAACCTGCTTGATCCATGTAAAGACAAACGTGGGAAAATGCACATCCTGAAACAGTATATGACATTCAATCCCATTTTTTTTTTTTTTAAGTTCAAAAGTTTACTAGAAAAGATTTAGGAGAACGGATATTAACCTAAATGTTTAAGGCTGGGAAGTGTCTGGAGGCATGAGCTCTGGTGCCTGGACTCCGGGCAGCTGTGCAGATGCTCTGTGCCTCAGTTTCCTCATTTTTAAAATGGGAATAATAGCCCATAATTCATAGGGTTGTCGTGAAAATTAAACAAATAAATACATACACTCTTAAAAGCACTTTTAAAAATGGTAGCTGTATTATTATTGGTTACCTCTGCACTGATTTTTATTGTATTGCTTACCCATACTTTCTAAACTATCTGCAATGAACACTAGTTTTTAAGAAAATTTATTGTTTAAAACCAACACACCCTACTCGAATCACTCTCTGAACATATGAAAAAGTGAAATCAAACAATTGAGAGAACACAGAAAAGCAGCACCAAAGCGAGACGCACACAAAGACGCGACCGCCCCGAGCGCGCGGGGCCCTCCCGGCCGCCGTCCTCTTCCGCTCCCAGAGGCCCCGGCGGCGGAAGTCGTCACTCGGAGGGACGCCGCGCGCCCGGCACCCCGGGGCAGGCTCGCCATGGCGATGGGCGGCGGCGGCGGCGGCGGACCGGAGCAGGAGGACTCGGTGCTGTTCCGGCGCGGCACGGGCCAGGTGAGGTCGCGGCCGGCGCTGCCTTCCTCCCCCCAGGCCCTCGCGCTCTTTCCGTGGCCGCGGGCGGGCCTTGGCCAGTTGGGTCACTGCGGGGCCGTGGTCCGTTGGTCTCCCCAGCTTTCCCCATGTGGGAGCCTCAGCCGCAGGCTCCTTCCCCGCGCAGCTTGGGCGTCCTGTGGGCTTTGCGCCGAGGCCCTGCCGCAACTTAGTCCTCCTTTGGTCTGTTCGTTCTCTCCGACTGGGGCTGAGCGGGGGAGCCCAGGGGGAAGCGAGGAAAGCAGTTAGGGGTCTAGGAGATGAACTTTCTTGTTCAACCCTGCCCTAGCTCTTGGTTGTGTCTCAAACTCTCCTGATTGTCCAAGCAGCCTATTTTATTTTTAGTGGTTCCCGGCTGTTGAGGGTGTTCCAAGACCTGTCAGTATCCCAAAGGGGAGGATCTCAGTCAGCACCTAGATTCGGGCTGATTGGAAGCCAGACCCTCAGGCCACAGCTTTTAAAGTATGCAAACATATACAGTCCTGTGGGACCCCAAGTGTAAGCCCCACTGGCTGCCAGAGCCAGGCAATCTGGGGGTGTCCCCTGGCAGCAGTTGCAAAAATCAGGGCTCCAGACAAGTATATAAGCTCCTTTCTGGGAGATACCAGTGAGCTAGCGTGAGGCAGAAGGAGAGCGTAAAGATGGCATCCACCAGCCTGCATTCCCCAAGAACACCACTACAGGTTTCTAGATGTGTGCCAAACTTGAATCCTGCTCCTGAGGCCCAAGCTCCAGGACAAGCCAATACGCCTCTTTCTCCGAAAGACTGGGAGTGTGTTTCAGTCTGCTGTCTGCACATGTGCCCTGGGGGTGGTAGCCTGCCAAGAACTGTCGCTGTGATTGTTATAGTCCCATGGGACCCAGGAATGCAAGCCCCCTGGCCTCCAGAGAAAGGTGATCAAAGGGTGTCCTCTGGGTGGCAGCCGCAAATACTGGGGCATCAGATGTGTGCAGAAGCTGCCTTCCAGGAGATACTGGCTCTCTGGAGCGTGGCAGAGGTGGAGCACAGAGATAGCACCTGCCATCTAGAGCAAGGCAGACAGCATGAAGATGGTGCCTGCTAGCCTCTGTCCCCAGAGAGTATCCCAGCAGGCCCCTAGGTGTGTGTTGTATTAGGTGCTTGCCTCTCATGCTGATGCCTTAACATAAGCCAATGCACCTCTTTCATACACAGTCTAGACACCTCTCAGTCAGCTTCTGCACTGTGCCCTGGGGATGGTGAGTCCAAGCTCCTGAGCCCTTTAAGAGCCGTTTCTCAGCTTACTGTTCCATTGTGGGTCTCGTGGATGCGAGCCTTGTTGGTTTTCAAAGCTAGAGGTTTTGGGGGCTTGTCTCTCAGGTGCAGGTCTTAAAAGTTAGGATGCGTAGTGGGGGGTTCAAACCCTTCACTCCTCGGAGAAGCTCCAGGATTTGAATTTCCTCCTGATTGTGGGTTACTATGTCTCAGTTTCTCCTACCCACTTCCATGTTGTTTTCTTTTTTTCTTGTTTGCTGGATGAGTAGGGGTTCCTCAGCTAGTTTTCAGATGAAATTGTTCCATATGCAGCTGTAGATTTGGTGTGTTGGTGGGAGAAGGTAAGTTCAGCTCTTCCTACATCACCATCTTGAACCAGAGAAAATCATTTCTTTCCTTTTATAGTCGTGCACCGCATAATGACATTTCAGGCAACAATGGACCGCGTATACAACGGTGGTCACATAAGATTAGTACCATATAGCCTGAGTGTGTAGTAGGCTCTATCATCTAGGTTTGTGTAAATATACTCTATGATGTTCGCACAATGAAGTTGTCTGATGACGCATTTCTCAGAACGTATCCCTATTCGTTAAGCAACACATGACTGTCTGTAATTAAAACATTTATTGTTTGTACTTCACATTTTAATGTTTGATCCTGTTTTTTTATATGTTTTGTTTTGTTTTGTGTGACAGTATGTCTTAAATTCCTAATTAGACCATCTGTCTTTAGAGCAGGCGGTATGATTTCATATACATCTCAATGATAAGTGCTTAGTAGATAGTGGGTGCTCAAAAACATTTCTATTTGAATTGAATTAAATGTAAGTAAAAATAAAAATAACATAATGATTTCTACGTCTTTTCCCAGTTACTTAATATCACTCCCATTTGAAATGAAAATTAATTGATTAATCCCTATTAATTTGTATCCTTAAGCATTTTGAGAATTTTTCTTTGAATAATCTAGGCACTTTGTAAGGTCAAGAGGAAGATGTATGCTTTCTGAGCCCGTGGTCAGAACAGAGTTACCGGTCTGGATAAAGTCAAGCTGATGGCCAGATGCTTTCCGACTCTGCAGACTAAACCCTTCCTCTGCTCTTAGAAAAGAGTGAAACATGGGTTACCTTTTGAACAGATCCACTTCTTGTCAGTGGGTAGGACTTAAATTGTGGAGCGTTGACTTCATGGCATACCTCTTAGAACAATATGTCTAGCTTTGGGCGTGATGTCATATCGTCTCTAAGCAGGAAGGCTTCCTGTGGTTTTGTTTAGGATTTAGAATACCCATTTTTAGTTTAATTTTGTTATGTCTGGTTTAAGATGGTTCTTGGTACTATCTAGCATATGTTTTTGATGAAACTCATCCAAACATGAATTGTTTTTATTGTTTACCCTTTCCAGAGTGATGATTCTGACATTTGGGATGATACAGCATTGATAAAAGCTTATGATAAAGCTGTGGCTTCATTTAAGGTATGAATTGTTTACTCTTTTCCTTACTTCCTCATGTTATTTATTTGGGAAAAAAAGTAATTGATAACATACTTATAGTAAAGTGCTAAAGTGCATATTATTCAGTTCTAATTTTGAAAATTAAAAGATGACATGGGTTAGTTAAATAAGATGATATCTTCCTTTAGAAGTTGGTAGCCTGTGTAAATGTCATCCCTTTAGCAGAGGCAATTTAAGGAGAATTTTAAACATTTATTGCTTTTAATATGTTTACATTGTATCAAACTATAGAAGTCCTCTAACTCAGATTGGTGGAAGGACAGCCTGAATTATTTTTGTATATTGAAATATTTATTGCTTTTTATTGAGATGATGATTATAAATAGCAGTAGTGCAATAATTAATAATTGTAGAGTGTTTACAGTGTTCTAGGCACTGTTCTAAGTGCTTTATATATGCTAAATTAATTTAATCCTCCCCAAATCCTATGAGTTGGGTATCAACTCAAGTGTTCCTGATGGTAAGAGTATACAGTTCTTTTAGGGAGTATAGTCTGTTTTTGTGGCCCAAACAAGACGTCTGCACAGTTGTCCAACATCATTGCTTTCCCCACTGTCTGAAGTATTTAGTATTATTGAGCACCATATATGGGCCATCGTAGTCCAGGCACAGAGCATACACTTACAGAACACCAAGCACAGAGTCCCCTTCTTCCTGTAGTCACTCCTGTAGCATGAGGTAAAGATTGACCTGTATGTCATCCTTGAAGCTGAATTCTAAATTTTTTCAGTAACATGCTTTCCAGTATGCACTTAGAGTAGAGGTACACTAAGGCAGGGTCACCAAGAGAGTTCTCTAAAATGCAGATTGAAAGGGGGCTTGGTGTGGGGTGGGGTAGGTGATACTGCAGGGGGAAATAGTCTGAGTAGAGGAAAAGAACTGATTTAGGGAACAGATAGTTTACTTTTATTTGTGTTGCGTTTGAGGTAAATGTGAAGATATGAAATTAGTCATTGGAAATGTTGGCTTGAACTAAGGAGAAAAGTCAGAGCTGGGTAATAGTGTTGGAAGTCCATTGACCTAGAGGTGATAATTGAAGTAATGGGAGTAGATGGTCGTAAGCAGGTAAGGAAGGATGGCCAGTTCTTGTTGGGAATGCCCAGTTTAAGACTCGGTTGGAGAAGTACTGAAAGCATTGGGGCCCTATATTGCTATCGTCCAGAATGTTGTACATATTAAGAAGAAAGGTAGTCAGCAGAGTCTAATGTTACAGAAAGGTTGGGAGTGAGGAGACTTGATTTAGAAGGATCTTAGGAGCTGATAATCAGATAGACAGTGCCTTTGAGAGCAGTTTCCGTAGCCTGTGGGGTGGGGAGAAGAGGAAGTAGAGGCTGTCTGTCGGAAGTGGTGGGCCCTTGAGACCAGCTTATAGTGACTGAGTTATAGTGTGACTTTTTTTATGTATTGCTCTGTAACGTGTCCCTTTCTATTCGTATTTTCATAGCATGCTCTAAAGAATGGTGACATTTCCGAAGCTTCAAATAAACAAAAAGGCACACCTAAAAGAAAACCTGTGAAGAAGAATAAAAACCAAAAAAAGAATCCTACGACTCCCCTGAAGCAGGTTATTTTAAAACAATGAGACTTTACTTCAAAGGATTTCTTGTTACCGTCTTTATTAAATGGTGTAAAATATCTGTAACTTACAGTGATTTGTACAGTGTTTTCCATTGACATGTAATCATCAAATTTCTAGAACAGCTATTCGGCTTTCTATTGTTCAGGAACATGCATGTCAATAAAAGGCTAAGGAATTAGGTGGGAATGCTAAATACTAAATTCAGGACAGTGTTTGCTTTATGTTGGCAGCGGTAAGGGGGGCGAGCAGAGAGAAGACAGTGCTATTTGGGAGGAGTACCTCAGGGCCTTAAACTGAATTGGCAGTATTTTACTTCTTAAACTGAGAGATTGGTTTCCTTTTTTTCCTCAAAAGCCTTAAAACTATGTATACCCGGGAACCATAAATTCTGGACATTTCTGCTATTTAAAAGAGTAGACCTGGAAACTAAATGTTTTGGTGTCTCATGAGTCACTTTAGTTTCTCCGTTACCGAGGAGGAAGAGAGCTAACGTTTGATAAGCACTGGCCGAGTGCTGGGCCAGAGTGCTGGACACGACGCGCCTTCCTGCCTTTCTGTTCTTTATAACAGATGTGTGAAGTGGATTGTATTAATCCACTTAACAGATGAGGAAAACAAGACTCAGAGAGTAAGAAACTTGTCCATGATTATATAAATGGCAGAATTTATATTATATGGCAAATATATGGCATGATTATGTAAATGGCAGAATTCTGTTTATATTAGAATTCAGATTTATGTGTTTTTGGCCCCAATCCTCTTTCACTGTATCATTCTGCCTTCCAGATCAGTTAACTGGAGACTATCCCCTCCACGCCCCACTTCACCCCACCTAAACAAGATTATAGTTTACCCTCTTTAAAAGAAATATGTGTGTGCATGTATCTTTGGTTTCTTTTATAGTGGAAAGTTGGTGACAAATGTTCTGCCATTTGGTCAGAAGACGGCTGCATTTACCCAGCTACCATTGCTTCAGTTGATTTTAGGAGAGAAACCTGTGTTGTGGTTTACACTGGATATGGAAATAGAGAGGAGCAAAATCTGTCTGATCTACTTTCCCCAACCTCTGAAGTAGCTAATAATATAGAACAGAATGCTCCAGAGGTAAGGATACAAAAAAATAGAATTCTTGGAAGCAGAGACTAGATGAGAAATGAAACAGTATAGTTGTCAGTTTGATCCACTGAGGCATTAAATTTTTCCTAATGACACTTTTATTACAAAAATACACATATTTTTTCTTTTTAAAGAATGAAAGTGAAAGTCAAATTTCAACAGATGAAAGTGAGAACAACTCCAGGTCTCCTGGAAATAAACCAAATAACATCAAATCAAAAGCTGCTCCATGGAACTCTTTTCTCCCTCCACCACCGCCCATGCCAGCAGGACTGGGACCAGGAAAGGTAAACTTCTACCCAGAAACAGTTTCCCAGGAGATAGTTAATAATATTGCAACATTCAACCCCTCCATTAAGTGAACTGTAGCTTTTCCATGAAACTTGTGTAGCTTTCTTGAGATGTTACAAAGACACACTTGAGAATTCTTTGAAAGGGAAATAATCCTTTGAAAAGGAAAAGTAATGCAGAATAGTTTATAATGAAAGACTTTTCCAACTACTTTTATGGCGTTGTCATATTACATATTAGACTAATAATTTAGTGATCTCAAGTTAAAGGGGGTAACGGTGCTTTATCATCAGCTGAGTGTTCTGCTCTAGTTCCCTGTGTGTGTAAGATGGGGAGTAAGTTCCCCATATCTTGTGTAAGATACTGAAAAATTGGAAGAGAGCACAGTATTTACATCTAATACAGATAAAATCCTAAGGAGCTACCAGATGGTTTTGTAGAATAAAATGTAAATTTTGTTTTCATTTATGGTTCTTTTGGTTATAAATAACATATCAACTTAAATATGAGAGATTTTTATTTTAGGTTATGTGATGGAACCCAAGTAGGTATGTCCCTGTCCAGTTGTTTGTATAAAAAAACGATTTCTTCACTGGAAGTTGTGGTATTCAGGCACTAATAATTTTAAAAATTAAAAAAATCAAGCATGACTTATTAAAGTTCATCAAAACTTTTCCTTAAGATTATATTATTGTTTCTAGAACGATCAAACTTCTTAATTTATATATATCAATTGCTTTTTTCGTCTCAGGGGGCTGATTTTTCTGAAGTGAGAGGTTTACTAATTTTTACAAAATATGCTCTAAGTTAGCATGTGTAACTAAAAGGACGTCCATAAAAAGATTATACAGGGGTTGGCCCAGTGGCATAGTGGTTATGTTCAAGTGCTCCCCTTTGGCGGCCCAGGGTTCACGGCTTCAAATCCTGGGCGCAGACCTACACACCACTCATCAAGCCATGCTGTGGTAGCATCCCACATACAAAATAGAGGAAGATGGGCACAGATGTTAGCTCAGGGACAATCTTCCTCAAGCAAAAAGAGGAAGAGTGGCAACGGATGTTAGCTCAGGGCCAATCTTCCTCACCAAAAAAAAAAAAAAAAGATTATACGATTTAGTTAACGAAATTGTGGGGCATATAGTCTTCTACAATTAAAATATCTTGCTAAACATATTGTCTCTGACTTATTAGGTAATTAAAAATCTTTCTTACTTTGGTTTTACTCCCTGAATGTTTTTATATAAAAAGGAAATGAGAAAAATCTAGATTTATGAGTCTATTTGACTTGAGCATTTGGTACATGAAATTCTATTTAATCTTTTTGATATGTATAATATAGATAGTATTCTGGACAATTATTTTGATTCTTTTTGGCATTGAATCTTTTTTCTTCCTTTCATATTGAAATTGATAAATTAATCTTTCTTTGAAATATTCTTTACAGCCAGGTCTAAAATTCAATGGCCCACCGCCACCCGCCACCGCCACCACCACCACCACCACACTTCCTATCCTGCTGGCTGCCTCCCTTTCCTTCTGGACCACCAGTAAGTACAAAAGAATTCAGATTCAACTTTGCTTTCATATGCAGTTGGGATTAGCAGACCATAGGTAATTAGGAAGTGTCATTTTAGACCATCCCTAGGGCCAGGTTGTAATGGGTAAAAATTTGAACTAAACCTGAGGTTTTTTGTTTTTAGTGCCTTCTGCTACCCACACTCAGTCCTCTTATGGCCCCAACTCTGAGCCCTATATTGCCTGCTGCCTTCCTGGCAGAGGTTGTATTTCATTCAATAGGGAGGTAGCTCCTATTTAAAAGGATTGAATCACACTGTACATGAGGATTAATATTTTGCCCTTTCAGATATGCTTGCATGTTACCTTCGGATCACGTAGACTATCCTGGTATCTGATGGTAGACTTTTTTTGTGTGTGTGTTTGAGGAAGATCAGCCCTGAGCTAACATCTATTGCCAATCCTCCTCCTTTTTTTTTCCCCCAAAGCCCCAGTAGATAGTTGTATGTCATAGTTGCACATCCTTCTAGTTGCTGTATGTGGGACGCGGCCTCAGCACGGCCGGAGAAGCGGTGCGTCGGTGCGTGCCCGGGATCTGAACCCGGGCCGCCAGTAGCGGAGCGCGTGCACTTAACCGCTAAGCCACGGGGCCGGCCCTGGTGGTAGACTTTTAAATATCAACAGTAGGTAGCTACAAAGACACCTCCTGGAAAACTGTGTTGGGATGGGAGCAGCGCAGATGTGTGGCCCAGGACCGTTGCTTGGAGTGCTGTGTGGGTGTCTCCTGAGGAAAACCATAGCAGTGTTTATGCTGCATCTTTTCCTCGTATCTTCTTAATGCAGTAGAACAATAGTTTTAGTCAAAGCAAAATATTTAAACATTTTATGTGACTGCTTGTCTTTTGATTCTTGTTCAATTTAATTTTGTTCGTCTTTTGTTGTTGTTATTGGTTGGCCTTCTCCAGATGTCAGGTTTTTAAAAAATTTTAAATAGGAGATAACATGGAATGTAGGGAAAGATAACTTAACATCTAGCATTCTCGACGTAAAATGGACCTCCAGACCTCACATTTTTGTTTACTGACTTTCAAGTATATTTTTCTCCATTTCCAGATAATTCCACCCCCACCTCCCATATGTCCAGATTCTCTTGATGATGCTGATGCTTTGGGAAGTATGCTAATCTCTTGGTACATGAGTGGCTATCATACTGGTTACTATATGGTAAGTGATCACTCAGCTTCTTTTCCCAACAGTCACTTCGTGGTTATGTAACTTGGTTTTGTTTGTGACTGAAAAGCAGTTTGTTATGTTAGATGGATTCTAAGAGTTGAAAACTACCTTAAAGTTTAAAAAATACAACTTTCTAAGGCTTAAATTTCTATTGTCCCCGCTAAGTGTAATTGTAGTGCATTTAAAAATCTTTGCTATTAGATTATTTTGATTATATATTTTCTAATTTAGTGACATTCTTTCTAAATTATTTTTCAATCTCATTATCTTTCTGTTTTGATTTGAAATAAAATGGATTGCAGGAGATGGAAGAAGAAAGGATAATACTTTGAGAAAAGATAAAAGAAAGACCAAAAAATTAGGTTTTTTTGTGTGTGCATAGAGAAAGGTCTAGGGTGATAATGCCAAACTGGACTTTAGGAACTGAGGCTTCAAACTTGTCATTTTTACATCAGTCTGTTGCAGACATGTTCTATTGTAATTTAGCAGGAAAATTTTAGATTTTTAAAAAAGGAAACTTGTGCTAAGATTATGACGTGGTATTGTACGCACTTGAATTTTCAGTTAATTAATATGTAGAGGAAAATAAACAACTGACTTGAAGGTGTAGTTTTTTAAATGTATCAATCTGTACATGCCCCCATTAACATTCTTATTTAAAAGCTACTCTTCAGCTATTGTATAACCGTGGTATGTTTGTACCATATGGTGAAGTTCCCCTTTTAATCACCAAAAAAGATGATGAAAAGTAACAAATTAACAATTGTAATTTGTTTTGAGACCAGTCATCAGACTAACTTCCTAAGATTCGTTCTTCTGTACTTCAGATTTCTCTGCATTTTTTTTAAATTATGAAATATTTTGAAAAATAATGTATATAAAGTACATATAAAGTATTGACATGATTTATGTTTATTTTAAAGTTTTTTAGACAGGGAAAGATGCAGGGGGTGGGCATTCATCCATAGCTCTGTGCATCCAGATGCACTGTATTTTGACTTACTTCTGGGTTCATATTATGCATAGGTTCATGGTTCTGTTTGGTTGTTGTTAGTGTAAACTTTTTATTGAACTATGCGTGCAGAAAAGTGCACATACTATAAGTGAATGGCTTGATGAATTTTCACAATCACATGTGTGTAATCAGCAATATCAAGAAAAAGAACATTATCACAATCCCAAAGCCGCCTTATGTCTCCTTCCAGTCATTACCAATCCCTTTCCCAAGGGTAGTCATTTTCCTGACTTCTAACCTCATGGATTGGTTTTGCCCTTTTTTGAACTTTTGTTAATAGATTCACACACTATACTCCTTTGTGACTGGCGTTTTTTGCTCAACACTTTGTGAGATTAATCTACATTGTTGTGTGTAGTTGTACCTGTATTGCACTTCATTGTGTGAATATACTGTAATCTTTGTTTTAACCATCGGTGGACATTGGGGTGTTTCCAATTTTGAGCTATTAAAACTAGTGTTGCTATGAATATATTTTTTAATATATTTATTAATTTATTAATTTATTGAGATATAATTTACATGGTATACAATTGACCCTTTTAAAGTATACAAGTCAATGGGTTTGGTTTTTAGTATATTCACAGTTATGTAGCCATCATTACAATCAATGTTAGAATAGACCTTGTCTGTGTTGTAACTCTTGGATCTCTAGCATCTGGAATAGTGCCTGGTCATGATAAATCTAATTCGGAATATGTTCGTAGTTTGCTGAATGTTGAACACTAGCAAGTTTTTCCTCTGATAATTAGATAACCATTTTTGTATATAGCTTCTTGTAGATTATTTTCTTATGATATCTGGATGTACCATTATCGAGTCAAAAAGTAGAAACATTTCAACAGCTGTTGGTGCTGCTTGACTGGCTTTCCACAATTCTTATTTCCGTGTGTATTGCCACCAGAGCAGCTTGAAAATGTCTGTTTTACCATAGCCTGCAATAGTTATGGATCTTATTGCTTTCTACTTTGATAGCTCTAGCAACAGTTAAAAAATATGAATGACTGATGTGTTAGAATCCTTTTGATTTGAAGGGTGACATTGATGAAAATTAGAGTTAGTCAAATTGTACTTATAAGCATTCCTGTTTCATGTACTCTATTGTACTGTGTTATTAAAACTTCACAGGTTGTCGGTGGACTTTCACCTCTGGTCCTGACCAACAAAGTGCAGATGTTTCTGTTTCTGAGTGCAAGCAGCAATTCTTGGGAAACCAGCCTTGTCCAGAATATTTGCCACAAACTCAGGGCAAACCTATGACTAATTTGTTCCAGAACAATGATCTTTAGTTTTAGGGATATTATTTGTATATCTGCATAAATTAAAATATAAACATATGTTTTATTCAGAAGTGTAAATTCCTAGATCTTGCATTTTTGTCTCTCTGAAATTTTTACCATTAAAAAGAAGAAGCCAGGGGCCGGCCCGGTGGCGCAAGCGGTTAAGTGCGCGCGCTCCGCTGCGGCGGCCCGGGGTTCGCTGGTTCGGATCCCGGGCGCGCACCGAAGTACTGCTTGGTAAGCCATGCTGTGGCGGCGTCCCATATAAAGTGGAGGAAGATAGGCACCGATGTTAGCCCAGGGCCGTCTTCCTCAGCAAAAAAAGAGGAGGATTGGCGGATGTTAGCTCAGGGCTGATCTCCTCACAAAAAAAAAAAAAAAAAAAAAAGAAGAAGCCAGTGGGGCCAGCCCAGTGGCGTAGTGGTTAAGTTCGCACGCTCCACTTCAGCGGCCTGGGGTTTGCAGGTTCAGATCCCAGGCACAGACCTCCCACCCCTGCTCATCAAGCCATTCTGTGGCAGCATTCCTTATACAAAATAGAGGAAGATGGGCACAGATGTTAGCTCAGGGCTGATCTTCCTCACCAAAAAAAAAAAAAAAAAGCCACTACTCCTTATCAAGTTTCCCAGCAGCTTCAGTGTGTTTTAGACACCATTGCTGCACGAAGCACGTGTGATTGACCACTTTTCCATTACCAGCCTGTTACCATACGAGCAGCCAGACGGGATTTGGATGCAGCTCTAACCTCTGCCTCTTTCTCCTTCTAGAGATCCAGGCAGAATGCGAACAACTAAGAGTAATGTTATTGAAATCACGTAAATTAGGCCATAACTTTGGTATTTATTAGTAACAAATAACTTTTAGTACATCTTATGACCCCTAAGGTGTAGATCAGTAGTGAAGTGGAAAGCTAGTATATGTGTAGGGAAGATAGAGGCACTGAGGCCAGAAGAGAGGAATAGGACGTTTGGGCTAGGTCTGACTAGGAAAAACAAATATTTGAGTATTGATCTTTAAGAAAAAAAAAAAGTCTAAAATGTTTTTGTTTAAGGGCTGGCCTGGTGGCACAGTGGTTAAGTTCGAGTGCTGCGCTTCAGTGGCCTGGGGTTTGCAGGTTCGGATTCCGGGCGGGAACCTACGCACCACTCATCAAGCCAGGCTGTGGTGGCATCCCATATAGAAAATAGAGGAAGATGGGCACAGATCTTAGCTCAGGGCTAGTCTTGCTCAGCAAAAAAAGGCAGAAGATTATTAACAGATGTTGGGTCAGGGCCGATCTTCCTCAGAAAAAATAAAAAATTAAAAAAAAAATGTTTTTGTTTGGGCCGACCCAGTGGCACAAGTGGTTAAGTGCATGTGCTCTGCTGCGGTGGCCCGGGGTTCACTGGTTCGGATCCCGGGTGTGCACCGATGCACCGCTTGTTAAGCCATGCTGTGGTGGCATCCCATATAAAAGTAGAGGAGGATGGGCATGGATGTTAGCCCAGGGCCAGTCTTCCTCAGCAAAAAAGAGGAGGATTGGCATCGGATGTTAGCTCAGGGCTGGTCTTCCTCACCAAAAAAAAAAAAATGTTTTTGTTTAGTGAGTACTGGTCTTTAGTGGTTTTATTGGTCTTTAGTGGTTTTATTTTAATAAATGAGCATGACACATCGTATATTTTATTTGATGGAAATAAGGTATAAGTCGGCTCAGGAACATCATTGGACTTAGTGAAAGAAGAAAATTTCTCTTTTTTTTTTTTTTCTAAGGAAGATTCGCCCTGAGCTGACATCTGTTGCCAATCTTCCTGTTTTTGTATATGAGCCACTGCCACAGCATGGCCACTGACAGATGAGTGCTGTAGGTCCACGCCCAGGAACCGAACCCAGGCCGCCAAAGTGGAGCTCACTGAACTTAACCACTAGGCCATCAGGGTTGGCCCAGAAGAAAATTTCTTAATTGCAGCCTAATAATTGTTTACTTTGAGATCACTTTTAAAGTACATTGGAAAGCTGTAAACTTATTTTCTGATGATGTTTTGTTAAATAGAATTAGTGAAATGTCTTATGTGAAACAAAATGTTTATTCACACCCATGTAAGATGTGTATGCTATTCGTTTAAATTCATCTATTTTCTTTACAGGGTTTCAAACAAAATCAAAAAGAAGGAAGGTGCTCACACTTCAATTAAGGAGTAAGTCTGCCATCATTATAAAAGTGAATCTTAGTTGTGTATAAATTGTATAGTTTGTGGAAAACATGTTTAAAAATTAAAGTGTTGAAAAGTTAATGTAAAACAATATTAAAGACATTTTGATGCCCAAACTATTTGATAGTAGCTTGATGTACATCCTCTCTAGAATCCTCATGATGTCAAAGTGCTGTCTCAGCAAACACTGGTTTGTTGGTGGTGTGGAGAGAGGAACATCTCTTCACAATAGAGAGGTCCCTAGACTCGGTGAAGGAGCTGCACCCGTAGTCAGGCAGCCAGACTGTGACGCCTTGTGAAACACACTGTGTTACCTGTGAAAGGTTCTGGTCAAAACAGTTCAACTGGGATTTATCAGACCTCTAAGATCTGCTTTCCCATTTACTGGAAATCCTGGAGATAGAGCAACAAGCTAAATGACGACAGAAAAGAAATGATCAGACAGTTCCAGAATGTGGAATGTCATAGAAGATAACTGGCCCTCTTTCTTCAAAAAGTCAGTGTCATGAAAGAAAAAAATGGCGTGGAATGGGTAACTATTCTAGATTAAAAGTGACTTAAGAGACATAACAGACGAATGCCATGTGGCATCCTTGACTGGACCCTGTTTTGAAAGCCATCTGTAAAAGACTTGAGGGTTGAGGAAAGTTGAATATGGAATGGATTTCAAGTGATATTAGATAATTATTGCTAATTTTATGAGCTGTGATAAGGGTGTTGTAGTTTATAGAAGAATGTCTTTTTAAATTTGCATACTGAAGTATTTAGACGTAAAGTGTTATGTCTCTTAATATATTTTTGAATGATTTAGCAGAATGTATATGTGTGTGTGCATGAAGCATATATGGTTATTATTGAATCTAAGCGATATGCGCATGGATAGTCATTGAACTATTCTATTTTCTGTGTGTTTGAAAAGTACATAAGAAAAATGTTCAGTATTTTAAAACTGAATTAGTAAAAGCTATGTGTCTATCATTGTTTTCCTTTTTCACATATTATTTTACACTTTTGGTCCATATTCATCTATATTTTGATATGGAGTGTGTGTGTGTGTGTGTATCCCCACTTAACATCATATTTTTAATGTTTTCACATATTCTTTCTGTCAGACTGTTTGCCTGCGTGTTATGCCACTATTACTTTAGTTCAGTAGGTTTTGGCATTCTGGATAATGCTATAGTAAATAACCTTCTTATATATAGTAATTTGATTCTATTCTGTCATTTCTGTCATAGCCTTAGGATAAGTTTCTGTGTTGTGACTATTTGGTAAAAGAGTGTGGACATTATGATTCTTGGTAGATGTTTCCATGTTGCCTTGAAAAGCAAATTTTGAAAAACATTTTCTTTTTGATTTTCAAAAGGGGAGATGCATTCCTGGGAGGGGTATTTTTAAAATTATATAAATCATCACATTTAAAAGTATAATGATTCATATTTCATTCTTTGATTAAAGTCATTTTTGTTTACTTGAAGTTCTTCAGCTAGTTATTCAGCCAAGTCTAAAAAGGGGAATAGAAAAATGAGGCAGGGGATGAAATGGGTTAGTGTTCCAGGCGGAGAGGGCACAAAGCCGGAAGCACCAGGGCAGTGTTTGGAGACCTAAGGTAGCTCTCAATATGTCACGTCACTGTTCCCATGCCAGCCCTCTCAACCCCCGCCCCGTCCCTATAATTTCCCCTCTTTGAATCTGCTCTCGACTTATTTCTATTCCATAGCTTTTCACATGATAGTATCTTTGTTGTTTACTGTGTGTCTTTCCTCTGTCATGAGAGACAAGGCACTCCGTCTTGTTCTTCATCAGGTCTGCAGGATCTGCAGTTTTTTGAAGTCTGGAATGGGCTTAGAGCATAGACTGGAGGGAGTGTCAAAGGAGAGAAATGGTGAATGGGAGAGAGATTTCAGAGTTGTTTTCAGATCACTTCTTTCACCCATGATGAAAGGTTAGGCATCAGTTCTATTTCTTGCAGTTTTAAGGAAGACTTTTCTTGTAACAAGTCCTGCGTTACGTGCCTGGTTTTGAAAGTTAAGTGTAATGGTGTTTGACCTAGGGTTATTTTTAGGCACTATTTACCTTGCCTTAAATGCTGAACAGTGAAGCAGCCTGCCCCTTGAGTACAGACAGAACACAGCACAGCCACCACGCTGTGTGTCTAGACTAACCCTAGTAATAAAGTTACAACGGGACTGGTTTTCCGGCCTTCACAGGAGTGATTGTCCTCGTGGTTGTGAGGAATCCTAGATGGGAAATTCCGTGGTCTGTTCCTCAGCCACGGCAGAATGTACGCTCAGAAGGGAGACAAACAGAAAGTGAGAGGCCGTATTCGAAGAGTGGCTTCACTAAGGGATCAGCCAGAGATTCCTTGGTCTCAGTCCTCTTGTAAGTTTAGCTTTTCTGCGTGGTTGCCATTAACAGAAATAAACTACAGGGTCGGTGGTTTTTAATAGTGATGAACTTAAGTCATGTATTGTTTGAAGCTCTGGGTGAATGGGAAAACAATGAATGACTTCAATTCAGAAATAAATTCTGAAAGTTGAACAAGAGCAGCCCCTGCTTCTGGGGAAGTTCGTGTTTCATATACAGTTGCAGTCCATAGAAGACACTCAGTGTTCAGTTATCTCACTAAGCACTTGGCACATGGTCATCATTATGTATGAATTGTGGCCTTTGCAGAGGATTCAAGAACATTTGTACACAGCTTCCATTTTTTTCCCCAGTGCTTTTTGTGAGGTATAATTTATGTGCAGTAAAATGCAGGGATTTGAAGTGAAGAGTTTGATCAGTTTTGACAAGGTGTGCCGTTGTTCGCACACTTACCATCACTCTGACCTCTGTGAGCACAGATCAGTTTTACCTATTTCAGAACTTCGCATAATGGAATCATACAGCATGTACTCTTTTGCACAGGATTGTTTTTAACTTAGAATTACTTGTGAGTTCAGCTCTGAGATAATATATATAATATATTTTGAAGATATCAAGTAATATAGTTGGAGAAGCTTTTGGAGAAACTAATTTCAGAGCTTTGAAGTTCTGATCCTTTTGTTACTAGTTATTGTGACATATAAATTGACCTTTTACATTTTAAAATCCATATAATTTAGAGTTGAGCTATATTCTACTTTAAATAAAATTTTTGTAATAAAATAATATTAAAAATATTAAAATATTTAAAAAATATTAAATTACTGAAATATTAAAATAAAAATATTAAAAATAAAATTCAGTTCTTGGTTTCCAGGCAGAAGAAGACAGATGTGAAGCAGTGTACTTGAGCATTAAAGAGTCTTTGTGTGTAGGTAAAGACTTCTACTTAAAAGTAAATAAAATCTTATTTTATAGAACTTGGTTTCAGTAGACCCTTAGGTATGTGTTAGTTTGGGTTTTTATTTTTTATGTTTTCGCTTGAGGAGGATTAGCCCTGAGCTAACATCTGTGCCAGTCTTTCTCTATTTTGTTTGTGGGACGCCACCACAGCTTGTCTGACGAGTGGTGTAGGTCCGAGCCTGGGATCCGAACCTGTGAACCTGGGCTGCCGAAGCAGAGTGCACCAAACTTAACCACTAGGCCATGGGGCAGGCCTCAGGTTTTTATTTTAAAAGAAACTAGAAACTGCCACATGAAATTTATCTTCCCTTTCTAAGTAATAATAATAGCTGTATTTTTCAAGTGATTACCGTGTGTGCTAGGCATAGTTACTTCATTTAATCTTTATAGCACCATTGAGTTAGATACTATTATTATTCCCATCTTGCAGATGCAAAAGCAGACTCATAGGTGATGAAAGGACTGCCTTGGACCACATAGTAGATGGTGCACTCTGTGTGACCTCAGAACCCTCTCTTCGGCTCTCAGGCTCCAGGGAGTCCTGTCCTCCATGTGCATACTTGAGGATGTGGGCAAGGACCCAGTGGAAATTCTACACACGTTTCTGGAGCTCCTTCTCTTCATGTCCCTCCTCTCTAGGCCCTACATCTTCAAATTCCAGCTGCCTTATTCTAGGGCCCAAACTCTGACCTCGGTTCTTCCACTCAGCAAGAGCAGTACTCTCTGCTCAGGCTCTGCCTTCCATTCTGCAGTGTGGGCACTGTGGCCAGCCAGGAAGGGGTGGATGGAAGCTCGCCTCGCCTGTTTCCCTTTCTCAGGGATCTCAGCCCTGCGCTGTCTGTGGCCAGTGCCTGAAAACCGTTAACATTGGGCACTGTGTCAGATTGCATCATCTGTGGCAGGAAAACAAGTACACTACTAGCTGTTCCTCCTGTTTTTAAACATTTCATCATTTTCTTCTTGAATACTTGGTTTGATGACACAATTCATTGCATCACCTTTCCCGTTTTGGAACAATTAATTTTCGGTTGTTGCATATTTTCTGAAAGATTAATCTATTGTGGTGGTTAAAACAAAATGTACTAACCAATGGTGTTACACTCCATACCTCTCAAGTACATAAGATTAATATGTCAAATTTGGAATTATTGATATAGATTTCTACGTGGCAATAACAAATCTATTTTGGGCTTTTCTGTTTAACATAGTTCCATAGAATTATTTTGGTGTGTTGATGATTAACTTCATATATTGGGCCTCAGATTCTAAATAGTTCTGTGGGTCATTGTATGTTGTCACATTGCTTCCCCAAAAGAATAAACTAGTTAATAATGCCCTCATTCTTCATGCTTACTTAATTGTTAGAGTTTCTACTTGGTATAGTCTATTTAAAAGTTATTTCTTTATCCACTGTTATTTGTAAAATAAAAGTTCTCAAATATTTTGAATCTATTTTTGAACATTATTCAGTTTATTCTTTTAATTCTTTTTTGTTTTTTTAAAAACTACATTGTTGCTTGTTATGTTTAGCAATCTGATAGGAAGATATATTTAAGTGAAAAAAGTAAGATGCAGAACTGAGTGTATTATGCTCCCTGCCATTAGTGTAAATGTATATTTACATCTGTGTGTGTGTGTGCATTATCATCATCTCAGGGTGATCCTTGGGTTACCTCTCAAGAGGGACTGGAGGGCAGGCATGGAGTGGAGACTTCACACTGTACCCCTTCTGTGTTTTTTCTATTTTTGTGCTGTGTACATTTATTGATAATAAAAAATAAATAATATGTAATTAAAATAAATCTGGCAAGATGTGTCTATCATCATTACTCCTTTAAACTTTTTTAATCTTCATTTTTGTAGGTAATTCATGCAGTGTTCTTTAATAGGTAAGTGCTTTTTCCTAAGTATTTCTTTTTTTTTTTTTGAGGGAGATCAGCCCTGAGCTAACATCTGTGCTAATCCTCTTTTTGCTGAGGAAGACCGGCTTTGAGCTAACGTCTATTGTCAATCCTCCTCCTTTTTTTCCCCAAGCCCCAGTAGATAGTTATATGTCATAGTTGCACATCCTTCTAGTTGCTGTATGTGGGACGCGGCCTCAGCATGGCCGGAGAAGCGGTGCATCGGTGGGCGCCCGGGTTCCGAACCCGGGCCACCAGTAGCGGAGCGCGAGCACTTAACCGCTGAGCCACTGGGCCGGCCCCGCTCCGTATTTCTGGAGAACATTCCATATCAGTATATAAAACTATCTTGTTTTAAACAGTTGCAGGATATTTTTATATGTAGATATGTACCATACTTAAATTTGAGTTCTTATGGATGGAAGTTTAGGTTGTTTCCAGTTGTTTGCTGTGTACTACTACAGTCAGTACCCTTTTACATAATTCTTTTGTAGATGTATGAATACATCTTTAGGATTATCTAAATAGAATCTAGAATTCTAATCTAGAATTAGATTCTAGAATCAGAACTGCTGGATTGAAGAGGGCATGCATTTATAATTTTAATAAATCTTGGCCAAATTGAAACTCAAAAAAAAACTAAAATTGAGTCCAGTGGACTCAAATGTTATACAGGGGTTAATATCCTGTTTCTGCTTTCCTTATGTTTTTTTTTTTAATTCTTTACCTATTTATTAAAATGGATGTTTTAGGACCATAAATTTTCCTCTGAACAGTGCTGTAGTTGTATTCTGTAGATTCTATTATGTAGAATTCTTATCGTTTTCTAGATACTCCAAAATTTTGAATTTTGTTTTCAACTCTAGAAATGTTTAATAACTTTTAATTTCTAGGTAGTTAGGTTTAATTTCTAATTTTATTATATTATAGTTGGAGAATGTTGTTTGTATTGTTCTAATAACTGTTCTTTTTTTAACACATGATTTTGATCATTCTTTTGTAATTAATTTTAAATTGTTAGGACAGATCAAATACCAGTGCTATCTAAAAATTTTCTTTAAATATTCTTGCTCATTTACTCTTCTAAATGAATTTCACAGTTTGTCTAATTATTTAAGTATCCCATAAAGATTGAAATTAGTATTACATTGTCTTTATTTAGCATATTTTTATTCTGGTTTTATTTACCATGATAAGTGTATTGCTTCCATTCTCTCTCTTCTTTCTTTATGATTTTATAGGAAAATAGGTTTTTAAATTTCATAATTGTATCTATTCTTTTTTCTTTCAAATTCAGGTGCAGCTCTCTCCCAAGGAGAATGGTATTTTGATGTGCCCTGGTTGGTGTGAACAAAGGTTTCATCATTTTCTTCATGAACGCTTGGTTAGGTGGCACAATCGTCTGCATTTCCCCCTTGTTGCATGTCCCTTGTGCCAGGTGTTTCAAGGGAGTGATCAGTTGGAATAACTGAACAACGTAAATGTGAGTGATTAAAGGAAACTCAAGGTCCCATATGGTGCAGAAAAATGAATCTCTCAAAATCACGACTGAGCACATTTGTATACTGTAACTTTCTTAGTATGTTAAGCTTTATATTAATGCTTTTAAAAATAAATGATAATTGCTTTTTAACTTTGACTGTCTGAATATTTTTCTTTGGAATATATGTGGTGAGGTGGAGTCTTTCTAAAGATGTAGAGAGAAAACTCCTCAGACTTACCTGGGTGAAGGGGTAGCATTGTGAAGATGCAACTGATTGTATAACGCTTTGGTGAGGACAAGGTTAGGGAACAAAGCCTCACGGAAGCTGCAGGTCGCAAGGACTGGACCTGGCCAGTCAGGACCCAAGGCTGTGTTGTGTTTCTCGGAGGTCGTACTGTCCTCCTCCCTGCACCTCCTCTCGTCTGTCGGCCTCTGTCTCCTGGCCTCCCCACTTCCTCGTCATGCACACTGCCTCACGTGCTTGCCCACGCCATTCTCGCCTCGTCACTACCTCAGTTCCATTGGACTGTCTCTGTGTCTCTCAGTTCACATTCTCGGGAGAGGTAGAAATTCCCACTGTTTGAGTTTAGTCTAAGGAGGGGTGTCCACGCACCTGGGATTCTCTTGTCCTTTAGCTGCGGGAGAAGAGGCTAACATGACAAGTGCTCTTTCTTCAGAGGTTTTGCCTGGGCACACTCAGTGTGCCTGTAATATTAGTAACTTCCCAGTACATGTTTGTTGAATAAATGAATATTCAATGCCTGGTAAGTAAGCTTAGCAGAAGGGAATTTTCTATGGCTTAAGCTTTCTTGTATAGGGTGAGTGGAGTTTTGTCATTTTTCATGACAGTGAGCCAATAGTTTCTACATTCGGCATATTTTAATTGCCTAAGTATGTGCCAAGTTAAATTTAGTTATGAAGGTAGCTTATTTCCTTTCTAAGATACTTTCGGATGATACCTCCTGTAATACCTAATACAGTTGGAGAGTGGTTGTAGGTTCAGGAAAGTCGTTCATGTCAGCAAATATTTGTTCAACTTTGTCTATGTGCTAGGCACTCTTCTGGGGGCTTGGGAGACAGCAGTGAACAAAACAGATGCAAGTCCTGTGCACAGTGGTGGGAACCAGCCGGAAATAAGTGACATTCACAAGGCAGCAGCCAGTGATGCGTGCTGTGGAGAGAAGTGAGGCAGGGACAGGAGTTGTGCACAGTGAGATTGGAATTGGGGATGCTTTTTAAAAAAGAGTGGTCAGGGAACTCCTCACCGTGGTGACATTTGAGCAGAGATCTGAAGGAAACAAGAGCCATTCACGGAAGTAGAGGGAGAACCTCCCATGCAAAGGAAATGACAGGTGCAAAGGCCCTGAGACAAGAGCATGTTTAGCATGTTCAGGGAACAGCAAAGAAACCAGCATGGCTGGAGTAGAAGTGAGCAGGAAGGAGAGAGCAGAGATGGAGGTGAGAGAGACAGCCAGGGGTTAGGTCATATGTATGCCATTGTAAGGTCTTCAGCATTTACTTTGAGCTGGGAATCGATTGAAGTTTTGAACCAAAGGTGTAGCACGATCTGGTTTATAAAAAGAGTCTTAAAAGAGCCTTCTGACTGCTATGTTGAAAATAGACCATAAGTTTCAAGGGTGAAAGCAGGCCAACGAGTTGGGTCCAACGGGTAGTGTGATGGATCTGAGTGTATTTTGCAAGTGGAGCTCAGGATTTGCCAGTAGATTACATGTGGAGTATGAAAGAGAAGAGTCAAGGATGACTCCCAAGGTTTTTGGCCTAAGCAAGTGGAAGAATGAAGTAATGAGATGGAGAAGTCTGCACGCAGAGTACTTTTGTGGAAAAGACGGATAGCAGTTTGGTTTGGACGTGAAATTTGAGATACCTATTAATAGGAGTTTGACATGAGTAAAGAGTTCAGGGAGGTCTGGGCTAGAGATGAAAATTCAGACGTTAGTGTAAACGTGGAGCCATTCAACAGGATGAGATAGCTGAGGAAGTGCATTTAAGTAGAGCTATCAGAGAACCTTGGGGCACTCTGGGTGTTTAGAGATAGGAGGAGAAGCAGTAAAGGAGACAGGGAGGACTCCCAGGTAGCGGAGAGGAGACCTAGGAGGGACGCCTGGAGGCCACTTGAAGCAAGTGTTCTGAGGAGGGTGATGGGCCAAGTGAGAGCTAGCTGGAGGTCAGATGCTGCTGACAGGAGGAGCATTGAGAAGCAGTCACTGCGTTAGCAATGTGGAGATCGTTGGTGACCCTCAGAAGAGCTGTCTTGGTGGAATGGGGGAGCTGAAAATCTGCTGGGAGAGGATACAGGGAAGAACAGTTGAAGACGGCACATGTGAACAACTCTTTCAAGGAATTTAGTATTCTGAATTTTTGTTATATTTGGTATTAGTAAAGTCACATTTGGTATAGCTTTGTTTTAGAAAGTTTTTGTAAATCTTAGCTGTGTACATGTATTTAAGTGTGTGTGTAAATTTTTTATGTAAAATTTATTTCTTACTGTGGGTTATGGTAAAAAAACAAGAAAGTTCAGGGAACATTGAGAAAAGAGGTTGAGGATATACGAGATGTTACTCCTGTGGACACAGTGGCAGGATTTAGGGAGTTGGCACGAGTGGGGTATGTGATCAGAAAGGGGAAGTTTAGAAACATAAGGGGGAGCACCAGGGCAGTGAGGGTGACCTGGGTCCTGTGGAGACTGAACGGCTCCTGGGATGAAGGGCATGGAGATCTTACGACCCAAAAGTACTTCGTCATGGAAATAATCCATCTTTGTAAAGGGCCAAATTATTTTAGCTTTGTGGGCCACTGATGGTCTCTGTTGCATATATTTTTTTAAACCTTTAAAAATGTAAAAACCATTCCCAGCTCATAGGCTGTACACGCTGTGGCTGTACTTTGATGCCCCTGCTTTATACTCGAAGCCCTGAGATGATGCTCTGGACGAATAATCTGTGTGGAGTTAGTTTTTAAAGTATCATTTTTAATAGTATGTGCACATTGGACAATTCAGATGGTACACGAGGATATGCAGGGAAAAAAAGGCAAACCCCTCCCTCCTCTGCTCACTAGCTATCCTGGACCCCTCCCTGAAGTCAGTCGTCATTACCAGTTTCCTGCATGACATTTAAGAAATTTCCTGTGGCTGTATAAACATGCACGTGCATATGTCCTATCAATCTGAAGAAATTTAACTAGGGTCCTTTTTTGTTTAGGTCTGAACTATTAAATGTAATATGTAATACTTGTACCAGTTATCAAGTTATAGCCTGTCCTGTCCAAATCCAGCCTTCAATGCCAACTCTGCAGTAATGGGTCTGGGCCTTGTAAGTATCTTCTCCCTGTCAGCAGGCACAGTGGAAAGCTTTGTCGGTAGAGGGTGCTGTGAGACACCGGAGGAGCAAGGGCGGCTTTTCCTGGTTCCAGGTGACCCTCCAGCAGAGCCCTGCAGCCCCCACTCCAACTGGGCACACCTTGTGCAGTGCCTGGCTTTAGCAGGACCCAGGGGCCAGTAGCACGGGGCACCCCCACGCTCTCACCTCCTTGGGCTACAACTCTGAGGCCTCAGCAAATCTCTCTGTGGTTCACACTGTACCCTCTCCATCGTGGTCTGGATCTCAGCCCTGGGGTTCCTCCTTTGGCTGCTGTCTCAGCCTAGGGTGAAAAGCCTGCAGGCTGTTCTCTGCCTCCACTTAGAGCTCTCCTAACTCCTCACTTACTTACCCCACCCATCCCCATTACTCCAGTCCCGTTAACAGTTAAGTCTATAGTAAACATTCCCCGTTCAAATTACTATGGTTTCTGTCTCCTGATTGGACTCTAATACTTAAAACTTTTTTGATTACAAAAGTATTAGATGTAAAATCAGACAAGCCAGGTGATAACCTATCTCCCCTTCTGGTACTCTCCCCCTCCAGAGGCAGCCCCTGCTGATGCTATAAATGCTGAACTAGTTTTGTATTTTAAGTGTAAAAATAACACAGGCACTTGTAAAACAAAAAGCAGTATAAAAAAGGAGAAGGTAAAAGAATGCCTTCCTAGAGTTAGCCACTGTTAACATTTGCTGGTGTAGACTTCCAGAAATTCTTAATGCAACTAGCGACATGAGAGTGTATTTTTTAAACAAATGGGATCGTACCATACGTATATATGTATTGACTTTTTCCTTGGTAAAAATAAAATTTAGGGGGAAAGAATGGTTATTTTCCAGCCTATACTAGCATCATGAATTTGGAATGGGCTTCTAGCCATTCAGAAGACTCTGCTGCTTAACTGGTAAGGGAGCAATTCTTGACATGTAGATGTAGAATCCTTGAACAACGTGAAGTCACTAACAGACAAATTGTGTTCTCCCTGAGCAGACTGGATTCATACGAAAGTTCCAAGACCATTATAAATGCATATGTTGAACTCTCAAACACGTGGTTATCTAAAAAAAAGCATTGATACTCAGTATTCTGGAAAACACAAATTTAGCTAATCTCCAGTAATGCTAAATTCTACTCTGTATTTTTTGCTTATACATAAGTGATGAGTCAAAAGCCTCTGGAATAAAAGCATTTTTCCCTAGATCCTATTTCTTTACATTGGCAATGGATAAAGAGAAGCTGTAAGTAAACTCGACTATACTGAAGTTAACTAAATATACAAAACAGACCCTAGAAGGATTAAGGAATAGCTCTTGGTCCAGAAAAGATCATCTGGACCCCCGGTGTTATGGTGAGCTCTTATTTCACCGTCTGTGGAACTGATTCAGCCCTTAAGTTAGCCGTTCCGTGTATGACTTGAATACTTGCACATTGTGGCTTTAAGATACATCAGTGCGCCTCTCCCCACCCACTCCCTGAGGCCTTGTCCGTTACTCTCCACCACAGTTACCCTGAAAACCTGATACCGAGCCCGGATAACAGAGGGTCAGCTGTAGAAACTTGACTGAAGCACTGATCTGTAGTTGCTTATTCAGGGACTCAAAGGTGCAGGTAATAATCTAATCCTTAAGCTCAGTGATGTGTAAGCAAAGTGTTTGGTTTCTTTATTACATGCCCTACACATTGTATAAATATTTTGTATGCAATATTTAATAAAATGTTTTTGGGTAATTAAACTTTTAGAATTGTTGACAAAAATTTCCTTGATTCAGCAGTTTTTAGCTAACTCTTCTATTTCTGAATGATTGGAGAGAATGGCAGTACCCATTTCCAGTGAATGATTAAGTATTTAGACTGAGGATGTCTTTCTTTCACGGCTGTAAGCAGTGCGACGTCCTCTGCATCCAGGAGCCAGCTTAACATGCTCAGTCTGGTGAGGCTCGGCAGGCGTGACACACATTGACTCAGAGCCTTGACTGTCACGGCCTGAGCTTTGATACATTCCGTGAAGTGCCTGGAAATAATCAACTCTTGCAAGTGTGGTAGGTTGTCCAGGGCTTGAAAGAAGTTTCTGTATCCTTCCTCTGTAATCTTGTGATTGATCTCAAGATCTAAGTTCTCGAGTTTCTGGAAACCTCCATTGATTGCTACCTTGGCTATAAAAAGCAAAATATTCATGACAATGGAATCATAAGGACTTCTGTTTCAGTAACGGTAGACTAGGTTATTTGAACCAACCCCTCTCCCATCACCACCACCACTGAAAGTAGACAATGTTCAATATAGTATTTTTTAGATATCTTCTTAAAAGTCCCAAAGAGCTGGTAAGTTAATAAGGAACTACCTGGCTAAAACCCACAGGAAAAGCAGAAATGGGAGAAGTAAGGCTAAGCCCTAGGGCACTGAAACCGCTTTTACTAGGAGGGTTTTGCCCTTCTGTGCCCTTCTGGGCTTCTCTTTCGCTTTCACAGGAGGACAGCGTCAAGGCACAACATGGCTAAGAAACAGGCTGAGTGACAAGGGACGTCAGAGATTGAGGCAACCATGTCTCCCCTTTACAGAGAGAAGGATGTGACACTCCTCAAACTGTCTTCTCACCGTCTCCTTCTGTGCACTCCACTTGTTGCCCAGGAGGGCCCTTCCTGTCATTGAGACTGAGGGCTCTGAAGGATGTGGGGCCTGGGCACTTAACAGGAAGTTCTCAATGTGGGTCGACTTCACTTTGGAAGTGGATACCTAGCCAGGTTTTTGTTTTTAATTGCTAAGTCTCTTTATCCTAATTTGCGCAAAGGTTAGGTTTGGTTTCACTCTAGAACCCAGGACTGTAGCATGACTAACTTTAGAGGCAGAGGTACTGAGAAAATGTGTTCAGCTGTGTCCTGAGTAGGTCTCTCCAGTAGTAAGCAAGAGATATTTCTCATTCCCCCACAGGAACGACACTTCTGGAGGGACTTGAAGAAAAGTCCAGGCCTTCTACATTCGTTTCCTTCTTTCCTGTTTTCGCCATAACCCCTAGCTCATGTTTGTAGGTCGCTGGCTCTATGACGCGTCTGGTGTCTCCTGCAAGTCAGATTCAAGCGTTACTCACTGCTGGGAGACGGTGGGCTGTCAGCTGTCCACCAAAGCAGCCACAGGGAAGTAAGGCTTCTCTGTTAGTCTGCATGCACTGTGCTCCCGCTCTGCCAGGCCTGCTGCGCTGGGAAGAGGGAGCACCTGCCCCTGGGGCGGACGGACTGGGGTTACTGGTCCCTGGTCCACAGGAGGCTTTGTTTGACCTCATGTGGTGAGAAGATGACCATGCAATAATAATTTGTGTTACACAGGGATGAGAAAGACCATCAAATTTAATGTTACTCAATTCTTCCTCTTAAGGAGGGAGGAAAGAGGCTTTAAGGAAAAGGTCATAGTTGTTTTTAATAACATTTATAAAGTAACAGTGCTGAGCAGTAATGAAGTGAAATGCAGCCTTTGTAACACACCCTACAAAGCCCTTTCCAGTCTTCTCACAGCGTAACTCCTGCCTCTTGTGCAGATGTTCCTCTTTTTTTTTTTAAATCCCTCAAATATGCCTGGTTCTCTGTCACTCCGGGCTATGATACAAATCATTACCTCTATTTGAAATGCTGTCTCAGTCTCTCCCCTCACAGCTGTGCCCGGGCCATTCTGACCTCAGGTCTCAATAGAAATCTCATTTCCTCCCAGAGGCCTTCCCTGACCCCAAATTAGGTAGAGTTCTGCTGTCAGAAGGAGAGGAGAGAGAGAATGAGGGAGAAAGAACTGGGCAGGAGTGATGTGCATATTGGCCAAGAACTTCCCAAAACTGATGCAAGACGTCAAGCCACAGAGTCAGTTGGTTCTACAAACCCAAGCAGAGTAAATACAAAGAAACCCACGCCTAGGCCTCTGAGAGTACAGCTGCCGTCCTAGGCTGCTTGGGCAGCCATAACGAGGCACCCCGTCTCCAATCCAGTGAGAGTGGAGGTTAGGGCTCCAACACGTGAATTGTGAGGGGACACAGTTCAGTCCATAGCAACTGCCAAAAAGTAAAGCAAAGGAAAAACCTTAAAAGCCCCGAGAGTGGGGAAGATACCTCACCTTCAAGGGCACAGCAAAAAGACGGACAGCTGACTAAACAAAAAATGGTGGAAGCTGGAAATGTGAAAGAAAATCAGTGCCAAAACAGAACTCTATACTCACTGAAAAAAGTTATTTCAAAAACGAAGGCAAAATAAGAGACATATCCAGACAAAAAGTGAGAAAATTCATTACCAGCAGACCCACACGAGAGGAACACTCAAGGAGTTCTCGCGGCAGGAGGAGTGTGGTCCCTGGCAGATGAGTAGAAACGCAGGAGAGACTGAGGAGCCCCAGAAACAGCACGTATCTGGGAGTGCTACATAAATAGCTGTTTGCAACAGTAATGTCTCGTGGAGTTTCAGTTTACGTAGAATTAAAACAAATGACAACAACAGTGCAAAAGGCTTGAGGGAGGTAAATAGAATGAAATGTTCTAGAGTCCCTAGCTTGTATTACTGTCTAATAACTCAGGGATGCACATTTGAACATCTAGGATACAACTAAGAGAATATATAACTCAAGATAATAGATGGGGAAGATGGAATAATAAATGAAGCAAGAAAGGTGAAAAAAGGAACATCTTGTGGGACAAATAGCAAATAGACATAAATTCAACTATATAATCAGTACATTAACTATAAATAGATTAATACTCCAATTGAGAGTAAAAGATTAACAGACTGCATTTTTTTAAACCTACCTAATCTTTTTACAAGAAACACACCTAAATAAAGGGCACAGAGAGACTAAAAGTAAAAGGAAGGAAGAACATGAGACACAAACAGCAGAAGGATGCCAGATGGCACAGTGACGTGTGACGAAATGACTGACTTGAAGGTAAGATGCATCACTAGGAATAAAGAGGGCTGATCTGCCAGCAAGATTGAATTCTAAATTGTATGTACCTAGGTTTAAAATACATAAAGCAAAAATAGAACTAAAAAGGAAAGAAGACAAATCAACAATCATAATGGGTGATTTTAACACAGCCTTCCCAGTTATTGATAGCACAAGCAGTCAAAAAAGTCAAAAAAAATTTAACGATTTGAATGGTACTTTTAACACTTGATTTGAACTTCAGAAAACTCATTCTTTGCAAGTGAAAATGGAATATTTACTAAAATTGACTATTTTAGTATGTATTTTGTATTATACTGGCCCGTAATACAAGTCTCAACAGATTTCAAAATTGAAATCATACAGTGTATGTTCTATGATGACAGTGAAATCAAGCTAGAAACCAGGAACAAAAAGATTACTAGACAATCCTCAAATATCTGAAAATTAAGCAACACATTTCTAAATAACTGGTGTGGCAAAAACGTGACAACTGAAATTAGAAAATATTTGAACTGAATGAGAATGAAAATGACATATAAAACTTTTGAGAGGGAGCTAAAGCCAAAAGTGCTCTATCAGCTCAAGATGTTAGGACAAAAAAAAAATAGTAAATTATATCCAAAGAAAGTAGGAGGAGATAATGGAGGTAAGAGCAGACATGAATGAAATAAAAACATATGAAAAGAGGGCCGGCCCCGTGGCTTAGGGTTAAGTGCGTGCGCTCCCCTACCGGTGGCCTGGGTTCAGATCCTGGGCCCATACCGACGCACCACTTGTCTGGCCGTGCTGAGGCTGCGTCCCACATACAGCAACTAGAAAGGATGTGCAACTATGACATACAACTATCTAGTGGGGCTTTGGGGGAAAAAAAAGGAGGAGGATTGGCAATAGATGTTAGCTCAGAGCTGGTCTTCCTCAGCAAAAAGAGGAGGATTAGCATGGATGTTAGCTCAGGGCTGATCTTCCTCACACACACACACAAAAACATATGAAAAGAAAAATTTTTTAAAGAATAAAATTGATAAACCAATTAGGTAAAAAAAAAGAATGCATAAATTACCAATATCAGGAATATAAAAAGGGTACTATTACCATAGATCATACAGATATTTTAAAAGATTATAAGTATATATTATGAGCAACTTTAGGTAAATTTAAAAGTTTCTAGAAAAATATAACTTGCGAAAACTTACCAATCATAAAACATAATATTTCCCAATAGAAAATCCGCTATGAAATACAACTACAGATTCATCAGAATGGCCTAAGTTGAAAGGTCTGGCAACACCAAGTAGTGGCCAGAATGTGAAACAACTGCTGGTGGGAATGTAAATTGGTACAACCATGGAAAACTGAGTATGTCTATACCATAGGACTCAAATTCCACCCCTAGAAATACCTTCAGATATACCTCAAAAGTCGTGTAAGAATATGCATAGCAGCATTACTCAAAGTAGGCAAATATTGGAAACAACTCAAATATCCAGTTGAATGGATAAATAAATTGGGGTGTATAGAGTCATACAATGGAATAACATATAGCAGTGAAAATCAATGACCTCTAGCCACATGCATCAATATGAATGAATATCACAAATAGAATGTTGAGCCAAAAAAGGTAGATGCGAGAGTACATACTGTGTATGATTCCATTACATACAAGTTTAAAACAGGTAAAACTAATCTTTGGTGAAAGAAAGTAGTATAGTGGTCACCTCTGGGAAGAAGGGGAATGTGATGTCAGAGAAGGGACATAAAGGAGGCTTCTGGAATGTTTGTAATATTCCATATTCTAATCTGGGTGACCGTTACCCAAGGGTGAGTAACAACATTTTCAAGTATGCTCACTTGAAAATTCATTGAGCTGTACACTTAGGATTTGTGTACTTTTCTGGATGTGTATGAATCTTCAATTAAAAAAAAAGTACTATAAAAAGGACTACATGGAGGGTATGTGGCCAGGTGTCTGAGACACTAGGTGTCAAGAACACAGACAGACAAGGGCTTGTATAATCTCAAACGGGAGGCTATCTTTTACTTCCAATCTGACCAGAATGAACCTAAGTCCACAGGACACTGGAGGGAACAATAGGATAGTGAAAATGAGAAAGTGGGTTGAACATTTTTAGAGGGACAAATGTTTTCATAGACATTTTGCGGCAAAAAGCTTAAGTATTACCACTGGCTTTCATGCAAGCTGAAACAGTTTATCTGAGGGTGGCTCACCAATTTCCATCACGCTGTCATCATTCAAAGTCTGGTAAAATGAGAGAACTCGGAGACATCGAAGGTGCCGACACTGCTGGATGATCAGTTTGGCCACTTGATGAACGGCATCCCCAGTAGGAAGGATCAATTCCTCCAGGTTATTAAGAGAACCTAAAGTGTGGGCTGTCAGAAGAGACAAGGTATTCTCCATCCTGTGTTCCCAAACAATGGTAATCCACAACCTCAAAATCATGCACAGTCCAGGAGGCCCCATGGAGGATAGAGGCTGTTCCTCTTCCTCTCCATGGGCAAGAGAAAGAGGTCGGCCTACACCTTGACCCTCGCTGCTCCTACACCTTGACCCTCGCTGCTACCTGCAGACCACCATTCCTCCCCTCCCAGCCCATCTCCCGCACTGCGGTCCAGAATGCCTATCCACTCTAGTTCCTCTTTGAGCCCAAAGCTTCCACTGGCCTCCAGGCCACGTGCCTAGCTCCCAGTGCCTTCAGCCCCCCCTTTATACCTCATCTCCTGCTGTCATCCCCAGAGATTTCTACCTCTGCCCCCAGCACCAGAGCCTCACAAGCCCCCACTTGCATAGCTTTCCTTTTCACTTTGATCCTTCCTTAGCTTCGTACCTTATGGGTCACTTGATCTAGAGCAAGTTCTGTACTTCTGAGGCCTCACACCTGGAAATGTTTTGAACACTTTCTAACACAAAACCATGTTCCAGGCTTATCTTTTACTGTCCCTGTCCTAGTTCTTTTTTTTTTTTTTTTTTGAGGAAGATTGGCCCTGCACTAACATCTGTTGCCAGTCTTCCTCTTTTTCTTTTTTCTTTTTTCTCCCCAAGCCCCAGTACATAGTTGTGTATCATAGTTGTAGAGTCATAGCTCTTCTGTGTGGGCCGCCGCCTCAGCATGGCTTGATGAGCGGTGAGTAGGTTCCCCACCCCAGGGTTTGAAACCTGCGAACCCTGGGCCGCTGAAGCAGAACGCACAAACTTAGCCACTACGCTGCTGGGCCGGCCCCACTGTCCCAGTTCTTTATCAGCCATTTCTCCAAGGACCCTGGCTACTTTTAGGGAGGCCAGTGTTTAAAGCTAAGATCTGGGCCTTGGTGATCTCGTTCTCACCAGGGTGCTTTCTAGTGTCTCAGTTGACTGAACTGAGAAATATGTATATGTGTGTGTCTGTATAGAGATATAGACATGAAGAGACCTATATAAACATAGATATCCTTATATCTATGAATATAGGTTAAAAACCTTGAGTCCACACCAGTATTTCCAATTCTAATTTAACACCTCAAAGTTCTTTCTAGCCTCCCCTTTCAATATTTATAAATTCCTTCTCCAACAGGGAGGACACTTGCTCGCTATTCTCAGAGTGTTATTTGCTTGGTCAACTGTTGTATACAGACACCTCCTCGGCCCCTCATCCTGCCTCTGCCACCTCAGCCCTCTTGCTCCTCCCCCACCCACACGGCTGCATCCAAAGGAAGGAAACAGACAGGAAGAGATCTTAAGCATGCTGAAATTTGAGAAGCATTACTGCTCTACCCTCATATCTCCACTGACTCCCCCTATATTTTCCTGTTCCTTAAAAACAAGACAACAGGCCCCAAATGGAGTCACTTATGCTAAGCCCCACGTCACCACACTAAGACTCTCCCAGAAATGGAATCTGAAACCAGTCAATCAGGAATGGCCTGATCAGCACTGGTTATGTCATCTGCCTGATGGACCCCTGCCATCCCCCTAAAGGAAAATAACCTTGCAATAAGCAACTTGCTTTTTTGCCTAGCATGACTTCCTGTTCCTGCTCCCTCTGCTTATAAAAATCTTTCATTCTGTACAGCTCCTCAGAGCTCCTTTCTGTCTGCTAGATTGGATGCTGTCCGATTCACATCCATTTTTGCTCAAATAAACTCTTAAAATTTTTAATATGCCTCAGTTTATCTTTTAACACCTGTTAGAATTTTTTCCATGAGCATACATTACTTCTGTAATCATAAGAAAAAAATGTGAAAAAGTATTTGAGCTCTTTCTATAGTTATCATTTTGTTAAATCTAGGTTTTCACATACTGAGCTTTCTTAACCTTAGAAGATAGTTTTACCTGCATTCTAGAAACTTCTGAAACAACAGGGGCTTACCATGTTTGGAATGGGTGCCTGACAATGAAATTGCCTAGTGCTATAATGACCACTAGTGTGTATTCTAAGAAGTCAGTCACTCTGACAACACTGCTTTGAGTGAGATCAAGGCATTCGGAGGGTAAGAGCTGAGCGGCTCTGTCCCTTCCTCCTAAAGAGCAGGGCAGCTAATGCATATTACAATTTGTTGTGGCTAATGCAAAACAGGAGACAGAGGATTTAGGGGGGAAGGAAACAAAGAATAAGTAAAAGGCACTGTTTTGTAAACATACCAAATTTTTCAGCTGTTTCCTTATCAGGAAATTCTTGTTGTTCAAGATTTAGTACCTTCAGAGAAGTAAAATTTGGCAAAATGATGACTATAAAAGGGGAAATAAAAATTATGTCAACTACATCTCTTATACTAAAAAGTAATATGCTTAAAGAGTATTTTAAAAGTGATAGAAATCAACATAATCACATTGAATTAATTAGTATGACTAAGTAGATAAAACAAATCTTTGCTCAGAAAATAATTCTAACTAGAAATGTTTAAACTTCTAGAAACAAATACACCTTATTGTTTGAGCATTCATTTAAGATCAGCTATCTATTACAACAGTTTTGTTCTTTGACATCAATTGCACGTTTAAAATTTGGCTGTTTTTAAAAAGTACTTAAAATGACTCTGTGTCCACAGAATCATCTTAAACCAAAATTTTACAATTATAGCTCTTACCAAATGGGATGGCTTTAAAAAATTTTCCAGAAAGCTTAATTTCTTTGAGTTTCTTGCAAGAAGCTAGTGCAGTCATGAGAGATTCAAAATCCGAAAAGAAATTACATTGCAGGTGGAAAACATGAAGGTCTGGAGAATTCTGAATTAATTTGACTGTAAAATATCAAAGATTTCAGAAATTAGAGAAGATTGCAAATTTCTGTCAGAATTAGCCCTATAATTTGTATTTTGTTTCAACAACACTGAATTAAAAGGAAGCACCACGATGTCATGATTTAAGAATCAGGCCACTTTGGCTTAGGTTCAGGTTCTGCAACTAACTAGAAACTGTGTGAACCTGGACGCACAGTTGCTGACCCTCTCTGGGGATCAGTTTTCTCTGCCGTAAAATGAGGGCATTGACTCAGTAAGGTCACTTTCAGCTTTGACATCCTAATGTCTCTAAGTGCGCACATGACATTTGCACAATAGGAATACTATACAAAGGCACCTAAAAGCAATGACAACGCTGAAGCAAAACCTAAACTAATGCAACAATTGCTGACAAATGTAAGAAAACGACCACTTCCAGCTTCAGCTTCCTGGATTTGTTTGTGTACAACTGCAGGTCAATTCCATGGAGACTTACATTTCCTCGGTCTGTACTAAACCAAGGAATTGATGAAGCCCAAGTCATTTTGCTAAATGATGTACTTAAGAAAGATGGCTGCACAGGTTGTCCATCAACCGTGAGGACAGGCTGGCGAGAAACAGGAAGATGCTTCCGATTGCTGCCGATCAGCAGATTCCTCCCCTGATCTGGCAGATCTGTAAGTTGCAATGTAACGGCAACTTGAACAAAAGCAGAAGAAAAGAACTCTACAAACTGTTTGGAGAGGCAGTATACCAGTGGTTCAGAGCTCAGACTCAGCAGTCGGAATTCCTGTGTCTGAGGTGCAGATTTACCACTTCCTTAGCTGGGTGACCTTGAGCAAAGTACTCAACCTCTTGATACCTCACTTTCCCCAGCTGTAAAATGAGAATAACAACAACGGCACCTTTCCTCACAGAATGGGTATGAGGATTACACAAGTCGATATTTGTCAAGTGCTTAGAACAATTCCTAGCAGGTAATAAGGGCTCAGTAGCTACAAACAGCTCTCTGCTTCTCTAATGAGAAGGCGCGCTGTTCCCACAGTTTACCACGGATACTGGCGACCTCCTCATATCCAGAGACGCTTTAACTCTTAAATAAATCATTGGCCAAGCAGCTTTTTCAAGGGGTGTAAAAACAAGTGAATCAAAGTGCCATGCTTACCTAGTTTGGAAGGACCACGCTCAGCTGAAATACGGATCAATAATTTCTCCATACGGTGGAGATTTAGGAAGTCTTCAGGAATGACTGAAAAAACATTTTCTTTACCATCCAGATTCACAGACAGCTCTTTTAGGCACAGGAACTTGTCCAAACTAGGAAAGAGGTGATCTGGAAAGCAACACACGTTTCCCTATTATTAAGGTAATGGTTCCAAACGGAAAATTTGAAACTGTCTTTTGATTCATCAAGCTATTTTCATATGAAAACCTTTCACAGACTTAAAACATTCTTTTTTAGAAAGTACACATATAAAGATACTGCTTTTTGCAGCATTTACTGTTTATCTCCTATATGGGAAGCCCTTGCTACTGTCTGGAGTCACAAAAGTAAACAAGACATCTCCTTAACCAATGGCGCTGAGACGACTGGATGTCCACGTGCAAAAGAATGAAGCTAGACCTCTACCTCCCACCAACATATACAAAATTAACTCAAAATGGACCAACAGCCTCAATATGAGAGCTAAAAACATACAACTCTTAGAAGAAAACATAGGGGTAAGTCTTCACGACCTTGGATTTGACAATGGATTCTTAGATATGTTACCAAAAGCACTAGCAAAAAAGAAAAAATAGATAAATCAGACGTCATCAAAATTTAAAACTTTTGTTCATCAAAGGACATTATCGAGGCAGTGAACAATCTACCTAATAGGAGAAAATATTTTCAAACCATATGTCCAATAAGGATTTAATATCCAGAATATTGGAGGAGAATACAAATAACTCCTACAACTCAAAACAAAAAGACAACACAATTTTAAAAATGGGCAAAGGACTTAATAGACATGTCTCTGAAGAAGACATGCAAACAGCCAGTAAGCACATGGAAAGACGTTCAGCATCATTGTCGTTAGGGCAAATCAAAATTACCATGAGACACCACTTCACACCAACTAGGATGACTTTATCATTATAAAACAACAAGTGTTGAGGAAGACGTAGAGAAATTGGAGCCCTTGTACATTGCTGGTGGGAATGTAAAATGGTACAGCCAATGTGGAAAACTGTTTGGAGATTCCTCAAAAATTAAAATATATTTACTACAATTAATAGAATACTGTTATTAATACAATTCTACTTCTGGGTATATATCCAAAAGAATTGCAAGCAGGGTCTCCAAGAGGTGTTCGTACACCCATGTTCACAGCAGCATTATTCACAGCAGCCAGAAGAAACAATGCAAGTGTCCATCAATAGATAAATGGATCAACAAAACGTGATATATACAGACAATGAAATATTATTCAGCTATAAAAGGAATGGAGTTCTGGCACACGCTACAACATGGATGAACCTTGAAAACATTGTGCCAAGTGAAATAAGCCAGACACAAAAGGACAAATATTATATGATTCCACTCACATGAAATATCTAGAATAGACCAATTCACAGAGACAGAAAGTAGATTAGACGTTATCAGCACTGGGGAGAGGAAGGAGGAGTTATTGTTTAATAGGTACAGAGTTTCTCTTTGGGATGATGAAAAGGTTCTAGAAATGGATAGTGTTGATGGTTGCACAACATTGTAAATGTACTTAATTCCTCTAAATTGTACACTTAAAAAGGGTTAAAGGGTAATTTTTATGTATATTTTACCATAATAAAAAAAGTATTTGAAAAAAATGAGTGCAATTTTTCTAAATTTGATGATAAATATCCACCCACAGATCTAAAAAACGCTCACTGACCTTCAAGAAAGATCTACATAAAGCAAAGCATACCAGGCACATAACACGCTGCAAAAACCCAGGCCCCACTTACAACAATCAGAAAGTGAAAAAAATTTAAATACTATTTACAAAAGTATCAAAAAACCAGAAGCACCGGGGCCGGCCCAGTGGTGTAGCGGTTAAGTTCGTGTGCTCTTCTTTGGCAGCCCAGGCTTCACCGATTCGGATCTTGGGCGCGGACCTACGCACGGCTTGTTGAGCCATGCTGTGGCGGCGTCCCATACAAAGTAGAGGAAGATGGGCACGGATGTTAGCCCAGGGCTAATCTTCCTCACAAAAAACAACAAAAAAACCCCACAAGTACCTAGGAATAAGTTAAATGAAAGATATATAAAGTCTACACTGAAAACTTCAAACGTTGCTCAGAGAAGTAAAAGGAGACACAAATAAATGGGAGAGATTATCTCCCATGTATGTACTTCCCAGAGAGTACGAGTCCTTTCTTCCATTAAGCAGGTAGAGGGAGAGTAATTCTCAAGTATCGTCTTACACATAGATCATTCTTTTACTAATAACAAGTAATTTGTGTGTTTATTAAGAGGCTTCATTAGTTAATATTTTATTAATTTTATCTGAGTTATTTGAAAACCATTCTATTATTCAGAGGCCTTTCACTAATTCATACTACTGACAAAAATACATCAGTGAAAGTTTATTTTATTTTATTAATTTATTTTTTGTGTGTGAGGAAGATTAGCCCTGAGCTAACATCTGTTGCTAATCCTCTTTTTTTTTTTTTTTTTGCTGAGGAAGACTGGCCCTGAGCTAACATCCATGCCCAACTTCCTCTACTTTATATGGGACGCCGCCACAGCATGGCTTGACAAGCGGTGCATCAGCCTGCGCCCGGGATCTGACCCAGCGAACCTCGGGCCGCGGAAGCAGAGCGTGCGAATCTACCCGCTGCACCACCAGGCTGGCCCCTGAAGGTTTATCTTGTGTCTATTCTATCAGCAAGCATTAATGGTCTCATGCTTTCAGAAGTTTTCATCCTCTTAAAACTAAGAGTGTGGGCTGGCCCCGTGGCTTAGCGGTTACGTGTGCGCGCTCTGCTGCTGGCGGCCCGGGTTCGGATCCCGGGCGCGCACCGACGCACCGCTTCTCCGGCCATGCTGAGGCCCGTCCCACATACAGCAACTAGAAGGATGTGCAGCTGTGACATGCAACCATCTACTGGGGCTTTGGGGGAAAAATAAATAAAATTAAAAAAAAAAACAAAACAACTAAGAGTGAGAAAGTAAGATTCTGTATCAGAATAGCCGTCTAAACTACACTCAGGTGTACCTTGCATGTGGGTCGTCCCTGAGACTTCAAGAGATTCCAGGGAAGACAGGGTGAGGAGCAACTCCTGTTCTCCCGCACTCAGCTCAGATTTGCTTATGGAGCACTTGGTGAAGGAGGCCTTATACTGCTCAAGGGCTGGGCGGATGCTTTCCATAAAGCCCCTGCTGTCCTCTAAGTGGAGTCTGATATGCTGTGAAGCTGAGAAAACTGCCATTAGAACCCTGAGCATCTCCTGGCCCACAGCATCAGTATGAGTCACATGGACTTCCAGAAGGGGAATCTTGTACTGCTTTGGAGAAAGTGTCCAGTAGCCAGTGCTGATGTCCGGCGGTGCACTGAGTTGCTTATTCAGAAAACTCGCCACGTCTTCCTCTTTTTCAGCTAAATTCTGCTCCCATTTATTCATCGGTTCAAAGGCAGAAGCATAGTCCTGATCTATAGTTGGTGCCTGTGATTTGTCCAAACAAGTTTCCAGGACTGAAAAATCTAGTCTCGTGGCCTTCTTTCCTTGTATCAAGACCTGGATGCTCTTCAACAATAATAGGCTTTCCGGGTGGTCAAAAAAATACCGTAACTTAAGTACTTCTAATTTCAGGGTTCTCCCTTGAAGGAATCCCAAAATAAATGGAGAACATGCAGCAACAGTATTGCTTTGATAAGCAATTTTTACAGCAAGAGCCAGTAAATGTTCTGAAACCAACGAAAAGTAACTTTGTGGACAAAGTTGCCACAAGCCCCTGAGAAATTCCATCTCCACTGAAATTTCTGGACGGTGCTTCAGGTAGTCATCATTTTCAGAGATGTTCTCCAATGACTCTTTACTATCCACCAAATGAAGCAAATGAGATACAACTTTTGGCCCCGCCTTGGTTGAAGCGTGGCAGGAGACGTAGTTCAAAAAATTGTTATAGGGAATTACAGCCATCAAGGACGAGTTCACTTGTTTCAGATAATGAAGTCCCAAATCTTGATCTTCTTGCCTATCTGAATCCAAGAGTTCAGCCAGCCTCATCCCAGCAAGAAATTCTTGGAACGCAGGACTTAAAAACTGATAGACTGGCCTCAGTCTCTGCGCTGTGAGTTTGCTCATCAGGCACATGGCTAGGTCCTCGTCTTCATCAACCCCAGCTTCTACAAGGTCATCATCGTGAAACTCAAATCGAGATGAAAAAAATCCTTTCAAGGCCAGCTCACCGCAGGAGGACACAGTTGCTTTGAGAAGTTCAGCTGTGGTTTTGTACTTTAAGAAAAGGCATTCCACGTAGGACTTGAAAACAGCCACATCATCAAAGGACCGGTCTAAAGGATACCGAGACCAATTAGCACAGACTGCTGCTACAAAGAGGGGAGTTTTCTGAATTCCCTGCAAACCTTTGTTCCTTCCAAAGTGAACCATAAACTTCCGCAGGGGGGCCATATTGTGTGAAAAGAGCTTCCGTAGTATATAGATGGTATTATAGAAGGGAAACCCTTTGATCTCTAGAATCGTGTGTAGGTATCGGTGGATGTCCCTGGCCCTGCTTGTGCGGGCAGCAATCAATAAGCAGACTCTTGAGGAGTGGTTTCTTTGAATCAGTTTTGCTATGACTTGGGGGATCGAGCACATTTCTTTGTAGTCATCCAGAAGGAATAACACCTGGTTCTTTAACTGCTGGATGATGTTCCTCAGGCACACTTCAGTGACAGGGCCTTCTGTCTCTAGGAGTTGCTCACAGATGATGTTGGCTAGCCCCTGGTCCAGTCTGGTAGAGCTAAGGGAGAGACAGAAGACCAGCTGGAACCTGTTTAACAAGGGGCAGCATCCTGATGCCCAGAGAAGAGCTATTTGCTTCAGGAGGACCGTCTTTCCACTACCAGCTTCCCCCTTCACACACATGACAGAGTTCAAGTTGGCAAAGACCTCAGGCAACACCACAGGCTCTTGCACAGGACTGCTGATGGGTTTTGAAGCAAGGGACAGATCACAACCCAGCAACTGGTCAGTGATTTGGCAGGAAGAGACCTCAAGCAAAGACATGTGGCAGAAACGGGCACTGGTGTAGGCTTTTCTCAGTCGCTCACTCAGACCCTTTGCCTCCTGAAACCACTGGGCTTCACCCTGGGCCATCTCTGTGGAGAGAAGAAAGGAGGCACAGCTACAAATACTCTTGCTTTTAGATTCCCTCCATACAAACAGATGCACACATACGTATCATCCCATGTGCTACTTCAAAATCCTTACCTGGCGCTGTAGGACTAACTGCTGCCGAATCTTCAAGATTGCTTTCACATGTGGTTTCCTTTGAAAATAAAATCCTCTATTAAACCAAGATTTGTGTAAGAGAGTGGGACATCATGTTACAATCAGGGACCAAACAACCTCTAAACACAGCCCACCCTCAAACATTTACGCCAAGAGGAGCGCCACAAATAGGAAACAGTAAATGACCTGCAAACCCCTCTGGGCGCGCACTCCCAGGGGTCACGTACGCTACATTCCATGGGCCAGTCAAGCAGGGATTAGTCCAGGTAAGCAGAATCACAGCGTCTAGAGCAAGGCGGACCCTCCAAAAGTCATTAGGTGCAGCTTCTGACCTTAGTTATTAACATTTTTAATATCACATACCTAGGATGTAGGAAGGTTATGTTTCATCCTTAAAAAATAAGCTATTTATATATCCCCACACTTTTTTTTTAAGTTCATTTTTCAATTCACGAATATAAAAGATGAATCAAGTGAATAGCAAATTACTTTGTTTTCTTTTTATGGGATGGCAAACATAATGTACCTAACATACAGCCTCAAATAAGGTATGTGTGTGCGTGTGTGTGTGAAATTGATAGTGGCTTATGTCCCAGAGAACTGTGTAGGATTTCTCAGTTTAAAGGGGTCAACCTATTACCTGGGTTATGATTTGGTTTGTCATTTACTTTTTATAAGACAAATACCTTCCCAGCCCTGGGAAAGGCCAAGTAGCAAGTCAGACCACACTGTCTTCCAGATGCAGATCACAGGTGGACTCCAGGTAGCCTGGATGCTAATCAGCACTAAGTCTAAGAGTCTGGACCCCAAAGTAGGAAGGCCTGACTCTACGTTTCATGGAGCTGGGTATCATGTCTTACTGGTTTATTATCCTTATCCACACTTAGCACGTGATAGGTGCTTAATAGATATTGGTAGAATTTATGTATTTACTTACTTATTTACAATGAGCAATTCCTGTTCAAAAACAGTTTTTAATCACATGATCATGTACTGCTAAAATAAACAAGGTAGTGTTGTTCATTACCGTTAATTCAGAAAATTCACCATGGCTCTGAAGGTCTGGAATCACTTCTACAGAGGACTTCATATTTTGGAGAAACTGACAACTAAGCACAAAAGTTAAAAGTTATAAAAACATTTGTATGCAATTAAGCATCTGTATTAGGTTTTTAAAAGCACTATTAGAGTTTTAATGGCAAAAACTAGTATGAAATTAACATTTCCAGTGATTCTGTCAGCGTCGTCGTCAAACAGGACATTTAGACTGTGGCTCTCAGCGACAGAAACGTAAATGGTTTATAAAGCAACGGTGGGGATAACCAGCAAATGTGGTGGAATGAGTGCCTATTTAACACTCATCCATGAAACTAACTAAAATGAACCTAAAGAATCAGAAATAGAGAAGAAATTCCATCTATGGATTCTGGAACAAAAAAGGGATATTAATAGAAAAACTGGTGAAATCCAACTAAAGTCTGGCATTGACAGTAATGCGCCAATGTTGGTTTCTTAATTTTGACAAATGTCACATGTAATGTAAGATGTTGGTATGAGGGGAAATTGGGTGTGCAGATATAGGAATTCTCTGCATTATCTTTGTACCTTTTCTCTAAATCTAAAATTGTTCCCAAATAAAAGCTTATTCAAAAAAAAAAAAACCAAAAAACTCCATCAATACGAAAACTAAACAATGGCCACAAACATATTCTCTGAAAACTATTTACCAGACATCATGAAACCAAGACATCTAAACTCAGGTATGATGTCTGCCCGAAGAACCAAGGGAGAAAATTCTAGAGAGCTCTCCCCACATGATGAACTTGAAGAAATGGGAAGGATAAATGTGAGTAGGTAAATGGGAAAACTAGGAACAACCAACTGTCTTGGGTGCATTTTCATGCTGCAGGATCACAGGACAGCAGGAGATAAGGCAAGAGGACACTCCATTTTTATGTTTCTAGACGGCTTGGAGACAAGTCCAGGAATAGGAGGTAGCCACAGGGAAACAGCAAGTAGGACTTGGAACGTTTCTGTCCACGGTTGCTACACAGGCAGACCTATCAAGGAAAAGGACTTTGAAGGAAGGTAAAATATAGACTTTTTCATACTAACAAAGCCAATACAGTTAGTTGCCTGTACAGTTAGTACAGTTAGCAGACCTTCACTACACAAAGGAAGTTCTTCAGTTAAAAGGAAAATGATAACAGATGGAAACTTGGTTCTACCCAAAGGAATGAAGAATGCCAGGGATGGTAACCAAGTGGGTAAATATAAAAGACATTTTTGTCTCTTTTTAAAATGTATTTAAAGGATAATTGTTTAAAGCAAAGATGTAACACTATATTGTGAGATTTATAATATATGTGGAAGAAAATAAATGACAATAATTGCACAAAGGATAGGCAGCGAGAGATAGGCGTCACTGTTACATGGCTCAGACCTATGTCAAGTGTGGTAACACTATTTGAAGATGACTGTGATGTTAAACATGCATATTGTAAATTCTAGGGCAGGTTCTAAAAAGACAAAATAAAGATATACGACTAATAAGCCAACATTAGAGATAAAATGGAATACTAAAAAGTACCCAAAGAAGTCAGGAAAAGAAGAATCAAAGAAGAGATGGGATAAAGAGAAAACAAATAGCAAAATAGTAGATTCAAATCCAACCAAATCAATAACGACATTAAATGTAAATGTTCTAAACGTTCCCATTATAAGCAGGTATTGTCCGACTGTTAAAAAAGCAAGACGGGGGCCGGCCCGGTGGCACAAGCGGTTAAGTGCTTGTGCTCCGCTTCGCTGGCCCGGGGTTCGCAGGTTCGGATCCCGGGTGCGCACCAACGCACAGCTTGCTAAGCCATGCTGTGGTGGTGTCCCATATAAAGCAGAGGAAGATGGGCACGGATGTTAGCCCAGGGCCACTCTTCCTCAAAAAAACGGGGAGGATTGGCATCGGATGTTAGCTCAGGGCTAATCCTCTTCACAAAAAAAAAAAAAAAGCAAGACCAACTATGTTGCCTACAAGAAACTCATTTTAAATATAAAGTCATAGATTAAAAGTAAAACGATTTCAAAAAAAACATACCATGTAAAAACTAATTCTAGAAAAGCTGGAGTGGCTATATTAATATCAGATAAAGATTTAAGAATAAATAATACTATGAGGAATAAAAAGGGATATTTCACATATTCTCTGGATACAAAAGAGCAAAGGGAAAAGAATAGCCAAACATGCTCATGAAGAAAAAGAACAAGGAAATTGTATAGGAAAATATGAAAATATGCTCAACGTTATTAGTAATTAGAGTGACAAATAGGAAAATTTGGGCAATACCAAGTTAGTGAGGAAGCAGACCAATGGGAACCCATCCATGCTAATGGGAATGTAAATCAGTAAAACCACTTTGAAAAAAGTTTTGTATCATCTAGTAAAGTTGAATATGTGCAAACCCTGTGACTCTGCAATCCCACGGTTTCTTGTGTATCCTAGAGAAACCCACATGAGCACTGAGAAATGTGTACAAGAATGTTCATAGTGGCATTTTTTGAATTTGTAACACTCTGAAAGCCACCCAGATGTTGAATCAAGAATAGAATGGATAAATTATTATTTATTCATAAAATAATTATATAGCAGTGAAAACAATGAACTACAACTTTACATATAATTATGGATGAATCTCAAAAACGATGTGGAGCAAAATGAGGCAATCACAGAAGAACTGTGCAGGATGCTCCCATTTATTTGAACTTCAAGAAGAAGCAAATGTAAATATGTTGAAGGATACATACGTAGTTGGTAAAACCATAAAGAGAAGCAAAGGAAGAATTAACCCCAAATTCGGGATCACGTTTACCTCTGTATTGGAGGGACAAGGACGTAATTGGAATTGGGGTGGGGGACACATGTGGCCTTCTAAAGCACTGGTAATATTCAACTTCTTAACTCTAGCTGTGGGTTCATTGGTTTATCATTGTCCTTTACATCACACATAGGTATTTTAGGTGCTCGTTTAGAGGCATCCTAGTTTGCAATTTAAAAAAGGTGGCAGAGGGCCGGCCCCGTGGCTTAGCGGTGAAGTGCGCGAGCTCTGCTACTGGCGGCCCGGGTTCGGATCCCGGGCGTGCACCAACGCACCGCTTCTCTGGCCATGCTGAGGCCGCGTCCCACATACAGCAACTAGAAGGATGTGCAGCTATGACATACAGCTATCTACTGGGGCTTTGGGGAAAAAAAGGAGGAGGATTGGCAATAGATGTTAGCTCAGAGCCGGTCTTCCTCAGCAAAAAGAGGAGGATTAGCACAGATGTTAGCTCAGGGCTGATCTTCCTCACAAAAAAAATAAAATAAAATAAAAAAGGAGGCAGAGGAAGAGTAAAAACCTACACAAAAAGGGAGATGATAGATTCTAGAAAGAGTTCTAAATAAAATTAGCCTGCATCCTGACTTATCTGTCCAAGAGTAAAGAAGACTATCCCCACTGTTCTCAATAATTTAGTAAATACTAAATCCAAATAAGAAAAAAAGCAACTACTTCTGTCAAAATACCTTCAAAGAGGGCCGGCCCCGTGGCTTAGTGGTTGAGTGCGCCTGCTCTGCTGCTGGTGGCCCGGGTTCGGATCCTGGGAGCACACCGACGCACTGCTTCTCCGGCCATGCTGGGGCTGCGTCCCACATGCAGCGGCTGGAGGGATGTGCAGCTATGACATACAACTATCTACTGGGGCTTTGGGGGAAAAATAAATAAATAAATAAAATCTTAAAAAAAAAAAAAAAAACCTTCAAAGCAGCATCCTCTCCAGAATCTTAGAATTAGATGCAAGTATTCACATTAAGATCTGTATGTATTAATATTTATTTCTGGAAAAACTCATACTAATTACAAAGTGAAAACAACAAATTCCTTCTTGCAATTGAACATTTCTGCAGAGTTTGGTGGGTGAAAAATAAATAAGCCAAAAAATGTTTTAAGAGTCATAGAAAAGAAATATTAAAGAAATAGCTATTTCTTCATGAATTTTTAGAACACTGGAAACAAACAAAATCCTAGAAGCTTTCAGAGGGGGTCAAAGTAGTTTGCGATCAAAGGATTAAGTATCAGAAAGGCGTGGAACTTCTCAACAGCCACACTGAAAGCTATTAGAAAATGCAGCAATGCCTCTATAGGTTAGAATTAGGATGACTTCCAACCTAGAATTCTATACCTAGCTGAACTACCAAACAAGTGTGAAATATATATATATATATATATGTTAGGGTATATGCATTATATGCAAGCTAAAAACATGCATCTCTTATGCAATCTTTCCCAGGGAACTATGGAGGAGTGTTCCACAAAATGAATGAATAAACCAAGAAAAGGATGACATTAGGTACCAGAAACAGGAGCTACAACACAAGAGAGAGGCAATGGGAACCCCTAGGATGACTGTGAAGACAGATCCCAGGATCCTCAGATGACTACGGGACAAGTTGTTCATCTTGGAACAGGTCAGAAGACTGCAGGACAGACTCCTTCAAGAAAATGAAAATGCTCGGATATCTTGTAGGTCTGAATGACTGGACAAGAGATTTAAACATTTGGAAAATTGAAGAATTGGGAGAACTGGGAGAATTTGAAGATGAACTGGCACTAAATACATAAAAAACTAAGCAAATGGCTATAATTAAAAAAAAGGAAAAGGAAAATAAGTGTTGGTGAAGATGTGGAGAAATTGAAATGAAATTGAAATTACTCAGCCACAAAAAAAGAATTAAGTACTGGTACATGCTACAATACGGATGAACCTCAAAACACTATGCTAAGTGACAGAAGCCAGACACAAATGTCGTAATATGTGCTTCCATTTGTATGAAATATCCAGTACAGGTAAATCCATAGAGATGGAAAGCAGATCAATAGCTCTAAGGGGGTGGGGTGGGGTTGGAGATGAGGAGTGACTACTTAATGGGTACAGAGTTTTCTTTTGGGATGATGGAAATGTTTTGGAATTAGATGGAGGAAGCGGGTGGCTGCACAACATTGTGAATGTGCTCGATACCACTGAATTGTGCACTTTAAAATGGTTAATGTGTGAATTTCACCTCAAAAACCACGAAGCTAAGCAAACATACTAATGAGACAATTATTACTTCCTAAAAGAATTACAAGTTGTACAAGGAGGGACAATGAACCATAATTTACTACAAGGTTCAGCTCTGCACAGAATGTATGCTGTCATGACGATGTCAACAGGTAAAAATGCTGACTGACCAACTACAGGACACCTATGATGAGAGCAAAGCGTAAGAGAGAGAGAGAGCCTCCCCCCTCACAGCGTGAATCAGAGGGGACACAAAGACTTAATCAGAGGAGAAAATGAGGGTAAATTGTTCAAGTACATCCAAATTCAAACTCTAAAGCTTCATTCCACGCACTTGGGAAAATATTTGGTGTGATCTTCTAATGGGTCATCACCCTCCTTCCAGTTCTCCAAACATCCTCCACAGGAAAAGCACTGGACCACGTCCTTTATTCCTGGAAGGAAGGAAATTAGATCAGTGCCACTGGCGTGTGTATATGTTAAGTCACACAGATAATAATCACAGGCCTTTATTAGCAAAACCCAACTTGCATTTCTAATCAGATTTTGTGACAAAGTCACAACTTGGGTCACCAGTGAGGCAATGTTCTATATAGGACTCTTCTCTCACCAGTGGGGTGATGAGCAAATAGTCATTGTGCCTTGTACCTCGCACTGTGATGAACGCCCTCTCTATGTTCCCTCCTTCTCGGGAGCGAGAGAGCTGCAAGTCAGAATGTGGAACTGAAGCTCCGTGAGGAAGAGATGTCTGTCTGTTCTGCTCACTCATGAATCTTATGGACCTAGAAGAGTCCTGGCACCCATGAGGCACTCGGTGAGTATTTGTTTAATGAACAAATCAGAAAGAATATATTTGGAGCTCAGGAAAAAAAAAACATGAGCAAACGTAGCAGCCATTATGTAAGTAAGTTCATGAAGACTCAAATGCCTCTTACTACATAATTGCCAGGTTTATTCCACTAGAAGCAAGATCAAGTCTCCTTGTGAGACTGTATTTCTTCGGAAGGAAATTAGCATTTGGATTGACCAAAGGATCGAACTAGAAATGGAACATCATTTCTAGAAATGGAGCATCTTCCACTCTCAGACCCCTGTACACACCACAAAGCTAAGGCAGAGGAAGATCTCCTTTTGTGTCCGGATGAAAATACGAGGTTCTGGAACTTAAAAGACCCTAAAAGGGTCAGAAGACTAGGATTTGTGGGGAGAGGTAGAGGTTCAGAAAGGAAGAGGGTGAGGACACTGGACAGAGGGTCCTTGAGGAAGGCTGGCAAGAAGAAGACAGAATAGAGAGAGGAGGGATGGAGGGTGGAACACTGTCTTTCCAAATGCATAAGACTGTGAGGCAAGAAGACTTTTTGTGCCAATGGGATGATGTCTGTTGGATAAAGTGACCACATTCTCCTGCTCTGCACTGTTCTGTGGTATTTGTGAGGTCTACTTGACCTCTCAGTACGAGATCTGTGTGGACCTCCACTGTAACTCAGTGCATGTGTCTGGTCTGAAGAAGGCCACAGGGTCCCTAGGAAGGAAGCATCCTTCCTCTGATCACCTTTTTGTACCTTGGGCAGAGATTTAGCTGAGAGGAACCAGTCCATCCCAGATTACAGGGGGGAACTTCCTGATGACCAGCAGTTAAAGAGAGAATACTATGAACTGACGGAAGATTCTACATGCTGAGGAATCAAAGAAGAATTTCTTGACTTTCTCTTCCAAGGGGAGTGTGGCACAGACTGCTATCCAAAGTCCCAGTGTCTCTCATTCTTCCATACCAACAGAAACCTCAATTTTTAGCTGGGCACGTTGCCGCCCAGGAAAAAGATGAAAAGTCCCAGCTCCTCTTATAGCTAAGTATGGTCATCTGACTACTAAGCTCTGGTGAAGGAGATAGAAGCAGAGGGGTCATGTGACAGTTTTCAGGGATGCAGGGAGTAAGGTGTAGAATGTAAAAGACATGATAATCATCCCAAACAGAATACCTGTATTCACTGTTGGTCCAGACCTTAAGGTTTCAAGTTTGGAGCTTCTCTGCCTAAGGGAGGTGTGGAACTGAGAGAGATTTATGATTCAGCGAGGAAAAGGGTACACAAGGAATGATTAAAAGAGTGGAGGTTGTTGAGTGTAGATAAACACAGGCCCAGCATCATGAGGAGGATGTGGGGATTAAAAGGGGAGCCAGGCAAGAGCTTGGCGCCACTGCTGACTCACCTGTGTAGGAAAAGCCTGCCTTGGCCAGAGCTGCGACTCCCACGGGGGAGGCATGAGGCCAATTCTTAAAAGAGTCCAGCCGTAGTTCTTCATTCGCAAAGATGCTGTTACTGCAATAAGCTTGAATAAAAGGCATATGGTGAGACCAGAAAGCATCAGTGTTCAAGTCCTCCCCTCCTATTCACGGATGGAACGGTGTGATATGTGGAGTTCGGTTCAACATAATTGCAGGAGGGAAAAGACAAAAGGTGTCTAGACGAAGCAAGATTGACCACAAGCAAACTGTTGGAGCAGAGTGATGGGTATATGCTGGGTGTACACTATTGTCTTATTTCTGTGTATGTTCAAAATTCTCTACAATAAAGCATTTTAAAATTCTCTCTTCATCGTCTAGTAACAGAATAAAACAAGGAAAAGCTAGAGAGTCCCCTCCTCCCCAAGTTAGTGTCAGGATTGAAGAAAGGCAATTTCCTTGTATCTCCCTTAAGAGCAGGCAGATTTATTTCTCCCCTTTAGGGTGTCCACTCTATAGAGTGGTCTCTGTTAGACTTCCCATGGGTGCTGGCCCTGGGTTTGGTTCCCATCTTCTGCACCATGTGAGGACTTGAAAACTTATGTTAACTTGGTTCTGCAAATTTCCTTAAGAAGAAAGTGGGCATCACTGTTCCCCTTAACCCCAGGATTCCTGCTGTCACTTCATTTTTAATATGAATATTACTTAATGGGTTGGAAAAACCTCAATCCTTTCCTGTGTGTCTCCTTTACTCCCACACCACTACCACACTCACAACACTTCTGACACCAGCTGTGTGGGAGTTTCCCCCAGAACACCAAGCAAGTCTCTGACACCAGCTGGGTGTCCTACAATTTAACTTGATTCCGACACTGCCTACGCTGAGATAGCGTCAGCTGCCACAGGTTAAGGGCTTTGTCCCACAGCACTGCTCCCATCCCACTTCGTTTACTAGAGTGGCTCACAGAACTCAGAGAAACACTTATTTATGTTTACCAGTTTATTCAAGGATATGATGAGGATACAGATGCACAGCCTGATGAAGAGATGCACAGGGTGGGGTCTGGGAGGGTCTCGAGCACAGGAGATTCCATCCCCGTGGAGTTGGGGGGCGTCACCCTCCTAGTGTGGACGTGGTCACCCACCTGGAAGCTCTCTGGACCTCCTACTACTGGGATTTTACGGAGGCTTCCTCATGTAGGTCTGATCAATTATTAACTCCATTTCTAGCCCCCTCCCCTCTCTGGAGGTTGGAGGTGGGGCTGACAATTCCAAGCTACTGATCATGGCTTAGTGTCTCTGGAGAAAGCCCCATCCAGGAGCCACCCAGAGTCGCCTCAATAGACCGAAAGATGCTCCTGGTGCTCTTCTCACTTAGGAATTTACGAGGGTTCCAGGAGCCCTGTGCCAGGAACCGGGGCAGAGACCAATACATATTTTTCCTATTATCTCACACTTAATTTCTCAACAGACACTAATCCATTTAGGAATGTTTTCAAAACCATTTTGTCCAGAATATGTTTTTTCCTGAGGAAGATTCACCCTGAGCTAACATCTGTGCCAGTCTGCCTCTATTGTTTAGTATGTGGGCTGCCAGCACAGCACGGCCTCTAGCAGAGTAGTGTAGGTCAGCACCAGGGAACCGAACCTGGGCTGCCAAAGTGGAGAGTGCTGAACTTAACCACCAGGCACCGGGGCTGGTCCCAGAAATTCTGTTTTAAGGGAAGTGTCAGTCAAGGACCCAACTCTGCCATATTTCCCTATGCTCATTTATGCTGGAAAACTAAGTCATTCTAGAAGACCAGAAATCTCTTGTGAAAATGTTTTATTTTAAAAAATGATTTATGGCACCATAAAATGAGGAGGAAAATGGAAAGGTTTAAAAAAAAATGAGGACAAAAAAAAAAGTGAAGGAAGAAACAAGCCAAGACCTTGGAGCACGTCTGAGTCTTTACCTGATGCCATAGGTACGTCCCTCTTGACCCAGGAATTCACAAAATGTTCTCCCTGAAGGAAATGAAAATGCAAGTTATTGCCTGTTTGACTTGGAGCAGACACCTACCCATGAATAAAAACTGAAAGAACTTCTCCCCAGAAGTGAAGAGTTTCATTGGCTTGAGTGGCAGGGTCGCTGGATAACCATCTTATTTCTATTAATCTTGGAATTTTTTTATGCAGTGGAAAAAAAAAAACAAAAAACTCCCCCTGTGACTGTTTCTTTGTACCCAACAGGAAGCCTTCTCAGGTCACTTTTCCTGGAGATGCAGCTCAGAAGTGGAGCTCCATTGAGACAGCATAGATGCCCTTGGACTGAGTGGGAAGGATCAGACAGAGGAAGGACTGGCGGGGAGGAGGAGATGGAGGAAGGACGGGGAGCGGGGGGAAGGAGGAGACGGAGGAAGGAAGCTGGATGGAGCCTGCTGGTTAGGTGTTGAGCAACTGCCCCTTCTCTGACAATCCCCCGATTCCTTTCTGAGAAAACACTCCTCTCCAACGTTCAGGCCAGGTTCTCTGCAAGATTCTCATCTTCTGAGTCATGTTAGCCAATGAATTCTGTTTTTCACTCAAGCCATTTTGGGTTGGGTTTCCCGTCACCTGCCACAAGGGCATCCTTACTGCAGAGCATAAAGTGAGAGGTAGGAGCCTGGTGATGGTGCCTGGTCCCAACATCTCAGCAGGCTTTCAGAAGGGCAGCCAAGGGAAGCTGGGCAGGTGGCCTCAGTCAAAGAGGAAGACTGTCAGGGAGGCAGACGACCAATCAAAATGCTGGCCTAGAGAAAGCAATTCTGAGGGTTCTAGTTCAGCAAGAGAAGGCGGTTTTCTCCACTCTGCCAGATGAGGGGTGGGGAAACGAAGGAAGGGACGGAGAAGGAGAGCCCATGGGAAAGAATGCCCCCACCATCCGGGTATGGGTTATGAGGTAATCAAGCCAACCAGAGGAAAAATGTGCCGTTACAAATTACCGTGACGCCAACAAATCCCTTGTAGCTTTGAATATACTGGGCGATTTCCTCTGAGGATTTCTTACTTTGAAGAAATTCACACCTATAATTAATAAAAATAATTAAAATTGACCCCGATACTATGATAGAGATGTCCTATATCTCTGTTATTACGATGATGGTTACACAATGAACGTTTGTTAAAACAACTGAATTGAATACTTAAAATTGGTGAATTTTATACTTCAATAAAAACTGTCAAAAAGTTTACCCCAAAACTTATTTATGAGAATCATCATTATTCTCATATAATTATTCTTTATTTCTGTTGGTGCCAACATGTAGAATAATTTAAAATTAAATATTCAGATTATCTTTTCTCGTGAAACAAAATATTTGATACAAACAGACTGATTTACAGTAAAATCAGCTGGAGTTTTTTGCTTGTCTGTTAAATTAAACTATGGTGACTAAATCTAGTTTCCGTGGTTATATGAAAGTTACTGGCAGTAAGGCGAACTATATAAAAAATAATAGTATTTCATCTGCTGACCAAAATACATCACCACTCCTTAAAGAAAAAAATGAAATTAATTTTGAATTTTTTTTAAAAAGCGTATTGAATACCATTTAAAAAAACACATTCCAGGGCCGGCCCGGTGGCATAGCAGTTAAGTTCGCATGCTCTGCTTCGGCGACCACAGGGTTCACAGGTTTGGACCCTGGGCGTGGACCTACACACTGCTCATCAAGCCATGCTGTGACAGTGTCCCACACACAAAAGAGAGGAAGACTGGCACAGATGTTAGCTCAGGGACAATCTTCCTCACCAAAAAACAAAACAAAACAAAACCCCAAACTAGACACATTCCTTTCCACGAAACAGCAGCAATTTTTAGATTAACTTTAAGAAATCCCTCTAATTCAAATTAAAGGCTCCTTTCTAGTGGTGGTGTTGTAATAAGTGGGCTGGGAGTCAAGAGGCCAGAATGTTAGTCCCAGTTCTGCCGCTAACGGAGTGTGACCAGTCTTGCCGATGTTCTCTTGTCATCACATAGGAAAATGAACTCCACTGGGTGATTCATATACTGCTCCCGGGCCACTGTGTGGGGCAGCCGGGGTCCCCAGGTTCCAGGTGTCCAGATCTTCAGGGATTTCCCTGAGTCTGTAGTTACCCACCGAGCACCAGACGGAGGGGCGAAGCCCTGCCCACGTGCTTACGGAGTAAGCACTCAGTACGCGGGACTTTCTTAAAAAACTACAATAAAATCGACTTACATTTATTGAGTACCACGTTTTAGAAAGTGTAAGAGTGTATCAGACACTTTGTCCATAGTTTAGAAAAGCAGCAGCACAACCAGTCTGTGACATTGAAACCCACGCAGCTCAGGAGAGAGCAAGCAAGAGGAACCTCGGGGTTCTGAGTCCTAATTCCAGCTCTGAGATGGATGGGCTCACCGTGAGCTCACCATGACCAACAGATGAAAGGTCAAACAGCCATCTTCACTAACACGTGTGGTTTTTATAAGGCATTTGCTCCATATGCTTTATTTATAAGCCTAACAACCACCCATGAGCTGTATCTTACCACCCGCATTTTACATCCGAGACTCAGAGACGTCCAGTAACCTGTCTGGGTCTGATACTTAGGATGCGGCTCTGTACATCTCCTCAGCATCTGTACTCTGCCCTGCCCTTCTCTGTACCTGTAGGCCTTAGCTCCTTCCCACTCTGAGCTGGTTCCCCTTCTCTCCTGTGCATCTTACCTTTCCCTCAGCCCTTGTCAGAGAAGGTGTGCCCAAGCCACTCCAGGAGGATGTGCAGCTCCAGCTGGTGCCAGTCACATGGTGGCCTATGTGAACGGTGCCCAGTGTGTAACCCCGAGACACTGAGCATGTGGCCCTGAGTGTACATGAAGCCTGAGCAGAGACAGGTGTCCAAGAGCCATGAATACTGAGCCAGGGCTCCTGCTCATCGGTTACGTACCCATACGGGGAGGTGACAACACTATGAATGGCTGGGGTCTATTCTGGTTGGTCAAGGAGCCAGAGAGACATTCAAAATATTTAACAATCTGGCTTTGTGCATCCTTATAATTGTCTCATCTGCTTGTCAGGAGGAGCTCGCCCTCGCCCTCTCACGCTTCCCCTTCCTTTCTCCTCTCCCTCTTTGTTGGTTCCTCCCTCCCACCCTCCTCACTCTCTTTCTTTTCAATGACTAAAGTAATACACATTCATTTATAAAAACTTAAACAAGATAGGAGTGAACAAAGGAAAACGTGCAAGTCCGCCGCCCCTCATCTCCTGACAAACCCAAATCAGAGATCTCTATTGTTTGGTTTAGATCTTCTTGTCACTTTTTAAATACGTTTTCAAACAAGTCCGTATACAGGTTGAGTGGTTCTAAACATTTTTAAAGGTTTATACTACACATTATTTTGCACATTGCATTGTTCACTTCATGTATAACAGACATCCTTCTGTTTTTGTGAGCGTGACTGTCCACATACGAGATGACCCATAAACGTAAATAACCACCCAGTTGTTTTGTTGACCTGTGATCCAACTAGCAGTTTCTTTGCATGTAGTAGGTATATGACAAAGATTTGTTACAGAAATAGAAATGAGCCTGATCATACTGCTAGATCAAACTGTCAGGTCACAGGGAATACAGGAAGTAGAGAAAGGTTCAATGACACCATAGAAACACATGATTATTTTCAAGAACAGAAGACTCTGAAAGAAACTTTGACCTCCCCCACAACTAACTGCCTAAGAAGGCCTGTCCCCAGGACAGGCCATCACCGTGGATAACTCTGGGTATCAATAGACTGGGAGGGTCCTTGCTGAGCCCATCTTTATCAAAGTTCCGTTTACCAAACATTCGCTTTTCCATCTCCATGTGAATTACCTTCCTCCCCTTTGAAGTTCCAAACCACTACCCCCAGCATCCTCCTTCGTCTTTAGCTGAAAATGCTATTTAAGATGACAACCTCAGCCAGAATGCTGAGTTACCCAGTTTCCTGGGTTTCTCCCGTGTATACATGTTACCAAGCTTTGTTTGATTTTCTCCTGTTATTCTGTCTCATGTCAGTTTAATTCTTAGGCCAGCAAGAAGGACCCCAGAGAGGGTAGAGGATTTCTCTTCCTGCCCCTCATTTACTTGAATAAATTCTGGACTATTCCAATTTGGGGTGGGGAAAGGTGCTACTCTGGGAGAGTGACTCTTGTCTTTAGTTGAGTTTTTTCCTTAACAAAAAAAGACAATTACAAGCAAAAAATATTTATCTACTTACTTGGGGAACCACTTGGCGTGTTCCTTCCAAGGATCATCTCCTTCTTCCCAGTTTCCTAAACACCCACCACAGGAAAAGCACTGCACGCTGTCCCGTACACCTGCACACGAAGGGAACACTGAGATGCCTGGCAGCGCATGCGGCGGGTCTGGAGGCTCTGTCTGGAGCTGCCCGCTCTGTGCACAGATGAGATGTGCTCCCGTGTCCATCCACACACTCTCTTGTCTGGCCGAATCCCCATCCACAGACCCGCTGCCCTAAAGGACCACTTTCTAAGCCTGGCACTCCCCACCCCCACAGCCGTACTCCTTGGACAGAAGCCAAAGCTGCTGAACTCAGTCTTCGGCCCCTCCGAGGGCTGGTGTTGGCTGTTAGAGCTCTCAGGGCCCAAGTTGAGGGAGGCAGAGAAACCCCAGCTCCCGTGAGGGAAACCTGGTCAGGGACCAAACTACCAGCCAAACTGGTAGTTTGCTGTGAAACTTCTGTGGAAACTCAGGCACATTTCCTAAACTCTTTGAGCCTCAATGACTCAACTGTGAAATGGGGGGAGGGGCAAGGTTGTGGGATTGGCATTAGTGCCTATTCTGAGCCAGCATCAAGCGGGTACTCGGAATGGTAGCTGCTGTGACAACAATCCTCGGTCACGTCTGTCGGAATGTTTGTGGCATGGATGACAATCCAGACAACGTGCGATTTGCCCTGTACATTAGAGTTAGCCTTGAGATTAAAACAAGCGAGCAAACAAAAACCCCTCCCATGTTGCCGCAATTAAAAGAACTGAAGAAATATCACGTAAGAGCAGCAAGAGGAGGGTGGGTGGGGTGGAGACTGGGGTCAGGTTGACCTCGTGATTTGTGCAAGGTCCAAATTTAAGGAAAAGTAACTTTATTATTTTATATATATTTGGCAAATTAACACACTGTACTAAACATAAAATAAAGCTAAAGTAAGATTAATGCAGTTGAATTTTAATAAAATAGACCTTGTACCTAATATAACACATTGAACAAGTGAGGAAAGATTCACGAAACGTTGCAACTGAAATACTAAACTTAAAACTCTAGAGAAATACTTCAGAAAATCCTTTCAAATGAAGTACCTGTGAAGACAAAGCCAGCTGCTGAGAGCTCCCTTGGGGCTGTCCCTTGGGCATAAAATGGCCAGCTCTGGAAGGACTCGAGTCTGGCCTTCTCCTCTCGGTACCTCGCTGTGTCTCCTCTCAGCGTCTTCTCTGGATTCCTTACTCTCACGTCATACTTGGCGATGTTACCAACATCTTTGCCCAAAAGGAACTCACAGTCTGGATGTAGCCTCTTGTGGTCTTCTATGGGGCGTCTCTGGAGGCTGGCGCCAAAGAGGATTAAGCTACAGCAGAAGCACTGCACCCCAGATTTTACGCCGGTGAAGTAGAACCCCGCCGCTGCCATCTCCTGTGGTGTCCACGAGCTGTAGGACTCGTAGGTCACAAACGTCTTCAACCTTTTTGCTTCACTGCGCATTCGTGAGTTAAAGCCTTTCTGCATTTTTTCTCGGTCTTCCTGCTCCTTTTCTTCTATCTCCTTTGCATATTGAACTGCGTCCATGCCCAGGAGAGCAGAGAGCTCTGGCAGCAAAGCGTAATCGAACTGTGAGATCTTGTTGGGGGCCTCCTCCTGGGTGGCCATTTTCTGAAAAGGGAAAGAAAGCAGGGTGAGGAACATTTCCACCTGGCTCACTAGTCCTGAGACCTTTCCGACCCCTCTATTCTCACTGTTTCCCTTCTTCTGAGGAATCTTGGTCTTCTGTGCCTCATTCAGCCCAGTTCGGAGCAACTGCGCTGGTAGGTCTGCGACAGCCTCTTCCCCTCCCGACAGCAGGGTCAGCGTGAAGTCACAGCCTCAGCGCTCACTCATGTCAAGGCATAAAAGAGGGGAACCTTAGTATCGTCGTGTATGGAGTCTGAAGATGCCTGCTTGTGTCCTCGCCACTTCAGGCTCCTCGAAGGAGCATCCCGTCCAGTACCTGCGGGTGGAGTCGGACGGCTCCCCTCTACAGGCGTGTTTTCTGGGCCCCACCTTTATCCAGCACAGCTGATTTGGAATTTGCCCATCTACCCACAATGCTTCGCAAGTTGCAGCTAATTGAAGACCTTGATTCAGACCATGCCCCTCGCTTGGCAGCACCTAAAGCAGGGAAGAGCCCCCGTTGCTGATGCGTGAACCCGTTCTGCAGCGGTTCCCCGGGAGGCGCTCTCAGTCCCCCAGGTTACTCAGCTCTTTGACCGAATAGCTCCTTTGTTTCAGTTCTCTTGATGCCCTCTCCCTGTGGAGTCTCCTTGGTGGTTGACTATCGGATGAGGGTCACGTTCCAACCAAAAGAAATACCTGCCCAGCTCCCCTTGGGCATCGTGTTCCTTCCTGTTACAGGAACGGTTTCAGCTCACTTAGAGGAGCTGGTGTGGGCAATGGCACCCCAAAACAAAGAACCCTCAAGAACTGGCCATCTTATGCTTGAGGAACATCCCAGTGAGCTGCCAGTGCTGGCTCTGACTCCACAGGGCGCAGCTTGGTGGACTCGGAGCCCAGGGCTCTCTGTTACTTTCATTTCTGCCAAAGCAGTCCGAACCAGCTAAGGCAAAGTACTCTTGGCTGACTTCCCCTCTGCCTGAATTTCTATTTTAACCCATTTAAAGCTATTTAAACAGCTTTTAGAGCTATTTTTTACAGCTGTTAGAGCTCTTTCCTCTGGCACTGGAGCTGCCACCTTCAGATCCCATTGCTGTGCTTCTCCTCTCATCAATAGCTACAGTCCTTGAGCTAATTCAAACCAGGGCTGCCTCAGCAGCCAGCCTGGCACCCGTGGTTCTAAATCTTTCTCCCAAGCAAAGCCTTAGCCATCACTTAAATGAGAGAGTAAAACACTGTTTCGGTGACCCCCTCAGTGTCATCTTCGGCTCTTAGACAGGGCTGGATAATTGGAAACACTAACAAGACTCCACTTGGGGTACTTACATGAGACTTGAATAAAAGCAAAGGAAAAGGCGCAAAATGAAAACCAGGCAAGCCTCAGAGAGGTCTGATTCCAGGCCCAGTCTCTGAGGGCCTCTGTCCGTTGCACAGGGTGTGCTGCATTTAGGTAACGAACTGCCTAGGTATGTGTGGGGGCCCTTGGTCTCCAGGAAACCACGATCTCATCTGAGGAGGGGTCTCTTATACCCCTCTGGTCACATGGCCAAAACCAGGCTGCATGACCTGTCTCAAAGACAGAAACAGGCGGATGCAGGCTGCCCCCTGGTCCGTCTCAGACCCAGCACAGAGTTACCTCAGTCTCCAGTTAGCATTTCATTCTGGTTCGGCTGACAGAAGCACCCTGGCTCCCGGCCTCCCTGGAGATAAACCAGCGTGGGGTTGCAGCAGACCAGCGGGAATCAACCCGGTGCTTACACAGCAAAGTTCGGCGGGCAGCTCTGCTGGCCCCAAGGCCATCTCCGGAGGAGAGACCTCCCAGGCCCTCCCCAGGTTCATGTTCTTTGACGACCAGGCTAAGAGTGCCAGGAGGCAGCTGTTGAGGGGCTGAGGTTCAAACCCAAGTCTGCGCGAGCCCAGCGCCTCCAAAGAGACGAGCAGGAACAAGAGAAGTGAGGCCAGGTGTGGGGGGCGTGCAAGAAAAGCAGCTTTCTTTGCCAGAGACGGCGATTTACTTACCTGGAGGTCTGTCCAGAGTCCCGGTCAGATGGAAGCAGGACGTGCAGCTTTGGTTCAAATGCTACGTTTGTCTTTGCTGGGAAGTAATGAGAAGATATTTGAGGAACTAAAACTCAAAATGGGTTGCACAGTTTACTGAGAAGTCACCAGTCAAAGCTCTAGGGTACTGAGTCAACAGGACCCAAAAGGAATAACAAAACCCACCGAGGCCCACGACAGGAAGTAACTATTCCAGATGGCGTGCTAACGTTGGTTAATGGTTATGGTGCTAGATTAAGTCTTACTTCTTTGATGCCGACAGTTTCTATCTTTCTGGTATCTTGCAGGATTTTCTTTTTCATCCTTGCGGCTGTAAAATTGCGCAGCACTGTGTGTAGGTGTGGGTCTTCCTGCATCTCTTGTGCGCGCACACAGGGCTTCTTCCGTCTGAGCCCTGGGTCTCCCTGCGGCCCTGGGAATTATCTTCCGTAACTTCTTTGACAATTTCCTACGTCTGCTCTGCTCATATCCCTCTTCTGGTGTTCCCGTTGTTCAGATGGACGTGTGACGGATCCCCTGAGTTCCCGTCTTTCCCTCACACATTCTCTCTCAGTGCGCTGCTGGACTTTCTGGGAGATTCCTCTCCACCATCTTCCGTCTCTCCACTGGTAATTCTTCACCTCAGCAATTATACTTCCGATTTCCCACAACTCGCTCTTGTTCTCTGACTGTCCCTTATTTTCATGATGAGTAGTTTTTTTTAGCCAACACAATCTTTCTGAATCTCTCCTATGATCTGTCAGATGACAAAACTAAAACAGTTTAGTACTGAGTTTGATGTCCTTCATCAAGGGAAGACAGCCCCGGACGGGCTGCAGAGCCTCCCGGTGGTGGAGCCCTGTCCTCAGGGACGGAGGCAAGGGCAGAGGTACAGGGCGGGGTCGGCCAGGAGGTCGGGGTTTCCTTATAGAGCTGGCAGGTCCTGCTCTCTGGGGTTGGGGAGCTAGCTACACGGAGTCGGAGGATTCTGATGGGTGTACGTTAGTGTCGACGCCAATAATCCATAACCAATTTATAAATCAAAATTGGGGTGAGTTTATTATGAGCCAGATCTGAGGACTAGCCCGGGGCCTTCCTTCCTCAAGGAAGGAAGGGCACCAAAGAGCTGGGGTGCACAGCGTGGTTATATACCGTCTTGGAAAAAAGAGCATACTTCACATATATTAGGAATGTCCCTTTTACAATTGTCACAAGATGCTTTGCTGGCACAGGATTTCACACTGCAGTTAATGGATACGGCAGGTAGCAGGTCGGTGGTCTCGAGGTGGTGGTCACAGCAGGTCAGCAATCAATCCCTAGCCTAGGAAGAGATGCTTGTCCTTAAGGAAATGCCGATGTGGGGAAGTTACTTTATCTTTAGGGCATTGTTCTTGTCTTTGGGACATAGTAAATGCTTAAAGTGGATGTACAATGCATGCTCAACAGCCACAGCAGGACTTTCTGGAAAAACAAGGTCAGGCCAAATTAGTTTTACACCAAATGGCTTCCTCACATACCCCAATATGTCCTATTGCTTGCCATTTATTTATCGTTAGGATACCTTGACAGGTGTTTCCTGTACATTCTGGCTGACTTAGGTTTAGATTGTGACCTGGCTGGGCTCCCGGGGCGGTCACCATTTTGAGGGTCCCTATGTAGGAATTAACTTGATCAGTGCCAGTGTTTAAGTTCGTCTGTCTCCTGAGTCATCTGTTTCCTCCAAGGCTGTTACCATTTACCTTGGTGTTTATTTTTCACATTACCAGCTTTCCTCAAATGTATACTGATCCTCGGTTTTCAATTCATGTTTAAGAATTAGGCAATGTAAAAGCTGTTTGGTCAAAATTATGGTTGAAAAACGTAATTAAAAGCCACATGAGTGTGACTTGAACCTTAGCCCTTCACTTCACAGAGAACAGATCAGGGAGCCAAGATGTGCCTTGGAGAAGCCCGAACTGTCAGAGAAATGCTCAGAAGGTGATTTCAAGCGCCCTGTGGAGACAGAGCCAGCACTGGCAGCTCACTGGGATGTTCCTCGAGCATAAGATGGCCAGTTCTTGAGGGTTCTTTGTTTTGGGGTGCCATTGCCCACACCAGCTCCTCTAAGTGAGCCGAAACCGTTTATTCCATCTTTTTTTTACGAGAAGAATCCTCTAATTTTTTGCCTCAAGGTTAACACCCATCTATCTAATAATCTGATTGGGGGGTAGAGGGAGCCAACTGTCCCCTGCACAGACACTAAATTCGTCCCTCGATTTTTCTCTCCTGCCCTTCTTGCCTGGAGTCCTGATTCCCGCTGCTCAGGGGTCGATAGGGCTGAGTCGTCCCCAGGCCACGTGCGTTCAGGCTGTGCTTCCCTTTGGCCTGCTTTATCAATGACTACTATTTCATTTGAATTTCCACTTTCCAAAAATTTGTTAAAATATTCCATGTGCTGATGGTCCCCTCCTGCTTTCTTAAGTTTTCTGGGTTTATACTTTTTAAAATCATTTCAATAGCATCATGTAATTATTAGCAATAATAAGAACTAAAATTTTAGAGCCTTCTACTTACCAGGCACAATTCTAAGCACTTTAGACGTGTCCACTTGATCCTTTTAGCAGCCCAGACGAAGGAGGTGTGTTATTATCTCCATTTTACAGATGAAGAAACTCAGGCACATGGGGGTTCAGATTAACCAGGTAGTTGGGCTGCAGTCTGCACTTTTAGCCACCAGGTTATGCTGCCATAAAGCCCAGATGTTCAGGAAAGGCAGACCCGGGTGCTCCAGAAAGCTTATTCCCTCACCTCCCCTTTGGTAGTTGAGCAAATTGCTGAGTTAGCAAGGTTCTCGCTGTGACTGCAGCAGTGCCCGGGAACTCCTCTGGCTGAGCCCCTGGTCCAACAAGGCCACTTACCAGCCACAAAGCAGTCGTGGTTCAATAGTCAGCCAGGTCTTCACCGGCCCCGCCTGACTCTCATATCAAGATGTGTAACATCACAGGGATGCTGTTCTGCAGGGACGCTGTTCTTCTGAAGCACTTTCTTTTTTTTATAATTTTATTTTATTTATTTTTCCCCCCAAAGCCCCAGTAGATAGTTGTATGTCATAGCTGCACACCCTTCTAGTTGCTGTATGTGGGACACGGCCTCAGCGTGGTCAGAGAAGCAGTGCCTCAGTGCGCGCCCGGGATCCGAACCCCGGCCGCCAGCATTGGAGCGCGCGCACTTAACCACTAAGCCATGGGGCCGGCCCGATGCTTTGAGTTTTAGAGTCATACTATTTTCAACCAAAAAATACATACACACACACAGCAGTATTTAAAATTTTAGCCATTCTAGGGCATATGTACGTATCTCATTGTAGTTTTAATTTAATTGTTTATTGGCTATTCATATATCTTCTATGGTCAAGTGATCAAATCTTTTGCTTATTTTTAAATTGAGTTGTTTGCCTTTTTATTATTGAATTGTAAGAATTCTTTATATATTTTGGATACCAGTCCTTTGTTAAATGTTTGCACTGCAAACATACTCTCTCAGTCTGTGAATTGTCTTTCTGTTTTCTTAATGGTGTCTTTCAAAGCAGAGGTTTTAAATGCCGAAGTCTGATTTTAATTTTTTCTTTTATGATAGATGCTTTCTGTGTCCTGAGAAGTCACTGCCTGTTGTAAGGTTGTGAAGATGTTCTAAAAATTAACATTTGGATTGTACAATACCAACTGTTGGTTAAGGATGTGGAGCAACTGAAACCCTCACACACAGCTTATGGGAGTGTAAAATGGCGTAATTCCTTGGAAAAACAGCTTGGCAATGTTATATAAAGTTAAGCATATACTTACTATTCAACCTAGCAATTCCATTCCTCTGTATTTACCCAAGAAAAATGAAAACATATGAACACACAAAGACTTATACAGGAATGTTCATAGTAGCTTTATTCATAATAACCAAAAAACCAGAAACCACCTCAATGTCCACTGGGAACAAACAAATTATCGATACAGTATCCATGCAGTGGAATACTAGTAGGCAGTAGAAAGGAGCAAACTATTGATATACGCAGCATGGACGAGCCTCGAGAACATTATGCTAAGCAAAAGAAGCCATATGTACTGTATGATTCAATTGGGAAGAACTTGTACAGCAGGCAAGACTAACCTACAGTGATGGAAAAGCGATGAGTGGTCCCCGGTGCTGGGGGTCCTGGGGAGCTGGTTGCAAAGGGGCCTGTCCTCCCTTGACTGCGGTGGTGGCTGTGTGGGTGTGTACGTTTGCCAAAAGGTATCCAAGTGCCCACTTAAAATGGGAGTGTTTCGTTGTGTGTTAACTATAACTCAACAAATTTGATTTCTAAAAAATTCCAAGTACATATACGAACACACTAATGTTTAAAGAGAATCTAAAGAAATGAAAAGCAATTCCACGTTTGGGCTTTATTTTCTGTAAAGTTAGCTGAGTTTGTTTTTGTAGGTTCCGTAGATTCTGTTCTCGGGGCTGTGTCCCCTGTCGCATGTCTAGAGGCAGCGGCCCCACACCCATACTCCCCACACTCCCTGGAGGGTCTGTTAGCACAGTCTCTGCCTCAGGAGCCTGCGATGGCCCGGGAATCTGCATTTCTGACCCCTTCCCAGGTGCTGCTGGTCCGGACCCCACCCCTAGAATCACTGATTACAGGAATCCTTAAAAGATCCCTCTGCCTCCAAAGATCCAGTTCTTAATACCTAAAATCTGCACTGAATTGTCCCCTAAGAGTGGTGTATCCAGGAAAGCCTGACACCTGAGACTAAAAGATGATCTGCCCTGAGGACAAGGGACAGAGAGACAGGCCAGGCTGAAGGTTGTAAACTGGTGGCCCGCAGGTAAGTTTTATTTAGCCTGTGTGGTTTTTAAACACTGGATGCCAATGTTTAAAGCTTAGGAGAATTCACTTAAAAATCCAGTTTTTCATTTCTCTTTAAATATCAAAATATATGGCACCAGGGGACCTACATTCCCAGAAGGAAAACATGGGCCGGGGCTGAGTGATGGTTGCCTCCTTTAAAAAACGTTTCGTTTTTTTGACTAGGTAGCAAAGGCACACGTACAAAATTCAAAAGGCACATCAGTGAAAACCACATCTCTCTTCCACCCCTGAGCCCAGCCCCTGGGGGCTGACTCCTCCAGATGGCCACCGGCTCCCAGATGCGTCACATCACCTGCCCCTCTCTCTTGCATGTGTCATCAGCCCGGCGCCTGTGGGGCAGCTGAGTTTGCATCCAAGCCCATCTGACAGCCCCCCCACTGCAGGCCCACTGCACCTGCCATATTGCACTTGCACGCTGACCCCTCTTTAGGTCCGCCTCTTCTCAGGCTGGGAAGTTAGGGTCTGTGTCCTCTTTTTGGTGGATCTATCCTAATGCCTAGGATCCTGTCAGACAGACACCAGATGTACAAGGTTTGTTGATAGTAAATAAATGAACCAATTGTGTATTATTTCCAGGGCCCTGACCTGAAGTGTGACTCAAACAGCAATTTAGTCCATTAAAATCAAGAACTTAAATCCCATAAGGACCCCCGTCAGAGTCCCAGTCCACCTTGTAATAGGTCTCCTCAGAACAGAATTAGAGAACATGGAAAGAAAACGACGAATCTTCTGTTCCTAGAGAACCGCACCCAGCAGGTATCAGAACGCTCCTGAGGCTGCTGTCCAGACGCGTGGCCAGCCCCAAAGGCCTGGGGGTTCCAGCCCCCCACTTCCTGGGGGCCGAGTGTGCCCATTCCTTCTCACCACTCATGAAACCACCCTGTCGTGAACCTGCCAGGCGTTACAGACAGACAGCGGGACACAGATAAGGCCACGATACGAGGAAGTGACAAAGCACCGAGAAATCTTACAACACGCTGTTCTTCCCACCGCCCTTCCGAGCAGCAGGAGCCCCGTAGTCGCCTCGCTGTTTCGACACATGTCAGTGTTCTGACTGTGACGTGTACTCGGATACACGCTGGGTCACATGTGGTCCTTAAACACAGGACTTACATGCTTTTCATCCAACTGCTTCTCTTCCTCAGCCTCCAGATGGTACTGCCACCTTCTCCTTGCGAGGATGTGGTCATTCTCAAGGGCAAACGAGGCCACAACAAGATAGAGACGGTGCACATATTGCCACATATGGGTGGGAAATGTACTGTTTGGACCACGACCCAAGGAAGTGAACAAGAAACTTTCAGTTCCCCTCAGCCTCCGGCTCCACACTTCCCACTTCCCGGCTCACTTGATGGACACGACTGCTTTTGTGTTCTTGTTCAGGCCCTCAGCTAAAGCTAACATTAGCTACCTCATTATTTTCATTTGCTTCACCACAACTTCTCAGGATTCCATAAATTCTATTATTTTTGAATACTCAATTTGTTTATATGGCTCAAAAATTTAAACTATACGAAAATATTAAAAACGAATTCTCCCCGCTCCCTGCGTTCACACCTTCTGTGCTCCCTGCAGGGGCAGCTGCTTGTGTTAGCCCCCATGTGTTCCTCCAGCGTTCCTTGTGTTAAGGACAGCCTTGTTGAGATACACCTCATATACCGCACCACTTACCCAAGTGTACAGATCAACGGTGGTTAGTGTGTTCACAGAGTTGAACAATCACCACCACAATCAATTTCAGGACATTTTCATCAGTGCAAAAGAAACCCTGTACCCACCGACACGCGCTCCTTTCTCCCGGTTGTATGTGGGGGGCCTGTGGCTGGTGTACTGAATTAAGAACACGCAGATTACGACCTGCTGAGTGAGAGGCACACGGTCCCCGTGGGGCTGCAGGCAGCTCCCTCTACACTGAGCTCCCACTTTGGGGAAGTAAAACCCTGGGGTCATTTTGAGGGAAGGTGCAGTTTCAGTACACTCACATGAAGGAAGTAAAGTCACAGACTTATTACTTACAGATCCCAGAAGAGGGGGTGCGATGAGCGGGGGCAGGGGCAGTCCTCCTTCCCAGGTCACCAGCGAGCAGGAGATGGAGAGCAGGATGGCAAGCACCTGTCACTTACAAGGCGGTTGGGGAGGAAGTCTCTCATTTTTCTGGGCTGGACTCTAAGTGGTTATTTTAGAAGGTGCCCCAGGGGGAATAAAGGGGCACTTATGCGGGAATCCTCAGCTCAGCTCCCTCTCTCAGCGCCCTGACTCGGTGTGAGCAGGGTTGTCACCGTGATGCCGAGCCAGCGACTCAGAAGGGCCATGTCCTCACCACAATCGGTTTGCAGTGCTCCCTTCAGCCTTTACATCTGTGAGGGCCATGCTGATGTCTCCTCTTCATTCTTTTTTTTTTTTTTTTTAATTAATTAATTAATTAATTTATTTTTTTCCCCCCAAAGCCCCAGTAGATGGTTGTATGTCACAGCTGCACATCCTTCTAGTTGCTGTATGTGGGACGCGGCCTCAGCGTGGCTGGAGAAGTGGTGCGTCGGTGCGCGCCCGGGATCCGAACCCGGGCCGCCAGCAGCGGAGCGCGTGCACTTAACCGCCAAGCCACGGGGCCGGCCCCTCCTCTTCATTCTTGATCTTAGCAATTTGAGTCTTCTCTCTTTTTGCCTCTTGCTCAATCTATCTAAAGATTTGTCAATTTTGTTGAAGCAACTTTTGGTTTCATTGATTTTCTCTATTGTTTTCCAGTGTTTCTTTTTGTTAATACAAATATATATTCTTATTTTTCCTTCTTCCTTAGGCGACAGGTAGCATACTACATACCCTGAACACTGGTATATGCTGAAGGATGCACTCCAGGTCGAAGAAAAATGACCCTAAGCAGATCTGAGATGTAAGAAGAAACGAGGATCCACAAAAGTGGCAAATACGTCATTAGATCTTAATAAACATTGCAACGCACACTAGTCCTGTGAAACAGAACAAAAGAAATACACGACAACGACAACTCCGACACGAGGAAGAGGTGAGTGAGGCTCGATGTGCTGTCTGAGGAGGGTGTGGGCACGCAGCGACCTAAGATGGTGGCCTGACGAGTGAGCACGGCACACAGGCCCGAGGCCGCCTCAGGTTCCCCCGCCGCCGCCTTCTCAGCGCTGCTGCTGCTCCGCCCAGCCGCCTGAGCCGGCGCAGCCCACGCCGAAGCGCACCAAGCCGGTCTGCCCCGGCTCCCCCTCCAGCTTCGGGAGCCGGCCGCAGTGCCACACCACTGAGCGTGAGATCTGGCTTCCTGAGCAGTTCCCCAGGGACCAGTGACAGCCCCACGTAGCAGACCCTGGCCAGTGGGGAATGCAGGATGGAATTAGTTAGGAATTCCATTACTCCTCCTTCCTCCCTTCCATGGACTGCTCAGAGGGGCAGTTTCTCCATATAAACCTTCTGGAGGAGTCCCACACTCTTAAGTGAACACACTTGCTGGGAGACTCGTACGACTCCACAGCTTGTCACCAAGCCTGGCCACCGTGGCAGCATACGGCATCAGGACTCTCCTCGCCTCCCTCTCCCTCATCTTCCCTCCCTGTACTTCCCCGGATCTGCACCGCCAAATAAAGGAACAACACTTTCATCTTTGCCTCGGGTTCTGCTTTGGGGGGACCCAAGTTAAGAAACGGTGTGTAGGGGGCCGGCCCGGTGGCATAGTGGTTAAGTGTGGGTCTCACAGGTTTGGATCCCGGCACGCACCAACACTGCCTTGTCGAGCCATGCTGCAGCAGCGTCCCAGATAAAGTAGAGGAAGATGGGCAGGGATACTGGCCCAGGGTCAATCCTCCTCAGCAAAAAGAGGATTGGCATCGGATATTAGCTCAGGGCTGATCTTCTCACACACACAAAAAAAAAAGAAAGAAAGAAATGGTGTGTATTGTAATTTCTAGGGTAACCACTAAAAGAATAAAAATAGAGTATACAATTTCCAAACTAGTTGAGGAAAAACATAGTATGGTGGAAAATAATCTAAAAAAAGGCAAGAAAGAAGAGAAAGGGAAACACAGAATAGTTGAAACAAATTGCACAAAGTAAGATGGTAAATTTAAACCCAAATATACCAGTAGACACATGACATATAAATGGACTAAATGTTTCATTAAAAGACAAAGATCGTCAGGCCAAATAAAAAAGAATATGATGTAAAATGTATGCATTTAAAATAAATCTAATTTCTATAATGAATTTTAAGTATTAAGGAGTTTTCTAATTAGTCAAACAACAGGACTCAGAAAGACATACTGTTCAGAAAGATCTCTCGTGGTAGTTTCCTTCACTATTGTAGCATATTGTGGAGTTCAAGAGGGAAATTAAAGTCCAGAACTAACAGTCTCAGGTCACCGTTTCTATTTCTGTAATCTTAAGTCAGGATTTTCTTTACAATTGTGAGAAAGGAAATTCCACCTTAAGCATAACTAAAATATTCACCTTAACTTTATCAAGTATGCAAATAAAATATAAAACTGTAGAAAGAGATAAAGCAGCCAAAAGGGCACTGAATGTTCCTTTTATATGCAGGAGTGAGGGTGTCTCTAATATATTTCTAGTAACTTTCCAAGAGGTGACCACTTGTGGCCTTTCTTCTAAGTCAGGTAAGGGGAGGCAGAATACTCTGACCATGTTGGAGGCGTCTCCTACAAGCCACTGACACCTCTGTTGACAAAGCAGAAGGCAGACAGCGGTTACCTGGTTGCCTAGAGCTGAAGCCTGTTTCCACGCCAAGAACTATTTGGCTCTGGGCTCAGAAAACACGACTCCCAGCAGAGAGCTCTATTACTTTGGTCATATTATGTCTCTGTCCGTGTGTGTGCTGGCATGCATGCTGTTAAAAATGCTTATTTTTGGGCTCTATCCAAGATTTATGGAATAGATACTCCAGGGTAGCATGACTGATATTTCTCATTAAGAACTGTTATTTATAAAATTATGAATGTCATAGTGAAACTCAATCTAGAGCGACTGAAGTTTGTAGATATAAAATGAACACACCTTTGCCATGGAAACCTGATCCGCTCTCCACAGGGTGGTCCCTGAAAAGAGCTCTGTGTCCGCACTGAACCTGACACGCAGACTTGACACACATTCTCACCCAAGTCTCTCTGACACCGGAGTGGGAGGGTTGAAGAGGTTTAGTTACATAGTCCCTGGTGTGAACCTGAGTGGGGCTTACAGGGACAGACACCACAACGCCGGCCTCGTTAGCCTAAACTCGGCGGTAAACCAGGCCTAGACACCAAACAACAAAATAGCGGTCTCAGACCTACCTCATGGAGTAAAATACATTACCAGTTATTACAGAGGAAGCCTTAAAGCAACAGGTTTAGCATATGAGGGTGAAAGGTTAACAAGACCTTTTCCCTCACTGCCTGAACCTCACCTTCAGTGAAGTGTTCCTCTGTTGTCATGGAAACTGATACAGGCAGGAATGCCAACTTTGTGTCCAGGCAGCTTTGCTTAGCTAAAACTGATCACTGACCTGCACTTGGACTGGGGGCCCCAGAGACAGTGTGATGGGAACCTCGGGCTTCAGGCTTTCCTGAGTGCAGTGACTCTGAACACTAACACGTCCCTCATGGGGACCCTGGAAGCTGTGCTGATGGAACTGTTATAAGAGATGCCGCTGGGGCCGGCCCAGTGGCACAAGTGGTTAAGTGCGCAAGCTCCACTTTGGCGGACCGAGGTTCACCAGTTCGGATCCCGGAAGTGCACCGATGCACTGCTTGTCAGGCCATGCTGTGGTAGCGTCCCATATAAAGTAGAGGAAGGTGGGCACAGATGTTAGCCCACGGCCAGTCTTCCTCAGCAAAAAAAGAGGAGGATTGGCATCAGATGTTAGCTCAGGGCCGATCCTCCTCAGAAAAAAACAAAACAAAAAGGAGATGCTGGCTCCTTGAGGCCTGCCTGCAGCTGAGCACTCGGCTTGGCACCGAGGCTGTGCTGGGTAAGCTGCTACAGGACTTGCCCAGAAGGAGGACCGCCTGATGCTGCCTCCTGGCCACGTGCTGCTCTTGTGTAACATCCTTTGAGCAAACCGGTGGCAGGTGTGGCCACGGCAATCCTGAGATGTTGAATGTATAATCCTAAAAAGAGCCCTGTTTTTAATTTCAGGTGTATTACTTTTTTTTTTTTTTTAATTATTTATTTATTTATTTTCCCCCAAAGCCCCAGTAGATAGTTGTATGTCATAGCTGCACATCCTTCTAGCTGCTGTATGTGGGACGCGGCCTCAGCATGGCCGGAGAAGCGGTGCATCTGTGTGTGCCCGGGATCCGAACCTGGGCCGCCAGCAGCAGAGCGCGCGCACTTAACCGCTAAGCCACGGGGCCGGCCCTCAGCTGTATTACTTTTATAACTATATTCTGATTGTCTGTTAAGCCAAAAAAGACCCCTTGGGGGGGTAGAGCAGTATATAATTGCATATGTATTAATTTCATAACTATGGATTCATTTCATCTTACACTGAATTTACACTTATACCTAATTTTTTTACACTAAAAATGAATAAAAATAAATCAGATTCTGTATTTAACTATAAAACAATTATCACATCAATTTAATTATTATAAGTAACTTAAATACAATAACATATAACAACTTTGAAAACATAACTCAAAATAATAGAAAACAAAACTGAATGAAATACTACTGAATTCCAGGCATTTCTGTGACAAAACACAAACTTTTAAATAAAATACTACATTTTCTTAGCAAAAAGTTTCTTAAGTCAGATTTTCCTTTCAGACTGTTGTGTTTTAATTGGAGCTTCTTCTCAAGACATTTTATTTACAACTGCAAGTTTCTCTTTAGCACGTACAGGTGTGCCGCCTGCTGGAGTCAAACACCTGTGGGAGCTGGCATCGTGTGTATGCAGCCAGGGCAGCAATGCAAAGAGTCGTGGACGAACACGTCGCAGTCCACGCAGAAGACGTGTCGGCACGTCGTGCAGACATAGACCTGCAGAGAGGAGGAGGGCACGTTCAGAAGGCAGGCTCCAGACGCAAGCACAGCACAGGCAGGAGACACTCAAGTGCTCTGCTCCTTGTCTCTGCATCAGTTCCCCACCCACCCACCCACCCGATTACTTCTCATGTCCTGTAGATTCTCTAATCTAAGGCCATGGCTTTTTTCCAAAAATATTACTCCTTAGAACTGAGGGAATAACTGTTTTTGAGTCCTTAAAGTCTCTTTATTACAGGACACTCTCAATTACTTCATTTTAAGTAAGTATTTGGGGAAGACACATGGACTTGAAATGAGTGCTAGTTTTGAATGCTTCGAGAGGCCATCTGACTGATTCAATTAAAAAGAGAAGCACAAAAATTTAACACAGATTTAGTTATTCCTGGAGAATGACCTCACAACTGCCAAAGTTATATTCCCCTTTTAATTAAACCACTAAAAAATATGGCAAAAGACACCTATAAAACAAATAAAAAGAAAAAAACCACTATTCTATCAATATTACATATATGGATACTTGTGCTGGGGGGTAAAATTTCCAGGGCAGCATCATACACAGATTCAAACTCACTAAATCTCAAACAGCACAGAAGATGGTATGTTCTTAAAACTGTCAAAATGATTCAAAAGTTGTTCTAGTGAGGATGAATCTACTGACATCAAAGAGGCACATAAAAGTCAATAAAATTGTTTTATGAAATGTGAGCGTGGAATAAATAAGCAATGCTTCCAACTAATATTTTATATAGTTTATAAAGCATAGTTTTAAATATGGACATGTAATTAAATTAATAAAAAATTAAAACCAGGCAAGGATCTATCTTATTTGCATCTTTAGATAAGTTTATATATTCAAATTGACCACCTTCAAAATTTTTAAAAATATTTTTCATTGGCACAATGGGGAATAACCTTAGGTCCGTGGCCACCTTAAATGGCAAGTCAAAATGAGTTCTGACAGAGCCTGAAGTACAGTATGGAGAAAACACTTTGAATACTTCCAAACTAAACGCAGGTCATCCTCAGACTGAAGACAATTTCAAGTACTAAAATGTCTATACAGCGAAGTTTAAACACAGAATTACAAAACAACTGCTGAAACTCTTGTGCTCTGTTTCATCTCCACCAGGGGCTACTATACTTCTGAGGAATAACCGATATGAGCCTGGGCTTCAACAATCTACTGAAAACTTGTCATACTATCTCTTCAGTATTTCTTACACAATACTTAATGTTTAGAAAGCACACGAACTTACATGTTGGTCTCTCAATTCCCCCTGACATCCATAACAAAATCTGCAAAAGAAAGTTTAAGAATCATTTTGTTTAGAATTCACTCATTAAAACAGCTCAGCAAAATCTCAATAACAAGAATCCTTCAGTTAATAAGTAATTATCTTTATACATGACTTTTAGGAGAAAGAGGTAAGAACACCACTAATTTAAGAAAATTCCACAGTATATCCTAAGGTCATCTGACAGCCCAAAATAGCACTTGAAAAATAATTTTTTTTTTTTTTGTGAGGGAGATCAGCCCTGAGCTAACATCTGCCAATCCTCCTCTTTTTGATGAGGAAGACTGGCCCTGGGCTAACATCTGTGCCCATCTTCCTCCACTTCATATGGGATGCCGCCACAGCATGGCTTGCCAAGCAGTACATCGGTGCGCCCCCGGGATCCGAACCGGCGAACCCCGGGCCACTGCAGCGGAGCGCACGCACTTAACCGTTTGTGCCACAAGGGCGGCCCCGAAAAATAAATTTTTTATTTTATTTTCATCCAGGTTAACTATGAGCATGCCTTCTCCACTGGGATTCCATGAGGGAACTTAGCCCTACAGAAAATGATTTGAGGGACTGTTCTTCAACTCTCCCAAAGATAATGGCCAGCTGGTACAATTCTAGATGGACAGAAGTTAATTTACTGAATATAAGGGATACCTAAGGGATTCATTTTCAAGGAATAGCTTAAAGAGTTACAAGTTCTCAAAACTTATTATAAAAAGTAGCAGTTCCCCGCCCCCCGACCCCACTTCATTTCCAGCTTCCCAGAGCTGTCAACACTTCTGGCTGTTTGCGAGTTACCTATGCTTATGGTGCTCTGATTTTTCCACAGGCACTGGCTATGAACCTCCCACTACAGAAGATGAGAATTTAATTCTTTCAAACTCTTGAACCAATAGCAAGTACATGCATAACTAATATCATTCTCAATTCTTTTTCTATGCAGTTAAATCATTTTGGATAGAACAACGTTAAATGTTTAGTTTATCACGATTATATAAACATATTCAGTTCAGCCATGTAATGCAACTTTTCCTCTGTAAAACATTTTTTGCTGGAGTTAACAACGGTATTGTTATTCACAAGCTTAGTTTTCTATGTAGCTACCACTAACTCAGCCCTAACCTTTCCCTGAGAAGTCTAAACATCCTCTGGTTAAGTTTACCACATCAGGAATTCTATAGTTTCCTCCTCTTGGTGAAATCTCTCCTGGAGCACTCTGACCTTCTCCAAACTGGACTGCTGTTCCCCATTCTGACACACACCGTCATTCTGGGATCTCCCCTTACCATCATCCTCAGACTTCTTTAGCCACTTCTGAATTAGATAAATATTCCTACTGTCATTCATTCTCTTTCTCAGTTCCTTTGAATCATCTCTACCACAGCTTCCCCAAAGTCTCTTTTTGAGACCTTAAGTTTGAAAATTTCTCTATTTTACCTACATTTAGTTGATAGCTTGGCTAGGCATATAATTTGCGTTGGTAATAATTTTCACTCCAAATTTTGAAGGAAATTGCTCCCTGTCAGCATCCAGTGTTAATGATGAGAAGACAAACAATTTTCATTCCAAATTCTGTGACCTAACTTTGCCTCTCCAGAATGTCTAGAGTTAATATTTTGCTGTGTATTCTGAAATTTCACAGTGATATACTTTATATATGTTAGGCACTTGACCGTCCCTTTCAATTGAGAAAGTTCTGTCCTTCAGTAGTAGAAAATGTCCTTGAACTATTTCTTTCCTACTCTTCATTTGACCTTTTCTTTATTCTCATATTATCCTGATATTAGACCTTCTGGATAAATGCTCCAGTTTTATACCATGGAAATCAGCAATTGCTACAAATCAGGGCTTGTTTTTTCTCTCTGGAGAGCTGATTTACCAGCATACTACCCCCTTACTATCCACAAATGGGTTTAGGGAAATTGGTACATTTCTGGAGACCCAGATCTGTTTAATAATGAGTCATTTCAGTCACAACCAAGGCATTCTTTTTTTTTTTTTTTTTTGTGAGGAAGACCAGCCCTGAGCTAACATCCGATGCCAATCCTCCTCTTTTTTTGCTGAGGAAGATTGGCCCTGAGCTAACATCCGTGCCCATCTTCCTCCACTTTACATGGGACACCACCACAGCATGGCTTGACAAGCAGTGTGTCAGTGTGCGCCCAGGATCTGAACCTGCGAACCCCGGGCCGCCAAAGCGGAACGCGCATGCTTAACCGCTTGCGCCACCAGGCAGGCCCCACAACCAAGGCATTCTATGTCTTATTTTCTATATTAGAAGTAATCTTGCCCAGGTTAACATGACTATCTTTTTTAACGTACTAAGAATGTATTCAAACATTTTGCTGCTAGTGCCCTCAAGTGGATTCTGACTCCTGGGGGCCCCGTGTGCAGCAGAGCAGACCCCTGCCCGGTCTTTCTGCGCCATCCTCTCACCTTCTGGCGCTCTATCAGACAATGCTCCGCTGCTATTCACAGGGTTTTTATGGCCAATTTCTTCGGAACTGAGTGGCCAGGACTTTCTTCCTGGTCTGTCTAGTCTGGAAGCTCCGCTGACACCTGTCCCCCATGGGTGACCCTGCTGTTATTTGAAATCCCGGTGGCAGAGCTTTCAGCATCACAGCAACATGCAGCCACCCCAGTATGACAACCGACAGATGGGTGGTGAGGTTCCCTGACCAGGAAACAAACCTAGGCCTCGGCGGTGACAGCGCTGGATCTTAACCACTAGACCAGCTATTCACACATCACTCTACCACTTAGATATAAATTAATCAAAACTCATATACCTTTCTCCATTATGTTCTTCTAGAGGAATTTCTTGAAAAGCATCCAAAGGAAATAAATGATGGTAAGATCGTGCCAAATGGGGAGCAGATACCAAAGTGAGACCTAACATAGAAAGCAGAGAGACATGTTTAATAGCCCAAACCTCATAAAGACGATGGCAGAAATGTCAAATGATATAATTCAGGGTAAATATTTTCAAGTATTTTTAGGACTGCAAGTATTCATTTCTTCAGTTTATCACCTGTGGCCATAAAAGGAGATTTCAGGATGGAGTCTTAGTTCTGTCACTAGGCATGTGACCTCTCCTGGCCTATCTGCTTACTTATAAATGAAATAAAATTATATGATTCTACTACTTTAATTCCTCATTCTCCTTATATATATTTATCTTATGCAGGTAAGAGCTGCAAAAATGTCTACTAGATCTGCACAGCCTTTAAAGAACACACTTTTTTCAGGAAGAGAATCAGGAACCTCTTCTAGAATGCCATGTTTATTCTTAGAAATTGAGTACTGGCCATTCGGTAAAAGAAGTAACCTACTTCTCTTCTCAAAGATGAAATCCAGAAACACAGGCAGAACTTAATATTTACATTTATTTCAACAGCAATATAAGAAAGAAGTTATTCAAGACTAATCTAACGGGTAAGGAACAGCTGGTCTCTCACCACAGATTTTACACTCCACGGGAAGCTCACAGTACTTCGCCCGACACTGGGGGCAGAAATAGCCTCCTAATGTGAGTCCTGGCTCGGTGCTGCTATCCAGGTGCCTGTGGGGGAAACACTGCTTTAGAAGCGATATATAAAGATGTGAATAGTCAGAGCAGAGGAAAGTATGCTACCTGACACTAAGGTCTTCAAGTTGTTTCATAGTTCACTTACACTTTGTTCATTTTTTCTTTTTTTTTCTCTGCATTTTTGTTTTCAGTAGGTTCCATTAATGTCTCTGAATTCACTACTCTTTTCTTCTTCAGTGACTAATCTGCTGTTAATCCCATCCGGTGTATTGTCATCTCAGACACTGTATTCTTCATCCCTACAAATTAGATTTGGTCTTTTTTCTACCTTCCATATCTCTTATGCTCATGTTCTCCTGAATACGAATAGAGTTCAAACTCTGAACTCTGTTCTTCAATAGAGAAGACATCCTGGCTCTGTGTGGGGTCCCTGTCCCTGCACAGCAGCCTGAGTCTCTCCAGACAGTGAGCTGCAGTCACAGGGCCCCCCATTGCTCGTTCCCTTGAGGGATCGCTATCTGAACCTGCTGCCCAATGTCTGGAAACCATGGTTCTGTGTATCTTGTCTGGCTCTCTGGCAGGAGGCAGGAGGATAAATCTAGGCCCTATAACATCTTTACAGCTGGAGATAACAGTCTTATTTGTGATTTTTAAGAATTATTTTCTTAAATTTTTTTGTTTTATAATTATGTAAAATGTAAAGCTCCAAAGTTAAAACAGGTATATTCAGGAAAATCTAGGGTCTATCCCTTTGCCTTTCTCCACACACTGCCTAGGTAAACATCTTTTAGTTTTCACTTTTTATTTCCGTTACTGTTTTTATTATTAATATAAACCCTCTTCTCAGGTGGTTGGCAGCATACTGCACACTTTCCCCTCCCTCGCTGTCTTACTTAGTAACACGTCCTGAAGATCACTCCACAGGAGTAGACACAGTCCTCACCCTTTACAGCTATAGAGAAGGTAATCTTTTACAAAAGCCATTATATTTCAAGCCCATATTTTAAATTTATAACTGATAGGAAGGAATTAAAAATGTAAAAATATTATCGCTGGGGGCCGGCCCGGTGGCATAGTGGTTAAGTGTGCGCACTCTGCTGTGGCGGCCCAGGGTTTGCAGGTTCGGATCCCGGGGGCACACCAACGCACCACTTGTCAAGCCACATTGTGGCGGTGTCCCATATAAAGTGGAGGAAGATGGACACGGATGTTAGCCCAGGGCCAATATTCCTCAGCAAAAAGAGGAGGATTGGCATCAGATGTTAGCTCAGGGCTCATCTTCCTCACAAAAAAAAAAAAAAAAAAAAAGTATCACTGACAGCTTCAAGGTTTTTACTTACGCCATGCTGAAAGAAGGTTTTGCATCTTGATCAGACAGAGAAGCAATTGTATGCTGAGGAAATCCTTCACAGAAGAAAAGATGTTACTTTCTTTTTCCAGGCAAACAGCAAAATTCTAGGACTGGGAACCTAAAAATGTTCCTACCACAAAGCCCACAAAGTTGTACAAAGTTCTCTTTCCCGCCTATTAGATATGTTTATCACAGTCGGTCAAACAGACTGAAATTCCAGGTTACAAGACAAATCAAAAGTGAAAGGAATGGGGGAAAGATCTGTCTGTCCGTCCATCCACCTCAGATTCTAAAGTTCACATGTGTATTTCTAATTTAATAACAGTTAAGACATATTGCTTTTTACAAAGAAAATGTAATTTTTAAATAGTTTCTAACACAACAGAGGAGTCTATTACATAGCCCACATTCACTTTATGTAAGAATATACTTCTGTGTTTAAAATTTTGGAACAGCCAAACCCACACAGTTTGCTTTCCATATGTATTTTTAAATTCTGAAAATAAGTCCAAGAAAAGCAGAAACCATAAAAAAAAAGAGAGATTTCATGACATAAAAATGTAAAATCTATCTGTACAGCAAAACAAACAAAGGTAAAGGTAAATGACCAACTGAAAAAACATTTGCATCAGGTGACTGAAAAGGGGTGGATATTCCTAAATGGCGCTAACAAATCAACTTGAAGAATAAATTATTATAAGTTTAAATAATAACTTTAAAATGGGCTAAGAAAATGTATCAGTAAATCAAAGACTAGCCAACATAATATCTAAAACGCAGTGTGTTTACGTCAAGCATTATTCTAAATGCTTCATCTGTATTAATTCAACTCTTGCAACACATAAAGAGACAGACAACAATATTGTGTTACAGACGAGGAAAGAGGTTGACCAGCACTATAAATGGCCAAAAACAAGACAGAAAAGCATTCCATCTCACTGACAGTTAAAAAATGCATATTAAACAAGGAGATTCTTTTTATACTTAAAAAGTTATGCCTTTTTCAATTATAAACATATAAAATTTTTGGAAAATAGAGGAAAACAAAAATTTTTTTAAATGATGCAAAACCCATCCTTCTTTGTGTCCCCCAAAAAATCACTTCGATCAATTCCATGCCTCTCCCTGCAACCGTCCGTTTATGCAGTTTGTATTATGCAGCTTTGACCAAACAGCACAGAGGATTTTGTAGCTTATTTTTTAAACTTCTTAATACAACCGGATTTTTCTATAAACGCAGTTCTTTATACCTTTCTAGCCTTAACAATGAAAGAAAACCAGTAGTGTTCTCTGAGGGAAAGGACGACAGGGGTTTTCATTTTCTTTTTACTTCTCTTATTTTCCAAAATCGCTTCAATAGCATAATTTTCTCTAATTATAAAACATTTAAGTTAAAAAAAGAAATTCTTAAACATTAAAATGATAACTTGTGCAAATGAAAATACAAAGTCTAGTTTGAGCTAAAATATATTTTTTAAAATGTCTATTTTAAAATAACACAAAATAAACACTTACCCATACGAATAAGAGAGCATTCAGAATTTGAGCTAGCCGGAGGGGGACTAACATGATGCGTTAGCAATTCTTTGTAATGGCTTTCATCTAAAATAACGTGGTATGTGCCTAACAAGACAAAAAGTAAAAGAAAAAAAATCAGCTTTCCGGACATAAGAACAAATTATAATTTCTACGTAATTCTATAAAAGTTCTACCATCTGAAAATGTATATTTTCAAAATAAATATTCGAGTTAAATTATCATTTTTCAAAAACTTTATTTAAATAATATCTCTATATTGACTTCTCCAGGAATAACTATAATTATAATTTAATTAAAGCCAAGTTATAAGATCTTTACAAAATATTACATGTAGTGAAACTTCTAGCTTTTCAAGAGTTATAATGCTTCCTCTAAACACTGACATAACTACTGAAAATTCCTTGCATTTCAAGATGCTATCTTATAGCATCAATGACATATTTAAGATGACTACCCATATTTTGGACTTCAGGACATAAACTGATTTAAGTTTAGTAACTTAAAAACAGATTAAAACATCCTAATTTAATTAACAAATTGTTACTTCTTACATGGTAATTATGAATAAATATTGAAGATTCTAAATACATACCACCAGTTTCTCGAGCAAGTACAGTGCAAACCCGAACCTCTGCAGACAATCCAATAACAGACACTCTAATTTTAGCTGCCTTTAGGGTCTTCGTAAAATCCAAGTAAACGAAGGGTTTTGAGGGAAGAAAAACAACAATGAAGAATTAACGTGTTTGAAAAATAGGTAGAATGCTCTGAAAACTAGTAGTAAGTTCACTACAGAATTCTCTTTAGTTTGTAACTTTGGTTTTGATTATAAAGAAATTGTTGGCTCTACCTTGATGAGGTCATAGATATTAGATGGGTCACAAGTCGTGAGGCTGCTAAAGATGATCAGGACTTCTCTACTCGTGTGGCCGGGCATGTGTCTAAAGAAAGATAAAACGCACTCCAATCAGGTAAAACAAATTACACTAACGAAAATTTACTCAGAAGGAACAGTACACATGGCTCACACATTTAGACTACAGAATATCTCATTTGTTTCAACAGTGCAAAGGAATGAATTATGAGTATATTAATACCTTAATGTAAATTTTTCTAAAATTAGCTACATACTTAACAAAAATTCATTGATTCATTTATTCATTCAATAAATATTTATTGAATACTCTTTTAAGTTCTGGGGCTAGAGTGATAAACAACACTGATAAGGTCCCTAACTTGTGAAGCTTACATTCCAGCAGATTTGTTTCACACAAAGGCTAAGGTGAATGCTGGGAAGTATGACAACCACCATCTGGATCAACTTTAAGGTGTATTCCTGCAGCCCAGCAATAGTAACATACTTCTTTTTTAAAGACTCTAATTTAACCTCATGGTGATTCAGAGTCATAATAATCATAAACATTAATTTTTGTGTACCATTTAATTAAATGGCTTATGGGACTTTATGATGTGATCAGCTGTTTTCCCCATTCTAAATGGAGATGTTTATGCTTTTTGGAGCATTCTATCAGTTATTTACAGCTTTCCTGCCATAGCTTCACTGTCAGGCTCTCGGCTTTTGCCCTGGACGCTGCTACTGTGCCTCCTTTATTACGAGTGTTACCTCCTTCTCATCTCCTTCAAAACTAGAAAAATAACTATTATATCAAGTATAAAAATCTGAGTCAGGACAGACTATCTGGGGATAAGACAGATGAGCTTTAACTACATGGACTACTTCCTCTGGGGTCTTAGCTATATTCCACATAAAGTTAAACATGCTGGAAAAGTGTGCTATTCATTTTCAGATGTATCACAAAATAAGTTAATAAAAGTCAATAAACGTACAACAAACTCACAATTATTATACCACATTAAATTCCATATACAATTTTTTTTGTATTACGAATACTGCTACAGTTTTAATCATATTTTACTAAAACCTTTAAGGATATACCCCACCAACTACAATGTAAAATAAAAATCAGTAGCCAACACCACACTAAACATCATAAATGACATTACACAGTTCTCTTAACAATGTTTTCATCATAGTTGGGTTTATGGAGACACATATTAACATATTATCGTTTCAACTTAACTCATTCAAAAAACTTTGAAATGAATTGTAAATAATAAATGTACAATCCTCACTTGAGAGTCTGCAGAGCCATGCTCAAGGAGTTATACAGAGACGGTTCTCCATGGCACGTCATATCCACAGCTTTCTTCAAAGATGTTATGTGTTTCCTCGGGTTTCCTAAAATAGAAATGGAATAATCTACTTCAAATAAAATTCTATATATACATAATAGAAATTTATGTTTCTCCCAAAATTTACATATCTATGATGCTAAAGAACAGAATCCCTTCAATTCACATTTTTAGCAAGTTGCACTTTTATCAGAAATGTTGGTTATATAAAGTCTCACTTCATACTAAAAAATAGAATACAAATCTTTTTTTATCTATTAGCACACATTTTAAATAACATTAACTTAGAGTGTATAACCTCTTTTAATATCTTCTTATTTCACCATTTTTAAAACTAACATATTTTCACATTTTAACACCTGTAAAATCAGGTCATGTCTGACAATCGCTGGCAGCCAGGCAACAGATGTGACACAGCTGTCACTGCCTGCTCCCGTGCGGACCTATGAATGGCTGTTGACATGCTGTTGCTTCAAGCGCATTATGTACACTTTGTGCTATTCCTGTTGAGTTCAACTGCGATTTAAAGTGTTTTTAGAAAGGTTATTAATAAAAAAGGTTCTATTTTTGTGTAGAAAGGCATGGAACAGAGCAGTAGCTGTAAATTTGTTATTAGTGAAGCAAAAAGTCATTGGTTGAAGAATGCCTGCAACTCTGTATCTTTCTTTGGGGGAGAAAAACAGGAGCTTTAGAAGACCTAAGACAGGAGAATTTCCACAAATAGACAAAGCTGTGTTATCTTCGGTTACCGAGTAACATCTGAAAAGATTGTCTGTCTCATGCCAAGCAATACAAATGAAGGGAGGAAAAACCACCGAATTCTTTACAACAGTCGACAGACATGTCAAATTACCAAGAAGCTGGTGTGAACAATTCCCACGTCGTCTGACATGGTGTCCAAGTTTAACTGCTAGTGTTTCCTTCTTGATGGCTCATAAAATAAAGGTATCTTACAAACGATGGAATCTGAGATTCAGTGAAATATGGTATTCTTCACACAGTTTCTCCTATTCAACACTGTCTTCATATTAATTAATGATAACCAAAACATCATTAATTTTATCATATAGTATAGTTCATCAAACTACCTCCATACTGTTGAATATTTATTTCCAATTTGTCACTATTACACACAGCACTGCAGACAGCATATTTGTAGAGTGAGGCTTTTTATTTTTTCATAATTTTTCCTAAGTATAATTCCAAGGAACAACCATTTTTATGGCTCTTTTCACAAAAATGTTAAACTAATTAACCAGATTATCAGCACTATATGTACCAGTTTCTCCATGGTTCAGCAAGGAATATATTGCTGTTGAAACTTTATTTTGCTCATTTAAAATATATAAAATAATAAAATGTTGAGTGTTTTTTTTTTATCACTTGTTTGGCTAAACTTTCTTTTTTAATAGTTATTTAGTTTCTCTTTTTATTCTGGTATGAATTATCTGTCTTATTTGTCCATTCATGTACGTATAACTTTTTGGTGTTATTTATCTGAATAAGTTTTAAAATATTCACCATTTGCCATATTTAATACATATTGCATTTATTCTTAGAATCATAAAATTTTAAAAATGAAAAGTATATCACTAAGTCAAATCTCTCATTTCATAAGTGAGAAACAAATGTAACAAGTGAAATGATTTGCCCAAAGACACACGCCCACCCAACGGCAGGTGCAGCACACCTCATCTCTCGGCTCTCTATCCACCTGTCTTGCTACTATACCACATGACCTGTGAGTCATCTCCCATGGTGTTGTGAGCATAGGAAAAAAGCATACCACATTACTGTCAGTGTGATTTCAGCAGTGACTCTGATCAGGGGCAGAGAGGGTGCCTTCAAGAGGCCTACCGGCATCTCCAGAGGATTTTTCATCTTTATACAGATGACTTCCCTGGCATCCACAGAAAACTACTATTAACTAGGGGTGGGGTTGGGGGTGGGGTGGCAGCAGGAGGGTTGGCCCTCCATCTTTTCCTTGGGCAACCATCTTCGCCTCACAGTATACAGTCCAGCCTAGACCACGTGTCGTTCAGGCGGCGCTTACCCCGCCTCCATCTGGCTCCAGGCACAGACATGCAGTCCAGGCTACAACAAATACTTCCTTTCCCTGGCCACTCTGACTGCTCATGGATGGGCAGACCACAGGCAGGGTCCGTAAGAGTCCCTGTTGGGACTTGTGCTGAAGCTACAGGCTACGAGGGTCATGTAGGCTTGGGACTATCACTAGGCATCTTTTCACCTCCCAGAAAACCTATCAGAGAATGAAGCCAGACAGAGCCAGGACCCCTGGAAACATCCGTATGTGAAATCAGCCCACCTTTGAACTTGAGCCAATAATTTCCCTTTTGCCCTTAAGGTAGTTGGAGATGTTTTTGGTTACTTGTAACTCAGTTTCTTAGATCACTCCAGACTAACATACCTTTCACTTCCACTGCCATAGTGAAAAACTATTACAGATGAACTATTAAAGATGTCACTTCCCTTATGTGTTTGGTAAGGAGGAAAGGTTGAGAGCCACATTTAAGGGATAGTGTGTTTCACAGAAAATAAAACAGAATTAGCCATGTAAATTTGTATCAGCACATATACCAAAGCAAAGAAACTCTGACATTATTATCTTTTAAAGCAATAAAATTCAGTTAGGCATGTCACAGAAGCAGAAAAACTGAATCATTAACAATAACTAAAATTCAGTTTTTATACTCTTTGCTCTTTAGAGGTTTAACTTTAAAAAAAAATAATTTTAAGAGTAAATGAATTTTCTGAATGGATACAATAATTTTATCTTAATACTTTGGGGATAAGAATGTGTAGATCTTACAAAACACATTTACATCCATTGCAACACTATTTACCACTGTGCAGAACTCACGTAAAACAGTCCATCTCAGACACTGAGAGTCTGATGGAGGGTTTATTAAGGGTTTCACCCAGAGGCAAGCAGGGAGGCTTCATTCCACTTCATAGACAACCTTATGACAGGGTCACAAGGTGTGTAAATACAGCTAAGGCCCTCAGTCCTGTAAGGGTAGTTTTATGCATACCTGAGAGTTCCGTCAGTTTTTCAGCTCTTTTACTCTTTGTTACAATTATTCCAATCTCAAAATAAAAACAAAAATTATTATTAATTTAACGAATTATTTCTTCTTGATAAGAATGTATATAAAATAAATTAGCAATTACAAAGGAATAAATATCATGTAAGGAACTTTTTTCATGATGCTTTTCACATAAATTTAGCTAGTAGTTCACTGTACATTATTTAACTTTTAGAGTTATCTTGCTTTTCATTGATAATTGTACCAGAAACTGGTACATGATCTGGATCACTTAATAATTCATAAAATATATGCCCAATATTTTAAAAATAAGATATATTTGGCAGTAATATTAGGAATCCAATTCTGAATTCTATCACTTATTTACATACCTGACTAATAGGATTTTGATCAAAATATTCCTCTACGAAGTATTCCAACAGCTGTTTGAAGAAAACAAAATGGAAATACTAGCTAAGGGCAAAATAACAACCACAGAAAACATGTCTTGTGAAACCTGTTTATCAAGCACTGCTTCTCATTTTTAAGCTTACAGATTTTTAAAAAATGTTCAGTAGTAAAAATGCTAAATAAAAATAATAAATTTTAAAATATTAAATAAATAAAAATTAAACTATTAAATAAACCTCAATTTGAAAGGTAAGTGGTGAGACAGGTTTGAGCTACGCCTTAAAAGATGGAACCGACTGGACATGTAAGACAGAAACTATCTAAACAAGGAGAAGAGCCACCGAAGACAGAAACAGGAGAATGGGCAGAACTGGGAACGGGCTTCGATAAATTAGGAATAATCTGCACGTGTTTATAAGCTGAGGCGACCGATTCAAGGAAATCAAAGGAGAATGAAGATTCAATAAAGGGAAGGGACAACCAATAAAGTGAGACCCTGACTCGGGGTGGAAGGGCACAAATAATTAGCTGTTTGGTTACCATTTCCCTCAAGGATCTGGGAGCACTTCTCCTTAGCTATAGTTTGTATTCACTCAGGAAAAAAAAGAACGCATTCACTAAAACTTCAGTGTCCTTCCCCACATTTAGAGTAAATTAGAATGATTTTACCACACCTTTAAAGTACATGTCAGTCTATTTGGCTTTAAATCCTGGTCTTCCATTGTTCTCGATCCATCTACTACCACGTAAAGATGGCGCATCTACAAACAAAAACTCCAATAAGGACAACTTGCAAATAATTTTTACCAAGAACTAGTAATGGCATTTAGTAGTCACATATTCTACACATCTATTTTTAATATATTCTTTTAAAACGCTGGTTGTTTTCCTATTGTTTATTCTGTCAAGCCACAATGTTTCTTTAACCCAAACTAGTTCTGTACCAGTAAAGAAAAAATAGTAACATACCATTCCAAGACGAACTTGTCCATGGTGCTCAAACACTCTGTTAAAATTATGCAAACATTTTAATGGAATACCATATACTACCTGAAAAATCAATACCACTGTTCAACTAACCTGCGTTTTTTAGTGAAGTAAGTTATTAAGTTATGGGACCCATGTGATTAGAGACATTTTGGATAGTTCCTGGAGACCCATTTCCCTCCTGAGGTGCTAGGCTGCTGGTTCCCTCCCCCTATTCAAAAGGCTACAGGTCAGTTTCCCTGAAACACAGCTGACAGGAAGCACTGAGGAGTGGGTATAGGAGCACGGAAGGCTTCAAGCAACATATCTTACCTTTTCTAACACGCCTACACAACGTTTGCATACCTTTTTCTCTTTGCTTTGAAAAGAATGTCTTCTATTGTAGCTTTAAGTGATCCTGATTCATCTTCTTTAAGAATCTCCCTATAAGCAACAATTACTTGCTTGAAAAGGTAAGCTAAAAGTTTACTAACCCAAGAGGAATGAAAACACAGGTCCACACAAAGATCTGCACGTGAACGTTCACAGCTGCACCGTTCACAGCAGCCCAAAACTGTGAACAATCTAAATGTCCATCAACTGGTAAATGGACAAATAAAAACACGGTACTACACAAGAGAATGCTATTCAGCAATAAAAGGAATGAATTACTGACACACTACAACATGGAGGAAGCTTGAAAACTGCATGTTAAGTGAAAGGAGCCAGACACAACTGACCACTTATACGATTACACTTAAATGAAATGTCCAGAAGCGGCAGAAACAGACAGCAGACCAGTGGCTGCCTAGGGCTGGAGAACGGAATTAACTGTAAATGGGCCTCAGGGAGCCAGTTACTGGGGTGGTGAAAATGTTCTAAAACTGACTTATGGTGATGACTGCACAACTCAGTAAATTTTCTAAAAATCACTGAATTATATACTGGAATTGGGCGAATTTTAACATGTGTAAAATATACTTCAATAAAGTTAAAAAACACCCCGCAATGCCTAAAGAAGAGAGAGTAAGAATGCCCTGCTCACCAAGTTCTTTCATAGCCTCCTTCCCATCGCTTAGTTCTTTCAGGTTCTTCATCCATTTTTCTCTTAAATGTATTATATTATTCAACGTCCTGTAAAAATCATTAGATTGTGAATTTTCTAAAGATGTTCGCCACCAAAGGTATACAATTAAATTTGAAGAGTAAAGAGAGGAAAGTAAACACACAAAGTAAAAAAAACTCAAAATGCAAAGCCACCTTACTCCTTGCAGTTTATCCAGTAATTGTTGTTGGATGAAAATACTTTACAAGATCCTCATGGAGCTCCATCCCAGAGAAAGACTGAGCATTCGTGCATGCACGTGGCACCAAGAGAAACACGCATCTTTTCACAGCTTTTAAGAAGCGTGCACCGTGGGCGCGTCGCGGGCCAGGACCTCGGAATCGCGGGGGTGGGGACGCGCGGCGGGGACGAGAGTCGCCACAGCCCCGGACGGCGGCCGCCGGGCCCCGCCGCGCGGAGACGGCCGCACCACCCTCCGCCCCGGTGCGTGTTCTCAGTCAACGTCTCAAAATGGTGTTTTTAAAGGGTAAATGCTTATGGCTCATACTTCATAAAAGGGACCCGATATTAAACCCGCACCGTGACCAGATGAAGACCCTGCGGCATTCAGCGAGGCAGCGAGCAAAGGCGCATCTGGACCCCGGGAGGGAGGGGCCCGGCTGCTCGCTGCTCGCCTCCGCCCCGCGTTTCCGGGTACTTCTGCAGGGCCCAGGGTCGGGCCTGGGGGGGCCCCGCCCCCGCGGACGACGCCCGGAGGAGCCGGGCGCCCAGGCAGGACAGCCCCGCCCCGGCCGGGCAGAGGTGGCCGCGGGCCGCGGACCCGGCCGAGCCCCCCGCTCGGACCCGCCGTCCCCCCAGCAGAGCTCGGGCCCCGCGGGACCGGCCCGCGCACGGGCTGCGGGCACGAGAACCCGCTGACCAGCGGGCGCCGCTCGGCCCCGCCGCCCCCGGGCCCCGCCGCCGCGCCTCTCGGAAGCTGGCTCCACGTTTGTAAACGCAAACACGCGGCCGCGGCAGCGTCGCGTCAGCAGCGACACCGCACTTCACTTGCACTCTGCGCCTTTATTTTGGGAGGAAGACCGGCCCTGGCTGACACCCGCGCCCCTCCTCCAGGTACACGGGCGGCCGCCGCCGCGCGGCTGACGAGCGGGGTGCGGGTCCGCGCCGGGATCCGAACCCGCGAACCCCGGCCGCCGCGCCCCGGCCCGGCCCGGCTGGTGCCTGTTAACTCTCGGCGAGCCCCGAAACCGCGCGAGACCGGCGGAAGAGCACCGCACCCTCCACCTGAGCGCCCGACGGGCCCCGCCACCCCAGAGCGCGAGCGGCCCGGCCGACAGTGACCCCGGGCAGTCACCGCGCGCTTCCAGCCGGGACTCCGCGACTACCGGCCACGCGGCGGGCGGCCGCCCGCTCGGCCCAGGGAGGCAAGGACTGTGGACACGGCTCCCGCCCCGCTCCCCCTCCCGACGAGCGCCGCCTCCCCGCGCACTCACCGGACCCGCCGGAAGCCGCCCCGCCCGGAAGCCGCTCTGGCCGGAAGCTCGCCCGCTCCGCGCGGAAGCTCGGCCGACCCGTTCTGAGGCGCCGCGGTAGTCCTTTCGCCGCGTGGGGGCGATGCGGAGACGTTCCGGCCGGGGAGCGGGCGCTCTGGCCGCGGCGCCCGGGGCGGACTGGGGGTGCGGGCTGCCCGGAGGCGGGGGAGGCGCGCGCCCCTCGCTCCGGCGGGCGTGAGGCGACCCTGCGTCCCTGTCAGGGGACGGCGGGGCCCGCAGAGTCCTCCCTCCCGGGGCCGCCTGCCGGGAGACGGTCGTCAGGGAGGCCGCGCGGTCACGGCGCCGCCGGGGAGGACGGTGACCGGGCCAGCGGGGAGCTGCCGGCGCCAAGGCGCTGGGGCCGCGCGGGCCGGCGTGAGGGACGGTGTGAGGAGGCCGGGGAGGGGAGGGCAGGGCAGGGGGAGGGGCAGGGGGAGGAGGGGCAGGGAGACGAAGGGCAGGAAAAGGGAAGGGCAGCGGGAGGAAGGAGTAGGAAAGAGGAAGGGCAGGGGGAGGAAGGGCAGGGGGAGGAGGGGCAGGGGTAGGAAGGTGTAGGAAAGAGGAAGGGCAGGGAGAGGAAGGGCAAGAAAGAGGAAGGGCAGGAAAGAGGAAGGAGCAGGGAGAGGACGGGCAGGAAGGAGGAAGGAGGAAGGGCAGGAAACAGGAAGGGCAGGGAGAGGAAGGGCAGGAAACAGGAAGGGCAGGGAGAGGAAGGGCAGGGGAGAGGAGGGCAGGGGGGAGGGCCTGGGGGAGGAGGGGCAGGAAAGAGGAAGGGCAGGGGGAGGAAGGAGTAGGAAAGAGGAAGGGCAGGGAGAGGAAGGAGCAGGGAGAGGAAGGGCAGGAAAGAGGAAGGGCAGGGGAGAGGAAGGGCAGGGGAGAGGAGGGCAGGGGGGAGGGCCTGGGGGAGGAGGGGCAGGAAACAGGAAGGGCAGGGGGAGGAAAGGCAGGAAAGAGGAAGGGTCCCCCCGGGAGGAAGGGCAGGAATGAGGAAGGGCAGGGGAGAGGAGGGCAGGGGGGAGGGCCCAGGGGAGGAGGGGCAGGAAAGAGGAAGAAGGGGGAGGAAGGGCAGGGGAGAGGAGGGCAGGGGGAGGAGGGGCAGGAAAGAGGAAGGGCAGGGGGAGGAAGGAGCAGGGGGAGGAGGGGCAGGAAAGAGGAAGGGCAGGGAGAAGAAGGGCAGGAAAGAGGAAGGGCAGGGGAAGGAGGGGCAGGAAAGAGGAAGGGCAGGGAGAGGAAGGAGCAGGGAGAGGAAGGGCAGGGGGAGGAAGGGCCCTGGGGCAGGAAGGGCAGGGAGCATTAGCAGCCGCTGGCCGCCCCACTTCCCCACGTCTCGTGCTGTCCTCCGCTGCCTGTCTTGCTTGTTGGCACCGAAGGGTCCCGTGCGTGCTGCCCCTCAGAATCACAAACCAGCCGTCGTGCACAGCGGTGGAAAGAACAGACCTGGAATTAAAATTGGGCTCTGCACCTCAAGCGAGTCGCAGCCCGAGTCTGATCCACAAGACGGGTCGTGACCGGCCCTGCGGGGCTTGCACATGACCCAGTGCAGCTCCAGAACCAGCCCTGCCCCCCCCCCCCCAGAAGACGCGGCCTTCCTCAGTTGGGGTGTCGTCTGTAAGAGGGAGCGGAGGGGAGAGGAGCGTCGCTCCCGTCGTCTTCGTCCTTGCCTCCCACTCATGGGTGACTCCTTTACAGACTCACACCCGGACTCCACACTTGCTTCTTTCCCTTCCACAAACTCCACACTTGCTTTCCCTTTCTTCTGTTCTGATTGGCCATCCTCCGAGAGGGGTGCATTCCTGTGGGACAGCCACAACACCAAGTCCCAAGTTTCTTGCTAATGTTTACTCTCAATCAGTCTGGGAAAAAAAAATTTTTAATGGAAAACCAGGAAAAGGACAGAGGACTCTCTAGTAAATTTAAATTAAGGCGTATTTGTGGAGAGGAGGCTAAATCATTCAAGCTTTTCCCAACTGTCAAGTTTACTTTCCACTGTGTAGATTTTAGTCGTAGACGGTGAGTCAGCTAGGAATGGCACTAAGGCAAAACAAAATAGGCGCAAACCCGTGGTGATCCCTTCCACAATGGTGACTGACACGATGTTCTCATTGTGCAGAAAGGGGTGGAGTAAAGGAGTGATCTCCCCTGGCTGGGTGTTCCAGCTTGTAAACTAAGGGACAACTACAACGAAGGGAACGACCTGTTCTCTGCCCCGGGGGTGGCTGACAGTCTACGGAGGGAGGGATTCATGAGCAGCTCAGCCAGTGGAGCTAGGCGGAAGTTCAAAAGGTGTGCAACTGCCAAGACTGGGGGAGGCCAGCCTGCCTACTCCAGTACCTTCAGATGGAACCTAAATCATTTGAGACTCACTGAAAACCTCCAGAATTGCTTAAAACCATATCTAATAATCCTTATTTTGATATGTAAATACTATCTTTTAAAGCATTCGTTCATAGTCTGTGAATACTCACAATGCCAAGCCTAATGCAGTCATCTGTCCAGAATTCAGAAGAATTAACACCCTACAGCTTCACCCGGCACAGACCAAGCATATGGGGATTGGGACGAATCGTATACTTTTAAAATACACTTTGCTTTTGAAAACTTGTTTAAAGTTTCACCTTCCAGCTTTGGGAATTAGGTGTAACTAGCCATATTTATTATTTACTTTCTGACAAGGACTGTTTTCAAAGTCACACATTAACTACCTTCATAACAACTATGAGATTAGGTACAAATATCTCTGGCAAACAAGCCAACTGAGGGACAGGAAGGCGAAGTAATTTGGCCAAGGTCACACAGCAAGTAACTGCTGGAGGGCAAAGCACGAATAGGACAACATACACAGGGAAGAGCAAGCAGGTCCGGGGGCAAGAACTAGACATTTTTTAGGACACACATTTTGTTGCAGTCATACACACACACGAAATCATGATTACGCATCCATGTTCTTTTTCTAACTCCAAAGAGGCATTATTTTAACTGTTTTCTAAAAACTACCCAACTTACTTGGGGATTTTTATTCATGAAAACTATTCCCATTAGAAGAGATGTTACCAATATGAAACGCAGGAGGAGGCATATTGACAAGAGATTCTCACATACTGAGGTATATGGGGTAACTATTCAGGTTCAAAACTGATTCGGCTTGAACTAAAAAGCCTGACTTATGGCCTGTCAAACATACATTGTGCATCTGCTTAACCATTAAAGAATGCACTCTCTTAAGAATGCAAGCTTCCCCTCCTACGCCCTATTGGTAACGCCAACACCCTATTGGTGACGCCCAGATTAGGCCCTCTCCAGACATCACGTCACGTTGGCCTGCTAATTTGCAACTGAATACCTTTTGAAATTATGATGAAAATGTATTCTGGGTGTGTTAATGTATGTTCTTTGTTCTAAAAAGATAAAAGACTCTACTGAAAACTGTGCTACTCCAGAATGCTTTCTATGGCCTTCCCAGGTTATTATAATCCTCACTCTGGCCCACCCTACTTCTCTTATCTCCAGAATGGTTATTGGTTATTTTGCATCGACAATGTAGTCCTTTGCTAGTTTTCTGTCCTTTCACACAAGAGTTCTCATGGTGAGTGTGCTAGAACCACAAGCTGCTGGGAGACGGAGTTTGGATTCTGATTCCTCCAGCTGAGCCTTTAACAACATCCAGATGAGACACTTCCAGACCCAGTGCTGCAGCAGGGGGAATGTGTGTGTGTGAGGAACTCCACACACAACTGAAACTAAGGCCCCAGGAGCCGTGATTAAAGGACTAACCCCTCTTTACACAGGCATCTCCAGTCAGGTCTTCACCGATACTTCAGATAGTTCATATGAAGCATTTTGTGTAATCAAAAGTACTTAAAATGCACTCAAAATTAAAATAGGATATTTTATTAACATTAATCAGAGCAATCCCACCCATTAAGGTATTAACCAAGTCAACCTAGAATGGAGTATAGAATCTAATATTCCAACAGACAGAATTTAAGCCAGATTCCAATCCTAGCTTAGTCACTTGCTGGTATGACAATGGACCAGTTAATCTATCAAATCATTGGTTTCCTTATCTGTAAGATAAGAATGAGAAATGGTTACATGTAAAGAGACTGTTTTAAGGATCAAATGATATTTTTTGTGTGTGTGTATACAATGGAACTTTTACTATAAATAGTAATAGACAAATTTATTTCAAAAAATACAAAGTATATATGACAAAACTAATACCTGTTATTTCTGGGTGGTGGGTACATGTATGTTTACAGTTTTCCATATTTAAATTTTTCAAAATAGAGAAATAAAAAATATGGATCTTATCTACTTTTAATACAGAATCACACATGTAAAGGGACTCACTTTATGCAGAGAACCTTTATCAGATGGACCACATGCTTCCACAAAATCTTTGGAACAATGGTTTATAGCAGAAAGCAGAATGTAGACATAATAATCACAGGTCAGAGATGAAAGAGACCTCTGAAATCTAATCTAAACCTCTTATTTTTCAGACTAGAAAACTACCTGAGTGTCTTGTCAAAGTTACATACAGCTAGTTAATGCCAACCCCAACAGAAACACTCTGATCCTGGCTCCTGAAGTGGCCTTTAGTGTAAGTACCACATTCGAAAAATGATTTTATTTCAAAGTCCGATTTTATGGCACAATTTTACAACACAAACTCGTGCTATTTGATGTTTGCATCCGCTGGATTGTTTTGTTTGTCAGAAGACTGTCAAGCTTGCCTTCGCAAACTAAGTACACTGGCTTCTAGGAACAAAGAGTTCATACGTCAACACACATAAAAGTCAGTCAAGGGCCAGCCCAGTGGCATAGTGGTTAAGTTCTCGCGCTTGGCTTCAGCGGCCTGAGGTCCACGGGTTCGGATCCTGGGCTCGGACTCATGCACCACTCATCAAACCACGCTGTGGTGACGTCCCATATACAAAATAGAGGAGGATGGGCACAGATGTAGCTCAGTGACAATCTTCCTCACACACACACACACAAATCAGTTAAGTTGCACAAGAGTCCTTACCATTTGGTGTGAATTCAAAAGGTATGAAAAGCATAAACTATTCATTATCTTTTGTAGTGTGTATAGCACATGGAAATTAAGAATTTCTTCAATTTGAAAAAATGAATCAATGTTATAATGGAAACATTTGAAAAATGTTCCAAATGTATCTTTGGAAAATGATTCAGACTTGTATATAAAAACTATATACATAAATGCTGAATTGCATAACAGTGATTAACTTAAAGAGTGTTCTTCAAAAATTTTCAGATAAAGAGCTCTAAACTGGGGGATAATCACATCAACTTGGCTACAGGCCACATGCCCGATGTTATCAGCTAATTTTACTTAACTAATGAAAATCTGAATTAAAAAAAAAGTGCTGAGACTGAAGGGCACCATTTGAAGTACTTTGGTGTTTCGTGGTATTTCGTTCCATTTCCAGACCCATCGGCCTTCTTATAGCCAAAGGGCCGGGAATCTGGCAGCCAGCACAGCACCCAGAATGGTTGAGAACAGCAACAGACACAACTGCTGAGTGTAGTTTCCACAGCTTACTATGAACAGCACTAATGACGTCAAACAGGTATATTATAGGAAGAAAAAACCAGGTTTAATGCCATATAAAATATGTACAGAACTTGAACATTCTTGTGAGATATAGTTCAAGTCACAGTTGAATTATAAATGTAATCAGATACTCTCATACAATGAAAAAGCCTAGTTGGTTAAGAAAAAAATGCACGTAAACCATAAAAGATGAGAAAGTATTTAAAAATACACAAAATTCTAACAGTAGGTTTAAATTTTGATTTAAAAAGTAAATATATATTTACAATCTTTAAATTTCACAATTTGTTACTTTTACATGATCTTTTCCCAGGATAACACAAAACAACAAAAAGCTCTTTTAACCATTTATACACAGAAAAAAATCAATAGGGAGGTTGATAGAATACAGTGTTGTAGTAGCTAAAATACGGAAGGCCAGGGTCTTATGAGTGGGGTCACGGAACAGACTTGACCCAAACTGGCATGCTGGCCGACCAGCAGTTTCAGTTCAGAAACTTCATTGCAGGGCTGTCTCCTTATCTAACAGGAATGATTATAAATAACAGTTATCAGAAAGGAGGAGGCAGGGGGATTAAATGAGATCATCCATGAGAACTAAGGAGCACTAGGGATGAAGACGTGACCGCCCAGGGCATGAATTTCACAGCACAGTTCACTCCAGGACCTTCCTCAAAGGGTTAAAAACCTCCAACAACAGTTAGCTCTTAATACAAGAACCAGTGTTTACAGCATAAAATCCTTAATTGGAGTGTTCAGCCCAGGTGGTTATCAAAAGCTATTTACAAATGCTTCAATACTGATGATATTAAAGCTACCAAACTCTAATGATCCAAAGGTCTGGCCTCCTGGTCACAGTACAGAGTCACCTGCCTCTGACAGCACTGCAGATGCCTGCTGAGTCTCAGTCTTGCACAGTGTGGCATCTCCTCCTAGGTCTTCCGTCTGTCATAATCCCCAACCATCTTCTTGATGTGTGACAATTTGCTCTTCAACTGCTTGCAGTAATTCCTCTTCCTTGTGTAATCTGCAGACTAGAAAGGAAAAGAAATGAACCAGGTAAATTTAACAAAATAAAACCAGTTATGTGTTAGCTTCTGGGAAGGCAGAGGTGAACAGAAAAAGGGGAATATTAGTCATACGGAATTGTTGGGGGTGTTATGTGGAGTAAAACAGGTGGCAGGATCTCTAACCACATGGGCAGCTGATTCACTTTGCTCAATCAGATCTTCTAACGTGGGTTTTACAAAGGATACATTCATTGCTAATGATTTGCAAAGTCACCAAGAAAACTTATTGGCCTTTCTGCAAATACATCATCTAAAAAAAATCAGTAAAACAAGAAACTGGTGATATGCGTTGACCTGGGAAAGGGAACTGGGTGAATGGGGACGGGACAGGAAATGTTACTATACGTCCTTTTAAACTCTTGCTTTTAAAATCATGATGTTTTGCAATTTAAAACAATTCAATATAAAATCTTTTAAAAACAAAAAATGTTTTAAGTCCATAAAGACTGACGATGCCAGGGGCCCGCCCTATGGCGTAGCGGTTCAGTGAGCGCTCCGCTGCTGGTGGCCCAGGTTTGGATCCCAGGCGCACACCGAGGTACCTCTTGGCAGGCCATGCTGTGGTGGCGTCACACATAAAGTGGAGGAAGATGGGCACAGATGTTAGCCCAGGGCCAGTCTTCCTCAGCAAAAAGAGGAGGATTGGCATGGATGTTAGCTCAGAGCTGATCTTCCTCACACACACAAAAAAAGACTGATGATGCCAAGTATTGGCAAGGACAAGGAGCAACAAGAACCTACACTGCCTGGTGGGAAGCAAACCACAAACCAGGAAAGCTGTCTGAGGGCACCAACCCAAGGCTGGATGCACATGTGCCTGGTGACCCTGCAACTTCACTCCTAAGTGTAAACCTAACAGACATGTACACGGGCGCACAGACACCCACAAACATGAACCACAGCTACATGTCAAGACACGAACGGATCTCACAAACATAATACTAAGCAAAAGAAACCACACTCTAAACACACTCTGCAGGACTCCATTGATATCAAGTTCAGAGGAGGCACAACTACTCGATGATGTCGGAACCAAGGACGTCAGAACTCAGGCACCTCTGGGTGAGTGTGAAAATGGAACGGAGTGCAAGGGCAACCAGGACATGGGCTCTCAGTCTGCGCGCCCGCAAAGGTGTGTGGCTACTCTGTGGACGTTTACCAAGCTGTACACTTAGGATCTGTCCACTTTTCTGTATCTACGTTTCAACTTAGGAAAAAAAAAGGAAAAAAAAAATCAGTATTGGTTGTAGCTGCAAACAACTGAAATAAAGGTTCCAACTTCTCAGTTACAGTTCTCATCTTGCAGTTTAGGGCCTTCTGTCTATAATCAGCACATGTGTGACAAGGTGTTCGTAGTCATTCTAAAGTGTAAAGGAAAAACATGTAACTAGAAAAGTTCCTCCTAAAAGAGTCTTACAGTCCAAATACTTACTCCTTTTACTTGCTTCAGTCTGTTGTATTCATCAGCAGCAGCCTGTTAATGAGAACAAAGGAATATGTTTAGTGGAGCCTTTTCTCTTTCAAAAATAACATTCCTGATGTTATATTTTGGAGCTAAAAATGCCAGCTTATGACAAAAATACAAGGAATTAAAAAAAAGAAGTCTTATTTTTGTTTTTTGTGAGGAAGATCAGCCCTGAGCTAACATCCGATGCCAATCCTCCTCTTTTTTTGCTGAGGAAGATTGGTCCTGGGCTAACATTCGTGCCCATCTTCCTCTACTTTATATGGGACGCCGCTACAGCATGGCTTGACAAGCGGTGCCTGCCTGGGATCCAAACCTGCGAATCCCAGGCCGCCGAAGTGGAACACGTGCCCTTAACCGCTGTACCACGAGGCCGGCCCCCCCAAAAAAGAAGTCTTAAAGCTCTTAACACTGCTATGGTCAGCAGGAGGGCCTTAAGGAATCCAGTAAAAAGACACTGATGGCGTTAAGACGTTTCTCACGTTCTATTCACACAGGCCTGTACCTGCTGTTCTGCTCTCCCCGGGCCAGCTCACGTGCCTGCTCACACCACAGAGGTCTTGTCAAGCACAGCCCTGACCAGGTTGTGTCTCATTAGAAAACCGGTCTGAGCTCCCCATTAACTTCTCTACTAATCTAGTCTCCTACCCTTGCCAGTCTCAGTGCCCGTCATTTGCAATCCTTTAAGAAACGAAGCATGCTGATGCTTCCAGGTTTCTATCACGTTCTCCTTATGGAGAACTCGTGCACTCATCCCCCTCCTGTCTGGAGAATTCATAGTGGTCACCTCGTGATCTCCCAGTGGAGCCTGCCCTACACTCTCCAGGCCCTCAGCGGACTTCATTCCTTTGGGGGACAAGTTCAAGGACACAAGAACGATCAATAAAATGCAGATCACCTCAATTAAAAATGGCAAAAGGTATTTAATAAAATGAATATGAAGTGATGAAAAAAGTTTCATTACTAATATCTAAGACACAAGGCAGTAATTTTTCAGGCACAAAATGTTAGTGAGATGTGGGTCAAACAAGCCCTCCAGAGCATGACCAGCAGGAATGCAGTTGGCATAATCTTTCCAGAGGGCAGCTTTGCAACAAAAGTTTAAATGTACATAACGTCTGACTCAGATAGTTCACATTCTGGAATTTGTTCTGGCACGATAAGCAGACAGGGCACAAAGATGGAGAGGTTCACAGTGTGTTACTGGGGGAGGTGCGTGTGTGTGGCGGAGAGACATACCTCAGAGTCACCCTCTATGAAAGGAACTTGAAGTAAATTACGGTGCAACCATAGAAATGAAAATTCTGTAGCTATTTTTTAACACATAAAAATATTTTTTCAGTGAGTAGATCTTTGTTATTGACATGAATCGAAACCATAAACTACTGTTGAGTAAAAAAGCAGGATATAAGAAGTACCAGAAAGTACTGAAAAAGAAACTCCCCCACAATGATGGGGGTGCGACACAGGAGGCAACTGAAGCAGTTCCCAATGGTCAACACTGTGACAATTCGAGCAACAAAATAAAGCAGCCTCAGATTATAACCCACAGTATAAAACAGATATCCATGAGTCCATACTGACGTCCAAGATTGACTAAATAAATAAATACACGGCAGGAAGTGACAGGTTTCCCATGCAGAAGAATTCCAAACCATCTGTGCAGGTCCACTGCCTTTAAAGAGCTGGAGCATAACTCCCCACCCCTAAGTGTCATCCATGCATCCTGACCTCCTTCCAAAGAGTGCAGCATGGAAAGAGGAGTTAAACATAAGAGAGAAGGGGCTGGCCTGGTGGCATAGTGGTTAAGCTCACGCACTCTGCTTCAGTGGCCCAGGGATCACAGTTTCAGATCCCGGGTGTGGACCTACACACTGCTCATCAAGCCATGCTGTGGTGGCGTCCCATATAAAGTAGAGGAAGAGGGGCACAGATGCTAGCCCAGGGCTAATCTTCCTCACCAAAAAAATAAATAATAAAATAAAATAAAAGAGTAACTTTACCTGGACAAACACTACCTCAGCAGGTGATGAAGGAAAAAAAACCACAAACTACTATTGAATAAAAAAGCAGGAAGGATAAAAGTAAAACATATGATTCCGTGTGGAAGACTCAGTGTGTCCAGGCACACACCTACATGGAGGCGACAGCTTAACAACTAATATTTTGGTGACAACTGAATGGTGGAATTTAAGGAAATTTACTTTTCTGTATGCAATTCTGTACTGTTTGATTTTTTTTTTTTTTGTGAGGAAGATCGGCCCTGAGCTAACATCTGCCAATCCTCCTCTTTTTGCTGAGGAAGACTGGCCCTGGGCTAACATCCATGCCCATCTTCCTCCACTTTATATGGGACGCCGCCACAGCATGGCTCGACAAGCGGTGCATCGGTGCGTGCCCAGGATCTGAACTGGCGAACTCTGGGCTGCCACAGCGGAGCGCGCGCACTTAACTGCTCGCGCCACTAGGCTGGCCCCTGTTTGAATTTTTTACAGAAAGAATGAACTGTGTTTATAAATAGAACAAGTAATATAGCTATTTTCTTTTAAATAGGAAGGGACGTATGTACATAGACTATTGCTTTGTAATTTTTAATTACATTAGTACACTCTTCAGTTTGGAAAGATGTTCATCCAAGACTCGATTTCAATTATCCTTCAACGAAATTAAGTCTGATAATTACCAGCAAATTTGTACCAACATTAGTATAAAGGATACTGTATCTCCATTGAGTAGAATTACACGTAACCTATAATCATCAGGTTTGAACTTACCATGTACTCGGTGCTTTCTTCTCTATAGTCATCCAGTTCTTTATCCAGACGAGAGAGCTCTCTGTTGATCTCGTCGAGTTCTGCTTGTAAGCTCTTGTACTCCTGCAGGCAAGTGTCAAAACTTCTCTTGTAGAGTTGTCTTTGTTGATCTGAAGTGATAGGTGGATATTCCCTAAAAATTGAGCAGAAAATGACTACTTATATATCCCTAGCAGACATAAAATCCAGTGTTTCTTCCTCAAAGATAACAAAGCTGGTGGGAAGTGAAAATGACATTCTCCTGTCTTCTTTCTGTTGCTTTTACACCGCACAGGTAGGTGCAGTGCAAACAAATTCTCTTAAGAACGATTACATTTAATACATCACTGCTCATGTTTTTACAAAAACTATGCCTCCATAATTTTTAGAAATAAAGTTGAAAATCATTTATGAAACTTAAGGTTCAAGTCATAGGAACTCGTTTACTCTGAATATACAACACCACATGGTAATGGAATACTTATGTTTAAAGTCTTAAAACTGGAATTCTGGACACAAAGCGTGTTTTCGTCACTGCAGTGGCAGAGCAGCTGAGTGGCGGCTGGCTTTTCTGCTACCACCTACAGTTTTCAGACTGTTTGGGGTATTTGTTTTTGGTCTTTGTCTTGTTTTTTCTAAATGGACACAGCTATTTTCATTCCTTTGATTATAATGGTAGATATTAAAATGCATGTGTATAAAAATGCATGCTCATTGTAAAAATAATCTGGCAACGCATTAAACTATGAAGAACCCCTGAAATTCTAACTTGTATCTCTCAATATACCAGCTTATTCTTTACATATGAGGGTGATGCTATTAAGCCATAATCCTCTGAGGAAATACTCTGAATTGTTTCACAGGACTAAGGAACTTCACAGCAATACGGAATTCCAAATTTTATTTTATTTTTTAAAAAATTTTATTTATTTATTTTTTTCCCCCAAAGCCCCAGTAGATAGTTGTACATCATAGTTGCACATCCTTCCAGTTGCTGTATGTGGGACGCGGCCTCAGCATGGCCAGAGAAACGGTGCGTCGGTGCACGCCCAGGATCCGAACCCGGGCCGCCAGCAGCGGAGCGTGCGCACTTAACCACTAAGCCACGGGGCCGGCCCCGGAATTCCAAATTTTAGATCTAAGTCAGACTAATACCTTCATTTTACTGAGGGGAAAAAATTAAGTGATTTGCTCAAAAGGCAAACGAAAACTCAGGATTCCTAAAAGTTTTCATTTAAATGTTCCATGATACAAGTTAGGCAAATATTTTACAGATAGATGGCTGAACTAGAAAAAACTCTTCGGGGAGAAGGGGAAGATGAGGGGAACCACCAGCGAGCAGGGACTTCAAGATACAAGTATCGCACCCCCTCCCACCTTCTTGAGAAGCAATGTTCTGATGAACCCCCATTCACACCGCAAATGTCTGAGCTGTGTCCTGGCCCTCAGAAGACGTGTGCAGAGGAGGCCGAACATCAAACACGAGTACGGTGATGGCCATGGAGCCACAGAACCACCACCGGGGCCAGAACATGGACTGTTAACTTGGTTGTTTACAACACCATTTGCCGAAGTCCTTTGTATTAAACTTTAAAAAGAATCTCGGGTCTTATCGTGAAAGCTTAATGTTCAAGTAAATGCCCAAGGAAAGCCACAGCCCTGCTCTGGGGATTTTATCATCAGTGAACAAAGCTCCTCTACACTTGCATCTTCGACTGCTGGTAAAGTAAGAGCTCTGGTGAGGTTTATCAGCCATTGTGGGGACAGTGGATATGTTTTTAAGACGTGGTTACAGCCAAACATATCCCTTCACGTCACCCTTTATTACGAAAGCACACTAAGGAAAAAACTAACAGAAACTGTCTCCAGTCCTGGTTGGCAAAGAATGAAGCCACCCTCCCAGCTCAGGAGCAACCCCCCCGCCTGGCTGGCCACCCTGATCACCAGGCGCGGGGTCCCGGCAGGCGGGGCGGGACTACCTGACCCAGTCCTCCTCCAGCTCGTCGCATGACTCGCCGCCCGTTGTGTAGTCCGTTTCGTAGTGGTCCTGCTCTGGCCTCTTTGGCCGCCCGGCTCTGCCCTTCGTGGGCGCCCTCTTGGAGGGAGTCTCGAAGTTACTGCTGCTGCTGTAACGAGGCTGCCTGACGTCGTCCACAGCTGAAGTCACCGGAAGCTCCTGAACCACTTCGGGCACCCTAATAAAAACAGAGACCATCTGTCAGTGACCACTGGGGACACTACAGCCCGGGGCCGGAGCAACGTGAGCACGGGGACACCGACGCAGAGGGGCAGAGGGGCAGTCACCGAGCAGGTCACAGGCTCGACCCGGAGCAGATCTGGTTTCCCGAGTTCAGTTCAGCACCAGCTCAGAGCCTCTGACACAGTAAGGGTGATACTGGCCCTGATATCAGTTCCCCTCCATTAAACCCAGCATATATGGGGTTAAAACCAAAGGTACTCGTCCTCTTTCCCTGCTTCTCTAAGTTACATTCATGTAACTTAACGTGTAGATATTAGTATTTTTTGTATCCCTGAACTTCACTGGGCAGATAGAAGTTACTAATTGTTAAAAGCCTAGGTGGCCTCAAGCTGGGCTCACACTGATGTTTTGGCTAACTACCAGTTCTTGAGGTTTGTTACAGGGAAACTGATATCAAGAAACTAAAGCTTCTCAGACCTCAACTCCGTGGCTTCCTGGATCCACCATCCACCACAGAGACAAAGACAGCTGAAGGACACCCACCTGCATTCCCTTATCTGCCATCTGCCAGCAGCCTCACAAGGCCAAAGGCGGGCTGGTGGGAAAGCGCCGACCAGCAAGGCCACAGGCTCCCCCTCTCTACCAGCAGCCACATTCCTCCTCACAACTTTTAAAACCCCTTTGCCTCCCAACTTTCGGGGAGACGGGACAAATTCGAGAGCTGTCGTCTCCTGGCTGACGTCACCCAAAATAAAAACTCTTTCCTTGCCATAAGCCTGGCGTTCTAATTTTATTTGGCCCCTCTTGTGTGGCGGGTAAAGAACCTGGGTATGTATCCGGTAACAAGGGGAGTCCACGTGTGAGCCTTCCAAGTAACAAGGACCTAACATCTCACTGTCGGAAGTGCTGGCTGATCTGAAAGAGGTGTTACCGGCCCTGTGCCAGGGACTTTCTCCACAGGGTGTCAGGACACAAGGACCACGAGTCTTTCCCACAGGTTCTTCCAGTCCCGCGGAATGCTGAGCGGTGAGGAGGAATGCACACACATACCTACCTTTGGAAGCTGACCCTCACAGATAAGCTCTCTGTAATACTAATTTTAGACTCCTACATAGCAATTCTCTTTTCTTTTCAAGATTCTCTTGATTCTTTCTTTTCTTGCAAAACTAAAAAAACAAAAAATTTAAACTAAAAACATAAAATCCAAAAAAACTAAAAAGCTTTATATTGTAATAGACTAAAGAGCACATTAAGACTTCTTTTCAAAATTGCTATGTTAATCCTGAAGCCACATAGAATGAATGGAAGGGAAAATCATTACACTTATTTTTCTAATGCAATTATTGAATATTGCATCCTATTTCTAATTGCATACAATGTTCCTGCCACAAGCATGAAAACAAAGCCTAACACGAAATAAAATACCGAGCTGTGTGGACTGTTAACTACTCTGAGTAACAGGAATGCAAACCTTAACCTTCCCCAGTAGCAGAGCTGGAGAAGGACGAGAAACGACAGGAAAGAAGATGAAGAAATCGCTGAGACGTCCCAACACAGCCTATATTCAAATCAACTATTAAAATGCCTGAAGATTTTTTTCTTATTGCTTTCAACCTATAGAAACCATCATCTTGAGCTTTCTCTGTTTACTCTGTTTCCTAGGTGATCCAGAACCGCTTGATTCTAACTGCTGTCCAAGTCTTAGATTTTAATCACACTTATTAATTTCCTGTAGACTCCTTAAGCTTCAGGAGGTGTGTGTAGTTCGGGGGGGTATTTATTTCTTCTTTCTAAATTTATTCAGGTCAACGTGGCTTTGTGTGCTGTTAATGTTACTTCTAAAAAAGGGAGAACGTGACTTTCTCAGTGAGTCAATGATTAGCAAGTTCCTAGACACTCTGCCAAAACCACCAGGTACTATGCTTCTCGCCCTGAAGTGGCAAACCAACCTTCAGAATGCAGTGGGTTTATCTGAGGGGGTGGGGGCCAGAAGGGAGGAAGCTGAAGGGCAAAAGAATTCAGGAAAAAACCAAAACCCACTAAAGCTGGCCTCCTCCCATCCTTGTATCTTAGATACTGATACCAAAAATCTTTACCTTGGAAGGTTTCCACCTCCCGTCTTCCTACACCTTTCAGACACTGAAAGATACAGCATGGAAGCTAAAACCAACATGCTTGGCAAGGACAGCATGCAAATGTAAGAGTTTGGGAAAACGTGTGCTCCCAATCATCTTCAAACCCACTTTTAGGTACAAGTCCTATTAGGTCAAAATCTGCCCAACCCACAAGAGGTAACCAGCATCTACTCTCCTCAGGCTCCAGCTCTGGCTCCCAGGGCCGGAAGTCACCCTTTTGTAGCTTTTGAGTTCCTTCTGTTTTATTCATTGGTCTTATCCTGTCTCGCCCTGACTCTGAGTGCAGTAACTGTGCACTTGCTTCCATCTCCGTTAGACTGCATCCTCCATGAGAACATGGACGTGGTATCCCAGGGCACCTGGCCCAGTGCTGTGACCACAGCAGGTGTTCCAGGTAATTCCTGAACTGAAAACACATTCACGGGAATCCTCTTTTCTGACGACACCCAGTATTGGTGAGGGAAGAGAAATAATGCATGATCAACATCAGCGTCTGACTCTCAGACTGATGGCCATTATGCACATGGTTTCAGAACTGCCACCATTATTGTGGGGAACAGCCAAGCCTTGCCAACCAGAGAACTCCATCTTCCTGGCCTTGGGGATGACAATGACCCAAAAAGGGCCAATCAGAATCTTTCCAATAGATTTGATACGTAAGCTTTGGGAAAGGAAATTCCACTTTCTGAATCCCGGGCTGGAATATCAGTGCAGCATGGGGAATGTGGATGACCATCCTGCTACAGCAGAAGCTATACTGAGAATAAAGCCAACACAACAACAAGAGCTCTGATATCATCTGAGTCCCTGGATCATGCCATGCCTGAAGTCAGACCACTCCTGGGCCTTATGTGAACCAGTGAATTCCTACAACTTGTGTAAAAGCCCTAACAGATTATCTTACGGCCTATTTACTGGAACCAAACAATGGTCTCATTTGGCACTCTAAGGTGTCAGCCAACATTCAGTTTCCTTGATTTATAAAGGTTAATTCACCCTGGGTGGGGACAGGATAGCAGAGAGTGTGCCTAATAGGGCTTCCCAAATTCACTCAGACAGGGTGGAGAAGCGACCATTTTTAGCTCAGTTCTAGTGTCTCCTACTCCAGGATTAATTCTAACTGCCTTGAAATTCTAAGGCGTAGGACACTACGACGAGTAGAAGGAGCCAGACATGAGAGCAACTACCACACGACTCCACCTTACAGGAACTCTGGCAGCAAGCTAGACCAACAGAGGCCGACAGGCATCAACATGGTGGGGGGGGGGGGTGGGGACCCATGGAGAAAGGGCACAAGAGGACCTTTTGGGCTGCCTGAAATGTCTCTCGGTGTGGTGGTGGGGACTCAGCGTTTACAGGTGTGAAAACTCATTGAGCTGTATACTCAAGACTAGTGCTCTTTACTGAATGTACGTCATGCTTCGGGGGAAAAAATCCTTGTACTGAGGTACCTCCTCCTCAAGGCGGCCCTCAGACCACACTCTCCTCCTAATTCCTCTCTATCCACTACAGTAACCAGGAGGAGAGGTGCTCGTGGGCCAGCAGGCTCCTGGAGGAAGGCCAGGCTACGATTAATGGGCATCGTGCCCAGTCCAGCTGGGTGTACCCTGAACCCCCACGGCACTCAGTCGTCTGCCGTGCACAACATGTGACAACTTCTACTACTCCCCAGAGGCCACACGTCCCTTCTACCCCTACCGAACACATTAGGTGCCATGGGAGATACTGTCACATTCGTACCCCTCAGCACCACCCCATTCTCTCCTTCTTCTGGGTTCTAAAACTGAGCATCACACTTGCATTTTCCAGACCTTCTAAAGTTCTGGGGTGCAGGCTGGGAGTATAAACTGGTACAATGCTTGTGGAAGACAGTTTGACCACATCTATCAAAATGAAACATGCAATTTCCTTGAGCCCAGCAATGCTGCTTTTAATATTTTCCCTCCAGATACATTCACAAATGTGCAAAGCGATAAATGTGCAAATTTATTCCCTGTGGTGGTTTGTCATAACAAAAGATTGGGGAAAAGTGTGCACCAATCTGGGACTAATGAAATTATTACAGTATACCCACTGGATGGAATATTACGCAGCCATAAAACAGATCAGTAGACTCTGTATACTAATGTGGACAATCTCCAAGATACACCGCTAACTATGCATTTAATAGGCTAGTATTTCTTGAAAGGAAAAAAATAACCAGTATACATATTTGGCCAGCATATTTACTTATAAATAACCTCTGGAAGGATATAAGAGAAATTGTTAACACTAGCTGCCTCTAGGAAGAGGAATTAGGAAGCTGGGGACCAACGGTATCCTTCTGTCCTTTTTAAATTTTACATTAGGAATGTACTGGCTTATTCAAGAATAAGTAAGATTTTTAAATTGTCCCAAATCAATCTGTGAAAATACCTTGGTTTTCGTGAAAAGGGACAGCACGTGGGAAGGCTGTGTGAGCATGCAGGCCTTACGATTAATTCAGAGGTGCAGCTGGTCACGAGATGCGGTACAGATATTTACCTTGTATGCGTGAGTCATGCAGATCATAGCCTGAACGTTCACGAGGACTGCATCTCTACTGTGTACCTTTGCCCCTAAAAGCCTCACGCACTTTGGTTTTTATCGAAATCCACAGAGAAGAACAACAGAGAAAATGCTGTTCCTCCAAATCATTCACCACTGAAATGACACAAGGTCGCTTCTGAAGACCAAAACAAGTCTGTCTCCAAACTCCACTCAGGGTAATAACAAAACCTGTTGTCCCCAAACCGATTCCATAATACATTCCCCTGCTGGTGTCATCCTACGGGCTCCAGACGCCCAAACTCCAGTGCACTCAGAGGGGATCTCTGTATAAAACTGGGCCCATGAAATGGAGGCGGGGGTGGAGACAGAACTTTGAAGCAACCAGAAGTTTTTCAGTAGATACACCTTTAACTCTGAACCGTCAACTAGCTAAAGGGAAGCTTTATTTTTTTGGTCTACAAAGGAATTTGGAGTTCTAGAATTATATCTAGGAACACTAATTTATCATTCTTAGGCAAAAATTACACCCAATCCTTAACAATCTCTCCAGCATCCTTCTCTCACTAGTCATCAGGTTGAATTAGAATCTGCTTTAGGTTAAACTAAAACCTCAATGGGGATACCATTTCAATAACCATAATGGCACCTCCTCTAGGCCAGAGACTCACTGCCAGGTTTTTTCACACAACATGTAGAACAAAACCTAGAGGCTTTATCAGTTTCACGCCCCCTGTCATATGTACAGCAAATGAGATCTCAGAATTCCTGGATTCAGATGAAGTCTTCTAGTTTATAATTTATTTATTTATTTATTCCCCCAAAGCCCCAGTAGATAGTTGTGTGTCATAGCTGCACATCCTTCTAGCTGTTGTATGTGGGACACGGCCTCAGCATAGCTGGAGAAGTGGTACGTCGATGCGCGCCCGGATGCGAACCCGCCGCCAGCAGCGGAGCTCGCGCACTTAATCGCTAAGCCACGGGGCCGGCCCAGTCTTCTAGTTTAATAAAAATGTGTGTGGGTAGGGTTTGACCAGTGAGTGAGTTCCCTCTGCTACTGATGAGATCTAATAATCAGAAGCAAAAGGAAAGACTGAGAACCGCACTGGGCTCTGCTCTGCATCAGTAATGCCCTCCGCTTGCCTGAACTTCAACACCGACACAGGGAAGAGAACCGCCCCCCTGAGTGAAGGCGCCCAGCCTTTCTCTGGTAGATCAGCAAGAGGCAAGCAGCACTAGAAGAGGAAGAGGACCCCACCCTCCTCATCTTCCAAGTAGCCCCAGGCCTCCACCTACAAGGCAAAGGTCAGTCTCCAGCCTATGTGCAAACTGGTGGAGACTTTTTTAAGGCAAATGGTACTGAAACCTGCAAACAGCCATTGATGAGTAAGTAGCTAGGAACTAGTTTTTTTCCTTTTTGCAATTACTGATTGTAGCTTTTAGTTGTTCCCCTGCCCCTTGTTAACTGTGCTGTTTAGGCAATATGCTATCTGACTCCCACTAGGTTCCTATAGATAACATCTCCTTGAAGCCTGGGTCACCACAGTAATGGATGTTTTAGCTCTTTTTCAAGAATTAGAACCCCTTGTCCACTTCAGGCCAGCTGAGACCACCAACTCATCAACTGGGCCCATGCAGATGTCCAACAAGCGACCTATTGACGTCAAGAGGCTAAAAACTCCACCCTCGGGTCATGCCAACGCCGGCATTTTGTGAACATGCGTCCTATGAAGAGGCATGACGTCTGACCACGCTTGCGCAGATCATCAATTACCTCAACTCTCCTCACCTCCAATCATCTATCTTTACACTTCAGACCACCTTGCCCCCCATCCCATAAATATCCCTGAGTCCCTGTTTTCGGGGAAGCGGATTTGAGATTCATTCTCCCATTTCCACACTTGGCTGCCTTGTGATTAAACCCTCTCTCTCTGCAATCTCGTCGTCTCAGTGTTTGGCTTTCTGGGCAGTGGGCAGAAACGGACCCGGTTTGGTAACAGTACAAAACAGTAACTGAAGTATAAACACGTGCAAATATTCATACGTCAGCCTCATCCTATCAGAAGAGGAAGGTGCCACTTACGGGGTTGATTTGTAGGAAGACTCTGGGTACAGGCGCTTGTCGTTGACTTTCCCATTGGAGGAGTAGGCCGTGGGGCTGTCTACTTGCTCCATGTAGTCAGAAGGGGGAGGAGGCATGTCCTGCGAGCCTGCAGAAACGTTCTTAACCTAAAGAAACAGCCCCAAGAGACACGGTTAGCATTTAGCCTCTAATTTAAAGGGAGACAAAATAGAAGAAACATACCATATGAAAATTATCTAATATTTATTGGGCTCATTAACTATTATTAACCTGTAATGACTGTCCTGTTACTATCAGTGTTAACAGTCAATCAATACTTTTACAAACACAAAACCAATGCTACTGTCAGTTTAACAAATCCAGACTGAGTTACAAGGAAGAAAAAAATCCCCATTACCTGGTTCTCACCCTGATGTGACTGGGTGGAGTAATGAACCATGGTAACTGCTCCACTCCCATTAGGAAGACTCATCTCGCTTTATCTGGGCTGGGTCTGCGTCAGGGCGAGAACTTGGGTTTCTAACAAGTTCTAAGGCAATGCTCACACTGCTGCCTGGGCACCACACTTGGAAAACCACTAATCGAGGACAAAGGACACTGGATCTTCTTATTCCATTCACCCTACATATGGACTGTTAAAACCACAGAAGAAATTACGAAACTCAGACTGATTTCTGCTGTAGTTCTTTAATGAGAGATGTGTTTTTCTAATGGCTCTACTGTCAACAGCCGACACAACAGTCACAACATCGTTGAGGTCTCTACTTTCCTTCTCATTCCATCCTGATGCAGAAGTGAATCTGTCCTAGGAAATAACAGGCCTTAGAAATTATGCCTTGTTAACACAAAAGGTTTCCCATAGAACCTTTGGGAGGAAAAATGTAAATAGAAGCAGCAGCCAGATTCCCCACGCTCTGTTTTATTTCATGTAGTAGATCCAACACTCTTAAAATTTCTCCTAAAATTCTCTACATTATTACATATTACTCCGCAATTGATAAAAAATAACTGCTAAAGTCAGATACAACATGGAGTTGTTTCAAAGTAAAGGAATAGAAATAAGGTGTGGGAAAAAATTAACAATAACTCTACAAATTATTTCTGTGAAAAAGAGCGACTTTTCAACAATATGGAGGGTGGGCCTGCTTCTGATCACCTGGGCTCTCTCCAGCTCGGCCAACAACCAGTTCCAGAACGCCCCAGTCTCTCATCTTCAAGAAGTGGGGAAAGTACCAACTTCATCAACTTGTTCTGACAGCTAAGTGGGATGACCAGGGTCACGTTTAGCTCAGTGCCTTTATGAACACAGGAGACTCAGGAGATGCTGGATTCTGGAATTAAAGCCATTGGATCTAAACAAAGAATTTTTACAAGTATTGAAGGTGACACAGACTTCTAATTGGGTTACTCTGCTATTATAAATCCTTGCAGTTAGGTGCAGCATCGACACTGCATTTCCCTGCAACACACACACTTTGCATCTTGTTTTCCGTTAAGCATTAAACATGCCTGCTCCCTTCCTACCACCACAGTACCACATTCCAGAAGGTATTTACGTACCCGCCCTCGAAGTACATAGAGGCCTTCTTGATTGTTTCGTATTCCCCTGAGTCAGAAAGGGATGGAATCGCTTCCTGCTGAAAGTGGAATTTGGCAGCAACTGGGAAAAGCAGGGAGAAGCTGAGGTTCCCCATGGGGGGTGGGTGGGGCCATCCTGCACTCCCACTGAATTCCTTAGGACTCACACCATCGCCAAGCTTCACAGGCAAATGCCAAGCAAAGCCCTATTCTTTCTTTTTTTTTATTGTGAAATTTTTGTTGTACACTATTGTTTGTCAATCATCATATAAATGCATTCCTCGACCCCTTGTGCCCACCACCCACCCCACTAGCCCTGGTAACCACCAAACAGTTCTATCTGTCCGTGTGTTGGTTTATCTTCCACATATGAGTGAAATCATGCACTGCTTGTCTTTCTCTTTCTGGCTTATTTCGCTTAACCTAATACCTCCAGGTCCATCCACATTGTTGCAAATGGGACAATTCTGTCTTTTTTTATGGCTGAGTAGTATTCCGTGGTATATATATCCCACATCTTCTTTATCCAATCATCAGTTGAGGGACACTTGGGTTGCTTCTATGTCTTGGCTATAGTGAATAATGCTGCAACGAACATAGGGGTGCATAAGCCTCTTTGGATTGTTGATTTCAGGTTCGTTGGGTAGATACCCAGTAGTGGGACACCTGGATCATAAGGTATTTCTGTTTTTAATTTTTTGAGGAATTTCCATACTGTTTTCCATAGAGACTGTGCCAACTTGCATTCCTACCAGCAGTGGATTAGGGTTCCCATTTCTCCACAGCCTCTCCAACATTTGTTGTTTTTTGTTTTGGTGATTATAGCCATTCTATCAGGTGTAAGATGATATCTTAGTGTGGTTTTGATTTGCATTTCCCTGATGATTAGTGATGTTGAACATCTTTTCATGTGCCTATTGGCCATCTGTATATCTTCTTTGGGGAAGTGTCTGTTCATTTCTTCTGCCCATTTTTTGATCCAGTTTTTTGTTTTTTTGTTGTTCAGTTGTGTGAGTTCTCTATATATTATGGAGATTAATCCCTTGTCAGATATATGGTTCGTAAATATTTTTTCCCAGCTGGTGGGTTGCCTGTTCATTTTGATCCTGGTTTCATTTGCCTTGTACTGATGACCCCCACTTTATTTTTTCTTTTGTTTCCCTTGTCTGAGTAGACATGGAATTTGAGAAGATCCCTTTATGGCCAATGACAAATAGTGTACTGCCTATATTTTCCTCCAGGAGTTTTATAGTTTCAGGTCTCACCTTCAGGTCTTTGATCCATTTTGAGTTAATTTTTGTGAATGGTGAAAGCAGGTGGTCTACTTTCGTTCTTTTGCACATGGCTGTCCAGTTTTCCCAGCACCATTTATTGAAGAGACTTTCCTTTCTCCATTGTATATTCTTAGCTCCTATGTCAAAGATTAGCTGCCCATAGATGTGAGGTTTTATTTCTGGACTTTCAATTCTGTTCCATTGATCTGTGTGTCTGTTTTTGTACCAGTACCATGCTGTTTTAATTACTATCACTTGGTAGTACGTCTTGAAGTCAGGGATTGTGATGCCTCCAGCTTTGTTCTTTTTCTCAGGATTGCTTTAGCTATTCGGGGTCTTCTGTTGCCCCCATATGAATTTTAGGATTCTTTGTTCTATTTCGTGAAGAATGTCCTTGGGATTCTGATTGGGATTGCACTGACTCTGTAGATTGCTTTAGGTAGTATGGCTATTCTAACTATGTTTATTCTTCAATCCAAGTGCATGGAATATTTTTCCATTTCTTTATGTCATCACTGATTTCACTCAATAATGTCTTAAAGTTTTCATTGTATAGGTCTTTCACTTCCTCGGTTAAATGTATTCCTAGATATTTTATTCTTTTTGTTGCAATTGTAAATGGGATTGTCTTCTTGAGTTCTCTGTTAGTTCGTTGTTGGTATACAGAAATGCAACTGATTTCTGTAAGTTGATTTTGTACCCTGCAATTTTGCTGTAGTTGTTGATTATTTAATAGTTTTCCAATGGATTCTTTAGGGTTTTCTATATATCAGATCATGTCTGCAAACAGCGAGAGTTTCACTTCTTCACTGCCTATTTGGATTCTTTTTATTCCTTTTTCTTGCCTAATTGCTCTAGCCAGAACCTCCAGTACTATGCTGAATAAGAGTGGTGAGAGGGGGCACCCTTGTCTTGTTCCTGTTCTCAGAAGGATGGCTTTCAGTTTTTCCCTGTTGCATATTGATGTTGGCTGTGGATTTGTCATATGGCCTTTATTATGTTGAGGTACCTTCCTTCTATACCCATTTTGTTGAGAGTTTTTATCAGAAATGGATGTTGGACCTTGTCAAATGCCTTCTCTGCGTTCAAAGCCCTATTCTTATTCAGGAGACTGCATCTGAGTTTAAAAAGACTTTCTTTTCTTAAAACCCCACTTACCACTTCTCCAGACTTGTTCCCCTTGACACCTTTAGCAGACGTTCGTTCCTACTGACTCTGGCAAACTGGGAACCGAAACACTAAACAGGTGCCTGGGCGTCCTTGTGGAGACTCCTTACTGCTGGAATGGAATGTCCTGCTCTCTTTCGTTGCCAGCTAATCCTTAATCAGGCTTTGAGTCTTGGCTCAGTACCAACACGTGGTAGTGCCACCAGCTGCTGGAGGCCCCTCCTGCCCGCCTACGTCCCCAGCACCTGTGCACACAGACCTCCCAGTGGAGCAGCACGCACGGCAATTGGCTGCTCCCATGCCTCCTGTCTGTGGGCAGTGGACTGTCTGCCTGCCGTCAGTGTGCCAAACGCTGACCTGACAGACCACCCAGCAGGCAGAACCGCACAGGTCAATACTGTGATGCCCTTTTCAGAAATGAGGAAGCTACGGCTCAAGGGAGCTGGACAATTTTGCCCAGGACCTACGCCTGTGAGTGGTAATGCAGGATATAAGCATAGGGCTCACGGGAAAGCCTCCGCCTGGGCGGTCTCCTCACTTCCTCTTCGGGTCCCCAAAGCCCAGCACTGTACCTGGCACAAACCAGGAGCCCAGGGCGTGCTGCATCAAGGTGACCTCATTTATCACTGTTCCACTTGTGCACTGTGTCAGGTATATAGATATATAACACCTTACCAAAGGAGCGGATCTGACCTTCAGCTCTCAGGGTTGGCAGAACTGGACTGGGCTGACCACTCACTTCTCCCCCCAGCACGGGTCTCTCATGACTTAAAGGTTTTTTATGCATATGCAACTTCCAAGGCAGTGCTTGCTTTGGCAGAACATGCACTAAACTTGGAACAATACAGAGAAGATTAATCATTAGCATGGCTCCTGGGCAAGGATGACATGCAAATGTGACTCGTTCCATATTTAAAGAAAAGATCCCCATCCAGACTCAAAGAAGAATAAGAGCAGCCTTTGTCCTTAAAAGGAGCCTAGGAGTCTAGAGGCAGAAGTGAAAACATTTGTAAAACAAGGAGTAAGGTCATGTCTTTCCTTTCTATGCTTCACTTTTCCTGAAAGAAGCTAAAGTATTACTTTTTCTCACAGCACCAGTGCAAAGTGAGTACAGACCTGCTGCTTTCAAAGGAGGTGGAAGGATGGGGGAGGCCTACGGGGAGGGACCAGAGTTAGTCATCAACGCAAGGAGCCCTCCTGCGCCTCCTGGGATGAGAAAGGGCTTTCGCTCCACTGTTGTTACTGACAGGATCCCCAGCCAGCCCACAAAACTCGATGAGGTAGCTCAAGTTTAAAAAAAAAAAAAAAAAAAAAACCACCATTTTAGTAACTATAGTAAATTTTAAAAGATTTAGAACCTGAGAAAAACTAGGCTTAATTCTAAACAGCAAATAGCAATTTTTCTCAAGTAACTTGAGAACAGCTCTAAGAAATCAGGGGCAGAAAGAGTGAAAAACGCAAATTCAGGAAGATTTGTCGTCTACTAAGTACAGAGGAGAAAGGGAAGACTACAAGTCAGTCATGCCCACAACTGGAACTTCCGCTCTGAAGCAGGGGAGCCTCGGGCCTGGTAGCTGACCAGGGCTCCCCCAGGGCCTTCCGTGCGGAGGGGACCCCGTGACGGGAGACGCTGTGGGCAGCAGAAATCCATGCTCCAGGGTCCGCCTGCCCTCTCTCAACTGGGCTCTGCTTGAGGACTGCCTGGTCCTAGTGCACCCCCACCCCACACGCAGACTTTATTAAAGGAAAGACAAGAGACACGCTGAGGAGAAAAAACTACACTTAGCCAAAGCGAAGAATGACTCGGACTCACTCCTGAGACTACATTCAAGAAGGACGAACACTCAGACCACGTTTAAGGAATATGAGTAACTGGCTCAGGGTGAGGGTGAGACACAGGAAAATGTTCCTAAGATTCACAGTCCAGTTGAGAAAGAACTGGCATGTTTCTGAAATGTCAAAATGAGATAAATCCAAAGCAAATAATTTCAAAAGATCTTCACAAGAGGTTATTACGATGAGGACAGCTTTTTATTCAAAATTTAATTATACTCAGAAATGTTCTGGTTACGTCACTTGTCAGAAAAATCTTTCTAACCAATAACATCCAACACTCCTTGTAGAATCCATGAAAACATGTCAATTCCTGTGGGGCCAAAAAGGAAAGAAAGCAAAGAGCAGCTCTCCTCCAAACCTTGCGCGCCTTCCTCACGTGGGACCAAGGGGACCCACACAATCGTGTGTGCGAGTGCCACTGGCATATGAGCAGCCTCCCCACCCTGGCTCCTGAGGTCAGAGATGGAACGAAAAGGTCAAGAACCATGTAGGTCACTTTGAAAGAAAATCTTCTCTCCCCCAAAGTACACTCTGGGGAGGACACTTCCCTCCACACAAATCCGTTTCATCCGTCATTTGGAATTAGTACAAGCAAAAAGGCCCCTGACTGCCACTCCCCATTCTCCTCCTCGTCCCGCTCCCTCCCTAGTTCACACAACACAGGAAAGAGGGTCAGGAGAGACCTGCGTCCCCTGGGGCAGCAACTGGACCGAAAGTCATCCTCCTCCAAGAAGGAAGGGAGTTCGCCTGAGTTTCTGGCACGTGCCAGGCAAAACCCCACCTTGTCTGTTCCTCACCTCGGCCCAGTGAAGTAGATTATCTCTGTTTTCATATGAGGAAACTGAGCACCTAAGGTTAAATTAAATTGCTCAAGGTCACACAGAAGGTGACATGGCAGAGGGGGATCTGAACCCTGGTCCACCTGACTCCAAAGCCCAGCTCTTTCTGGCACAACAAACCACCACCTCCGTAATTTGAATATGGCTCCAGGTGCCCACCATTCCCTGCAAGAAGGGGCAAAATTCTCACTGCCTAACTCCTCACCACACCCTAACGACAGGACTGAATCCATCCTGAGGGGTTTTACTAGCCCATTACAGCAGCTTTTGACATAAAATTACTGTGACTATGAGCTTCAGTCCCCAGGTGCCTTTGTCTAGGTCAGGGTGTAGGACCTGCCCCCCGCCAGGGAAACCAGGGCTTTTCCTGCTTGGTCTGGAGGGTGGAGGAAGACACCAGCCATCAGAGGGAGGAGCGCCTTTGTCTCCGCCAGGTGCCCCAGCACTACAGGTCCTCAGAACCGGCAGTGGTCCAACTTGTTTTTCCTGTTTTCTGACATTTTACACCCACAGATGCTCCCCCAGCAAGAGCCTCAAAACTGCCTCTGGAAAGTCCCCTTAGACTTTTCTCCGCCTTTGGTGGCTTGAAGGCAGACGCTCCCAGAAGTGGCAACGCCCCCAGTGAAGAGACCGTGGACCAGGTGTGAGGAGGTCTGATGATGCGGCCTGGAAGCACTGAGGGTTTCCCAGACACAACGTCCTCTACACAGAGGGAATACCGACACACACCAGCAAAGGTGAACTCCCCGAGTCCACGGCTGTTCCAGCTTTGAGGGTGTGTGTGTGGAGCAGCCCCACACTCCCTGCGTGATCTCAGTCACGGCCCCTGGCTCTAGAAGCAGAAACCCTGGTGCAGACAGCGTGGAACCCTCCTGTGCCTCAGGCCAGCACCCCCAATGGGTGAGCCACAAGGCACAGAACCCTCCGTCCCACAGCCATCGGGCACCACCTGGGGTTCCAGACCCCTCAGTTTACTGCACACTCTGCGCAACGCTGCCCTTTTCTAAGGCTTTTATGCACACCTTAACCCCAACGCCCGCTAGGCTCGCACTGTTCCTGTGCAGCCTGGCTCTACAGAACGGTGGCTTTCCACGTGTAGACCCCAGACCAGCATTGTCAACACCACCCAGGAACTCATTAGAAATGCACATATTCAGGTCCCATTCCATATTCACCAAATGAGAAACTCAGGGCGGGGCCCAGCAAGCTATTAACCATCCCTTCAAGGATTCTGAAACTTGCTAAGGTCTGAGAACCACTGGAGGACACCGCTTTCCTGTGTCATAGACAACTGCCCACTTAGACCATCACGCCTATAGTTACCTTAGGATCAACTCTGTTTAGTGCTGGCAATCTAGGAGTCCCGCAAACACCCGCCAGCTGGAGCACATTCCACCTCCCTCCTCACCTTCCACTGCAACTCGCTGAACCGGCTCTCCAGGATGCCCTGGCCTGTCCACGCACTCCGCTTCATGCACAGTGGGGCTGGGACAGACGCCCCTTCTGACCTCCACGCTGGTGGGCTCTAAAGTCAGCAGATGGATAGGGCACTTCCACTTTTGTTCCATTTTGTGTCACCTGAGGCCACAGATAACAGCGAAATCTTTCCCAGGGTAAGAGCCGAGTGTACCAATAGTAGGTGGCCCACAGGACTGCTTTTACGTTCAAGACTTCTTGTACTGGTTGAAAATAAAAAGCTATTCAAGTTTCTTCAGCTGTCTAATGCTAGCTGCCACCACTGCCCTGTGCCAGCTACCTGCCCACACATCCCTGACTCCGGCTCCTGCGTGCAGGGAGATGACACGCACATCCCTGACTCCGGCTCCTGCGTGCAGGGAGACGACACACACATCCCTGTCTCCCGCTCCTGTGTGCAGGGAGACGACACGCACATCCCTGTCTCCTGCTCCTGTGTGTGGGGAGATAACACGCAGAGCCCGCCTACACCCTTCAGAAAAACACCTGTGCTTACCGTATCCTGGAGTAAGTGACAAGTAAGAGGAAGATCAAGTCAAACTGCACCAGCATTAAATGTATTTATATTCTGGGTTCTTGTATTCAAGCTCATCATTGCAAATAGTAACAACTACTGCTCTAGCTAAAACATACTGGGCGTTAATAAATTACGTGCTGGTCCTGACCTAAGCCCTTCAATCATTACAGCATCGGCATTTCTGTAGATGGACCCTTTATTTTCCCCATTTACACATGAGGAACCTATTAAAGGAACAGACAAAACCACCTTGGGGCAAAGCAAGCATCTCCATCGGAGTCCAAGGAAACCAAAGGCTACACAGGACAGGGTCCTGGGCTGCACAGTCAGGGACTCTGCCCCTTCTCCACACCCAGCTAGCTCATCTTCTCTAGCTCCTGCCTTGACAGGTCAGCGCTGGGAATGATGCCACAGGAATGCTGCATCCAAACGTCAAAGCCTGAGAAACTTCTGGAGACAAAACTTCCCAGATGTACTTAGCTCTTAGATGTCAGTATTTCCTACTTAAAAACAGGATCCTGTTTAACAAATTTCATTTACTCCTTGGTAACAATGGGGAAATGAGTTTATGGCATGTTCTCTCCAAACTGAAACTCTTCCAGGTTCTGATACAAATCATGTAGCACGACAAGAAAAGGTGCAAATTAGGGGATTGGCAGAAAATATCCATTAAGAACTGGCTGCTGATTTGTAGGGGGGGCAGGCGCTTTTACCCATTCATAATCTCATTTCAGTCTGTTAATTTCCCCAATTTTACTGGCAAAGAAAACTGAGGCTCAGAGGGTCTCAGAGGAAAAACCCCAAGTTATTAAGACAAATATAATACTCGTCTTGCTGTCTGGTATGTCAGGTCTGCGCCCTCTGCAACCTCAGGTCCTCCTTCAGGCACCGCACGGGAGGGAGCACGGTTGGGATGACGATAAGGTATAACGTGGCAGCCTCCAAGGGCTCTTGGGAAATGGTGGTTCCTGCCTTCCTTTTACTGTGATGTTTTTAGCTTTGCTGCCAAAATTATCAAGCCGTGAAGCCCAACCCCAAGTCAGCCTGATGTGCTGCAGCGAAAAGAGCCCTGAGCAAGCAAAGCCCGACTCCCGTCCCGACTCGCCACGTCACCGCTGAGCCGCCACGTCGTGAGCGTGTCCACTGGCTGACTTTCCGCGTCCACGTCAGTTCACCGAGGTGACTGGAGGGCCTCCCCTGAGGTCCCATACTCCTCACAGACCCTGCTTTCTTGTACTGGACCAAAGCCAAATCAAAATTTATTCGCAGGACTTCCTGAGACGGAGGTCCTTAGCTTCCAGTCACTGCTGCACCAGAATACTGCAGCAATCAACAAAACTCACCTCGAGCTCACAGGCTGCACAATCAACTCTTCGTATTTACTGTAGGCGTGGGCTTTTCCAAAGCCAAGTCCCGCTTATAAGTATTTACTCTAGAGAGAATGAATACTTATGTCTTGATATTTTTATTTATGACTTTCTCAAAATACAGGTGGGGGAAGGGAGACATGAACCCAAAGATTAACATGAAGTACTCATCTTCACGGACTAATGGGCGCTGGTCCCTCCCAACCCAGCTCTGGCACCCGCGCCTGAGTGGTCCCTCCACCAGCATCCTCAGTGTGCCGGCAGGACACAGCTCCTCTGACCATGGTCCCCTGCCTTGTAAAAGGTCCTGCTCACGGAGGGGCAGAAAGAGATCCAGGGAGCATGAGCCTCCATGGGAGGAGCCAGCAGAGGACTGAGGGGCACTGCAGGAGACAGCACATTGGAAGATGCTCAAGAACTCATCTTATTAAAAACTGAAATACCATACGACCCAGCTATCCCACTACTGGGTATTTATCCAAAGAACTTGAAATCAACAATTCAGAGACTTATGCACCCCTATGTTCACTGCAGCATTATTCACAATAGCCAAGATGCAGAAGCAACCCAAGTGCCCATCAACAGATGAATGGATAAAGAAAATGTGGTATATATTTATACAATGGAATACTACTCAGCCATAAAAAAGACAAAATTGTCCCATTTGCAACAACATGGATGGAACTTGAGGGTATTATGTTAAGTGAGATAAGCCAGACAGAGAAAGACAAACACCACATGATTTCACTCATATGTGGAAGATAAACTTACACATGGACAAAGATAACCGATTAGTGCTTACCAGAGGGGAAGGGGACTGGGGGAAGGGGCGCATGTATATGGTGACTGACAAATAATAATGTACAACTGAAATTTCACAGTGTTATAAACTATTATGACATCAATAAAATAAAAAAATTAAAAATTAGAGAAAAAAAGAAACTCATCCTAAGCTATTCAAATTGCACTCTAAGTTTAAACTTGGTCAGATGACCACAGACATCAAACTCAAGGGGGCAATTACAGTTAATTCACGTGGTCCACACTGTCTGCAGGGCACCCTCTCCCCATGCCACACTGCCTGCGGGAACTGCCGTGTGCCATATTATGTGAGGAGGAACCTCCCCCTGGGTCACCTGACCCAAGCTGACTCAGGCCCTCCCCAGGCCACTCTTAGATGAAGCACTAATACGAGAAACTCAGCCTTCTGCCTGTCTTCTGGGAGAGAAAGGGAAGCCGACCGTGGCAGAGAGAGGTCAAGAAGGGAAAGCAAGTCGCGGGCCCGGAAGTCCCGATTTCACTTGTTCGTGATACACGCCTCCCCCTGCCCTCTGGGACTAAGTTGTGTCAACTCTGTCTAGGGTTTCATGAGTTACCACCCCAAATCTTGCAAACAGATTCCTCTTTTCACCTGTGCTAAGTTCTGTTTCTGTCAACCGTAACCAGGAGAACGCTAATTCACGCAACATCTAAGTTCCTTCTTTTCTGTGTAGTCAGCTGCTTTCCTTCCACTGTCCCCAGACAAAATAATACAGCCCCATTTTATAGATAAGGAGACTGAGGTTCAGAGGTTCATCTGTCTGCCAAAGAGAGCGGGATCAGGACTCGAACCCAGAGCTCCAGGGCCCAGCGCTGTTGCCCCCCACCAGCAGTCTCCAAACCAGACTTCCCTGACATACGTATGGTTAAAAGTAACAGGACTGATCAGTCTAGAGTCATAACACAGGCAGAGATGCTGGAATCCACCCTATACTCCACCTCCCCAACATAGAGCTGCCACTGGACATGGAGAGCGAAAGGAAGGGGACGGCCAATCCCTCAGGCTACTTCTCTACACTGAACCCACAAGGGGAGGGTCTCCCGCCCACAGCAACGCACACACCGGCAGTGCCTGGTTTTCAGCCTGAGTGTAGAAACGTGACTCAGAGCAGCGGGGAGGAGGTCCGCTCAGATGAGAACATCTGAGGGTCCCCGCTCTGATCCCAAGGGAACCCTTAGTTGATGCCCAGCACCGAGAAGCACGTCAGTCACACAATCAAGAGGTGGCAAAGGGAAGGAGCCTGGTCTTTCTAACTGAAGTGGGAAGGCCCTTGAGACAGCTCACCCCGGGGCAGGTGGAAGCGGGGGGCTGGGAGGGTGAGAAAAGAGTAAGGAGACAGACTCAGTACTGTAATTCGTGCGTGGGATGGTGGGTGTTCACTGCGAAACGAACAAATAAATACAACAAGCAGGCTGTGAATGGACCAAGAATGGAGATTAATCTATTTCAGTGCACCTGAAGTGCAATCAAAAAATACAAGAGAAAAAGTAACCGTGCAAGTTTTCCCTAAGAGGATGTTGGCATGGGCACGCCCACCTGTGGTTGTTGTCCTGACTCTGTCACCCGCAGCGTGACCCTAGGCATGTGAATACAAGAAGCTTTCCGTTAACATAACAGCAAAGTTAACGTCAACATCCATTTTCTGCATTTTCAAAGAAACTACCATATGCTTATCATAAGAAAATGACTTACTAACTTTTTACATAATTATTCTCAGAATGGGTTCACGGAAGAATAACCAAAAGACGACTTTCACCAAAAATGTAAAATTTAAGAAGATAAAACCTCAGGATGACTGGTTGGCCATTGGAGAACAAAATTAAGTTAGATCTCATCTCATACTGTAACAGAAAAATAAGTTTCCTGGTCTGAACGAAGTACGGACTTTAGTAATTATGTACCAATATTGGTTCATGTGACAAACGCACCATACTAAAGTCAGATGTTAACTACAGGGAAAACTGGGTGTAGGGCATATGGGAACTCTTTGCACCATCTTTACAACTTTTCTGTAAATCTACACCTATCCTAAAATAAAAAGCTTATTTAAAAAACTGGATTGAGGTGATGGCTACACAATGCTAAAAGTTTATACTAAAAATCAGTTAGTCATATACTTATAATGAGTGAATTTTATGATATACAAATTATAGCTCACTAAAGCTGTTTTAAAAAGTTCCTAGGAGTCTAAAGGTCTAAATTGAAAAAATTATAAAATCAAGAAACATAAGAGAGGAACTCTACACCATCAACGATAAGAAAAAGCATCATGAACTGACATATATTTAACTCAACCCTCTGTACACATTTAGTCCACACAGAGTAAAAAATAAAATAAAACTTTAAAATACAGAAGAAACTATAGAAGACTGTTATTTAAACCTTGAAGGAGGGTGTGTAAGACTTTCTAGGAACAACACAAAGCAATAGAGAAGCCATAAAGAAACAGATGGAAACATGTAAGTACCTAAAAAATGAAAACATGACACAAAGTAGAAGACCAACAACAATCTGGGAAGAAATATCCACAACATGTAACACAAAATGTTACCATGCGCAATATGGAAACTCTACAACGAGTGAACAATCCAGAAGAAAACTCAGCCATGCTATAAAGTCAAGTGATTTAAGAATGTAAATAGCATATGCAGACATGCTTAATCACAATATTTTTTAAGTTAAAATGAAAGTCATTTTCACTTATCAGATTGACAAAAATTAAAGACTGACAATGCCCAGAGCAGGAGAAGACATTGGGAAACGAGCCTTCTCGTACTGTCAGTGGAACCCAAGAGCCTTCAAAAACAAGGCAATCCGTACCTAACAAAATTTAAAATGTGCGCACTCGATGACCACCTCCAGAAATCTATTTTATACAAATACTACCAAGAGTGCATTAAGACACGTGTCGGGGGCCGGCCCTGTGGCTTAGCGGTTGAGTGCGCGCGCTCCGTTGCTGGCGGCCCGGGGTTCCAATCCCGGGCACGCACTGACCCACCGCTTCTCCGTCCATGCTGAGGCCGCGTCCCACACACAGCAACTAGAAGGATATGCAGCTATGACATACAACTATCTACTGGGGCTTTGGGGGAAAAAATAAATAAATAAAAAATTAAAAAAAAAAAAAAGACACACGTGGGAATGTTCACTGCAGTGTTATCTGTAACAGCAAAAACTGGAAGCGTGAAAATGCTGATCAGTAGGGGAACGAGCCACGGTATATCCATACTGTGTAATACCGAACAGCTGCTAAAAGCAATGAGGTAAATGTCTGTGGAGTGAGACTCAGAAATGTTCACAATACAAGGCGAGTTTTTTAAAAAGGCAAACTGCAAATAAATATGTACCTTATGATCCCTTTTCTTGGTTAAAAAAAGCACCCAATTATTAAAAATAACATCCCATTATTTATCACGTGCAGGCATTATTCTAAGCATTTTACAAATATGACCTCATGGTAACAACCCTAGGAGGCAGGCACGCTTCAGAGATGGGGAAGCGGAGGCAGAGATGGATGTGAGAGCCCTCGCCCACCTCACACAGCAACAGCCCGGCTGGATTACAACCTGGCAGTCGGGCTCTGGTCTCCCTCTGACACCCACTCTGCTGCTGAATCACGTCTGTGACCATGCACACGGGTGGAGCCTGAGGTGGGGGTGCAGGGGTGGGGAGGGGGCATCCACTTTACGCCAATAAGAAGTACTTAATTTCAGGAAAATTAAATTGGAGTGAACAAGGGAGCAAGTCGTAGGATGTATGAAGTCAACCATTGTATAAGAACAGGAAAGGCCTAGAAGGATATAAACCTGTCCGTTAAAAGTTATTAATTGGTGGGGCCAGCGCCATGGCTTAGCGGTTAAGTGTGCCTGCTCGGCTACTGGCGGCCCGGGTTCGGATCCCGGGCGTGCACCGACGCACCACTTCTCTGGCCATGCTGAGGCGGCGTCCCACATACAGCAACTAGAAGGATGTGCAACTATGACATACAGCTATCTACTGGGGCTTTGCGGGGGAAAAAGGAAGAGGATTGGCAATAGATGTTAGCTCAGAGCTGGTCTTCCTCAGCAAAAAGAGGAGGATTAGCACAGATGTTAGTTCAGGGCTGATCTTCCTCACACACAAAAAAATAAATAAAATAAAATAAAATAAAAAGGGGTAATTAGGAAAGCTTTTATCTTGCCAAAAATAACAAAAATAAAAACAGGTGCACACTGACAGACGCAACCACATGAAGGAATCTCGAAGACACTACGTTGAGTGGACATAGAAGCACATGGTCCAGAGTTCCATCTATAGAAGTTTAAGAGCAGGCGAAACTGGATGACGTGAGGGAAAGGAGTTGCCGCCCTCTGGGGGTGCTGGCCGAGGAGAGGCCGGGCAGCCTTGGACTCGGGCATGTTCTCATCTTGATCTGGGTGATGGCTGCACAGGCACGTACGTGAAAATTCACCGAGCCACACAATTAAATTAGTGCGCTTAATGCACTGTGTGTGTGTGGGTCTACATTACAGGTCAACAAAATTTTTTAACAGTACCAAAAATGTTTCTGAGGAATATTTAATGATGTGATAACAGGCCTTAAATATAATGTTAATTCAAAAAAAGTAGAATTTTACACTGATAGGGAATATACTCATTCTTCTGATTTAGAATAAGAAGTAGGAGGAGGGAAAAGGATTAAAGAAAATACAGCAAAATGGTAACTCGGGGGGGCAGGATTTTCTTTATACTTCACTGTATTTTCAAAATTCTCTACAGTTACCAGATAAGTAAATGAATTATATATATATTTTTTTAATCCAGAAAAAGTACCAATTAGATACGGGGTTTGAGGACACAGAAAAAATAGAAGTCTGCAAATTTAATTACAAGAACCTTTAAACATTTAGAATACAACAATGTTGGTACAAACTTCAGTGAGTGACTGAATACAAAGGGCCAGGTTAACACCCAACAGTGTGCAAACTCGGCCTGTTTATTTTACAAAGTACAAGATATCCAGAAAGGGGAGGGGAAAAACAACCCTAGAAATCCTTAGGAAGCCAGAGCAAGCATTGTGCTGGGGGTTCAGAGACAGGAAATGAGAAGGCTGCATGTTCTCTCACCGATAACATAGAAGGGCTGAAACCTGCTTAAAACCCTGAAGGCTCAGCTTTCGAGGCAGCTCTGCTCTGGGGGTTCTGATCCTAAAGATTTTAAAAATCCATGAAAGGCAGTAAAATTTAATAAGATAATGAATGTCTAGACCCACCCTAATGCGTAGGGAGGAGTACACTAATGCTCAGTTGCTAATAATTGTTCCTTTAGTTTTTCTTCCCCCCCAAACTATCCATCACTAGCTATGTGAGGAGTACCTTGTCTTGGTTCTCCACGATTAGAATTCCAAGTTTAATCCTCACTTAGCACAAGTAATTAACTCTAGACTCTCTTCTATTATTTTAAGTGGAAATTATTTTTATGATATTAATTTCTAATGACCAAAAGGAAGAAAAATCGTGAATCCACTCCACTGCCAGGCCCTGCAGATGCCGTGTCCACATCTCCACCTGGGCAGTGACTGACCGCGGCCGGACAGGCCCAAGCGCAGACCGCGAGGACACTCTGCACCTGGCTGTGGACGTAACTGAGGAAGGAGAACGTGGTGCTGAGCTCAGCAAAGCAAAGCTGCACGGGTGAGGGGCGAACCGAAGGGAAAGTAAAACGCCAGTGGCCAAAACCACCTCCAACAGCTGACCTCAAACAGCCTTTCTTAGGTGTTTCCATTGGGGAAATGAAGGGAAAAAGAAACAAGGAATTTGCAAGTGATTGAGAGTCGCATAAAACAGCATCCTGCTCAAAATCACACGTCTGCTATTCGACAGAGGACTCTTTAGTTAAGTTTCATATGACGAAACATTTATTACTACAGAGAAACTATGAGGCACACGTGAAACAGCCTGCAGGCTGGCTATCAGACTCCCAGGGACTCAGCGGGCAGGAGGCAGGATCAACAGGAGGCGTTCCTTTTTAAACGCGGAGTCTTCGAAGCTTCATCACCACCACCAGCACCTCCATGAGCTATTTTGGCTATCTTCTGTCAAATTATCAAGAGCACCCAGAACTGAGTAAATCCCACGGCAGTAAAATCAGATGAGAGGCCAAGGTTCACGGGGACTCGGATACCACGGCACCGGCCTCTCCTGAGTCAGTCTTTCTTTAGGCTCTCGAAACCTTAAGTAAACAAACCCAACAGCCAGTGAAAACGGACACACCCAGAAACTCTCAGCGAAACACTGACTTCACGGTTCACAACAGGCTGTCCTAGTCCACCTACAGCTGGCCTCGCCCAGAGCTCAAGGTTGAAAGAAAACACTCCCGAACACCCCCACGCCGGAGGAGGAGGAAAAGAACCAGCCGGCTTCAAGGGAGGGCAGGACAGGAACCGCCGTCTCAGTGTCACACACACCACCTTCCCATTCTCCCAAGACTGTTGCTGTTTTCGCTCCTTAACTAACTACAAAAAGAATCCATCGACATGTCCAGATTTCTTCAAAAATCAGGCATTTCTGAAGCTAAAGGAGCCTTCAACGTGACCAATGTCTTTACTCCGACCTGACCAGCAGGACTGCCCTCAGCCCACTCCACTCCACTCCCACTGGCCAAACAAACCTCCCAGCAACCAGTGTTTGGATTCTCAACTAACCTTCCTGGCACGAAATCAGTCGGCTCAAAGAAACCTATGACAGCAGCTTCCGCCGCGGCTCCCGGCAGCCTCCCGACAGGAGTTCCGAGCAACAGCCTCCCTCCCAACATCTCTACAGACAGGCCAGGCATCGTCACACGAGTGGGACGATATTTTGGAGAGAGGACTTGCAGGGTTTTCAGCAAATCGCATCATAGAGGAAGCCACCTTCTGCTAGGATCAACAGTACACACAAACAAGGAAACTGCTCTCATCTCTCTGCCTAATGAGGCAGAGTACCTTTCATTAACTACTTTAATGAAAGTAGTTCACAGGTAAATGTAAGTGCAGAATTAGTCACTGTGATTTGCCAGGCTGTTATCCAGGTAAAAAGTTGAAAGGTCTCCCACCTGCTACCTACCACCCCAACACACCCTGCCAATCCTGCCCCAAGCCGGCCAGCACCCTGGGCGCCGGGCTTCCCTCCAAATCCACAAACAGGAAAATAAGGGGGGAGGGGTGTTTCTGTTTTCAAAGGCCAAGTTCCTTTTCCACATGATTTCTTTAGAAGCCACTTATTTTCTGTGCCTAGATCCACTTCTTTTTAACTTGTAGTGAACCAATTTCCACTCATCCCACCTTCTGGGTAAAGCCCAAGGCCGGAACTTTTGCACCATACACAGAAAATAACTCTAAAAACAAGCTTCACGAAGCACTAAAACTCAAGTTTAGAGACAGAAACCTGGGCTTTACTAAACGATTGGAAGTCTGCTGATTTCTTTAACACTTACCCACTCTTCAACATTGGGGGGCTGCTCATCATATACACGCTCCTTGTCCCACAAAATGTTCGATTTGTCATACCGGTCCATCTTTCTTCGAGTTTTCACAGCAAAGAAAATCATTAAAGCAAAAGCCACAATAACCATGAACCCCAGTACAATGGCAATGGCCTAAAAAGAGATTAAAGATAGTGACATAATTAGACCTTATTGCTGACTTTGTCCCAATCCACCCTCCACAAATACCCAAAGCCCTACTAAATACCTGTGATTTAACTGATATAACGCTGATACAAATGGTTACATTTTAGAAATATAAACCCCAGCCCATCCCCATTAGGCTAAGGCTAGCAAAACACACACACACACCTCGATTCAATCCTCAGAATGTGTTTATTAATGCCAGGTACCGTCATCACCCCCATTTCAGAATCACAGAAAACTATTCCAAAGCTTGAGCACCAAGGGGTTGTATTTTTATACCCATATGAGAATGACCAGTAAACTGACTCAATTGTTGGCATACTTCTATAGGGCCTGAAAAACATTATTCACAGAAGTAGCTTTAAATACCCACTCATGTTTATAATCTTGTTCATAACACCTGCTTGGCAAGTCTTTTTACTGAATGTAAATTTCGGCCCGGAGAGGACCTGCCTTACCACAAATTACGCAGACATGATCTAACCAAGCCATAAACCAGAGAGAATGCACTCATGGCTCATTTAGTCAGGCAGGTGTCTGTTTTTGGAGTCTCTTGTGTACTTACTAGAAAGGGCCCTACCCCTGGCGGTCCTCCCATGTCTGAGAGGGATGTTGAGTGGGACGCTGGTCCCGGGTACCAGGTGGGGTTGAGGCAGGTACCAGGCCTCTGCCCTGACGTCCGCTAATGGGTCACACAAGGCTCTCTGCAGCTGTCTAACAGCGATATTCTTTTGCCAAGAAAACAGGTTTCAAGCAGTAAGAGGGTGAAGAGGGATGGGGTGTGGTAAGACAGGAGTACCAACCCTCACCCTGCTTACCACACATACACCTGAATGTCAACCACAAACATTCTGGAAACCTACATCTGCAGGGAAAATATTTCAGTTTTCAAAACAACGGTCATTACTAGAGAAGATCTAACCCCAAAAGAGCAACTCATTCAGGTAAAAGAATGGGAATTCCTGAGTCAGTGTAAGGAGAAAAACAACAAAGGAAAAAATGATTAGTAACCCAGAAACATTTTCTTAATATAATTAGGATGACTCATGTCACTGAAGGCAGGGTTCTCAACCCGACCTGCACATTTGAATCACCTGGATGGCTTTTAAAAATCCTGACTTACACCCTAAAATTACAAAACACTTTTCAAAGAAATTAAAGAAGACCTAAGTAAATGGAAAGACATCCCATGTTCATGGATCAGAAGACTTAGTGTAAAGATGACAATACTCCCCGAATTAATCTACAAATTCAATGCAATCCTTCAAAATTCTAGCTGGCTTTTTTGCAGAAATTGACAAGCTCATCCCAAAATTCATATATAAATGCAAAGGACCCAGAATCTAGCCAAAACAATCTTGAAAAAGAAGAACAAAGTTGGAAGACTCCCACTTCCCAATTTCAAAACTTACCACAAAACTATAGTAACCATGACAGTGTGGTCTTGGCCTGAGGACAAAAGTATGGATTATGGAATCAACCTGAGAGTCTAGAAATAAAGCCTCACTTTTATGGTCAATTCATTTTTGACAAGGGCATGAAGACAATTTAATGGAGAAATAGTCCTTTCAACAAATAACACCAAGACAACTGGATATCCATGTGCAAAGAATGTTGGCTCCTTCTTTACAGCATGCCCAAAATTAATGCAAAATGGATCACAGACCTGAATGTAAGAGCTAAAATTCTAAAACTCTTAGAAGAAAACAGGAGTAAATCTTTGTGACCTTTAATTAGGCAAAGTGTTCTTAGACACGACACCAAAAGCATAAGCAACAAAAGAAAAATTAGACCTCATCAAAATTAAGAACTTTTGTACAAAGAACACTATCAAGAAAGGGAACAGAGAATGACAAAATGGAGAGAAAATATTTGCAAATCATATATCTATAAGGGACTTGTATTTAGATATATAAAGAATTCCTACACCTCAATAAAAAAATACAAATAGTCTAATTAAAAAATAGGCAAAGAGGGGCTGGCCCAGTGGTGTATCGGTTAAGTTCGCACACTCTGCTTCAGCAGCCTGGGGTCTGCAGGCTCGGATCCCAAGCGCAGACCTATGCACCACTTATCAAGCCATGCTGTGGCGGCGTCCCATATAAAGTAGAGGAAGATGGGCATCGATGTTAGCCCAGGGCCAATCTTCCTCAGTAAAAAGAGGAGGATTGGCAATGGATGTTAGCTCAGGGCTAATCTTCCTCACAAAAAACAAAAAAATCAGGGCAAAGATTCTGGGGCCAGCCCGGTGGCATAGCAGTTAAGTTCTCATGCTCCACTTTGGCCGCCTGGGGTTCACTGGTTCAGATCTTGGGCATGGACCTACGCACTGCTCATTAAGCCATGCTGTGGCAGCGTCCCACATACAAAATAGAGGAAGATGGGCACAGATGTTAGCTCAGGGCTGATCTTCCTCAGCAAAAAGAGGATTGGTGATGGATGTTAGCTTAGCGCCAATCTTCCTCACCAAAGAAAAGGGCAAAGATTCTGAATAGCCATTTCTCCAAAGATACACTAATGGCCAATAAGCAGAAGAAAATATGCTCAACATCTTAGCTTATCAAGGAAATGCAAATCCAAACCAAAATGAGGTGCCACTTCACACCCATCAGCACAGCTAGAATCAGACAAACAAAACAATGCTGTGAGGACGTGGGGAAATTGAAATCCTCCTATACTTCTGGTAAATGTAAAATAGTGCAACTTCCTAGGCAAACAGTCTGGCAGCTCCTCAAAAGATCAAACACATAAGATCACCATAAGACCCAGCAACTCCATCCTGAGGTATACACTCAACTCAAGAGAAATTAAAACACAGCTTTACACAAAAACTTGTACACAAGTGTTCAGAGCATTACTCATAACGGCCAATGTGGAAACAGCCCAAATGTCCATCAACTGATGAATGGATAAATAAAATGTGGTTTATCCATACAATGGATTATTATTCAGCCATATAAAGGAATGAAGTCCTGGCACATGCTATCACATGGGTGAACCTTAAAAACATTAACGCCAAGTGAAAGAAGCCAGCCATAAAAGACTACATATTGTGTGATTCCGTTTATTGTGTGATTCCATTTATATGAAATATCCAGAATAGACAGATGTATAGGATAGGCTTAGTGGATCCCCAGGTCTGTGGAAGGTTAGGGAAATAAGGAGTGACTATAATGGGTATGGGGTTTCTTTTTGGGGTGGTGAAAATGTTCTAAAATTGATTGTAGTGATTGATTGCACAACTCTGTGAATATACTAAAAACCACTGAAGTGTACTTTAAATGGATGAATCATATGGTATGTTAATTATCTTAATAATGACACCCAGCCCGTCCCCCAGATTCTGAATTCAGTAGAAGTGGGGCCTTGGCATCAATACCTTTTAAAAGTTCCCAAAGTGATTCTGTTAAGTGAGCCAAGCTGAGAGTCTCTGACCCTAGGAGAGAGGGGAGGGGGAAAACAAAACAACACAACACTACTCATACCTCCTGGGGATCCACCACACAGTAGTGATATAGATACTGGTCCACGTAGAGTCCAGTAGCTGCAGGTGTATAGAACTGGTTGCAGAGGGCATATATTTGTGCACTGTAGAGAGACCCAGAAGCCTGGGCAGTCGGGTTGACTCCCATTATATAGACAATCGTGGCAATAAACACCATGATGCCCAGGATGGCACTCACAATTATCACCGTCAAGTAATATCTTCTTGTTCTAGACATTTCAGATCTTATAACGCTGGTAACAAATATTGCCAACGCAGCAATGAAACAAAAGGCAGCCATGGCCAGGAGGAAGCCCTTGGCCGCTCTTGGATCTGTATAGGCTCCATAGCCATAACTGTAGCCATAACCATAGCCATAGCTACCAAAGCCACTTCCTCCATACGGGTAGCCTATGCTACCTCCCAGTAAGGAAGATCCATAGCTTCTGTCCCAGGCCAGTGTGGAGGCGACACAGGCAAAGATGGCAATGCACATCACGATGATGAGCATAGACAGGATCCGAATCACTCCTGGAGGAGAAGTCCACTTGTAGAAGTGCAGAATTTCATCCTCTGGGTAGAAAGAATACGCTGGCTGAGACAGCATTGGTCGCACATGCATCTCTCCACCATATATGTCATTGCTTGGTGCATAATGGTTGGGTTTGCTGAAATGCACATGAAAACAATGTCAAAAGTTAGCACTTTCTGACAGTAAGCAGAAAGAACATAGCAAGTACTTGGAAAAACTTAAGCCATTGGCAAATAAAACTATTATTAGTACTGCCCCACAGCAATAGGGCAATTTGTGTCCTCCCCCTAAATTCAAATGTCAAAATCCTAACCCCAATATGATGGTGTTAGGAGGTGGGGCTTTGGGAGGAAATTAGGTCACGAGGGTGGAGCCCTCATGAATGGGATTAGTGCCCTTGTAAAAGAGACCCAGAGAGCTCTCCCACCCCTTCTGCCATGTGAGGACAAATGAGAAGTCAGCTGTCTGCGAGCTGGAGGAGGGCCCTCACCAGAACCTGACCCTGCTGGCGCCTGATCTCAGACCTTCAGCTTCCAGAACTGTGAGAAATACATTTCTGTTGTTGCTAAGCCACCCAGTCTGGTACTTTGTTACAGCAGCCTGGACTGATTCCGACTCCACTGAGCAGTAAAGGTATCTGTGCATCAGAGTCACTGGGAAGCTTTGTTAAAACAGAGACTGTCAGCTCCCATCCTCAGATCTGCTGATTCTGAAGCTCTGGGGTAGGACAAGCTCCTGGATGCTGCCGAGCTGCAGGTCTGGGAACCATACACTGGGAATGACTGCTCTGGTTTCTACAGGACAGAGGTTCTCAAATTTGCTGCATATCAGCATCCGCTGGGGAATGTGTACAGTCAGCAGCCCCTGGGGAAAGCACTACGGATGGAGCACTCCACACCAGCTAAATTGTGACCCCTGGGGCTGGGACCCACGCAGTTTAGAACAACGGTGACAACCCTGCTGCCTGTGACCTGAGACTGGTGCGTTCACAGACGACACCTACACCGGTCTTCCCAGGGTCACGTGCAATTCCTGGCAGCCTGGCTTTTCCATCTAACAAAGCACATTCGTTCATTTACTCATTTGACTCCAGCCCTTTACCAGAGCGGGCAGGCTGACGTGTTCAGGGCACGGTGCTGGGTCCAGGGACACAGCAATGAACAGGACGGCCTGAGCACAGGCCCCTCCCATAGCTGTCGGGCAGTAAGACATTAAACCAACACTACCCGAGGTACAGTTAGTCGTGGTGAGAGCCGTCCAGTACCTCAGGTCTGCAGGGAGGGCCCAGCGGGGGGAGGCCTGCCCGAGTGGATCTTAAATCTCCTTTATGAAAACACCCTGCCGACTCAGTAACTTCATCATAAGTACACGGCTGGGGACAGACGTGTGGACACAGTGACTCTAAGAACTGCGGGTCCTCAGGAGGCAAAATTCAATTCCAAACCCAAACCAGCTGCTTGTGTTTTTGCCATCATTTCCACAGATCTCCTTCCTCACTCCAAAGCAGGACGTCTTATGACTGGGTGCCAGTAACTATGGGAAGTCCAAGAAAGTACCCGAGTGAATGAAAGGAGAAACTGGAGAGAATGCCGATAAGCTGGTCTTTGAAAATGTCAAGGGTGAAATTCCACAACCCCTCCACTCAGATACGTGAGCTGTCTCTGTTCAGGGCGGTCGTGAACAGTGTAGCTCTGAATATCCGTGAACGTGTTATCCTGGTACACAAGCACTTATTCTTCTAGGATATATGCCCAGAGGTGGGATTTCTGGGTCAAAGTTTTTTATCTTTAGCTCTCCAAGACAATGTCAAACTGTTTTCCAAAATAAGTGTATCACTTGTACTCCCATTAACAGTGTAATGTTCACAGAAGCATTGCTTACGATAACCCCAACCTGGAAACACTCTCAATGTCGACCTACAGTGTAACAGGTAACTGTGACAAATCTGCACAATGGAATGCCACAGAGCTGTGCTAATACGGCAGCCACAGCCACATGGACTGACTGAGCACTTGAAATGAGGCTGGTCCAAACTGAGATGTGCTGCTAAGTACAAGATACACAGTATCATAGTATGAAAAGATGTAACACCACCAAGAGAGAAGGCTAATATTAACCATGGACTTGGGGTAATAATGATGTGTTGATGTAGGTTCCTCAATTGTAACAAATGTACCACTCTGGTGGGAGATGTTGACAATGGAGGAGGCCGTGCATCTGTGGGGCAGGGGGCATATGGGAAATCTCTGTACCTTCTGCTCAATTTTGCTGTGAACCTAAAACTGCTCCAAAAAATAAAGACTATTAAAAAAAAGAATGTCAACTATCTCATGAGTCAGTGTTTATATCAATCACATGTTGAAATAATATTTTGGATCTATTGGGTTAAGTGAAATATATTATTAAAGTTAATTTCTTCTTTTATTTGTAATGTGATTACAAGAAAACATAAAATTACACGTATGGCTCGCATTATATTTCTATAGCACTGCTCTGAAGCAAAAAATGAACTACAAATACATGCAGATAAATCCTATAAGTGATGCTGAAAGAAACAAGACAGAAAAGGATACACACAGCCTCTTACATTCACGCAAGGTTTAAAAAAAAGTAAAACTAAACTGTATTGCCTAGGATGTATACAGTGATGAAATAATAGAGAGAAGCAAGGGATGACCCTATGTCACCAAAGTGGTTCCAGGGAAAAGAGAGGACACAGGGAAGGCCTTTGAAGTGTTCTGTTCCTGACCTCGGTGACTTGGTGACCTCTCTGCTTTGTATTCATCCTTCCGCACGCACCCTCCTTGCCCCTTCCTGTATGTGTGCTATATTGCACCACTGTTCACAAAAGCAACACAAAGTAAGTACCAGGTAAACGGAGCACTACTCAGTCACTGTATTCTCCAGCGTATTTTAAGGACCACGTTGTCATCAACAATGACCCTACCACGTTCAGGTATCAGTCAGGCGGCTGCACAGTAGGAATGCAACCCCTACTGCAGGTATTAGAGTTTAAGCTACAGACTACTTAAAGGAGAGAGCATCAACATTTGACAGCAAACTTAAAATTTAAGAATTCATTGCTAAATCCCCAAATGACTAAGGACACCAAGTACCCTCAATTTTGCTTCTTGTTTTATATAACGGCAGGAATCACTCTTAAAATTGACAGTATGGAAACCATTATGCTAAGTGAAAGAAGTCAGCCACAAAAGACCACATATTGGATGATTCCATTTATATGAAATGTCCAGAACAGTCAAATCTAGAAACAGAAAGTGGATTGGTGTTTGCCTAGACCTGGGGGAAGTGGGGAGTGACTGCTAACGGGTAGGGGTTTCTCTGGGGAAGGGTGATGAAAATGTTCTAAAACTGATTGTGGTGATGGTGACACACTCTGAATATACTAAAACCACTGACCTGTCCATTCTAAATGGGTGAACTGTATGGTGTGTGAATTATATCTCAATAAAGTTACCATTTAAAAAATTGACAATATATTGCCAACGATCACGTAAACAAGGCATTATTATGGAAGCCTCATACCATCTGTGAAAAACAAAGAGGAATAAATATAATACAAATATAAGCCTAGACTATATTGAAGCAAACATTAAAAACAGGTGACAACAGTTGCCTCTGCAGAGAAAAACCATCACCCTAGAAGCTGAGGGTAAGAGGGAAACTCACTTTTCACTGTGTACCCTTTGGTTCAATTTAAATTTACAAAGGCACATATTATTTTTAAAAGCAAACAGACACTTAGATGAAAGTTTCAACTATACATATTGTTTACATGTCACAGACTTAAAAAAAAAAAAGAAAGAAAAAACTAAAGAATTATTTACTTACAATTCATCAGGTCTATAAGGAGGTGGACTTTCAAAAGGCCTCGATGACATGGCTGATGTCAATGGTCACCCGATCTTCAGGATGAGCAATGCCTCGCAGCTCCCAAGATAATCGATCTAAGCAACATGAGGAGGGTAATGGCATTACTCCCGAGCTCAGAGTTTCCTTGCATCACTCAGAAAACTAACGATACCAATCTCAGGTAACCTCTCCTGCCTCGCGTACTGCTCTGGTCCCTCCACTGCCACTGTTCCACACTGGGCCGTTAATTCCTTGAGCACAGGAATCATCCTGGGCGGTCCTCTCAGCACCTGGCATCTGCACATCACTGCCAGACAAATACTGTTTAAACCTGAAACTCCAAGTTGCGGTAATGAAAATTTCACAAAGCTTTTACAGCATAGGTAAAAATGGTATTTTTTAAAACAGTCACTTCAAAGAACAACGAAGATGTGTAAAAGGAAAGAAAATTTCTTAAAATATATTGTTTCTGGAATTCTACTCAGCCATAAAAAAAGACAAAATTGTCCCATTTGCAACAACATGGATGGGCTTGGAGGGTATTATGTTAAGTGAAGTAAGCAAGAAAGAGAAAGACAAACACTGTATGATCTCACTCATATGTAGCATATAAACCAACACATGGACAGAGAAAACTGTATTGTGGTTACCAGGGGCAATGGGGGTAGGGGGTGGGCACAAGGGGTGAAGGGAGACATATATATGGTGATGGACAAACAAAAATGCACAACCCAAAATTTCACAATGTTATAAACTATTAAAGCATCAATAAAAAAATACATATTGTTTCATATTACTTATGAAAGTTCATGTAAAATGAGAATGTGTGTGAAAGTGCATAGATAGCAGGTCCAGCGCATCCTAGCTGGACCTCAGTGTTAATTTAAGTATCATCTGGTTTAAAAGTATGCCTTTATCATTAGAAATGATTACCAAATGCATCTATAAATGGTGGGATTATGGGCATTTTTCCCTTTTCTCCTTTTCCAAGTCTTCAAAATTGAGCATAGTTTTTACATGTTAAGCATACGTTGTATTAAAGAGGCCTCTTCTCTAAGAGAAAAGCAGAATGATTTCGTTCTAAAATTCCTCCGAGCAAAAGTCCCTCAACACCTGAGGCAATTTCGCTCAGTCAACAGGTACTGACTACATGCCCACACTCTCTACGCAGGAGCCCATGGAGTGGAGGGCGGGACACAGCGCTCCGGGGGCTCACGCACAAAGAAACAGTAGCTCCAACAGGCATTATTTAGGGCGGAACCACATGCTCAAGTGCAGTCTGGGGATAAGGGGAAGGCAGAGAGGAGAGGTGGCAGCTGGGGGGCGGGGGGGGGGGGTGGTGGCGCGGAGGAAGGACACGTGAGCAAGATCTATAATCTGAGTGTATTCAGGGTCTCATATCTTTTCCCTTTCAAATAAGGTCTGTGCAATCGTACAGTGCTACGTCAGGACAGTAAATCAACTCAAACTCTTTAAACTTTGTTCTTTAAAATCAATGGCAACTATCCTCCACATCCTTAAGGGCAGTCAATTCCAAATTTCTTAGAATAAGATATTGCCCAAATGTACATTAGGTAAAACCTCAAAGATGCAAATATATTGAATGTTAATAATGCCAACACAATTAGCCCAATTTTCCAAACATAGTGAGGAAAGGCAACTTCTCTACATTCGTTTATTTTTAAAAACTGCTTTCCTGAAGTATAACATACAGAAAAGTGCACCAACAGTAAGTGTATACAGCTCTGTAACGAGCACCCAGATACACACATAAATGAGCAATTAAGGCCAAACTGGTACATCACTATGAAAGTACAGATTAAGTGTCTTCCTAATTAACGTTCAGAAAGAAACATTAAGAAAAACTGAAATTAAACACTATTCAATGTGGGACCCTATTTCTGAAGCTGAATGTCAAATACTGACAAACTGACCTCAGAAGAACCTTATCCTTCCACAGCCAGGGCTCACGCACTCAAGATTATGCCAAAAACTCCAGTCTCCATAGAAGGTTTTGAAAATTCTAAATTAATCCAGACACGGTCTAAAGTTTAAGTTTTGTCAAAAGTCCAGACAACAAAATCCCTTTCCAAGCTGCTACTTCCTGGCTGTCCTGTCTCCTCAAAGAGCAGAGATTTTAAATTGTGACGCAAATAATTTTAGAAAGGTCCTTAAGAACAAGTCACACCACAAGAACCGCACTTCCTTTCTTGAGAAGGTTACCAGACCGGCAAAGGAAGGGCTTGCGGAGAGATTCCTGAGGATCTTGAGCGCATCCCCGTGTAGCAGTGCGGCTGGGCAGCTTCCTAGGGGCTCAATAATGGAACCTAATTAGGACGAAAGAATGGACCATTCACGCCCACGGGGAGGCCTCTAGCAGTGACCAGACAGGGTAGACAAGCTGATCCAGACGTGCAGCTGACAAACACTGGACAGGATGACTGACCTGCTGGCGATGAGGACTCAGCACTGATCACGTCCTCTGGAGGCCTGAAGGACGGCTAAAACAAACCCAGTGGTTTTAACCGCTCACAATCTGAGAGGACAAGGTCCTCACCTTCTCTAAGCATCACGACCCGCACCTGTCAAAGGGGGGTGATCCTGACCCCTGGGCTGGGACAGGAAGTGAGATAATGTATTAGCGAACATGAGCAAAGCAGTCACAGCAAGGTGGTATCCTGAAGGTGAGAAAGTTCAGGGTTTAGGCACGTAGGGATATCATACCCATTTCCAAATACTGGTGGCATGAATTTTTAAAATGTAAACTCAAAAAAATTAGTAGAGGGGCAGGCCCGGTGGTGTAGTGGTTAAGTGTGCGCACTCTGCTTCGGCAGCCCGGGGTTCACAGGTTCGGATCTCGGGCGCCGACCAGTGCACCGCTTGCTGAGCCATGCTGTGGCAGCATCCCATGTAAAGTGGAGGATGACAGGCACAGATGTTAGCCCAGGGCCAGTCTTCCTCAGCAAAAAGAGGAGGATTGGCAACAGATATTAGCTCAGGGCTGATCTTCCTCACACACACAAAAATAAATAAAAACTTAATAGAGGACATGCAAAGGAATAAAACTAGACCCCATCTTACACGACCCACAAAAATTAACTCAAAATGGATCAAAGACTTGAATGGAAGACCTGAAACCATAAAACTTGTAGAAGAAAACACAAGCAGTACACTCTTTGACATCAGTCTTAGCAGTATCTTTTTTTGTGTGTGTGAGGAAGATCAGCCCCAAGATAACATCCGTTGCCAATTCTCCTCTTTTTGCTGAGGAAGACTGGCCCTGAGCTAACATCTGTGCCCATCTTCCTCCACTTTATGTGGGACACTGCCACAGCATGGCCTGACAAGCGGTGCATCGATGAGCGCCCAGGATCTGAACCCGGGCTGCCAGCAGTGGAGTGTGCGCACTTAACCGCTACGCCACGGGGCCAGCCCAGCAGTATCTTTTTGAATATCATGTCTCACCAGGCAAGGGAAACAAAAGGAAAAATAAACAAATGGGACTACATCAAACTAAAAAGCCTCTGCACAGCAAAGGAAACCATTAACAAAATGAAGACAACCTAACAATAGGGGGAAGATATTTACAAGCCATATATCCGACAAGGGGTTAATACCCAAAATATATATAGAACTCACACAACTCAACAACAAAAAATTCAATTAAAAAATGGGCAGAAGATCTGAACAGATATTTTTCCAAAGAAGATATATAGATGGTCAACAGGCACATGAAAACATGTTCAACATCACTAATTATTAGGGAAATGCACATGAAAACTATGAGATATCACCTCATGCCTGTCAGAATGGCTATTATTAAAAAGACAAGAAATAACAAGTGTTGGAGAAGACGTGGAGAAAAGAGAACTCTGATACACTGCTGGTGGGAATGCAAACTGGCGTAGCCACTATGGAAAACAGCATGGAAATTCCTCAAAAAATTAAGAATAGAACTACTATATGATCCAGATATTCCACTTCTGGGTATTTACCCAAAGAACACGAAAATACCAGTTCAAAAAGATATATGCACCTCTACGTTCATTGCTGCATTATTCACAATAACCAAGACTTGGAAACAACCTAAGCGCTCATCAATAGATGAATGGATAAAGAAGATGTGGTGTATAGATGTGTGTGTATATGTATAGATATATATATATATAAGAATACTACTCAGCCATAAAAAAGATGAAATCTTGTCATTTGCAACAACACGGATGGACCTTGAGAGCATTATACTAAGCAAAATAAGTCAGACGGAGAAAGCCAAATACCATATGATTTCATTCGGAAGTGGAAGATAAACACATAGATAGGGAGAACTGACTGATGGTTATGAAGGGGGTAGGGGGAGAGCGAAAGGGGAAAAGGGGCAGATGTGTACAGCGAGGGATGGAAACTAGACTTTGGGTGGTGAACACAATGTAGTCTACACAGAAATCAAAATATAACGACATACTCCTGAAATTTATAGAACGTTATAAACCAATGCCACCTCAATTAAAAAAATTTAAAACAAAAAAAAATTAATATAAGTACTGGCTAAGGGAGATCTGGCTTAAGAGCTGTTCATTTTCACAAGCGCATTTCCTTGGTGAGAATTTCAACAAAAGCTAACAAGCTATTCCAAACCTGGGCAGTATTCACAAAGATGGTGCTTAGATCCAGGAAAGACACAGTTATCAAAAAAATGAACCCTTGCATCACCCTGAAACTTGTACATCATGTTCCCACCAGGTGCCTCCCCAGAAGTGTGACTAAGATTGTCAGGGATCTAGAAAAACCTTGTCCTAAGACAAATGATTGGGAAAACAGGAAATGTTTGGCCTGGAGAACTCAATATCAGAAGACCCACTAAGGCAGCCTTCAGATCTGGGGGCTGTCTTTGTAGTCCTAGAAACGGTTCTGTGAGAAAACAAAACACCACAGGGTCATCTCAATGTTACGAAGTCTCTCTGTCACCCTGACCCCACACACCCTCCAAAAATAACAAAAAACTTGATCTCATGCCATTTATGCAAAGCTTCAGTTGTCTGGTATTTGGGGGGCCTGGACTGGAGGACTTCTAAGGTCTCTTTCAAGGCAGCCCGTGACTGTGCATTAAGATCCCAGCAAAAGGAGAAAGAGGACCCAGAAGAGACTGTTGTCCAGTGCCCAGTACAGCCACATGAACGTTATCTGGTCAATAAATAGATGCTGAGCGAAGAGAAAAATAAAATGAGGAGTGAAAAGGCCTGAGGGGGCACTGGTCACCTTCACAGAACCTGTGTCATGAGAGCAACAGGGACACAGTCAAACAGCTGAATCAGAGTCAGGGGCAAAGGGAAGCAGCAGACCCTTGTTGAGTATGTTAAGCTGCAAGTCAGCTAAGGTTAAAATATAAAAAAAGTTGTCCCCTTGAAAATGTTTACTGGTCAAAAGCTGTCTTCATAGAAAACCAGGTTAAGATGAAAAAGAAAAGCCTGTAAATGCTATGCTTCAAAATTATTCTTTAAAGCAAGCTGTCAGTAAGTAACAAATGAACTTGATGCTATTTAAGGGCAGGCTGTTCCTCTTTGATCACATGCAGCAATAGTTAATTTGCTTTCAAGAAGTTGTTTAAGTTGTGTCTGATATTAAATGGTTCTATCTAGATCACAGGTGCATCATTAGTAAAGTTCCTAAAATTCTGAAATTGAGCAGATTTTGAAACAGACTAGCTATGTGTCAGAATGTGCATTTTAAATAAATTCTTCAGAGTCCTCTTAAGCACACCACATATTTTGAGAATCACTGCCTAGAATAAAGGCGTCAATCAAGGAGGGCCCTGATCCTGTGGGCTGCCTGTCTGGAACGCCCAGATCTTTACATGACAGGTGCCTGCTGCTGTTCCCATCTCAGCTCAAATGTCACCTCCTCAGAGATGCCCTCCCAGTCACTCACTCCATCTACCAAACCTGTTTGATTTTCACAGCAAATTTCCGCCCTAACTAAATTATTTTTCCTTCTTTCTTTTTTAACTGCTACCATCTCCATCCCAACTGGAACACCAGCTTCACAAGCACTTAGAGGTCCATCTTGACCGTCAGTGTAATTTCTGATCCCTAGAACTAGTCCCCGGTACCAAGTGATATCAATCAATATTTGATTCATAAAACAGTCCACACCGAAGTTGGACAGAGCTGGGATTTCAATCCAGTGGTGAATGCCTTGAAGTTCTTCATACAGCTAACACTCAGCAAAAACATTCTTTCAAGTTAAACTCAACAAAAGTAGTTAAGTGCTGACAGTCTGAGGAAGAGGAGAGAAAAAGGACAGAGAGCTCACCGTGTGGGCGCCACCTGGGAGTGTGTGAGGAAGGAAGAGTCCCAGCCCCCCCCCCCCCCCCCCCCCCCCCGGAACCTGCTGATTCACAGCACAATCAAGAGTGGGGAGCACCAGGTTTCAGAACAGCCACAACCCAGAGGCTAAAACAAAAACTATAACAAAAATCCGCATGGCCTTCTTCCCCTAATATTTCCATAAATAATAGTGTGGGTGAAAAAAGCCCACTAAATATTCTCATCAAGTAAGCCTTGAAATGCAACTGAAGAAAACTTCCCCCTGGGAGCTTCTTGGGAGGGTGAGAGATTATATCTGTTAATTTACGTGGTAAAAGTAATCTATTATCATTTTCAAAGGGCGATAATTCCAACATTATCTTTAGAAGAAAACAGGAGTAATTTCACTTTTACGTCAAGCAAGACGCAGAAACCTTATCCGAGGCCATAGGGACCAGCCAAAGGTAGAGCATTCCAGAAAAACTCCCCCAATCTGGCTCTGTGCTGGAACACCAAGGGCTGCGCTTCTATAACACACCTTCCCTAAAGAGCGGAGGGGGTTTCCGAGCCGGCGCATTTCTCACATGTTCCCCTAAAGCGCTTCCTCGCCTTAAAAATGGAGTTCCAATAAGATCCACCTTTTAGAGTCGCTGGGATGATTAAATGACATCAAGTACAAACGCTCTTAGCACAGTGCCCCGCACACAGGACCACTACCCGGCATTTCCCTGAACAGCCTGGAAGCTGCCCAAGTCTCCTCTCCTCCTCCCCATCACCTGACGAAGGAGGCACCTAATAACTAAACAAATGCAAAACTACAAAAATCAGAAGTGTTGCTCCGTCTGAGGAGGCATCTATTACTGTTGCGCCACCATTTAAACTATTTTAAAAACCCAGAAAGAGAAACTAAACATTCATATGGACAGCGCAAACGAAACACTGTTGCACTTGGGAATGCGAAGTTTGAGAAATCTACGTGCGTCTAGAAACAACCAGTTTTCAATCACGGCAAGAATCACCGGAAGTGCCTTAATGGCAAGAATTCTCTTTTCCAGGAATCCCAATAATACACCTACCTGTTGTGCGTTAGGGCCACACGCTGACCTGGAAGGCTGCCTCCTCCCCGCCCCGGGTCATTGCCCGGGTGGGCAGTCTGCCCAGCCAGCCCCGCGGCCGGCCTGAGGATGCCCTGGCTTCTCCTCGGGCTCAGGCGCTTCTCCGGGGACACGAGGGGCTCGGACCCGCCCTTCCAGCCCCGGGTGCAGAGGCCACCACGCCCTCCACCCAGCTGTCCCGGCCTGCAGGCCGCGCGCGGGGCCGGCCCTTCCCCGGTCTCCAACCCCGCGGCCGCCGGGCAGAGCCGAGTCCGCGCCGACCGGGGCCGCCCGAGGCAGGGCCGCCCCCCTCGCGGCGGCCTCGCGGTCACGGCTGAGGATCCGGAGCGGGAGCCGCTTCCTCGAAGTCCTGCGGCCTCACTGGACGTTCGCTCCCCGCCCCCAGCTTCAACCCGCGCGCCCGCACAACCCCCACCAAGTGCACTCAAAACAACCGCCGGGCCCCGCAGGACTCCAGGCTACTTCCCGGATTAAACCCGCCACCCTCTCCCCCGGGAGACGCGAAGGGGTGGGGTGGGGTCGGGAATGGTGAGGGCCCCCGGGGCCAGCTGCCCCGGCCGGCGAGCGGCCCCCTCGCTCCACCCCGCGCTCAAGACCCCGCGGAGCCCCCCGAACTGCAGCGGGGCGCTGAGCGCAGGATCCTCGCTGCGCGCGAACCTCCGCCCCGTAGGAGCGAGAAGCGGCCCGCGCCGCCGCGGCACCTGCAGCTCCGCGCGCTTCGGCCGAGGGAGCTGATGGGCGGCTCCGGACGGCCCCTCGAAGGAGGCAGCCCGCCAGGCAGTCCAGCGCCGCTCGCCCCGGGCCCGCGCGTCCCAGCCCCGAAGAAGCCGCCCCGAAACCAGCCCCCCCGCAGACAGCGCCCCGGCGCCGCCCCGCTCACCTGCTCCCCGCGGCCGGCCCGACCCACCAGAGACGGCGGGAGCGAGGAGCACGCTCACCTGGCGGGCACACCTGACGCTGTGCGGGCCGCCGGCACGTAGCCCGGGACCCGGCTAGGGACCCAGCCCTCCTCCCCCTCTCCCTACTCCTTCCCCCACCCCAGCCGCCCGGCCCCCGGGCATGCGCACCAGCGCCAGGCCCAGGTGCAGGAGGTCCGCGCCCCGCGCCCCACCTGCCGCGCCCCAGTGGTCTCCCCGAGTCCCGCCGCCTCCGCAGAAGGGGGAGAACCGGGAGGTGGACGCTAGCGAGGAGGTGGTGTGGCGTGGCCGCCTCCTCCCTCGGTGACCCCTTCACCTGAAACTCGGACGGGAGGGGCAAGGAGCGGAGGAGGCGGCGGGGGAACCGGCCCTCTCCGCACACCCGGCCGCGCGCCCAGTTAAAGGAGCAGCGCCGCGTTCCGGCCCGAGGGGCGGGCCCGAGCGCAGAGAGGCGGCTCGGCTACCCGGGGCGGGGTGGTCCCGGACCCCTGGCGCGCGCTCCGGGCCCCGCGGGTCAGGTGGAGCCGTGGAGGGCTTGGCGAGTGAGGTCTGCAGGGGACTGTTTCCCTCCCGAAGAGTGTCCTAGGGCGCGCAGCGCTTGGGCGAGGCGGGCGCGTCCTCACACACTTTCCTGCTCCAAAAATTTGGTTCAAGTTTTGTTGGAAAGAAGCATCCAGGTGTGGGAGATTTTCAAAAGTCATGCGTAAATTTAGGAACTAGATCCAGGAAAAAGACCATTACTTAGAGTGGTTAAATGAAGGTGAAGTACTGTAGATATTGGTGTCCGTAAATTTGCCATTGAAATGAAGTACATACTACAGTATACGTTATTACCACCTCGGAGTCCTCAGCCCCCTCCTCAAATTCGACTATGGTATGATTGAGACTCGGCTCTTGGGGGGACTTCTATGTTAACATTCTCTTTGGCTTAAAAAAAAAAACTCTAGATGTGTGTGCTATGTTCTATTTCTTGATCTGGAGGCTGGTTTCAAAGAAGTGTTTATTTAGGAAAATTAGTAGTCTACACTTAATACGTACACTTTTCTACATGTACATTGTATTTCAATGTGCATTTTTTAGTTATGCTCCAGAATGTGGCAGTTTTAGTTCTCGCAATTTAACCATCTGCACTGAAGGCTAGAATTCAGGTTTCTTAAATCCCTTTTCACTTTGCGTTCCACCCTGGAATGTCAGCATTGCTAATAAATTTCTGTCCACTCCACTTCTCTGCCTTTAATTAAGTGATTAGAAATGTGACTCTCCCATGTATTAGATCTCAGGGCATAATTCAATACTTACGGAAGTAAAAGCATTATATAAATATAAGGTATTTTAAACCATGACTGCCTTAATGGGCAATTAATCTAATTGGTATTTTTTTCATGGAAGTCATTGCTACAATTATTTTAAAATGACTGTGTAGTTTTGAATGATGCAGTTTAAATTGGTGTTGTTAACACCAGGGAAGTTGGGTTAATCCTCTTAGTCTTCCTGTCAGATTGCTGAAATCTCCAAACATTCCACTCGGTTTATAATTAAACAGGGAACATTTCCTAATACTCTCAGATTTATAAACACATGTCTATTATTTTATGGTGTACTATGACATGTTCTGAAGAGGAGAACTTAGAGTTTTTCCCCACTTTTTTTAAATTGAAATACATTTCACATACCATAAAATTCACCAGTAATTTTGAAGTGTACATACAAGTCAGTGGTTTTTAGTATGTTTACAAGGATGTACAACTATCACCACTACCTAAGTCCAGAATACTTTCATCATCCCCAAAGAAGCCCTGCATCCATTCACAGTCACTCCCCACTTCCACGTGCCTCCAGACCCTGGCAACCACTAACCTACTTTCTGCCTGTATTGATTTGCCCATTCTGGACATTTTACATGAGTGGATAATACAATATGTGGCCTTCTGTGTCTGGCTTCTTTCGCTTAGCATAACGTTTTCAAGGATCATTCCTGTTGTAGTACCTACCAGTGCTTCATTCTTTTCATGGCTGAATAATATCCCATTGCATAGATAGACCACATTTTGTTTAAACTTTTATCAGTTGATGGACATTTGGGTTATTTCCACTTTATGGCTATTATGAATAATGCTGCTATGAATATTCATGTACAAGTTTTTGTGTGGATGTATATTTTCAATTCTCTTGGGTAAATTAGGTCTTTTAATTAACCTTTTTATCATTTTAAGAGACTAACATGCATACCACATTATTTTTCTTATTCACACACTAAATCTAAACCCAAAGGCATGTGGTGTTGGGATGGAAGGTTTGGTACCATATTATATTTGCATTCCTTCAACAACTGTTTACTGAGTGCCTACCACCTGCTGAGTAGTGAAAAAAAAACCCCAAAATCCCTGTCTTAGGGGAGCTTACTTTCTAGTTACTGCTGAAAGTATGCATATGTAATAATAGAATTTATTAAGTTCAACTATATGAAATTGGAAATAGTTGATTATTTTTAACTACAAAATGGCAATTTCATATGTTCGACTTAATACTAAGCAAAATTTCTGTTGGAATGTTGTATACCATTTTTATTCCATTCAAATTAATTTTCCAAACAATGCTCATGATGTTGAAAAATCTAAAAACTGTGTTCTTTTAACCATTGCCTAATAGTGTGCATATTAGATAGTAGTTGAAAATGTTCAGAAAGAAAATCCAGCTGTAAAACCTAAACACATCATTCTTGAACAATGAAACAAAATTTGTTGGTCGCTAAATGATACTGTGCTCAGTGTAATCGTGTTACATAATCATAAGTTGTATCAAAATTTTAATTATTTTTAATCAAATGTTCCCCCTTGGCAACTCACAGTATTATGGGCTGTGATCCACTATTGAACATTATTTGATGAAAATCCTCATGACTCAAAAACAAAGTAAATATTATTCTCAGAGGAAATATGATTAGAAATTTGTTGATTTTACTTGCAGTCAAATGAGCGATAAGATAAAAAACCAATTTTTTCCTCCTTTTTATGTGTAAGGGAGAAAGTTAAGACCTCAGAATGTGGTGTCAGAAATGCGGGTTCACATCTCAGGGTTGCACTTATTCGCTGGATGGGATTAATCCTTAGAGACGTTAAAGTACAGGAGCCTCAGTTTTCTCCACTGTAAATTTGCGATGATGATAAGCAGTATTCTCATCACAAGATTGTTGGGAGGCATGAGGACCGTTCCCCAAGACAGACCATGTGCTGGGCCACAAAACAAGTCTTGGTGATTTAACGCGTCCTCGCTGTATCCCGGCTGCTAGGTGCCGCCCCTGTCACAGAGTTCTGCCATGAGCCCCTGTGGGATGAGCGAGGGAGTGTGGCCCTGGTCCCCACTCCGACGGCCTGTGGAGCCATCCCTCAGACAGCCTCAGGCTTGGCGAGACCGCACGTCCCTTCACAGGGGCTTCCAGCTCTAGTGCTGGGGCTTCCGGAAGAGAGAAGGAAGGTAGGCGATTTCCACTCAGCTTCCCTGTTCAGTGAGTGAATTCAGTGACTGGTGTTTGTTCAGGACGTCTGGCCAGGAGGGCCTCTAGTTGCCCCACCTGGTCTCGCAGGGAGGCTCCCAGTCCACAGAGGGCAGAGTCCTTGGACAGATTTATGGACGGGTTTACGGGGAAGCCACCAGGAAGGCGGTTTCTGAGAGGATGGTGGCGTTGGTGAGTGAAGCTGTATCTCCTCAACTGCTGTGAGTTAATGAAGCAGGGCCCGGAGGAATCCACGGCTGTGGGAGTCGGCACCTGAGCCAGAGATTCAACGAGCGGAGCAACAGTCATAGCCACCACCATCCTTCACTCAGGGTGGCCGTGTGCCGGCCACTGTGCCAAGTGCCTGATGGACTTTTTTTTGTCTTTACAACCATCTTATGATGGACTATTATTTTCTCTATTTTTGGAAAACTAAAGCTCAAAAAGGAGGATACTGAAGATATCTGCTAAGTTGTGGGGTCAGGATTGAAACACAGGTCATCGAATTCCAGAACTAATGTTCTTAACAGTTTTACTGTACTTTAGGACCACTTTCTGTCTCTAAAAAAATCCCAAACTCCTTAAAACTACCCATAGAAAGATTTCAGAGTGCAGCTATAGAAAAAATAATCATAAAAAAATAATTGGGTACAATGGAGTGTTACGGATGAGAATGAACCAGTGAAAGCACTCCCAACAACATGGTGAATCTTTCAAATATAATATGGAACGAAATAAACAAGCCCCACAAAACACAGTATGATTCTATTCATATAAAAAGTGCAAAAACAGGCAAAACTAAACTACATCATTTGGGGATTCATACAAAAGAGGCAAATGTACAAAGCAAAGCAAAGAGATTATGATCATAAAAGCGGTTTCCTCCAGGAGAAGGAGAGGAGGCAAGGAAGGGAAGACAGGGGTGGGGATGCTCTGGGGATGCTGCCGTGTTCTGTGTCTGCACCTTCGTGCAGGTTACACAGCTGTTAGCCTTACAACAGCTTATTGAGCTGTACACATAAGCTTTAAGCATTTTTTTGTAGGAACAACATTCCTCCAATGCCAGCAGGAAGTGGCTTTATAGGATCAGAGCAAGTTGGGATCCTCACCTGAAGAAGGAGAGGGAGGGTTGATCTGGACAGAATATGACCACAATTATACGGATGATGTGGAGGAAGAGATTTGGGGCTATTTTTTGTTTTTTCAGTTGCATCAGTCATCGTGGCGGTGGAAAATTGACCTTGCAAGCTTTTTCAGGAACTGGCCTTCCTGAATCTTTTAACCTCAAAAAAGAAGAGGAAAAAGTAGACGTTAACCAGATACTACAAATACCGTGTTCTTGTGTCTGATTTTAACTTCATGGGGCTCCTAACCTCCTGTGTCCCCACACTTAAAGAAGCTCTGCTAATAATCCTGTAACTCACAAGGAATCCTGACCCTAGAAGAACCACTTGAACTGGGTCGGTATGAAGCAGATTCACTCTAAACGGACTACAGGCTTCTCTTGGCGCCTGTGGGTTATGAGGTACAGTTCTCCTTTTATTCATTACAGGGGCTTCCACGTGGCAGCTTTTCTGATTTTATTTGGAGTTTCTTTAGGAGAAACTTTAGGAGCCTACAGAGGGTGTGGCACGTTTGTGGATTGTATACAAAAAGGAATGTTTATTCAGTCAAAAACTATTTCCTCGGTACCTGCTGTGGACCAGACCCTGTTCTAAGCCTGGAGACACAGTGGACTCATGACAGACAGGGTCCCGCGTGGAGGTTTGTGCTCCAGTTGGGAGAAGACATGCAACAAAGATGATTAAACTGAAAATGAACAAGAGGATTTCAGCTAGTGCTGAGTGACTTGAAGAGGGAAACAGGCTGAGGGGACAGGGAGGCAGGGGGAGGCAGGCTGCCCGGGGTAGTGTGGTCAGGGCAGCTGCTCTGAAGAGGTGACATCTGAGCTGAGACTTTAGTGAAGAAGAGCCAGCCATGCAAAGATCCGGATCGTCTGAGGCAGAATCTAGGACCACTCTGGAGTTTTCGAGGCCAGGAGGCCAGAAGGGAGAGCATGGGTGTGAAGTGTGAGGAGGGCAGAGCTCAGCCCTCAGATGCCTCCTGAGTGTGGGTTTTCTTCAACCTGCAACAGGAAGGCCCTTCAGGGATTCGGGCATTTCATAGTGATAAATTTACGTTTTGAATTTTGTGGAATTTTAAGTGTCAACCTAAACATTTTCCTGTTTTTTTAAATAATTTTTTTACAGAACTTGAGTGTTTATCTTTAAAGTTTGTAGCTTCTGAATAGAAGGGATTAAACTGATGAAGAGAGCCGGGGTGATCTGAAACCCAGTTGATAAGATCTTTGAGCAATATAAACAACTACTGTTCATTTCCCTATGTGAATCTTGATTAGAAAAGTTGGCCTCTGGGCCTGAGAGGCACAAGATGCAGGGGACCAGAGAGGCAGATATGAGAGAAGCTCGCAATCACATGGTTATTTTATTTTTCATGCTTTTTCTATGTTTTCTAAAATTTCTCAATGAACAAGCATATATTATTTTTGACAATTAGGAAAAAGATATGTTTTCATAACTTACTATGTTGGAAAATTCAAACCTATAGAAAAGCTAAGAAAACAGCACAATGAACTATATTCTTCTAAATTTGCCAGTTAACATTGTCCACATTTGCTTGCTTTCTCACACACACACACACACACACACACGCACACACACACGAAATGTATAACTGGTATATATATATATATATATATATATATATATATATGTTTTTTTCATGAGAAAGATTGGCCCTGGGCTAACATTCGTGCCCATCTTCCTCCACTTTATATGGGACGCCGCCACAGCATGGCTGATGAGTGGTGCGTTGGTGTGCGCCCGGGATCCAAACCAGAGAACCCCGATGCAGCGGAGCACGCACACTTAACGTCTGCGCCACCGGGCCGGCCTCTGGTATATTTTTTTTGCTCAAACATTTACACTTTTTTTTCGTTCTACCACTTAAAAGTCATGTGCAGAGATGATGACACTTCACCCTGCGTACTTCAGCGTGCATCTCCTAAGAACCGAGACACTCCCTGCGTCACTGCTGTCTTAGTTTGTGCTGCTACAACAGAATACCCTGGACTGGGTGGTTTAGCAATAACAGAAATTTATTTCTCAGAGTTCCGGAGACTGGAAGTCTGAGATCAGGGTGCCAGCAGGTCAGGTTCTGGTGAGGGCCCTCTTCTGGGGGCAGATGGCAGTCTTTTCCCTATGTGGTGGAGAGGGCAAGAGGGCTCTCTGGGGTCTCTTTTATAAGGGTCCTAATCCTATTCATGAAGGCTCCACCCTTATGACCTAATCAGCTCTGCAAAGCCCCACCTCCTAATGCCATCACATTGGGGGTTAGCACTTCAACACACGAATTTTGGAGTGACACAAACATTCAGTCCACAACAACCACCATAACATTAACAAACCCCACAAAATTAATATTAATACATAATCTTATCTGATGTGCACAACATATTCACATTGCTCCGATGTCCCGAAAACGTTCTTTATGGGGCCAGCCCGGTGGTGTAGTGGTTAAGTTCGCATGCTCCACTTCAGCGGCCCAGGGTTCATGGATTCAGATCCCGGGTGTGGACCTATGCAGTGCTGGTGAAGCAATGCTGTGGTGGCGTCCCACATACAAAATGGAGGAAGATGGGCACAGATGTTAGTTCAGGGCCAGTCTTCCTTGAGCAAAAAGAGGAAGATTGGCAACAGATGTTAGCTCAGGGCCAATCTTCCTAACCAAAACAAAATATAACAAAGTCTTTTATGGTTTGTTGTTTTTTAATCAAGAAATCATGCATTTCATTGTCATGTCTCTTTAGTCTCCTTAATTCTTGAACAGTTTAATTGCCATTTCGTCATTCATGGCATTGATGTTTTTTAAAAGACTCTGGTCCAGTTGTCCTGTTGAATGTCCCCAGTCTGGGTTACGTCTCCCTCACTATCATATTTAGAGGAAACACTGTTGGCAAGAGAACTCCAGCGGGGAGGCTGTGGCCTCCGCCCTCCATCACGTCAGGAGGCTGGGACTGTCGAGCTGTCCCAGGATGAGTGATGCTTAGTTTGAATGTGGTGGTGGCCTCCAGATCCCCTCTTCCCTTTGTAATTCACGAGTATTCCGTGGGGGTCTCTGATCCTGTGGACTACCTTCTTCCACAACAACCTCACATCCAACAAAAGCTTTCAGTGTCCAGGGCTGATTCTTGCCTGACTCAAGTATCATGTCGGTTGATGCATAATGTTTTTTTCTAATACTATAAATATTAATATCAACACTATCTAGTACCATCCAGGAAAAAAAACAAAGAATTTTTGTATGAGAAAAAAAGGTGGAAGACATTCTAATTCATGAAATATTGGACTTACATGAAAAAATTTTCCTTTTGCTGATACACACTTTCTTTCTGTTTTGCCTTTAAGGAGTCAACCAGTTCCCTCACCTGCGCAATGTATGTGTGGCTCAGGAGGGTAGGTGCTGTGCGGAGAAATCACAACACACCTCAGACAGCACTCTTCCCTGACATAGTCCAGGAGATGAGGTGTACACTCATCAAAATAAAAAATAATAGAATGAAAGGACAGGTAAGTGCTGAGTGAGTGGCAGAGATAAGAATCCTCTCTCTTCTGACAGGTAGAGCTGCTCACCTGGCTGCCCAGGTGCTCCTCCCACCCCCCTCCAGGACTCACCATTTGCTCACACTAATCCCTCTACCTGGAATGTTCTCTGTGCCCCTCAGGTCTGCAGGTTCATATACTAAAATACTGCCAGAGCTTCAAGACTGAGCCACCACTTCTTCTATTAAACAACAACAACAATAACAGCCCAAACATTCTTTAATTTCTCTTCTTCTCTGAGAAGTGGCTTCTCTCAATTCTGCACATATTCCAAAAGCAATTTACCTAAATCTTGACGCCCAATGTTAAATCACTTTCTAACCTGGATCACATGGGTGTGTGGGTCTCCTCCTAGATTGCCCCCCCTCTGAGGGTGAGCTCTCCTGATTGCCTGGGCTGCCTCTGCACCCCTCCTTCTGACACTTTGCACTCCTGTTACTTTAATTGAGTAAATGAACAGCAGTCAGTCTTCAATAAATTACCCCGATGTATAGGGGAGTTGAATTAGGCTGGTAGCCATCCTGATGAGAATGTCTACTCGCGCCTTCTGTGCTTATCTTTCTCAAACATGTTTCTTATGGTAGTTGGTTAACAGGAAGTTTCCTTTCCTGCCTTCCTCTAGACAGAGGGAAAAAATAACAGGAAACCAACCCACATCAAACAATGAAGAGAAATATCAATATTTGTTCCATTCCAGAGGAGAGGGGCTATGCACAGCACTAGGTCATCAGAGCAGCACTTGAAAGAATCAAAGTTGCTTTGAGCTTGAAGAATTTCCAGTTCAGCAATGTGGCTGTTTCCATCTAAATGAAGTAAAGTTAAGCCTTTTAACAGAAGTAAGTAGATAGTATCCCAAGTATCCACAGTCGCTGCCCGGAAGCTATGCTTATCATCAGACTTGGGGTCAAGGAACCTAGTCTGAGGCTGCAGGCAGATAACTTGCTTCCTCTGGTGCTCCCAGACTCTCTGTACATTGTAAGAAAAGAAACAGAAGTTTCTATGTATTGAGTAAGTTCTCTGTGTCACTACAACATCACAAGTTAAATATTATCTCCATTTTGTAGATAAGAAAACTGAGTTTCATGGATGATAAAAACTTGCTTCAAATTGCACAGCTAGAACAGGATACAGCTGGGATTTAAAAACACAAATCATTCCTACCCCAGATCCATGCCATCCTCCTAGAACTGTGCCTTGTTTCCATGTCTACCTGCTGCACCAACCTTCTTGTGTTCACGTTACCCACCACAGGGCTTGGTGCACGAGTGATGAGTGCACCCGAGTCTCTTCCCGTTTCCATTACCCCATTCTCCCTATCTCACCGAAACTCAGTTTTATTCTTATATTCACCCTCTGCATGCAACCCCGGGGGTTTCAGCAGAGGCTGACCACACCCCTGCTCCTGGGGACAGGCTTATTACCTAGAGGTCATCCTTGTCCTCTTGCCATGACTGGCTCAGGAACTCACACCGAAACCAATGAGCACACAGCCGGACAGTCTGACAACCACGGGGAACCAAGCAAAGGGTCAAGGCCACACCCAGAGGAGGCAGAGCAGGAGAATGAAGGAAAACCAGAGCCTAGAGCCCTTTGGACTTCCAGTTATGTGAGATAATACGTTGCCTTATTATTTCAGCTACTTCACACTTGGTTTTTATTACACTGAGCTGAAATCGTCCTGATATAGAAAGTATAGGTGCTTAGTAAATGTTGACAGAATAATATTTCTTTTGTGCTAGGAATAAGGCTAGTCACCTTCCATCCAACCTTTCCAAGGTGGGCAAGGCCATCACCCACAATTCATAGACAGAGAAAGTAAGCCTCAGCAGGTTAAGGGATTTACTTAAGTTTACAGCTCTGGTGGATACTAGCTTTGGGAATTCAACTAGGATCTTTTGACTCCGTGGCTCCCTTGCCCACCATACTAATGAAGGGATGAAGGTCCTCTGTGACACCCTGTGACACCCTTTTGCTCAGGGGAGAACTCACAAGAAGTGGTAAAACCATTACTTGGCAAGATTAGTTTCTTCTGCCTGTTTTACTCAACAGACATTTCCGTAAACCTTCATAACATAGACCAAAACATTCGTGTCCAAATGGCCAAGCCAATCGTGGTGACCCAGTTGAGATAGGCTAGGTTATGCTGAGGTGACAAAAACCTCAGACAATCTTGATGTCTTAGGGCAACAAGAGTTTGTTTTTGCTCGTGGTCCACGTCCAAAGAAAGTTGGCTAGAGGCTCTTCTTCACTGTTTTCTTACTCTAGGCCCAGGGTGTCAGAGAAGCCACCATTTCAAATGTTGCCAGACATAGTAAAGGAAAAGAAGGTTCTGGAGGGTCTCACACTGACAGTTAAATGCTTGGACTCAGAAATGATGCGAGTCACTCTCATTAACAATGTACTGCCAGAGCTAGACACACGGCTCCACCCAGCCACAGTGTCCATGTGCCTGGAAGGGGACGGGCACTGGGCATCTCGTCTGTGACCAGCAGGGATGACCACACAATTGTTTATACAGACAGAAGAGTATGCCTGTAGTAATGTTTGTTCTTAAAAGAAGACATAATATAAAATTTATAGCTTACAAACGTCATGGAGCCCTGCAAAACCCTTCACCTAGGCCCAAGACGACAGTGACGGAGCTAAGACTCAGACAACCGTTTGACTCTATGTCCGTGCACTGCACTACCTCTAAGAAACTGTCTTCACGACAGTGTCAGCTCATCAAAGTGTTGTCAAACCATGGGCAAATATTAGCCTTCGAAACAAAACAACTTGTGAGGTTTCCTTTGGCATATTCCACAGCTCAATACGTGGATAGTGCACATAGTGATGACAGCCATCCATTCTATGTGCCTACAATCTGGCTGAAAGGTAGAGGTGGCCTCCTAGCCACCTGCCACCATCACGGCCTTCCAGGGACAAAACCACACCAAGCCTTCTAAGAATAGTGAAAGCGTGACAGAAATGTCCCTTTCCTCTTTCCTTCCCCTTGACATCAGTGCCAGCAGCGAGAGAGAAGACAAGCGAAGACTTCCTAAGGGAATGGACCAGAAGCCAGGAGACCAAGTCATGCACTCAGCTCCAGCAGAAACCAGCTGAGTAACTTTAAGCAAGTCATTTAGTCTGTCTTTACCAGTGACAATAAAATAATGCCTGTGGAAATGTTTTAGAAGCACTTCTGACAGTGCTATAAATAGTTATTCATTCAATATTTCACACTAAGTGGCTTCTATGTGCCTGGTCTTGGGGGGATGCAAGAATAGTGAAGGCTTGGTCTCTGCTGTGGGCAGCTGGGGTTTTTGCATGTCTAGCCTCTATTGAGAGTAAAGACCACACAGCTTTCCCTTTGAAGACCTGTCCCTTCCCCATGTCATGAGGTCTGATGGGTTGTCCGTCACAATGCTCTGCCCCGCAGTGGTGGGTCTGAGATCCAGAGTGGCTAATTAGATGTCCAAAGATGGACACATGATCCGAATCAAGGCCTGTCAGAGGCTTCCCAGAGATGGGATGGAGAGTGTTCGGAGGAGAGTTTCCTCCTGTGATCGCTACACGTAACTGTGCGGCATGCCGGAGCCGAGCCGCCTCCCTCAGTTACACAGGGGAAGGATAAGTAGGAGAACACGAGACTAATGTGTTCTGGGAAGTGGAGAGGACAGAGAGACAGACTGAGAGAGAGCCCTGGAGCCAATTGGTTCCTGGACTTCCCAGTTCTCCAAGTCACGGGCTGGTTCGAGATCAGTTTCTGTCACTTGCAATGAAAGGGGTTCCAACTAATACAGTCTTAGTCCTCAAATCATTCATATCTTATAAACTGTATAACCATTTACTTAATAATCAAAGGATAGAGACCGTTTAGAAAACATATCAGCTGGGGCCGGGCCGATGGCGAAAGCAGTTAAGCGTGCGCACTCTGCTCCGGCGGCCCAGGGTTCCCCGGTTCGGATCCCGGGTGCGCACCGATGCACCGCCTGTCAGGCCATGCTGTGGCGGCGTCCCAGGTAAAATAGAGGAAGATGGGCATGGATGTTAGCCCAGGGCCAGTCTTCCTCAGCAAAAAGAGGAGGATTGGCAGATGTTAGCTCAGGACCAATCTTTCTCACAAAAACAAAACAAAACAAAACATATCAGCTAATTCTAAAACACACCAGGTAAGTTCAAGTACCTTGTAATGCCCCTAGCACCCTGGATCGCCCAGTTGGACGGCAACTGTCTAGTGAACTGTCCTACCTCCCCTCCAACAGTGCGGTTAGCGGCCAGCAAAGGTTCTGTTATCCCCAGACCTGCTGTTGCCGCTTGTCCTTGCTGTTGTATACATATAATTTAATTAAATGTTTCATAAACTGATGAAATATCATGGACCCCCAAAAGAGACATATTTCTATGAAAAGCAAGTTAATTGTTAAAAGACTTAATAAAGATGTTGCTTTAAAAAATGTGCTGTCTGCAGCCAGCCCTGAGGGCCTAGTGGTTAAAGTTCAGCGCATTCTGTTTCCGCGGCCCAGGTTCGGTTCCCAGTGGCAGAACCACACCACTCATCTGTCAGTAGCCATGCTGTGCCGGCCGCTCACGTAGAAGAACTAGAAGGACTTACGATTAGACTATACAACCATGTACTGGGGCTTTGAGGAGAAAAAAAAGAGGAAGATTGGCAACAGATGTTAGCTCAGGGCAAATCTTTCTCAGTAAAAAAAAAAAAAAAAAAAAAAAAAAGTGCTGTCCAATTAGATATGGTGAAGACAACTATAAAACGTTGGAAGGAAAACTCGAAAAGCCCAGAGGGCTTCTCTATGCAGATTGCTCCCACGCACCTTTAATGTGGCACTCTGCTTTAAAAAAGCTGAAACTAGAAGTCACAGATAGTTTGTGAAAACGATGAGAAAATATTTGAAAACGATGAGAAAGCTGAAAATGAGAAAATGATGAAAAACTCCATATGCAAAGATCGTACATCAAACTATTGGCAAAGGAATACACATCACATAGTTTAAATTAAAAGGAATTGTTTAAGGAATCTATATGTCACTTTTTGGTCAGCTTTAATCTGCTCTCCTCAGTGGACATTCAAGTTACTGATCCCAACTACGTCGGGTAGGAGAGCATAGTTTGTTAACTTCGAAATTGCCTTACCTGGGGGCCGGCCTCATGGCTTAGCGGTTAACTTCAGTGCGCTCTGCTTCGGCCCGGGTCCATGGGTTTGGACCTGGGTGTGGACCTACACCACTCATCAGCCATGCTGTGCTGGTGACCCACATACAAAATAGAGGAAGATTGGTACAGGTGTTAGCTCAGGGCCACTCTTCCTCAGCAAAAAAATAAATAATTTTAAAAAAGTGCCTTACCTGAACAATAGGAGGTACGAACTTACTAAGGGGTTGGCATATTCATTTTAATCATATGACTCCATGTAAACTTCTGAAGATTTTAAATTTGTTTTCAAGACCACAAAACTTCAAGATGATTAATACATTAGGTGACAGAGTACACTTGATATGAAATATTTAATTATCTTTATTTTTAATACCATTTTGCCTGTAAGTCATATAATTTTGATGATGTATACATCTTTGTGTTTTCATGGTTGAGCAGAATACCTGGCACCATAGAGGTGAAAGCATTAGAATAGTTAAAGAAACACAGCTAGGGTAAAGGGGCTTTCTAGAAGCAAGGAAGAGCATGTACAGAAGCCTGCCTCCCTGAGGTGGACAGCCTCTCACTCCACCCCACACTGACACCCCTGAGATGAGGCATGAGGTAGACCGTGGAGAGTCCTGTATGTGCTGGAATTGTAGATCTCAGGTGTGGGCTTGGAGAGGGCGCTTCTGAAGGAAGCTGCACAAACAAGACTGGGTTAAGATGAAAGACCCCTGCTGACAGTGGGGAGAATGGATTGGAGGAGATGGAGGCTTAAGATTGATGAGATTGCTAGGCTGTGGTCCTTCCAACACCTGGCATTGTGCTGACCTCCAAAACCTACAAGGGTTCTGAGTTCCAAGTACCCCAAGCTTAGCTTGCCACATCCTCTTCCATCTGGGTCTGTCTTCTTTGCGGCTTACCTCCAATTCAGTCGATCTCACCTTCTCAGAGCCTCTTAATATACCCTGTTCTGTAAACCCAGCTTGGGGCTCACCCCCAATTTTACCTCTTTATCCAAACACTTTCTGGCCTTTCCAGCCTATCGTAGCCTCTTCAGAACTCCGCCTCCCCAGAATTCCTGCCCTGTTGGGGTCTGTCAGCCCTGAAATCAGCCTGTAAAAGTGCTTAAGGAAGGATGAGGACCATATAAATGTAAAAGCACAGTATCTCCTGAATTATTTAAACATAAACATATCCCCCCATCCTCAGCTCAGTGGAAAATTCCTGAAGGGCCAAAAATACTTTTCAGACTTTGAATTCTAAAGAGCACTCCACTTAGGGCAGGGTTAAAACCAGTGCACTTCATCCTTCTCAGACCCTGCCCGGCCGGCACATGCTTTCAAGCTCTGCTCAGGAGAGCTCTGCTTTCACTGGGAAAGCCGGGCCACTTCTTCTTTGTCAGAGGTCTCTGGAGTCAGCCCTCTTCTGTCCCCACTCCCTGCCCTCTCCTCATGCCACACACCCTCTCGGGGTTGCTTTTGTTCTCAAGTGCACCTCCTAAGGGGCTGTCCACTAATCCAAATCTGAAGTCTTTCCCTTGGTTCCTCTGTTAAAAAATGCAGGAGTTTTTTTTTTCTTTTTAAGGAGTAAATTTTCCTGTAACACTAAGAACTACTAATAACCGTCTACAGAAGTTTTTAAGGGTAACTCATGTTTGCTATTCATAAGTGAGAGAATTGGCTTGTAACTCAAGTTTGCACAGGCAGCGATCCAGCATGTACTGAGGAGACGAGCTGCCCGCCACTCTGCGAAGCTCCCACTGTGCAGGTGCCCAGAGAGTGGGAATTCCTCCTCAGCTTTCCAGCTGGAAGGCTTTGTTAGGGGTGCATTATCAATGTCAACTTCAGGTATTAGTTTGGCTTAGTCTTGTCTTCATTTTTATTTATTTTTTTTTGCTGAGGAAGATTGGCTCTGAGCTAACATCTGTGCCCATCTTCCTCTGTTTTGTATGTGGGATGCTGCCACAGCATGGCTTGATGAGCGGTGTGTCAGTTGGCCCTGCGATTCGAACCTGCAAACTCTGGGCCACCGAAGCAGAGTGCTGGCCCCTGGTCTTGCCTTTAAATGTCAATTATTGTTAGTCCTGCTTCATTTTTATCAATTTACTGTTTTGCTTTGCTGACGATGTAGTTTTTGTGATGCTTATTTGCATCAGTAGGATTTTGGAGCCATAATTTTCAAGGAACTAGACTCTAAGATGTGTCAAGTCCTATTCTCATAGGACTCTCTTATATCCCTAGTGCTACATCAGGTATTTTTTGTAATTCCCCAGAAATGTGCTTGAACTGTGACACTTCATTGGTTATGTGCTTCTCATGAATTTGTGCCATTTACATAACTTATAGCATGGAATCCAGATTAAGTATAATGAAACCACTGGTTATTTGAAAATTTATAAGGCTTTATTTTACCATATAAAATCATGTGGCAAATCATGTTCTTCTGTTATCAAATCCCAAGTGATTCATGTTATGTATTTAGCAACATGTTGGCCTCAATTTGTTTATGAGGAAAATCATATTAATGATATCCCTAGTCTATATTGTGGTATCATATTGTGATATGATATTGACAACACATTTACGGTTTTATTTAAAACATATTGTTATTTTAGACAAGAGTGCCAAGACCATTCAGTGGGGAAAGGACAGTGTTTTCAACAAACAGCCCTTGGAAAACTGGATATCCACGTGCAAGAAAATGAAGTTGCACCCTTACCTTACACCATATTAAAAAATGACCTCAAAATGGATCAAAGACTTCAAATAAGAGCCAAAACTATAAAACACTTAGAAGAAAACATAGAGGAAAAGTTTCATGACATTGGATTTGGCAATGATTTCTCAGATACAACACCAAAGGCATAGGCAACAAAAGAAAAAAACAGATAAGTTGGACTTTGTCAAAATTAAAAACTTTTTTGCATCAAAGGACACTATCAACAGAGTGAAAAGGCAACCCACAGAATGGGAGAAAATATTTGCAAATCACATAGCTGATACAGGATTGATGTCCAGAATATATGAAGAACTCCTAAAACTCAAAAACGGAAAAGCAAACAACCCAATTAAAAAATGGGCAAAGGAGTTGAATAGACATTTCTCCAAAGAAGATACACAAAAGGCCAACAGGCACATGAAAAGATGCTCAATATCACTAATCTTCAGGGAAATGCAAATCAAATCTACAATGAGATACCATCTCATACCCATTAGAATGGCTGCTATCAAAAAAACAGAAAGTAACAAGTGTTGGTGAGGATGTGGAGAAATTGAACCCTTGCGCACTGTTGGTAGGACTGTAAAATGGTGCAGCCACTGTAGGAAAAGTATAAAGATTCTTCAAAGAATTAAACATAGAATTACCATATGATCCGGTGTAGAGGAGGAAAAACTTTTCTTTATCCTCTTAGACTCTTTTACGAGGGCCTGTGAATTACACTGACAAAAGACAGGGTAACAGGAGAAAAGCATACAAATTTTATTTGATGTTAATATTTTTACATGGCATGGGGGCTTCACAGAAAAGAAGTGAAAACTGCAAAGAAGTTGTGAGAGTCAGGGGCTTATATACCATTTTAACAAAAGGTGATAAATTGTGGAGAACTGACTAGACAAAGGAAAGGGGTTTGGGCTTCTAGGGTGGTAAATTGGGGTTAGTGACTAGGAAATATATGGGGAAAATAATGGAATATAAGGGTTATTTTAGTAAAGTCTGTTTGTTCAGACTCATCTTGGCACCAACTCCCTATCTCCAGTGATAAGAATGTTCTCCTTCCTGGTACTGGGAGGGCATCTTTCTCCTAGAAATGAGAGTACTCACTCAGAGGATATGTTCATTTTAAATTTTCATAGATATTGCCAAATTGCCATCTATAGAGGATGCACCAATTTACACTCCTACTGGTAAAAATGTAAGTGACAGCTTCCCAAACTCTGGTCAACAAACTCTGGTCATCAATTCTTTGGCACTCTGATAAATGACAAAATGGCATTCTGGTATAATTTTAATTTGCATTTTGCTTGAGATGAGTGAGCTGAGCATCTTTTCATATGTTTAAGAGCCATGTGTATTCCTTCTCAGTGAACTGTCCCAATCCTCTGCCATTTTTCTAGGGAGTTATTCATCTTTACTTTACTGATTTATAGGGACTCTTTACACATTAGTGAAATTGGCCTTTTGCACTATGAGTAACACATACTTTTCCCCCAGTTTGTCATTTGTCGTTTGTCTTTTGCTTTTTTGTGTGTGTTTGTTTTGTGTGCAGGGGACCGGGGTCATGGGGCGTTGCCAAGAAGCATGGAGAAGAAACCACGGAAGATTTATTTTAGTTTCAGAGTAGGGAGGGCCCTTGTAAGGACGACTGAAAACCTAAAAAAGCCTGATGAATTTGACTATATGAAATAAAAAATGTCTCCATGGCAGCATATGAAGTACCAACCCCCAGTCCTTCAGAATGTGACCTTACTTGGAAATAGTGTCCTTGATGATATAATTAGTTAGATTAAAATGAGGTCACACTGGACTGGGGTGGGCCCGTCTTCCAACATGACTGGTGTCCTTATAAGAAAAGGAGAAGGGGGGGTGGGCCTGGTGGCGCAAGCGGTTAAGTGTGCGCCCTCCACTGCGGCGGCCCGGGGTTCGCCGGTTGGGATCCCAGGCGTGCACCGACACACTGCTTGTCGAGCCATGCTGTGGCGGCGTCCCATATAAAGTAGAGGAAGATGGGCATGGATGTTAGCCCAGGGCCAGTCTTCCTCAGCAAAAAAAAGAAAAGAAAAGAAAAGGAGAAGGGACGCAGAGAAGAGACGCAGTGAAAGCGCCACGTGACCCAGGAGGCAGAGACAGGCGTGCTGCAGGCACCCTGAGAATCTCCAAGGATTGCCACAGACCACCGGCGGCTGGAGAGAGGCAAGAAGAGATGCTCCCCTCAGGTTTAAGAGGGAGCAGGGCCCTGCTGACACCTTGTTTCCAGACTTCTGGCCTCCAGAACTGTGACAATAAATTTCTGTGTGTTAAGCCACTCAGTTGTAGTACTTTGTACAGCAGCTCCAGGACACGAATACACCAGCTTCCTTTCTTCCCTGTTTTCCTGAAAACTAGTCTGACCCTCCTAAAGGTTTCCCTCTCAGTCACTCTGGGAAAATGGGAGAGGTGTAAAACACAGGACAAATTTACAGAGACTTAAACAGTGGCCTTCCCTGACCACCGGGTCGTAAGGAGCCGTGGGCTACTCTGACATCATAATTTCTTTCTATCTGGTATTTGTCTTATTTGCTGTGTGTCTCCCTCACTACAGTATAAGCTGCATGATAGCAGGACCTTTCTTTCCTGTTCCCTCTACCCTGAGGACATGCCTGACAGATGGTAGACAAGCAACACTTTCTGGATGATGAATGAATAAAATTCTTAGAGCTTTCCAGTCCTTCAGCGACTCTGTGACCCAGGGCCTGTGAGGTAATGCTTCCAGCCCTCAGTCTTCATCTGTGAAATGGGCAGAAGTGTATGTGCTGAGAGTTAGGAAGAAGTGCAGGGTGCTCTGGGGGCCTGGCCTAGCTTTTTGGTTCGGTTCGGTTTAACTGGGGAGGAATCAACCAGATGGTAAGTTCTACTGGGTCTCCACCAGTCTGACTGCTGCATCCCAGGAGCTGGCACAGCCTGACACATTGTATGTGGTCAATAAACTTGCTGAATAAGCGAATGGAAGGCTTCTGGAGGCAAGGGCTTTGAGAGATATTTAGGATGTAAAACCTGGTAATGAATTGGGTGTTGGGGAGAGTAAAGAATGTGCCCTGGTTTTTTTCTTTCTTTTTTTTTTTCTGCTGAGGAAGATTCACCCTCAGCTAGCACCTGTGTCAGTCTTCCTCTGTTTTGCATGTGGGTCGCTGCCACAGCATGGCCACGAGTGGCGTAGGTCTGTGCCTGGGAACTGAACCCAGGCTGCCAAAGCAGAGCGCACCAATCTTAACTGCTACGCCACCAGCCCGGCTCCGGGGCCCAGGTTTCTGAGAGAAAACAGGAGGCTGTTTTTCTGCACGGAACATTTTATTCATGTGGTTGGGGATCCCTTGACCTAGCCTTCCTAATTTAAAACCTTGCCAGTGGGAGGAGAATTCCAAAGTCTAGAAACAAGCTTCTAGAAGAACAATTGGTCTGACCCCGCCCAGGTTCTCAATTTAAGGGAGCAATTCACTTCCCTGAGACCTCGGCACCCTCCTCTTTCAGTATCCCATGGGATTAAGACCCAGCTGTTTCCTGGGAAGGGCATCTCAGAGATGGCAGGGAAGGGCATCTCAGAGAGGGCAGGACAGGGCATCTCAGAGAGGGCAGGGAAGGGCATCTCAGAGAAGGCAGGACAGGGCATCTCAGAGAGGGCAGGACAGGGCATCTCAGAGAGGGCAGGGAAGGGCATCTCAGAGAAGGCAGGACAGGGCATCTCAGAGAGGGCAGGACAGGGCATCTCAGAGAGGGCAGGACAGGGCATCTCAGAGAGGGCAGGACAGGGCATCTCAGAGAGGGCAGGACAGGGCATCTCAGAGAAGGCAGGACAGGGCATCTCAGAGAGGGCAGGGAAGGGCATCTCAGAGAGGGCAGGACAGGGCATCTCAGAGAGGGCAGGGAAGGGCATCTCAGAGAAGGCAGGACAGGGCATCTCAGAGAAGGCAGGACAGGGCATCTCAGAGAGGGCAGGGAAAGGCATCTCAGAGAGGGCAGGGAAGGGCATCCCAGAGAGGGAAGGACAGGGCATCTCAGAGAGGGAAGGACAGGGCATCTCAGAGAGGGCAGGGAAAGGCGTCTCAGAGTAGGCAGGGAAGGGCTTCTCAGAGTGGGCCGGGAAGGGACTAGCCAAAAACAAAACACAGATTTCACGAGAGAGGATAGAGGCTGGGCTGGCAGGTCATGTCCCTTGCAATTGAGGGTCACAAATCAGACCCACAGACCTGTCATCCTTCCCTGCCTCCTGGATTAAAAATAATAATAAACTTAATCTGGGGCTTCCAATTGATCTGGCCCTGCCCTGGAAGTTACTAATGGGAGTGACCACGTCCTCTCCTCATCCTCGGACTGGTCTTGGCCTCCACAGATTTAAAACTTGTGAGGAAGAGGAAGCAACACCCCTCGGGTCTTTTGAACTGGTGGGCCGCACCCTCCCGTTTGCACCACCCCAGCCCCTTAGAAAAGAAAAAGCAGATTTTCAAAGCTGGCGAAATAACAAAGTTTGGTTTTTCAAATGGAAACAAAAACAAACATTTATAGACGTTGTTTTTCACTTCTCAGTCTCCTCCAGGCAAAGATTTAATAAAAAAATATTTATACTCTGTCCTCTCCTGTTTTCGGTAAGAAAAAAACCCACAGCACTTTTATATATTAAATCACTTTTTTCTCTGTATTAAATTAAATGTATATGTTATATATACACATACATATGATTTTTAAATATATGATATGATTTAGGTTCTTTTTTAAAAGCTATTTTATAGATTAATAAAATCCAGAAATTTAAAAATTGTTTATTGATATTATTTAAGGGGCTTATTAACTGCTTTTGGTAGAATTTTTAAATAGCTTTCCCTCCTCTTGTTTGGAATATATGTTGAATAGTTGTAATGAAATAGCTAGATAAAAATAGTTTTCCAAAAATTTAGATGTAACCAATTTTTGTGCTGCTACTTTGAGGAGGTCGATTTTGTTAGCAGTGCTTCGGTTGTTTGTAATATTCAAGTAACTACCTCAAAACTTAAGAGCATATCTCTCATCTCCAGTCCAAAGGCTTCAACTAGACGACAGAGAAGGCAAAGGTTACAGCATGAAAATCAATATTTAGGTTGCCTCTTGAAATAACTCTGCCAGCTGCAATATTCGCATAAAATAGTGTTTCTAAAACTAGCTCTGGGGGTGAAAAGCATAGTTGGGTGGTTTGTTTTAATTTTAAAACCATGGCTCCAAATATTAACTTCTGAATAACTGCTATCATATTCTCTTCCTCAGTATTTCTATCTAACTGCCCGTTCTCTCAATGAAGCACTCTCCCATAACAAGCTCCCAATTTCATTCATAATAGGCTCACCAAGGATATCCTGCGCTCCATTTTCTTCAGAATCGTTAGACTTAGAAGATCCCCGAATGATTCGCTGGAGCACTCTTTCCCCCACTACCAGCCAAAGTCACCTCTGAACCCTGTCCCTTCTGTTTTCCACCAGTTTACAGACACTCAGGCTTGGAGTAGGGAGGCCAGCAGGCCTCGGGACCAAGGGACACACAACACAGGTCTGAAAGGAGTCTTGGCTTTCATTCTTGACGTTTATTTTTTTGTGGCCTTTTGTCTTTAACTAATCTGGTGAGGCCGGCCCGCAGTCCAGCAGGAGCGTCTGTCGGCCTCAGTACACCCACCATCATTGAGCCCTCATCGGATTATATTATTTTTGCTTCTGAAAATAACCTAGTTCAGATTATTTTCTGGTGTCTATATTTATAAGTCTTCTGAGGAACAAATAGATGGTTTAGTCAGGTTCAAAACTAAATCAAATCTAGACTATATAAAGAACTCTTACAGCTCAATAGCCTAAAAAACCTAATTAAAAAATGGGCAAAGGACATAAATAGACATTTCTCCACAGAAGATATACACGTAACCAAGAAGCTTATGAAAAGATGCTCAGCATCACTAATTATTGGGGAAACACCAATCAAAACCCCAATGAGGGGCTGGCCTTGCGGCTTAGCGGTGAAGTGTGCACGCTCCGCTACTGGCGGCCCGGAGTTCAGATCCCAGGCGCTCACCGACACACCGCTTGTCCGGCCATGCTGAGGCCGCGTCCCACATACAGCAACTGGAAGGATGTGCAACTACGACATATAACTATCTACTGGGGCTTTGGGAAAAAAAAGGAGGAGGATTGGCAACAGATATTAGCTCAGGGCCAGTCTTCCTCAGCAAAAAGAGGAAGATTGGCATGGATGTTAGCTCAGGGCTGATCTTCCTCACACACACAAAAAAACAAAAACCAATGAGATATCACTTTACACCCATTAGGATGGCTATTTAAAAAAAAAAGAGAGAGTGAGAGAAAATAAGTGTTGGTGAGAATGTGGAGAAATTGGAACCCTCATGCATTGTGGTGGGAATGTAAAATGGTGCAGCTGCTCTGGAAAATAGTGGTTCCTCAAAAAGTTAAACATAGAATTACCATCTGATCCAGCAATTTCACTCCTAGGTATAGACCCCAAACAACTGAAAGTGGGGAGTCAAACAGATATCAACATTCATAGCAGCATTATTCACAACGGCCAAAAGATGGAAGCAACCCATGTCCATCAACAGATGAATGGATAAGCAAAATGCAGTATATACAGATGATGGAATATGATTCAGCCATAAAAAGGATGAAATTCTGACACATGCTACAACATGGATGAATTTTGAAAACATTATGCCAAGTGAAATAACTCAGACATAAAAGGACAAATATTGTATGATTCCCCTTATATTAGGTGTCCAGAACAGGCAAATTCATATATATGAGACAGAAAGCAGACTAGAGTTTACTAGGGACTGTGGGGGAGGCGGGAATGAGGAGTTATAGTTTAACGGGCACAGAGTTTCTGTCCGGATGATGAAAGATTTCTGGAAACGGATAGTTGTGATGGCTGCACAACATTGTGAATGTACTTAATGCCACTGAATTGTACACATAAAAAAGGGTTAAACTAGTAAATTTTATGTATATTTTACCAAAATAAAAAAATAAAAAAGAACCAGACAAGACCTATTAATCTCCTCTCGGATACACTAATTAGTCCGTTAGTACAATAATACATCTCAAATGTGGTAGGCCCATTCTCAGACTGATTCTTGACGCCAGGTCATGGATGCTGGTGGTCAGCTCAGCATCAGGTCTTTAGTCCACTCAAGTGAGAGGGTGAAGTTACTTGACCAACTTGAGTGATAGGAGAAAATCTGAAACCCAATTTGCAGTCTGGTTTTCTCAAGAGATATAAAGATTTTATGACTGGGGAACTGACAAGGGAAGGGGCAGGAAAGATGCCAGGCGTCTAGTTTGTAATTGCCAATTCCTTGTAAGCTTTTTAAAACTAAAGGTGATTTTTTAAGTTAAATTTTTTCTTATTACAAAACAAATGTATATTCAATGTAGATTAATTGGAAATTATAGAAAAACATAAAGAAAATAGTGTCACCAACGCAGAGAAAACAACTGTTAATATTTTAATGGATTTCCTTAAATTATTTTTTTTGTGGTTTGCACATACATATGCGCGTGCATATGTATAAAAATACATATAATATTAACATGCAAGCAAGGTATAATTGTGTATAGATCATACTGTATCTATAATCATGCTTTCTTTTTTCACCCAATATTATTTCACAAGGATTTTACCAATTGACTTAATGTTCTTAAAAAAACTTTTTTTTGATCCTTGTACGATATTCCACCATATAGATATGCCATAAGTTATTTAAATGTTCTGTTGTCAGACCCTTGGGTTGTTTCCAGCTGTGGAAATAAATGAAGACCACTCAAATGAGGACAAACAGATTGTTTACTCAGAGCTGGCTACAGCAAGGGAGTCGGCGCCATTTCAGGCTCGCAGAGAGTCAAAGGCAGGCCGGGAGCTGAAGGGCTTCAGGCACGCCCTGATTGGGAAGCTGGAGGAGGGCTAACTAGAAGCCGTCAGAATGTGACTGGTTGGATAGGGTAGCATATTTGGCTTTCTCTGATTGGTCCTAAATTGGAAGGTGGGGGAGGGAGGACAAAAATGAGGGAAGCTGCGGTTATTGATCTAGTCATCGCTGATTGGGGCTGATTGCTACAGAGCTCGTGGTTTGTCTTCCCGGACTGCTTGCTGCCAGGTTGTGGGTCAGAGCTGTATTTTCATATACGGTCCGAGCATTGTCTGTATATCAGTCTCTCACAATGGATGTGTAATTGTATCTGTATTATTTTTTTAATTTATTTTTTTATTTTATTGAGGTTGTACTGGTTTATAACATTGTGTAATTTCAGGTGTACATTATATTTATCAGTTTCTGTACAGACTGCATCATGCTCACCGCCAATAGTCTAGTTTTTATCCATGACCCTACATATGTGTCCCTTTACCCCTTTTGGCCTCCCCCTGCCTTCTTCCCCTCTGGTAACCGCTACTCTGTTCTCTTTATCCATGTGTTTGTTTATCTTCCACATATGAGCAAAATCATAGGGTGTTTGTCTTTCTCTATTTGGCTTATTGCACTTAACCTAATGCCCTCAGGGTCCATCCATGCTGTTGCAAATGGCATGATTTTGTCTTTTTTTTACGGCTAAGTAGTATTCCATTGTACACATATACCACATCTTCTTTATCCACTCATGAGTTGATGAGTATTTGGGTGGCTTCCACATCTTGGCTATTGTGAATAATGCTGAGATGAACATAGGGATGCATAGATCTCTTTGTATTGTTGATTTTGTGTTCTTCAGATAAATATCCAGTAGTGGTATAGGGGGATTGTGTGGTATTTCAATTTTTAATTTTTTGAGAAGTCTATTTAGAAAATAGAGCATCCATTTAGAAAATAGAAGTCTATTTCTATTTTAGAAATCTTCTTCTATTTAGAAAATAGAAGTCTCTATTTTCCATAGTGGCTACACCAGTTTGCAGTCCCACCAGCAGTGTATGAGGGTTACCTTTTCACCACATCCTCTCCAACACTTAATATTTCTTGTCTTGTTAATTGTTGCCATCCTGACAGGTATAGGGTGATATCTCATTATAGTTTTGGTTTGAATTTCCCTAATAATTAGTGATGTTGAACATCTTTTCATGTGCCTTTTGGCCATCTGTATATCTTCTTTGGAAAAATGTCTGTTCAGATCCTCTGCCCATTTTCGGTCGGGTGGTTCATTTTTTTGTTCAGTTGTGTGAGTTCTTTATATATTATGGATATTAAACCCTTTTCAGATATCTGGTTTGTAAATATTTTCTCCCAGTTGGCGGGTTGTCTTTTCGTTTTGTTCCCGGTTTCCTTTGCCTTGCAGAAGCTCTTTAGTCTGATGTACTCCCATTTGTTTATTTTTCCTTTTGTTTCCCTTGTCCCAGTAGACATGGAATTCAAAAAGATGCTGCTAAGACCAATGTCAAAGAGTGTACTGGCTATATTTTCTTCTAGGAGTTTCATGGTTTCAGGTCTTACCTTCAAGTCTTTAATCTATTTTGAGTTAATTTTTGTGTGTGGTGAAAGATAATGGTTTACTTTCATTCTTTCACATATGGCTGTCCAGTTTTCCCAGGACCATTTATTGAAGAGACTTTCCTTTCTCTATTGTATGTTCTTGGCTCCTTTGTCAAAAATTAGCTGTCCATAGATGTGTGGTTTTGTTTCTTGGGTTTAAATTCTGTTCCATTGATCTGTGTGTCTGTTTTTGTGCCAGTACCATGCTGTTTTGATTACTATAGCTTTGTGGTATATGTTGAAGTCAGAGATTGTGATGCCTCCAGCTTTGTTCTTTTTTCTCAGGGATTGCTTTGGCTATTTGGGGTCTTTTGTTGTTCCACATAAATTTTGAGATTCTTTGTTTTATTTCCTTGAAGAGTGTCATTGGGATTCTGATTGGGATTGCATTGAATCTGTAGATTGCTTTAGGTAATATGGACATTTTAACTATGTTTCTTCTTCCAATCCATGAGCATGGAATATCTTCCCATTTCTTTATGTCTTCTTCAATTTCTTTCAATAATGTCTTAAAGTTTTCATTGTATAGGTCTTTCACCTTCATGGTTAAATTTATTCCTAGATGTTTTATTCTTTTTGTTGTGATTGTAAATGGGATTGTATTCTTGACTTCTCTTTCTGCTAGTTTTTTATTAGTGTATAGAAATGCAACTGAGTTTTGTAAGTTGATTTTGTATCCTGCAACTTTGCTGTAGTTGTTCATTATTTCTAATAGCTTTCTGGTGCATTCTTTAGGGTTTTCTTTTTTTTTTTTTTAAGTTTTTATTTTTATTTATTTATTTTTTTCCCCAAAGTCCCAGTAGATAGTTGTATGTCATAGTTGCACAGCCTTCTAGTTGCTGTATGTGGGACGCGGCCTCAGCTTGGCCAGAGAAGCAGTGCATAGGTGCACACCCGGGATCCGAACCCCGGGCCACCAGTAGCGGAGCGCGTGCACTTAACCGCTAAGCCACGGGGCCGGCCCAAGGGTTTTCTATATATAGAATCATGTCGTCTGCAAACAGGGAGAGTTTTACTTCTTCCTTTCCAATTTGGATACCTTTTATTCCTTTTTCTTGCCTAATTGCTCCAGAGGCTAAAACTTCTGGTACTATGTTGAATAGAAGTGGCAAGAGCGGGCACCCTTGTCTTGTTCCTGTTCTCAGAGGGATGACTTTCGGTTTTTCACCATTAAGTACGATGTTGGCTGTGGGTTTGTCATATATGGCCTTTATTATGTTGAGGTACTTTCCTTCTCTACCCATTTTATTGAGAGTTTTTATCATAAATGAATATTGGAACTTGTCAAATGCTTTCTCTGCATCTATTGAGATGATCATGTGCTTTTTATTTCTCATTTTGTTAATGTGGTGTATCACATTGATTGATTTGTGGATATTGATCCATTGCTGCGTCCTTGGTATAAATTCCACTTGATCATGGTGTATGATCATTTTAATGTATTGCTGTATTTGATTTGCCAATATTTTGTTGAGGAATTTTGCATCTGTGTTCATCAGCGATATTGGCCTGTAATTTTCCTTCTTTGTGTTGTCTTTGTCTGGTTTTGGTATCAAGGTAATGCTGGCCTCATAGAATGAGTTAGGAAGTATTCTGTCTTCTTCAATTTTTTGGAATAGTTTGAGAAGGATAGGTATTAAATCTTCTTTGAATGTTTGGTAGAATTCACCAGGGAAGCCGTCTGATCTTAGACTTTTACTTTTTGGGAGGTTTTTGATTACTGTTTGAATTTCTTTACTTGTGATTGGTCTATTCAGATTATCTTTCTTTTAGATTCAGTTTTGAGAGGTTGTATGAGTCTAAGAATGTATCCATTTCTTCTAGGTTGTCCAATTTGTTGGCATGTAGTTTTTCTTTTTCTTTTTTTTGAGGAAGATTGGCCCTGAGCTAACATTTATTGCCAATCTTCCTCCTTTTTTCCTTTTTTCTCCCCAAAGCCCCAGTAGATAGTTGTATGTCATGGTTGTACATCTTTCTAGTTGCTCTATGTGGGACGCCGCCTCAGCATGGCTTCATGAACAGTGAGTAGGTCCGAGCCCAGGATTCGAACCGGTAAACCCTGGGCCATTGAAGTGGAGCATGCGAACTTAACCGCTATGCCACTAGGCTGGCCCCAGGCATGTATTTTTTCATAGTATCCTCTTATAGTCCTTTGTATTTCTGCGGTATCCATTATAATTTCTCTTCTTTCATTTCTGATTTTATTTACTTCAGTCTTCTCTCTGTTTTTTAGTGAGTCTGGCTAAGGGTGTGTCAATTTTGTTTATCTTCTCAAAGAACCAGCTCTTAGTTTCAGTGATCCTTTCTATTGTTTTTTTTTTTTTTTTTTTGGTGAGGAAGATTAGCCCTGAGCTAACATTGGTTGCCAATCCTTCTCTTTTTGCTGAGGAAGATTGGCCCTGGGCTAACATCTGTGCTCATCTTCCTCCACTTTATATGGGACTCCACCACAGCATGGCCTGCCAAGCAGTGCGTCAGTGTGTGCTGGGATCCGAAACTGCGAACCCCTGGATGCCGAAGTTGAGCATGTGCACTTAATTGCTGTGCCACCAAGCTGGCCCCTCTGCTCTGATTTTTTGTTTAGTGGTTACCATGAGGTTTGTATAAAAGATCTGATAGATGAGATAGTCCAGTTTCTGACAGCTTCTTATCTCCATTAGTGTAAGCTGGTTCCATCCCTTTCGTCTTCTGAGTTATTGTTGTCACAAATTGTTCTTTTCTCTGTTGGGAGTTTGTGACTAAATTGAAGTGTTTGTAGTTATTTTTGATGCTTTCCTTCCCATTGTCTTTCATGTCATAATTAAGTGTTTACTAACCTATCCTGATATACAGCTGCAATTTTCTGATTTTATCTGTCTACCTATCTCCTTGCTCAAGGTTTTGTAAACCTTTCTTTTTAGTTTCAAATGGGAGGGCTCCTTTCAATGTTTCTTGTAAGGTAGGCCTAGTGGTGATGAACTCCCTCAGCTTTTGTTTATCTGGGAAAGCTTTTGTTTCTCCATTGTATCTGAAGGATAGTTTTGCTGGATAGTGTATTCTTGGCTGAAAGATTTTGTCTTTCAGTATTTTGAATATATCATTTCCATTCTCTCCTAGCCTGTAAGGTATCTGCTGAGAATCCCCTGAAAGCCTGATATGAGTTCCTTTGTAGTTATTTTCTTCTGCCTTGCTGCTCTTAATATTTTTTCTTTGTTATTGGCTTTTGCCAGTTTTAATATTATATGCCTTGAAGAAAGTCTTCTAGCATTGATGAGTTAGGAGTTGTATTGGCTTCATTTAATTGTAAGTCCAGTTATTTCCCCAGGTTTGGGAAATTCTCAGCTATTATTTCTTTGAACAACTCTCTGCTCCTTTTTCTCTCTCTTTTCCCTCTGGAATACCTATAATCCTTATGTTGCTTTTCCTAATTAAGTCAGATATTTCTCGAAGAATTTCTTCATTTTTTTTAAGTCTTAGCTCTCTCTCTTCCTCCTGAAGCATTTCTATATTTCTATCCTCTAAATCACTAATTCTGTCCTCCATAACATCAGCTCTTTAGAATGGATTCTAGATAGTTTTTTATCACATTAAATGTGTTCTTCATATCCAGAATTTCTGTTTGTTTTTTTTTAGAGTTTCAATCTCTTTGGTGAAGTATTCCTTCTGCTCATTAATTTTATTCCTGAGCCCATTGAACTGTCTTCCTGAGTTTTCTTATAACTTATTGAGTTTCTTTATGACCACTATTTTGAATTCTCTGTCATTTAGATTGTAAATTTCTGTGAGTTCAGGATCGGTTTCTGGAGACTTGTCATGTTCCTTCTGCTCTGGAGTGTTAATGCAGTTCTTCATGGTGTTTGATGAAGAGCTCCTTTGCTGGCACCTGTGTGGTAGCATCAGGTTGCAGATTTCACCTGCCACTGCTGGCGGGTGGTAGCAGCTGTGTTTTCTGTTCCTGCCCCATCTGCTGGAAGTTGTGCCAGTAGGGCGTCTCTGCATTTGTGTGCTGGCCGCAGCCACTTGGCAGGTCATGCACGCATGCACAGGCGGGGCCTCTGTGCTCCACTGGCAGGTCACTCTGGTGCGGGACCACTGCGCTTGGCAGTGGACCGGCTGAGCTGGTGTGCTAGGCAGGAGGGGAGGGGTGCTTTTTTTCACATGCGGGCTGGCTCTGTGCTCACGGACAGTTGGGCTGAGCTGCTGTGCTTGGTGGGGTCGCCTTCGTAGGTGCTGAGTCACACCACTCCGTGGGAAGCGCTCCCACAGTTGGGGCCACTGCCACACAGTGGGTACTCCCACAGGCTGGGCCACAACTCTGAAAGCCTTCACATGTGGGCCGGGCTGCCCCTGCCTCCTCTTATAGTCACGCTGGCCACTGTGTAAGGACCCGTGACCTAGATTGCTGCCACTGGGGAGCTGGGGGGCACATTCACATAGTTCCACTGTCTCCCGGGGATCCAGTCCACCCATCTTCAGTTGCACTGCTGCATGGATCTCTCAGACGTCCTCTTGTGCTGTGCAGGGAATCCTCTATTGGTTAATGAATGTCCATTTAGTTGTAACTTATAGGGCAGAGACAAAGGGAACAACTCACTCCGCCATGATGCTGATGTCACTCTCTGTATGTGTACTATTATAAACAACACTGAGAGGAACATATTTGTCTGCAAATCTTTGCACATATCTATGAATTTGTCCTTGGGATGAACTCATGGAAGTGAGATTGCCAAATCAGAATTGCTTTTTTAAAGGATTGTATTAACTTTTGACATTTTGGTGATGGATGTTTTCATGGTTTACTAACTTCTACTCTCAACAGCTGTGAGCAAGGATGTTCGTCTCTCTCTGACCTTCAGGCCAGATGATTTCAATGCTAAAATAGCTCATCTGTTATTCAAGTAATAATAATTAACCAACCAAACCAATCAGCATGAATTGGTTGAACATCAGCAGTGTGTGCCATTCTGCTAAGTGTTGTGGAGATGATGTAAAAGACTTGGTTTCTGCCTTCTTGCAACTTACAGTCTAGACAGAGAACAGAAAATGAATACATGAAATAGATCTTGGGCTGTGGATTATTCTATAAAATGAGAGAGTTGGATGACACCTCCTTGAAATCTCTGACTCCAACCTTCTATACACTATGGAACTAGGAGAATAATGAATTGTGGCCTCTGCAGCTCTGACTATAAATGGTGCAGCTGAAGGAGGGTGAAGATGTGAAGGAAGAGGAGTTAAATAAGCTGGGCATTCAGTGGGAGGCATCCAGGACACATGCGTTAATGCAAATCCTGTTAAGACTCATCCGCAGGAGGTAGAAGTGAACAATGCTCACTTCTGTGGGAAAGTGGGAAACTCGAGGATCGGCCTCTGGGCCGAGTTTCCTCCGTTGTGAAGTGGGATAATGAGAGTACTCACATCATAGAGTTGGCGTTGGTTGGGGCTCAGTGAGCTCACAGGGGTGCTGGATATCCTCCTCCAGATCCACTCTCCACCCTTCTCCACCCTGACCAAGGGGCTGACCTGGGTAGAGGACATCATCAGGCTCCTTGTCTGCCTTCTGGTTGGGTTCAGCCACTGGGAGGTACCAGCAGGACATGGAAGGAGGAGGAGAATGAGGTCAGAGTATTTGTTCCCTGAGTCTCTTGCCTGGCTGTAACACGGGCTGGACATAACAATCACAAATTCCTGGATCCCACTCCAGACTGGTCAGAAAATCCCAGGGAGGGAACTAGGAATCTAAATTAACAACAGCATCCCAGGTAATTCTGATAATCAGGCCAACCACTTGAAGGGCCCAACCACAGGCATAAAAATGATGGAGTCATGGTCCGTGCTCCCTGGCAGTTTAGAATTAACGGAGTGGGCTTCAGAGAAAGGGAAAGAAAAATAATCCTACTCTGAGTTAGATCACCCTTGCTTTGTGTTGCCTGTTTGGGGGCTTTATATAAATGGGGTTGTGCAGTATGTACTCTTGTCTGGCTTTTGTTCAATATTATGTCCTATTTTGCAGGTAGTGGTGGTTCATTCTTTTGTATTGCTCCGTAGCATCCTGTTATACGACTATACCACAAAACAGGGAGAGGCTGGTGGTTCTCCCGCATTACTGACAGACAGCATATTCCTCACCTGTCGTGCATCCTTCAGCCTCCTACCCTATCATAAGCAAAGAAAATTCACTGGCACCAATACAACCATGTTAGAATAAAAGCACATTTTATGCATAATGGCTAATAGTTTGTGAATGTTTGCTGTGATACTGTGTGCTCAGATACTGTTCTGAGTGTCTTATGTGTTTTAGCTGACTTCATCTTCACAAAAACCTTAGGGGGGAGGGGGCATTTTTATTCCCCTTATTGGATAAGGAATCTGAGGTGCAGAAAGGGGAAGTGACTTGCCTCAGGTACTCAGCTAGTGAGTGGCTCTGCCAGGATTGGGACCCAGGCGGTCTGGCTCAGAGCCAGCAGTCTTAACCACTCTGCAGCTTCTGACGGAGGTCATGGGTGGTGGCACACCAGTGACTTCCATGACAGAAGGAGCAGGTGGGTCTCACGAGTACCGTGAGTACCACCTGCTCTGCCCACGGGAGGTGCTCAGTGCGTGCTCAGCTAACACCACAGGACGGAGGTGGGAAGACCAAGGGCGCGGCTCTTCTAGCCGCAGTGTGAGCTGCTGAGCACTTGAACGTCAGAAGACGAAGAGGGTTTTCTACAGTCCAACCGTTCAGTCGCAGTCACTCATCAGGTGAGCAGGGGAGTCAAGGAGCAGCCTGCAGAGACAGTGACACTGTGACGGGGACTCATGAGGATTCGTCACTGACGTGCTGCCCCCAGATGCCCCCGGGACACTCTCCAGTGTGTGATCTGTCACTTCTCTTATTTCATCCTTATCTCAAGGGCTTCTGAGAAACCCCTGGACATCACCACTAACCGTACGTACAGCAGCAAACCAACAGACGGCTTCCTCCCCACGGCTGCATCACGGGGCGGGCACCTTCCAAATACTTGCGGCCTCGTCACACGGTTTAATGGGTCTGCCCCTTGGCATTGACCATCCTGATATCCTTGAATATTAGCAACTCTGGTAGGCCTCCCTATCACACGAGGGTTTATGCAGGGAAGGGCTGCTGTTGCTCGCGCATTGCTAACAGTGTTTTCCTCGCTTGTCATGCATACTTCATCTTTTTGCCCCATCACAAACAAAGAGCATTCACAGGCAAGCATGCAGCGATGCTAGAATAAAAGCCTGGAAACAGGTCTAAATAATCTTCAGTTTCACTCCTTTGCAGACTTTCTGTTTTTGGACTGCTCATAGAGGAAAATGGGAAGAAATTGGTTAAAATTGGCCATCTCAGATGTGGGGTTTGGATCAAGGTCACAAACACACAATCTTGGGTCTGAAATATGACTCAAACTGACAGGTGTAAGACTATTGTGTAGCCCTAGCTATAACTTTTCGGTGTTCTCCAAAGCCCATGAGAATGCTAGGCAGTTCTCAATTTATGAAAGGATTGTGTGGCTAAATTACATCGATTGCTTCGAACTGGGAACATGCTTTTCTTTGAACATATATATGATTGTTAAAAATTGTGGTATTACATATGTACAGAAAAAGGCACTAATTTTAAGTGTTCAGCTTGGTGAATTTTTATATATGTGTATCCCCAGGTAACCAGCCAGATCACAGTATAGCATCCGGAAGGCTCCCTCATGCCCCTTGCCAGCCCAGAACCATCTTTCAGAGGTAACCTCTATTCTGAATTCTGCCACCAGAGATTAGATTTTTTTTTATAATTCTCTTAAACCTCTTTTTGTTTTTTTTTTTTTTTGAGGAAGATTGGCCCTGCGTTAACATCTGTTGCCAATCTTCCTTTTTTTTTCTTTTTTCTCCCCAAAGCCCCAGTACACAGTTGTGTATCCTAGTTGTAGAGTTGTAGCTCTTCTGTGTGGGACACTGCCTCAGCATTGCTTGATGAGAGGTGAGGCGGTCCGTGCCCAGGATCCAAACTGGCGAACCCTGGGCCGCTGAAGCAGAGCACGCGACCTCAACTGCTACGCCACTGGGCCAGCCCCCAGAGATTAGATTTTTAAAATAACTTTTTAATTGATATAGAACAGACACGTTCAGTGCAGAAAGTGAACTAATCCCAAGGTAGAGTGAAATAAATACTTAAATACGTGTATACCCCTGTAAGTACCATCCAGAGCAGGATATAGAACAACTTCTATATCCTGGAACTGCTATGGAACCCTGGGAGGCTCCATCACACCCCTTCCCAGTTAATAACCGGCTCACCCGAAGTAAGCCCTATTTTTAGATCACCATCACTTAATTTTGCCTGTTTGGGGCTTTATATAAATGGGATTGTACAGTATGAACTCTTGTCCAGCTCTTGTTCAGCATTGCGTCATGTTTGCATGTGACAGTTCATCCTTTTTTACTGCTCTGTATGTTCTATGACTAGACCACAGTTTCTCACCTCTGCTACTCTGCTGTTGACGGACATCTGGGTTATTGCCAGTTTGGGCTATTCTGAGTCAAGCTGCTCTGAGCACTCTTGTGCATGTCTCGTGGTAAGCATTTGTACTCATCTCAATAGGAGGTACAGGTGTGCAAGAGCATATAATAGGAGGATTTGACCTAATCTGGAAAGAACAGGGAATCATTGCATTGCAATGCTCATTGAGTGATGTTTTCTGAATCTCAAATGTGGAGGCCAGGAACAGACCTCCTATGTCTAGGTCATTGGTGGGGACGCTTCCTGCCTCTTCTCTCAGCCCTGGAAGCATTAAGACTAAGTACGTCTTGACGTTGGCTGCCATTTGTGTATCCGGCCTATTCATAAACGAGTAAGACAAACCCCTGACCACACTCACAATCAGGACAACCACTATTCTGTAGGTGATATCTGTTTTCTTTTTGGCAAGTGATGACTCCTGGTGGGAGGCCCAGCCCACTTGCTGAAGCTCAGAAGGCCCTTGCCATCCCAGTCTCCCTTGCAGCAGAGAAGGGCAGGTTCCATCAAGCTGCTTCTCCCTCTGAATCATCTGAGTCATGAGAGTGCCCAGCATTCAAGGATGGCAGGGCGGGTGGCACAGAGGGCAGGAGCGCTGTTGTCACAGATAGGATTTTAGGTGTGATTCTGGACACTGTGCCTGCTCCGTGGCCTCAAATTCAGTTCTCCAGCCCTCCCAGCAATTCTGTAAGCCAGACAGGAGATGGTAATAAATTCCTCTTCTCTTTAAAGCAATCAGGTTTGGTTTCTATGGCTTATGAAGAACCCTGACTGCTACATCCTTCCACCAAAATTCTCCCCTAAATGATGATTACCAGTATTTGTTGTTTTAATTGGTAGCATAAAAGAGTGTTCTGTGTAAAGAGAGGAACCCTGTATGCTACTGACAAGTCAAACTGCCTTGGTAAGTGCCTATTATGGGTCTAACATCTCGCGATAACTTTAGTTCCTCCAAAGCAACGAAATGGTAGTTAGCCATTAAACAAGCTACAGGGCAAACATAATGAAAGCTTTACACACCTGGAGGGGCATGTGCATGATACGCTCCTTATATCTGGGGGCCTTTTTATACAGAAGGTGCCAAATCTGCACCCTGTTAACGGGAAAACGCCTCCCTGCTCCCCCTCCTCTCACACTGGCGCGTGACGCTGGGGCTCTGTCCAGTCAATCAGCTGAAAGGGAGAGGTTATCTGAACGTGCCGAGCCCACTGTGGAGCTAGGTAGATGCACTGGGATATACAGACCTCCAAAGAAGCCCTGATTATATAATAAATAGACTCATTAATAATGAGCTATACTTCTATAAGGAAAAGTTCTTATCAACAACATCAGAACAAAAAATGTACAACTGAAAGTAAGGATTTTCATAGAGATTTATGGTTTACAATATGATTTCAGGTACTTTAATCTCATCTGATCCCACAGCTCAGAGGAGTTAAGTGACTTGCTTGAGGCCACACAGTTTGAACCTAGAACTAACTCCTATTCTGTGCTTTTCTCACCATACAATAAGAACATTAATAATTTAAAAACAATGGTAATATAACGGAATTGCATTAAAATGAAATAGAAAACATAAAAACTCTGAATTCAGAAAAATTACACGATCTAGTTTTATTAATTCTTAATTAAAACACAAAACACAACATACTATATAATAAATTTATTTTGTAAATAGCAAAACTCTTTCTTTATATAATATGCTTACATAAATACATACCTGAATAAGACAAGAATGGAAAGATATGCTCCAAAAGGTTAACAGTGACTATCTCTGGGGTCAAATTATAGGCAATTTTATTTGTGTGCTTTTTTGGAAGAGTATGAGCTTATCTTCATTTTCTAAATTTTCTACAACAAATACATATTACCTATATGCTTTCTGAACAAGCCTTTTATCATTGTTATTAAATAGTCATTTCGATATTCTACTTTTCAAATAGCCAACTCATGATCCAACTCAGTGACAAGTATATTTTGAATACCTAGCCACCATCCACTGAGCAAGCGTCTGCCTGTATCTCACACACTGTTCCACTGAATCTTCACAGCAGTTTCATCACGCAGCATTGCATCCCCAGGTCAGAGGAGGCTGATGCTCAGAGAGGGTCATCTGTCGGGGTCACTGTCAGTAATGGGGTCTTGGTTGTGGTGCGCTCTGAGGTCCACCTTCCCCCCTCCTCCCTGGGACGGCCCCAGCGTCTCCACCGCGGGAGAGTTGCTCTCTCACGCTGGCGCAGCCTCTCAGACGCCCTTCTTTAAAAACACACTTAAAGTATTAAAAGAGACAATTTTTAAATGATTATATGTATCATAAAAAAGACTGGAAGGATGTGCTCCAAACAGTATTTACCACCAGAGAGTGGAATTGATAGTGGTGGGACTTGCATTTTCTAAGCGTTTATACTCATTCGTTTTTTTCCTTTTAAATATATTCTACAATAGCTTTTTAAAAAAAGGTGAGAGTCAGGGGGCTGGCCCGGTGGCGCAAGCGGTTAAGTGCGCGCGCTCCGCTGCGGCGGCCCAGGGTTCGCTGGTTCGGATCCCGGGCGCGCACCGACGCACTGCTTGGTAAGCCGTGCTGTGGCGGCCCATATAAAGTGGAGGAAGATAGGCACCGATGTTAGCCCAGGGCCCTCTTCCTCAGCAAAAAAAGAGGAGGATTGGTGGATGTTAGCTCAGGGCTGATCTCCTCACAAAAAAAAAAAAAAAAAAAGGTGAAAGTCAGAAAAATCATAGACTTTTCCTATACTGTCTATCTTCTGAACACTGGCGCATGTCAACATCAGGTCCAAGACACAAACCATTTCTAGTGCGTCCTTCATCACCAACCCCTTGCATTCTCACTCAGCTGTCCTGTTGGGCCTCGACCTCAGGGTCTGCACCTGTCCCACTGACGACTCAGTCTTCAACGCCAGGACAGCACCAGGCCAACAAAAGCGTTGGGCCCACAACTGGCCAACGAGCGCGGGAAGAATACCCACTTCCCTCCTCTCTCGTGTCAGACATCCTGACACATTTTCATATTAACGTTCGATTAGAACACATGTTCAAGTCTGGTAGAAGAAAGAAAATTCAGAGTAAGTGTCAGCGCTTCTGAACCTCACAACTTGCCAAGGGGGGCTGTTATGGGTAGAACTGTGTCCCCTCAAAAAAGATATGTTGAAGTCCCAACCCCTGGTCCCTCAGAACGTGACACTATTTGGAAATAGGGTCTCTGCAGGTGTCATCAGTTAAGATGAGGTCATACTGGAGAGCGTGGGTCTCTAATCCACCATGACCATGTCCTCACTAGAAGATGGCCATGTGAAGACAGAGACACGGGGAGAAGGCCACGTGGAGATGGAGGACTGGGGTGACACATAAGCCAGAGATTGCCAGCAAACCCCCAGAGCCAGAAAGGGCTCCCCTACAGGTCTCAGAGGAGCAGGGCCCTGCTGACACCTTGATTTCAGGCTTCTACGCTGCAGAACTGTGAGACAGTCAATGTCTTTGTAACCCACTCAGCTTGTGGTACTTTGTACGGCAGCCTGCGGAAACCAACACCGTGGCCTTGACTCTGAATTCCTGCAAATAAGTGGGGAGGAGGAAAGTCACCTGAACAGCATGACCCACAGGTTTTCAGTGATTTTCCAGTTTATTTTCTAATAATGGAAACTATTTTCAAGAACATGCCCAGTCAACACAGGAATGCTAGAAAAGCAGACAATAAACACACACACAAAGCTAGAGGTAACTGAAATGTTGGCGCGCCTCGGCATGGACACAAACGTCTAACATCAGTGTTACAACACTGGTCTTCAAAGACCACATTTACAACCGTAGTAAAAATAGTTTCAAAAAGTTAAATTTCCATAACACTTCATTTCAATACTAATGTAACTCTTTACAGTCTACCAAAAAGGTATTATTTCTTCTTTTTTTTAAGCACTGGCATTCTTCTTAAGTGAAAAGTTCACATGGGGACAGAAAGTGAAGCTGTTCTAGTTGGGGAGCTTCCAGAGGGGCCTCGCTTCCCTTGGTGTCACCTCTTAAGACTCTCGGGACCTAAGCTGAGAACCAAGGAACTAAAATATTAACAATAAACACTAAATAAGATTTCACTGACAAAGAAAAACTAGGATGTTCATTCAGTAACCAACACTTTTTAAGCCTCTGCTTTTCCATATGCTTTTCTTTGGTTTCATCACTCTAGAAAATTCTTTGAACTTTAATTGTTTGAACGGCAGCTATATTAAGGAGAAATTATATTTCTACACCTTGGAAATTATCTACAAGATAGATGCTGAATAGGAGCCAATAACAATGATTTTTTAAAAACATTGTTTTAGGCAGGTCATTGTTCATACTAATCAAAATAAAACATTTCTCATGAATAAAGCCCCAAAGGCAAGATAATTCTTGGGGAGATGAAGCACCCCAATAAATCAAAGGCAGATTCTAAGTAAATGTAACATCAGGGGGCCTTAGGATGGATGTCCAAACAGGACCGAAAAGGCAACAAACTCAACCATCCTCCTGTTCTGTGTGCACAGGACCGGCTGGGCTGGGGGATGCGGAGACAGGTGCGCAGTGATACTGATTAAAGGTACGAGGACCGCCTTGCACGGCTGCGGGTGCAGAACCACAGGGAAGCATCTGCCTGAGGCTCAGTGGGTAGAGGTTATCAACAGCACAAAGAGGAAAGTCATGAGATACGTGGCTTGTTGGTTAGCTGGCTGGGCTTGCTCACGAAGGACCCTTCCTCGAGACTTACTCTCGGCAGTTGATTCAGCTCACAAACACGTCTGTAGACTTCACAGACACTCACGTAGGGCCTGTAACAAGCCAGGCCCTGTTCTGAGGGCTTTACGAATATTAACTCACGTCAATCCTAATAACCCCACGAGGTAGGTACACTCAGCCCCATTTCACAGGTGAGGGGAAGAGGCACAGGGAGATGAAGCAACCTTCCCAAATTCACGAGGCTGGAAAGTGTTGATCTCGGATTCAAACCCTTCAAGGGAAGAAACGAGACCTTTGGCTAGGAAGAGAAATTTGTCCTAGAAAAATCCTAGGAATCCGCCTGAACAAAAAAGGAGAAAGCAGCACTGGCACTGACAGTCCACTTGCTCATCACACCGTGAGGACGTGATCTCTAAATGGCGTTGTCTTTTAACAGGTACAGAGATGAATACGGGATTCCCTCCATTCTTAGACACCTGAATTTGTTCTGAAACCTCTGGAAGTGAAGCCGTCCTGTTTGCACACTGCACACCAGCTAAACCCGTCCGAGCTGCTTCAGGAAGCACTTGCTTCTCCATCACAGGGTCCAGCAGAGAAAAGACAGTAAATAAATATTGATATAAAAAAGTGGTTTCGAATAAGGTTTAAGAAGAACCTTGGACATCCCAATTCATTACTTTGTCATATTCTTGAATTCTTTGCTTTATGTGAGAAAGTTTATTCTTCAGATAATCACAGCGTTCCTTTTTTTCAAGAAATGTAGGATCCTGGAAAAGAAACACAGCCATCATTTCAGCCTCTGGCTTCCTCAGTGAAAAACACAGAAACATACATTATCGCCTAGAAATGACCCTTCAAGGCAGATTTTCCTGCAGATTTCAAAATCTGCCAAATAAGAACAGATAAGCTCTCTACATTTTTCAGCAGACTTTATTTTTTAGAACAGTTTTAGGTTGACAGCAAAAAATCGAGTGGGCAGTACAGAGAGCTGAGGCCCCTTTAACTTTAGTAAAATATGTAAAAAAGTAAGTAATAAGTACAGAAAGCTCTCTCCAGCTCTACTGATGTGTGCAATTACGTTAAGGCTGGAGTCAGACAGGCGTGAGGTAACTCATCTTCCCGAAGGAACTGCAGGTGAGGGAGTGTGTGTGGGCGCTCGCTCCCTGGGCTGCCAAGTCAGGATGGGGCCGATGAACCCAGGACAGAGATGAGAAGAAAGGCACTCAGCAGCCATCCACACTCCCTCCCTAACAAGCAGCATCTTAAGAAATACAAAAACAGAACTACTTCAGCTAAAAGAATCTAGAGTCTGTCAGTTGTCACCGCTGTACCTGGATGAGAACGTACTTGGAAGAAAATTGTTTTACTCACATTCTTTTTTTTCTTAAACTCTTCATGGATTCTTGAAATTCTCTCATGTTCCTAAAAATAACATATCATACGTCTGAATTAAAATACTTGCATTTACTCAGATCGTCTCTTAAGAATGTCTCAGAGTAGACGGGGAATTAGAACAGGAAACAATTTCTACCTAAGACTATAATGAAAATGTTCACACACAAAGATTCAACTCACTGGACGAACATCTGGGGGCTTGCTGCCCGCCAGGCACTGGGGGTTGGGGGGACGAGAGAAAGGCCTGAGCAAACCCAGAATGGAGTCCCGGGCCGCAGCCTGCCAGCGTGTAACCCTCTTTACCCCGAGACTCAGTTCCCTTATGGGTAAAATGGAAACAACGACCACGACTACCTCAGAGGCTGTGAGAGGCTCACGTACCCGGAACGATCCTTATAAGGTGCTGGTGCATGACAACCACGCTAGCTATAATCGTCGTTTTTCACCCCCTTTGGAAAGTTCTTTTGCAAGTTATCAGGTATTGGGATTAAGAGACTGAGACTAATCAACTTGTGAAAATAGGTAATATAAGGTTCCTTCTAAGTTTATTCTACGTTTTACAATAAATATGAAATTTGTTAAGGGGTCCAACTGTCTATCCAAAGAGAACAGGTTACCAGAGCAAGGCCCTCATTTATCCATAAAACCTATGCTAAATAAAACATCAAATGTAATAATGTATGGTTCTAAAAGCTTCCCCTGAGGACACTGCCATCGATTACCCACATCCTCTTCGCAGTACATTTTAATTCTATGATGTCTTTTACACACTAAGATCGTGAGCATCGCTGTGTTTTGATCGTTTGCTGGCAGTGAGAGGCCCCTGGTAACGCAGCGGTCACCTCTGTGACAGGTTCTGGGCTCGATGTGAACCACTGCCCAGGCCGGGAGCTGTGCTGGGGCCGCAGGCAGAGGGGAGAGCTGTCAAGCCAGCCCCGCGGTCTGTCACAGAAACTGAATTTGAGAGGGTGAGGACCAGAGGGATTATTTTGAGCAGTATTCCTATTTTATGGACTTAGAAAAGTCAGGTGATTGTTTAATTTTTCAAGGGTACACAGTCGGGTTTGAGAGAGAACCTGTGCCTCCCGCCCCCGCGGCCCTGGGCTTTGACACACGCCCTGGGGCTGTGTGGGGACTCCTGCCCAGGGCACAGCTCAGCCTGCGGGGACGCGAGGTCAACTCCTAAGAGACGGTTGGCATTTCTACTTTAGATGAGGACCAGACTACCTGTGCCCTGTTTGGCCACTTACTTGTCACATTGTACTAAAAATGAGAGGAAATGACTCCTGTTGATCCTGTGTGGAAGTACCACGGGGACTCAATCTCTCAGCACCCACTGTAATCAGGACCCTCCCGCAGCCCGAGCCCTTGCCCACTCCTACAAAGACTCAAACTAGAGACCACTGGGCCTGGGCTCAAAGACTGCACGTCACGGGCGGGCTTCCCGGCCTCGAGTCTGCCAGCCAGCTCGCTCCTCCCACCCTGTGCTGATCCACATTCCCGGGCTCTCATTCCTTCCTCACTCCCGAGGGCCTCTGAACCTGGTCACCCTTCTTGGACCCCTGCACCTTGCTTGCTTTCCAAATGTACCTCCTGACCCTTGACCTGCAGTATTTGCTGGATTTCTCCCACTTTCTGGTACTGGCATCTCTTAGCCAACACCATTCCCTCGCTCTGGGATGGGGAGAATGTCACTGTGCTACACTTTTGGCTTAGAGAGCTGATAACTACAACTGATGTAAATGTGCACTTAAAAGTCTGTGGTCAGGGGCCAGCCCAGTGGCATAGTGGTTAAGTTTGGCACACTCTGCTCTGGTAGCCCAGGTTCGTGGGTTCAGTTCCTGAGCACGAAGTTACACCACTCATCAGCCATGCTGTGGTGGAGACCCACACACAAAATGGAGGAAGCCTGGCAACAGATGTTAGCCCAGGGCGAATCTTCCTCACCAAAAAAAAACAAAAAAAAAAGTCTGTGGTCAAAACAAGGATGCTCGATGAATACGGGTCTCAGGAGAAGAATATATATATACAGTATGTATACATATTACATATACATAAATTTGTTTGACATTTATTAGAACGGTGTACGAGCTTTTGAAATTTTAATTACACCAGCACAGTCATGAGTCACTTAATGACGGGAACACATTCTGAGAAATGCAATGTTAGGCGATTTCATCATTGTGTGAACACCATAGCGTGTACTTACACGAACCTAGACGGTAGAGCCTACTCCACACCTAGGCTATGTGGTACCAATCTTATGGGACCACTGTCGTATATGTGGTCCATTGTTCGAAAGGTCGTTATGCGGTGCACACTGTAATAGATTAGACTAATACATCCTCTTTAAAAAGGACAGGGTGTTTTTTTTTTTTTTTTTGTGAGGAAGATCAGCCCTGAGCTAACATCTGCCAATCCTCCTCTTTTTGCTGAGGAAGACTGGCCCTGGGCTAACATCTGTGCCCATCTTCCTCCACTTTATATGGGTCGCCGCCACAGCACGGCTTGACAAGCGGTACGTCGGTGCACGCCCAGGATCCGAACCGGTGGACCCCAGGCCACCGCAGTGGACTGCGTGCACTTAACCACTTGCACCACCGGGCCAGCCCCTAAAAAGGACAGGGTATTACACAGAATTGTTCACTGCAGCATTATTCACAAGAGCCAAAAGTGGAAACAACCCAAATGCCCATCAACTGATAAGTGGATAAACAAAATGTAGTCTATCCATACAATGGAATAATATTATTATTCCACCACAAAAAAGAATGAAGCACTGATTCCTGCTACAATATCAATGAACGTTGAAAACATTATGCTAAGTGAAAGAAGCCAGACACAAAAGGCCACATATTATATCACTGCATTTATACGAAATGTTCAAAACAAGCAAATCCCTGCAGACAGAAAGGACATTAGCCATCGTCAGTGGTCGAAGAGAGGTAGGAATGGGGAGTAATGCTTAATGGGTATGGGGTTCTTTTTGGGTGATGAAAATGTTCTGGAATTAGAGTGGTAATGGTTGTACGACTTTGTGATATACTAAAACTCACTGAAGGATGCACGGCCCCTAGTGGCCCCCCTACACGTGCCCACCCCTTTGTGAATAAACTCCCTCAAATGATCTTAGTCTGAGGGTGCTGTCTGTCTCCTTTGGGACCCTGATTGACTCAGTGTGTATCTTAGGCAAATTTATATTTTACTTACACAAGAAAACAAAATGCTGCTTAATAACTGGAGGTGAAAGATATTAAGTCACAGAGTTTGAACTGTAACCCTGACTAGTCACCTGGAAGATCTCAAATAACTCTCCTACACACCGACAGCAGACCTAGGCGGTTATGGCTTCTCCACATTTCAAGAAAGGTCGGCTCCTACCCTCCTGCTAACTCTCGGAGCCCCCCAGGCAGCTGCAGGCACTGACCTGCTGGTTTTCCGAACGACGTGGCAGTCTGCCCATCACGGCGTCTAGCTCGTCCAGCTTCCTCAGCACGGCCTGAACTTCCGCAGAGAGCTCCTTGTACTCGGAGAACTGGTCCTGGAACACGGCTTTATAGCGCTCCCGCTCGTCGTCCGTGCGAATCGAGGGATATTTCCTGAGGAAGAAGCAAACCAAAGTGACTGCTGGTTCATGACAACAAGCTGAATGGGACACCCGCTCAGCGGGTGTCGTGCATCACTGTTGCGGCTTCAGTTCAACTCTGCCTCTTGGACAACAGACAACTGTTCACAGTTACGTGGGTTTAAGCGGAGACCACTAACGTGGAAAGACAGTCCCAGACGCGGTCTCTCAACATCCACCTGAGGACTCGAGAGGGCACTCACGCCACATAGTCGGGCATCACGATGGGCTTCGGGATGTGGCCCAGGGGGATGTGTCCACTCAGCAGCTCAGGTTTCATTTTTGTTGCTCTCAATTCTTTGAAATTAACTTCTTGGTCCTTCTGTCTATCATCACAGGTGGTCATTTCACACTACAGTTAGGGAGAACAAGAGGATTTATTTATAAACAGCGGCAGAAGAAAACAACAACAACCTAAATTTATTTTTAGAAGAAAATTGGGGGGAGGGGCAGGAGGAAACAGCAATGAACACTTGCTTCAGAATTCCACGCTCCCTGGTCACAAAGCTGCCCTGGACGTGTCTGTAAGAGCCGGAGGGAACCACGTCGAGGGAGGGGAGGACCTGACAGGGATCTACGTGCACGTGTCACAGGTGGACGACGGAACGGAAACATGGGGTCTTAAGGGCTTTATTTACTTAGGATTTATACCCCAACTAACTGTAAGAGAATAAAAAATGTAGTTCGAAATGAGAAATCAGGGCCGGCCCATGGCGCAGCGGTTAAGTGCGCGCTCTGCTTCAGCCGCCCGGGGTTTGCAGGTTCGGATCCCAGGTGCACACCAATGCACCGCTTGTCAGGCCATGCTGTGGCGGTGTCCCATATAAAGTAGAGGAAGATGGGCACGGATGTTAGCCCAGGGCCAGTCTTCCTCAGCAAAAAGAGGAGGATTGGCATCGATGTTAGCTCAGGGCTGATCTTCCTCACCGGAAAAAAACAGAAATTCAGAGAGGAAAATGGGACAAGTCGACATCAATGGAAAGAGAAAAACGACAGAGGGACTGGAGATGAATAACTTACAAGGAGCCAGCGAGCAGTCAGAGAGGGAAACTTGTGCTCATCCCCTGGAGGGCAGCGGCAAACCCAGAGCAGAGGTTTTGGTGTCTGTCACCCGCCCGCCTGGGGCCCTGAGCTGGAAGTCCCTGGAGGCTACAGAATCCAGGCTGCGGGGAGGGTCAGGTGACCCTGAGAGAGCCCCTCCAGGCCTTTTCAGTATAAGCATTCAGAAGAGGGGAAGAGGAAATGGCCCAGGAGGAAGCAGCAGGACAGGCCTTAAGAGCTAAGGAGCCGACCCAAGGGGAGTAGGAGTGGCGCCAGGGGAACCCTCTAGAACGGGCAGGCCAAGGCGGATGCTCAGCTTTGAGGCTGGGCAGAGACTGCTGGGGAGCCCAGGGGGCGGTGCCCAGAACACCAGCCAAGTGGGTGAGGCTGGGGGATGCCAGGAGAGAGATTTCCATTCTCTACAAAATGGAGTAAGGTTCAGAGAGGTTGAGTACGTTCTCCAAGCTCTCACAGCTGTCGAGTGCAAAAGCCACGATTACAACGCAGAACTTTTTGCCTCACTGATACTTGAAGGGAGTCATACGAGGAGGCCGGTTTACCTAAATGTGTGTCACTCACTCCTCAAGTTCCCTGCAGTTCTGGTAGCACGCGAGAGAGGAGTCTGCGCTGGCCACAACGCCACAGTGCAGCTGGCTAGCTGGCACCACGCGGCCCTCTAGTCCCCGTCAGGGCAGGAAGCCCCTCCCTGGCCCTGGGCCTTCGCACTCGCTCACTGAACTCATAACCCTGTGAGCTAAGCTCAGAGTACCCAGGAGCGGCCTCCTCCATGAAACAATACAAACATGGCTTTAGAACCTTGCCAGGCGGCATTTACCATCCTCTGCTCCCCGGTGTCCCCACCTCTGGGGCTGCCCTGGAGGTTTGGTCTAACCCGAGCTCTTCTCAAGACCACTGGCTCTGAACTCACCACGGATCCGCCCGAGGCAGCGGGATGCAGAGGAGAGGCTGCACCCCTGGGGGCGGGAGGGCACCAGGCTGCCGGCTGCAGACAGCTGCCCCCCTGCCATGGCCTCCATCCAGAATGCGCGTGGGGAGCAGAACACCCCGAGGCAACGAGGTCACACAGGCATCTCTGGGGAACACGCCCTGAATTTGTGTCTTTTCTGCTTTGTCTTCCGCCAGTTCTCCATCCAGACAGATTTTTACATGTTTAGTCTTCAAAATAATCATGGTTTTCAACATTAGGGAAACTTTTTGGCTGAAATAAGTTGGTTTCTATTTCATGGTATCCCTTTTTCGCTTCTAAATACCTAACGGTCCATTCTCACCGCTGCTGAGGAAGGCGCCTGGAACGAGCCGACCCCTGGGTGTTGCAGACTCGGATTTCCTGCTTCTAGTCATGCACCCTGCCCAGGGAGTCACACGGAGGCTTTGTGCCCCAGGTAGAATTCTTCATGGAGGAACTATTCATTTTCCTTACCTGCACAGCCCTAATTCCAAGAGTTACCTTTTCATATAAAATGGGAGTTTTAAGAAGTCAGAGTATTTCCACATAGACTATTTTATCTGCTTTAAACTTTTTTGTTTTTATGCTCTTAACATTTTTTCCCATTTTTTTGGGGTGAACCTCACTGATCATCAATTCAGAAAACCCTATTGGGAAAAAAAAATCTGAAACTAGACACTAGACCATGAACCAAACCCTGCTTAGGGATTCGTGGGAAGGATTCGGTGGGCCAGCAGAGACGGACCACGCCCAGCAGCCCCCTGATTACAAACACACGCCCAGATCTCACTTCAGGCAAAAACTAGTCTCATCAGCAGATATCAGAAAAGCTTCATTTTGAGGCAAGAGAAAGTGATCAAGCAACGGGATAAGAAATGCTATGGATATAATTACTAAGCTTTTCAAATTAAAAATGGGCTGGACAAATAGCTGTTGAGTTAGAAACAGGGAGGGGGGACACGTGTGTAAGTGAGCACATGCCCCCCTGCTGACTCTCCTCCGCTGAGTGCACGAGGTAACGAGGCACAGGCCCTGATCCCAAACCCACATCATCACTTCTGGTGCTGAGATTCCATTCTGGCTTTTCTAGTTTGGAAAAGACTTGCTCAGCACTTGGGGATTTATAAGAATTTGTTTCTGTCTCTATTTGATCTTAGTTTATGTCTGTATATTTTTTCTTTTTAAAATGATCTTACTTGCTTTTTAAAAACTGTGTTCGTTAAAACACAAAATAAGAATGGACAGCCTCGTAGGTAGTTCCAAACGAGGGACAGGAAACAAGTTCAGAGAGGGTGAGTGATCTCCCCAGGGTCCCAGAGCTACTGAGCAGCTGACCTAGTACTCAAACTCAGATCTGCCTGAGTCCAAGGTGTATTTTCTCTTCATTAGGCTGCACTGCCTCTCCTGTGACAGTCCGCCAGTTCTTCCCTGCTAAGGACTAGGAAGGAAGCGGGTGAAAACCATACCCAACGAGAAGCTGGAGAGCCAACGTTTTCTGTAATTTTCTGGTTGAGAAGTCCAATAGAGGTTCCTCATTAAATCATGAGATTCCCTCTTACGGAGGGCTGCTCTGGAATATACCTAAATATGCAGGAAAAGAGGCTTTTGAAAGGATGCGCTTTGCATTCAGCTCCCATGTCTTGAAAGAGTAGAAGTTCACTGGATTGATGGACTGAAAACTTAGTTATTCCTGACCACTCCAGGACATCTCAGGATCTGGGACCCGGGAATGCACCCTGGACACACTGGGCACCCACCTTCTAGGGAGGCCTGAAAGACCTGAAAGGCCTGCTCTCTGGCAGGTCTTCCTAACCGTGTCCCACCTGCTCCAGCCACATTCTCACCGATGACACTGACCACCTTATCATTTGGGGCAACTTCCTCTAATCCGTCCAGGCCTTTCAGGTCGACTCTACTCTGCACTTAATCCCATCAGTAAACCCCACCACCTCAAAGGGACCGACCAGGAAGCCTGTAAATTCCACCCTGGCCAAGAATGAGTGCCATTGCCACATCACGGCGAGACAGCGCCATCCAGCCTGGCGCTGGGCAATCAGCTTCTACCAAGTGCACTGCCGTGAACACCACCAAGCAAACAGCTCCTTCTCTTCTGCCCCCGAGGATGTCCTGACACATCCTTCCTAACGTGAGCACTGACTTGTTAACCTTGACATCAGATCTGGAGATCACTTGTTAATAAGAGTCAGCTTTCAGAAACTGAATTTCCTCATAAATAAGGTTTCTGGCCCCTTTTCCATTATAAACAGTCTTTCTAATCCTGATCCATCTTCTAAATCAAAGTCTTTTTCAACTTGATATCTTCCCTGCAGTGAACATATCTTAGGACTCTCACTGGGCTGCGACGTAGCAATTCGGTGGAATTTATGAGTCTCCTGGTCAGTCCCTCTGAGGGAGCAGGATTTACCAGTGTTTTAAGGCAATACTGGCAATCTTGAATGAGGGTATTGGCAATGATCTGCCAAGCCACCCTCTGGTGACTCCCAGTTGGGAAGACTGCCTTCTCCATGTGGTCAAACTGACTCCCGTCTCTGCACTAACACTGGAAGGCAGCCCATAGTGTAAGCTAGCGAAATCGTACTTAAATCTCACACGAAGGGCCAGTGTTATTAATTGTTTAAACATCAGCCTTCTATTGCTTATCTCAATATTGGAAATGAGGACTTTAAGTTAATTTTTTAAAGACGTAAAAAAATTTTGAACACGTAATATAAACCCATGCTATATAATTCAAAAGGTGCAGAAGGGAACACAATGAAAAGTACGTGTCCCATCCCGTGTGTCTCCCCACCCCCTCCCCTGGCCATCATGTAGCCAGCTGCCCTCCTAAAGGCAACAACTGTCATCCATTTCAGGTCATCGTAAGAGCGAGCGTCCACTTAGCTTACTCTGATCATCGGAACAAGTCTAACTGAAGCGTACATCCCGACAGCAACGAATGCTGAATAAGTGAACATAAAACTCACTGGACACAAGGGAATCAGAAGCTGAAGCAAAGTACAACAAAAGCAAACAAACAAAAAGCCAACACACGCCCTCCCCCGCCCCCCCAAGGCAGGGTCTGTCTGATCCTGTGGCCCACGCTCCAAGTGCACAGACTGTGGCACTAGGTGCACGCTGCCCAGGGAGAGACGCTCTCAACACTCCGTGGGCCAGCCGCCCCCAGCCTCGCTTGTCCCACGCCTGCCCAGTCTGGCCTGGCCCGACGGCTCTCTCCACTCCACAGACTCAGGGGCATCCAGAGGAAGCCCGGCGAGGCTGCTGAGCCGTCTCACCTGCGACTCAGACAGCCGCACGTGCACGCCAGCAATGATTCAACGCAACCCACTCTTACAACATGTGTCTCACTACAGATCCCAAAGGATGCCTCGGCCAACTAACAATGCTGAACTTGAGACATTCTCACCCACAAACTGACTTCCCCAAGAGACGTCAGGGAAACACAAATCTCCAAGCAAATTATTTAACTTTACAGTTCTCGAGACTCGAGCCCCTCCCTACAACACCACACCGTGCCAGTCTCGCCTGTGTTGTTCCTTTCCCCAGGTGTGTAAGCATGGGGATGACACTCCTCGCAGGGTTCACGTCACTGGCCCACGGCCTCACTGGCACGCGTTTGTTCACTGACTGAATTAATGACGACACTGATGTGGCAATCACGATCCTGTGGACACACCATTCATCTCTTCATAAAGCCCTTATTTCAGCGTCAACGAAACATCTTCAGACAGTACTTGTGTTATAACATAGACAATGAGGCTACAAAGAGCCTCATAAAAGGTCTTTTCCCAACGTATGCACTTACAGGACTTGTGCAAACTAGCCATCTAATACAAAAACCGGATGGGAAACGAAGGGACGGTAGCAGAGAAGGAAGTGCAAACATAACACGAAAAGAGCTCGACCTCAGTCCTGAGAGAGAAACGCAAATTACAGCTCTGTGAGGCGCCACTCCTCACCCACCAGACCCACACGTCAACAAACGTGCTCACACTCGCTGCGGTCAGCGTGGGGGAGTGGAAACTGGTGACACCTCTACTTGACCCCACAGGACAGGCAGTGTGGACGGGAGATACTTGTATGTGCAATGTTACTCGCCGTAGCACTGCTTTTAACAGGGAGAGACTGGACACAACCTCCACGCGCACTCACGGTTAGACAGATGGGTGCTTCCACACGTGGCAGTACCGCGCAGCTGGGCGAGAAGGCGGAATTTCTTCCCGCGCTGAGAGAGAACGTCTCAGAAATGTCTCATTGACTGAAAAGATGAGGGCCCTGACGGTGGGTGCTGGGCCCCCACGTGTGTCCAGGGGGGGAGAGTGACTGCGCACAGCACCTCTGAGAGGAAACAGACGCGAGGACACGTCCTCCGTGGGAGGCAGGGGCCAGAGAAGACTCTGCCTCAGACGCCCCCGAGTTCTGAACCAAGTGAATTACGCCCTTTTCAAAGAAACAGACAAACCCAAAGGCTGGATTCTCAAGTTCTTGCTTAGAAACAATGCCCAATATCTTAAAAAGAACTTTACTATGAGGTAAAATGATCATTATTAAAATATATTATTACATATATGTAAATATTTGTAATAACAGCATCTTGTTGAATCCTCTCAGCAAACTTGAGAGGTAGAAGTTACTATTATTCCAATTTTACCCATGAAGAAATCAAGGCATTGGAGGATAAACACTGTGGAAATCAATGCAAGAACCCGCAACTAAACTGGGCCGGGCCGGCCTGCAGGGGGAGCTCTCACCCCATCACACCGTCCATGACGCCAGCCAGGAAGAGACCCAGGCTCGCATCTTCCCCAGGAAGTACAGCCACTTTACTGCTGAAGGAAGATTTCTCTCTCCGCCTGGCAACAGCCCAGACAATGAGAAGCCATTGTCGCCCTGAACTGATACTTTCCTCCAATGGACGTCAGAACAGCGTCTCTCTCTCTCCCCCTTTCTCTCTATAAAAGCAGCTCCCCTCCTTTGTTCTCTGGATTTGCCTGTGGTTCAAGATAGCATGCACGTCCCAAACTGCAATTCTTTGAGCTATTCCTGAATAAACTGGTTTTGAGATAAAATAACAGGCGAATTTGCTTTTCAAAAGTTGACAATACCTTGCCTACTACCACACAGTGAAGTGTGGAATAGGAATATCTTTCCTGAAAAAACCTGGCATCTGAAAGCAAGGTGAGAAGGACAGAAAAAAGTGGCAAAGAACTTGAAAGAGACTGAGGAAAGTTTGGAAGAATCACCTTCATTTAAAAAAATTAAATTTTAAACATATATGGAGAACCAACTGTTGACTTGCATAAGCTGTCATCTAACAAAATTAGAAGATGCTATAAATAGCCTTATCCAATTCCGTCCTTTTAGTATTAGAAAAAAGCTGGAAGTCCTATTATCAACTCAATGTCACAGATACACTTTCACAGACAGATGATCTACTCTGCAGATAAGCAGACAAGAGAGAAAAGTATTTAACAAATCTAGAGATAAAATAAAATGTGAACTTTATTCTTACCACTTTCCTTTTCGATGGCAATGATGGCTCACTTATCTGGAACAAAAAGAGTTGAAATGACTTTTCAAAGGTGTGTCAAAGAAGCTACTTTGCAAATATTTTCACCCATTTGCACTTGTAGCCCAATCTCAATTTTACAGAGGTAGACTCGCTACTTGAAGGACGTTCCTCCTGACCTCCTGGCCACGTTCGGACGGACCAGTGGAGAACGAGAGGAGGAGGGATAACTGATTCCCTGTCAATCAGGAGTAGAGAGCAGAGCTGGAAATATGGAGACGGGGAAGACTACTAAGTAAGTTGCTCTGAACTACCTAGGTAAGTTTTATTTAAATAAATAAATTTTATTTATTCTTGGGTCCCATTACCTTGCACAATTAAAGGGTTTGGGACAGTTATCCTACAAAATTAATAGAAAAAAACCACAGGCCATTACATCTTCTAACTTTTAGGAAGTTACAGCAATATACAAACAGGGCCAACCTCCAACATCAGAAGTGATTCAAGTCTAGTCACATTATGAAAGTCCTATAGAAACAAGTTTTTGTTGAGAAGGGGAAAAGAAATGAAAGTATTATATTGATAATTACAGTCATAGTCATGTAGAATTCTGAAATGACATTAAGAACTCTGTTGTTAAATTTACATACAATTATGAGGAAGTGTGTATGTTTCACCATCTGGATTTCACACTGAATAGAATTTAAAGTTCTTTACTTTGTATACACAGATGTAAATTTAGGAAACATGCTTAATGTGCTGAGATAAGTTTTTCGAAATAACTTAAATCTTTGTTGAGTTCCAGTGAGATAAATACATTTTGTGATAAGAGAGTATGGATCACAGTGAAACACGTTGAGGGTCTCGGTCTAACATATAAGGTACTTGTTATAAAATTAGTCAAGTTTTTTGTTATTATGCGTAAGATTCGCGCAAAAGATGAAAAACAACATATACAGGTTGGTGAGTAAATAAATAGGTTATTGAGTAAATACGCACAGGGTTTCATTTTTATCTATAGTTTGCCCTATACACCACGTGCAATTATGTAGCATCTAGGAAGTCTTTGGAAAAGTGGGAAAAGAAAAATGCATGATAGTTGACTTAAAATTAAGAAAAAACTTAAGGTAATACTGACATTTCCGTGGCATAGGAAATTCTACTACACACTCCTTAGAAGAAAGCAAAACATTAACTTATTTCAGGGTATAATGAAGCTAGTTGAACAGACTCTAACATTTTTGCTACCATTCAAATAAAATAATTTTAAATAGGGCTTTTACATGATCTTATCCTCCAGGTATTCTTATTATTAGTTCTCCTCCTTCTCCTCCTCCTTCTTTTATTTACTTAGTTAAATCCTAGAAATAAAAACAAGAGCAGGGCTCCTGGTCTAATTTCGAACACTCGTCTCCCCAAATAAGGATGAAACAGCAACATGCAGGTTTTCACAGAGCATGTTCCTTACAACTCACTCTCTCAATACTTAAAAAAATCAAATGTGGCTCACCATATTCTTACTTGACTTTATTTAACTCACTGGAAGAAAGCAAGACTCACATAACAGATTTAAACGAGCACTTCCCTCCTGTAACTGAAAAATTATGTCTGGTTTTTTATTGTCTTACCATACTAAAGACTCGAGATTGTTCTCAAACTTTAACGATGAGATGTTTATTTTATTGAACACGTTATTGTTCATCGTTGCAGAAATTCAGTAGCCGTGTTTTCCCCTTGGGCGTCAGACAACAAACTACATATTATATTACAGGTCTGGTGTCTACTTGCCATGTTACACAACAGTGACACCCCAGTAGGCTAGCTACCCCAGTGAAGCATGTCAGACACTGAGCTAGGACTTTTGAACTTCAGATTAAAAAAAAAAGGCTTCTATAAATTCTTTGAGAACTGTACATATTTAACTAGGAAGTAAACAACAGAAAAAAAATAAAAACAAGTGAAAGATTATGAAATTCCTTACCTCCTGTTGTTCTGCGTATTCCCGATGTCTCCGAGCCGCCTCGTGCCTCCATAACTTGAGGCAAACTAGCGCACTAATAAGATAAACGATCATGGTGACAAACAGGAAGATCATCGCTGCGATCTGCCCTCCCTCGACCCGGCAGAACACTGCATTCACAGGCGTATTAAATAATGGGTAGTAGCAGAGCCCTCCTCGGTTGGTATCATTCACGTAGACTATGGCTGCAGCCATATACAGAATAAACAAGGCAACGTTAATTCCAAATTCAGTTAGGGGCCACCAACTGGAGTCCAAAAGAATGGTCCGATAATACATGGACATGCCCAGAACCAGGAGAATGATGGTGGTGATCCAGGCTAATCCAGCAACCACGAGCACAAAGGGGGTTTTGGGGCCAGTGTAGTAATAGCCCCCATACATGCTGCCCAGGCTGCCAACGCCTCCCATGCCATAGGGCTGTGAGTATCCAAACAGGTTATACCACTCGCTGTCCTTGTGAATGTAGGCGGTGACACAGGCGAAGACGCCAGCCCCCAGAAGCAGCTCCACCACCCCTAGAATTCTCAGCAGGCCGGCCCACGACTTCATGTAGGAGTATCTCAGGTTATATTCCGCCACCTTCTCGCTGTAGGTCAGCGCGGACTGTGTGTGTCGGCTGAGAGACCCGCAGGCGTCATGGGGGAACAGGGCATCAGCTTCTCTCCGGGAACTGGAGGCTCCCTCCGACCCTCCGTAAGGGTCTCTGCAGGAGCTGGGGGCTGAGCGGGGGTTTGTCCTTGCTGGAGAGGCTGGCGGGGAACACTCCACTCCATCGGAGATGTATCTGATGTCAGACACCGGCTTGTCCCATTCGGGGTCCTTTTTCTTCCCTCTGAAGAAGTTCTTCCAGGACTCGGGGACAAAGCGCCTTACAGGTTTGAGATCTGGCGCTATGGCTGGTTCCTCTGTGTCACTTGAGTAGAAGTCTGGGCCGAACGGTGGCTGTAACGGGAGAGGGGGTGGTGGCAAAGGATCAGCGCTCTCGGCCAGCTCACTGTTGTGAAGAGACTGGAGGGTTCTCAAGGTGCCGTCTTGATAGGGCAAGTCCCTGGGGACCTCATCGTATCGCCGGTCCCGGTTCCTGGATCTTCCATCATTTGACGACATTTGTGATTTTTACACCTATGGCCAAGATTCAAGTTATCACTTATGCTTAGTTATTCTTTCAGTGATGCTGATTTTATTCACTTAGTAGCAAATGATCACATTTAGGAAACCAACATGGTCACGTCTAACCATTACGATATATAAAAATGATAACATAAATATATATATTTTAAACATATGTTTAACAATTATGTGAGCCAGGGATGTAGTCATCATTCTATGTGATTTTAAGGGCAATCAAAAATTTAAATCTTAGCTCTGAATTAAAACGTTTATAAGTCTAATTTATCTATGAGCCCTGTAAGCAACAAAATGTAAAAACCGAAAACGCAACCAAATTTTAAAATACAGGATGCTGACACATCCCAAGTAGAGGCCTTTCCTTAAACATCTAAATCAAAATATCTAAGAGTCTGAGCGTACCAACACTGGATGGGTCAGCAAACTCTCCTTGTTTTCTGTACCTCAACCCTGCTCTGGGCCACCCTGGCGAGGAGCCTTTCCTGCCTAAATCAGGAAGTCACTTTAGGGGAGCTGCTTCTTCCACTCTAAATACCAGCACTTGATACTAGATTTGAGAAACTGAATTCTCAGAGAAAACAATCACCGAAGGTTAGGATTCCCCAAAAGTATAGCACACAGCAGCAGCGATGACCGAGCACATCCCTCTGTCCAGAGCTGTGATCTAGAGGGGACTTGCTGTTGCCATGGACACACTCAGCGTCCTAGAGGGGGTTCGATCCACCTGAAAATAAAGCACAGAAAAAGCACTTTTACAAACCTGTTGCTTTCCTTCCTGGCATCGATGAGCTGCACACCCACACGCAGAGGAGGAAACCGTCTGCAGTGTGACCACGGGCCTCAGGCACGAGGACTTCTCCCTCAGAATCCTTACTAGAAGACCCACAGGGCACCCGGCACTGCTCTCGTACCGAGAAGGTCACACGGACAATCCTACCTCTACGGTGTTGAACAATTTAGGATTCCTACGGCTTTGTTTTATTTTACTTTGTAAAATGGAGACCTATCACTCCACGAATATTTACCAAGCACCTGCCAGGCCCCAGGCATGCTGAAGGTGTATCGGAGAACAGGCCGACTGAGTCCCCGCCTGCATGGAGCTTAAACTCCAGTGGGGTGACAGCTGACCGAGGAGGGAGATGAAATGTATCAGATGCTAAGGAGCGTTACGATTTTAAATATAATGACCTGGGAAGTCCTCACAGAGAATGTGACATCTGAATACAGAAACAGAGGAGGCGAAGGAGGAACCAGGCATCAAGGGAAGTGCTCCAGGCAGATGGAACGGCGAGTGCAGAAGCCGTGAGGAGGCAGGAGTGCCCTGCACAGTCAAGAGCGACTGAGGCACAGAGGCCAATGTGGCAGCAAAGTGCACAGGACGGCAAGCAACAGAACTGAGGCCATGGGAATCATCGGGGCTTCAAAAGCACTGGAGAGGACTTTGGCTTTTCCTGGGCAAGAGATGAGAAGCCACCGGAGGATTCTGAGTAGAGGAGTGACTCTGCTGGATGCAGAGCTGAGAGGATGCTCCAGGAGACCAGGGGGAAGCAGGGAGACGGGCTAGGGGGCCACTGAGGTAACCCAGCGGACCATGGTGGTGGCAGCGGAGACAGCAAGAAGAGGTCCAATTCTAGATGGAGGGAATAAAAATTTTTTATTATAGAAATTTTCAAACAATAAAAAGGGGAAAGAATAGTATTACTGATTCCTACGTACCCATCAAAGAGCTTCAGTCACGATCAGTTGATGGCCAGCTCGGTTCCTCTGACCCCTACCTTATTCCCTCTGCCATCCATTACTCTGAAGCAAACCACAGACACCAGATCACTTGGTCTGCAGCCTTCACCCCTCCAGCCCAGCCTGGGGAGAGCAGCCTGCGAAGGGTCTGAGAGACCCGTCAGGCTTCCAGGTGGAGATGCCCAGGACTGCCACAGACTAGACACAGTAACTGGGGACGGGTGGAGAGGGAGGCGAGGGCCCCCTTCCCGTGGTCTTCTGACCGCGCCCTCCGATTTCAGAGAATTAACCGCGACAGTCCCCGCACGGTGCCCAGTGCAAAACAGGAGCTTTATAAATGATAGCAATTAGCAGCTATTTTTATCTCTTTTATCTCTGTTGCCTAAGAAAGCTTCCATTCTAGAAATGCACAGTACCACTATAGTCTTGAAATGCATTTTCCTAAGAAAAGTAGAAGGCAAGCACAGCAAATAACGTGAGCAAGTTTCACACACTCTCTCAGCATCTGTGACGCGCACTTACAGGACACCCCGTGGCTTCATCTGACTCGTGGAAAAGGTGATGGACAACTCGGCTTCACCTGTGAAAAGTGGCTCATGTGAAATAGCCCACCTATCAAAGCTCAAACAAGAAAGCAGAAAGTATCTGAAGACCGTGGAGTAGCAAAACATGCGATTTTAGAAGGGGACGGTCGGCCGTATCGCATCACGGCCCCAACACCTGGAGCCCCTCCTCTGCGCTCCCGGAGGGCCCCCCGGACCGCAGGCCGAGGCGGGAGCCGCGCGGGGCTCAGGGTTGCGCCCGCCCGAGAGGGGGCGACGCGCTGGCCGGGCCCCGGGGTCCGGCCGCGAGCTCCGGCAGCCCTCGCTCCGCGAGCGCGGGGACACGAGCCCCTCGCCGGGCCCCGGGGCCGCCGCCCCCCAAGGGTGAGCGTCGCTCCGTCCGTCCAGATCCCGCCCAAACGGCCGGAACTGAGTCGGGCCGGACGTCCAGGTCCGCGTCCCAGGACCGCCGGACGACGGCGGCTTCGCGGCTCCTGCGTCCGGGTGAAGCCAGGCCGGCGCCGCCTCCGCCCAGGCCCGCGCCCGGCCCGCCGCACCTGCCGGTCTCCGGCCCCCGCCCGCGGAGCCCCCCACCTGCCTGGGCTCCGGCCCCCGCCCGCGCACCTGCCCGCGGGCCTTTACCTGCGCCGCCACCCCGCGGGCCCCCTCCCCGCCCGCGCACCTGCCCGGGCTCCGGCCCCCGCCCGCGGGCCCTCACCTGCGCCGCCGCCGGAGGAGCGCGCACGCCCGCCGCGCCGACGGGCGGGGCTCCAGGAGGGCGGAGAGGAGGGCCCGCCCCGCCCCGCGCGGCCAGCCTCAGAGAGGAGCCCAGGGTGTGACTAAGCCCGAGTTCCCCCCGCAGGGCGACCCCCGCAAGGCTGCCATCCGCTTCCTTCCCTAGTTTTTGAGAAGTTGGACAAGGATTAAGGAGATTCATGGTCTATGCCCAATGACACACGGCAGAGAGTACGTGTTAGGAAATATTAAAAGATAGGAGAACAAAAAGAAATTCAACAATTTAATTTTGATATAAATTACGTAAATACTTTCCAAAAAATATCTAAAATATTCCACTGTACAACATAGAAAAATGGTATGTGAGAAGCTAGAGACCAGAGAGAAACTGCGAAGAAGGCACGAAGTTTATTTACACTCACAATTGCATACTAAATTGTTCCATAATGCATATTTACAACCCTGTAAAGTTTTTGTATTCTGAATTATTCCTTCACATTTTCTGATATCTGGCATAATGTTCAAACACACTTCATACACACTGACCTCCTCTCCCAACACCACTCACAAGACTAAATAAATACTAGAGGACAAAATGAAGATCTTATTTGAAAGCTTGATCTGCTATTTACTTCAAGATGACAGAAGAGGCAGCTCCTGGTGCTGGAACACAAGACTGAAGCACTGACAAGCTGTGATTCCCGGGAAAAGTGTATTAGCTCTGTTCAAGTACCAAGGAGGAAAACTGATACAAATCTGTCCAGCAGCAACGTGGCTGGCAGGCTGGTTTCTATGTCCCGTCGCTCTCATAGTCTTCTATGACCACGTCGTCTTCTTCCACATCTCCCTGGGCTGAAAAGGGCTGAGGCTGGCTGCCGGGCAGTTCACTCCCACCGTTCTGACTCAAAGGAAGAGACCAGGTCTCGGGTTCAGTGGTTTGAGTGGGTTCACCCAGAGCTTCCTCTGCAGGCTGCCTTCCCATAAGCTGGGCTTCATCTCCACTGTCGGCGTCTGTCATTCCAGGCTCCCTGTCCGTCAGAGCTTCCATTTTAAATCTGCAGATTCATAAGGCCGGCATTAATAATAACCAAAGGGGGGATGCCTTTAAATTACATGGTGACAGTGATGATTATGAAGCCACATCCTCTAGCCTTTCGTTTACCTTCACTGAGCTCACCGTTCAGCCAGTTTATTTAATAATATAAACAAAAGTACAAGTAAATGACAAACTGTGACTAAATCATTACAACTCACAATACAAAGGAGTTGAATAACATCTTTAGTAAAGAGTTCTTACAAATTAAAAAGAAAAAATTAAGTAGAATAGAAAAATGGGCATCAAATATGGACAATTTATAGAAAAAATACAAATGTTAAATAAATTGTTTAATCTAATTTGTAATTTTAAAAATGGAAATTAAAATAATGACCTACTATTGTCATCTTTTAAACAGGCAAGGATCTTTTAAAATAATAAAGCCCAGTGGCGGTGAGAGTTAGGAGAAAAGAACATGCTGATAGACTGTAAATGGGCATGAAACTGGCCAAATCTTCCTGGAAGCAACTGGCAATATGGAGCAAAGGCCTCAGAAAGGTGCACCCACTGATCCAGCAATTCTATTTCTAGGAATTCATCCTGCAAACATAGTATTTGATGTGCACGAAGATACAGCTACAAGGAAGGCTGGGATAACAGAAGTTGGAAACAAGCTAAATGCACAAAAATAAGATGTAGGTTGAATTATAGGAAACTACACAACTATTATTAAATATTAATATTAAATATTAGTATTTAATGCTATCAATATGAATCAAAATTATCAATATGAATCAAAGATGTTAAACATGATCATCATAAATGAAAGATAACAGTACTAGTCATTGTAATAAGCAGCACTGACAAATCTTGCCTCCCAAATCATATCAAGTAGATGAACCAATAATAGTGGTTAAAAAGGGTTAAAAAGCCCTTTTTAAATCTTTCTAAAATGCCTAAGTGCATAATTTGATCTTACAAATAAGCTAAGTAGAAATGAAATATATGTGTTAATCACTGATATTAGGCCAGAAGCCACCTTGCAATAAAATGAACAGTGCAGATATAGATTTATCTCTATTTTTCGCTTGTCTGAATTTCCTATGATAGGGAAATAAGAAAGACAGTGCTTTTGAGGTAGTTCCTGACCATAGCAGGCTTCAAACTTTGACAGGAAAGCTGAAAAGGGGTTTCCAGATATGCAAGATTTGCTGAACTAGAGGATTTTAGAGATTCCTCTGCCTCTGGGATTCCATGATTCTATTTAGTCTGACATTCCACTGTGCGTGGGTGAAAACGTGTGGTGATATGTAATAAAACGGTGGGTCTACAATATAATGATATGGTCTTAATCACTGGGTACAACATGTATTTCTTGGATTTTACACATTACATTGATTAATGGTATACTGAACTAATAGATAACGTATTCAGTGGACATTACAGTAACAGCTCTTTGAAAATTAAAATGGTCAGCTTACCTTCCAAAGTGTCGCTTCAGAGGAAGCCTTCCAATATCTTGGATAAAAGAAATCTGAGCTGAAACAGATTTTAAAAAAGCTTTAAATAGACATTTCTCCAAAGAAGATATAGAAAGGGCCAACAAGCACATGAAAAGATGCTCAAAATTGCTAATTATTAGGACAATGCAAATCAAAACCACGAGATACCATTTCACACCCCGTAGGATGGCTATTATCAAAAAAACAGAAAACAACAAGGTTTGGCAAGGATGTGGAGAAACTGGAACCCTTGTACACTGCTGGTGGGAATATAAAACGGTGTAGCTGCTGTGGAAAATGGTAAGGCAGTTCCTCAAAATATTAAAAATAGAATTACTATATGATTTAGCAATTCCACTTCTGGGTATACACCCAAAAGAACTGAAAGTACAGTCTCAAAGTGATATTCTGTACACCCATGTTCATAGTAGCCTTATTCACAATAGCCAAAAGGTGGAAGTAACTTAAGTGTCTACTGAGAGATGAATAAACAAAATGTGGTTATATACATACAATGGAATATTATTCAGCTTTAAAAAGGAAATTCAGACAATGCTATGGATAAACCTTGATAAACATGTATGTGAAACAAGTCAGTCACAAAAGGAGATAGACTGTATGAGTCCTCTATGGGAGGTCCCTAGTTGTTGGAGTCTCAGAGACAGAAGGTAGGGGTGCGGTGGGGTGGGAGCCAGTGCTGAACATGTGTGGTTTCAATCTTGCAAGCTTACAAAGTCCTGGAGATTGGGTGCACAACAAGGTGAATATGCTTAACACTACTGAACTGTACACTTAAATATGGTTTAAGATGGTAAATTTTATGTTATGAGGAAACATTTGTTCAAGAAAATCTAATAGCGAGAGTCTGCGGCATTTGAGCCATAACTGGCTCCTTCCCTTCCTCAGTTTTAGGGAGACTTCACTCCAGGTGGGTGCAGCGAAGGACACAGGGCTCCCTCTTGGTAAGTGTGCCCAGCCAAGAGTTCCGGGCTCCCTTTCTCCAGCCAACCCCACCCACAGGATGGAGGCTCCGCCCTAGTGGTACCACAGGCTGAGAATACTGCCTCCTCCTCCACCTGCAATGGCCCTTCCCCAGCTCATTCATAGGATGCAGGGTCCACGCTGGGAGAGGCGAAGCCAAGATGACCGGAGGCTACCTCTGGTGGAGCATCCACCCAGAACAGTGGCTCAGGGGTTTTGCCCAGGGGGAAGAGCGTTCCATAGGAAAAGATAGCTCTGATGCTCTACCCAAAGAAATTACTTTATTTGAAAGAGTAGGGGTAAGCTCACGCCTAAGGCCCTCTTGAAATCAATGGCTCTTCTTAACTAAGAGCAACAGACTAAATATGAGCCAGCTAGTTCATCAGAAAGAACCAGAGAAAGAGTCAGCTAAGAGCAGCCCTCCTGGGGTCAGAACAAACCTCAGAGACTGGCCTCAGTCTACACCTGCCCAAATTTAATTGGATGACACTGTGGAATAATTTGTGTGCTATGGCACTGCTGAAAACAACAGACCAACCAGCCAGTAATTAGTGGAGCACAACTGGTGGGTGTGATAGCAAATGAGCAGGCAGTTTCAAAGAAACATAGAGACGGAGAGAGCCCTGCTAAAACCACTGTCACTCGCATGCACACTTGAGTGCTGAGCTCTTTGTGGAGTGACAAAGGCTTCACAGTGCAGGGAAAGAGCCTCCATTCCAACAGTTTAGCCAAGTCACTCAACAAATAAACAAGCAAACAACAATCAAACAAGCCCCAGAGAGGGTGGAGGGGAATCAGTACCCAGAGCGGCTACAATATATTACCTAAAATGTCCAGTTTTCAACAAATATTACGAGACTATGTAAAGAAACAAGAAGTGTGACCCATTCACAGGAAAAGGGCAGGCAACAGAAACTGCCTGTGAGAGGGCCCAGGTACGACATTTAATACAAAAAGACTTCGAAGGAGCCAATATATTATGTTCAAAGAACAAAAGGAAAGCACGCTTAAAGAGGGGAGCTATAATGACAATGTCTCATCAAACGGAGAGTATCAACAAAGAGAGAAACTACAGACAGGACCAAACGGAAATTGTGGAATTGAAAAGCACAATAACCAGAATGAAAACTTCACCAGACGGGCTCAACAGTGGATGTTAGCTGGCAGAAGAAAGGATCAGTCAAGTTGAACACAGACTGACAGAGGTCACGCCATTGAAGAAAAGAGAATGAAGAAAAAGGAACAAAGTTATCAGAGGAATGTGGCATTCCTTTAAGCATTCCAACAAGCACTAATGGAGGACTAGAAAAGGGGACAGAGAGAAAGCAAGAAAAATATAAAGAAATAATTCCTGAAATGACACACTAAATAAAGTGAAAGCAATGGGATAAAAATTGATGATAAAAAAGAAAAGCCAAAACATCCTATTTTTGACGAAATTTTATAAACCTTTTAAAGTATGCAAATCCAACACTATGAGGGTTCTTGGATACTTACCTTTTTAAAAATCCACTACACAATACAATCAGGACTTTTATAAACCAGCTTTTTGATATGGAAAACTGACAGCTATGATCCTGGAATCTGAATTTTTAACTAGTGGATAAGTGACTCCCCAGAGGAGTCCAATGTGAGTAATCTAAACCAGCACTTCTCACACCCCTCAAACATCTCATGCATGGGAACCACCTACAGAATCACATTAAACGTGCACATTTTCAGATCCTGCATTCCTCTCAAGCTTCCAGGCGATGCTGATGCTCCTGGTCCAAGAAGACTCTTGCTGATCAAACTGTTTCTTGGTCCCACAGCTGGGAATGGGGACCTGGAATGTGGCCAGCTTGCCAACGTGAGTCAGTGGCAGTAGGGCTGGGACTGAAGGAACAGCCTGTGTTGTCAGGATACAGGTTACAGGCAGAGGAATTGAGTAAACAAGTGAATAGACTCAGCAAAATGGGAGACAGGTTTTTCGTTGTTCACGAAGGGTGGTCCAGGTACTGAAAGGGGAAGGTCAGAATGAGCTGTGTGGTGTTACACTGGAACGGAAGGTACTGGTGTGAATTGTGTTCTACACACACACACACACACACACACACACAAACTTCCCTGCTTTGTTGCACTGAAAGAGCCTAGAAACAAGGACACTCTAGTAGCAGTGAGTACACCTAGTGCCCAGATCCTTGCTTCTAAATACCATTTCCACTAAAAGGAACCAGGGTTCCTTGAAATTCCTGAGTCCAGGCCTGCGGCAGGGAAAGTATAAAATGATCTTGGAACATCTTTTATCAGAAAGAAAGTACTCAAAGAGTAATGGGGACATGTCGAAAGGCACAGAGTTACCTAAAGCAGCTTGCACTGGCCAAATCTGGACAATGTGAGACCAAAATAAATAATGACAGCAAGGAGCTACAACTGAAAGAATAAGAATCCCGAGTCCATCTGGATATAAACAGACAGACCAGGAGAAGGCAAAGCAACACCTCACAGTACAAGTCACCAACACAAATGCAGCAGGAGCTATGCCCGGAGAAAATTACCATTTACCAACCATCACAGCACCAGGAAATCATCGTTAATAGACGCTACAGCTAGTGGGAGAAACAGGATATTTCCATAGTCTCCAAGTATCTCCTCACAAAATACTTAATGACTTTTACACTGGAAAACCTGAGAGATATCATCTTACCAAATAACAAAAGTTAACTTCGGTGTGATGGTGTAAATAGACATCATATTCTCCTGATGTGATGCACCGAGAAGAACACAGCATCACTTCTGTGGTATTCCTGCCAAAATACATATCCTGAATCCACTCATGAGGAATCATCAGGCAAACCCAAACTGAGGGACATTCTACGTTGTGACTGTCCTGTATGCTTCAAAAACATCATGGACAAAGGAAGACTAAGGTACTGTTCCAGATCAAAGAAGACTAGAGAGACATGGCAACTAAATAACTACATCACGTGATCTTGCACTGGATCCTGGACGAGAAAGAGAACAAGTTTTTGTTGTTATTTTACAGAGGACATTATTAGGACAACTGGCAAAATCTGAATGGAGTCTATAAATTAGATGGCAGTAGTGTGCCAACTTTAGTTTCCTGATTTTGATGTGTACAATGTGGTTATGTAGAAGAATGTCCTTGTTTTCAGAAAGCACACACTGAAGTGTTTAAGAATAATGGGCACCACGCCTGCAACTTAGTCAAACATGGTCAGAAAAATACACATATGTGTGTCCACGTGTTCATAAAGAAAGAGAGGGAAAGAGAATACAAGGTAAATATGTAAAAATTGAACACTGAGGAATCCTGGTGAAGGATATTTAGGAATTCTTTTGTACCATTCTTGCAACATTGTACCATTCTTGCAACTTTCCCTAAGTTTGAAATTCTTTCAAAATAAAGTTAAAAAACTAATATAGCCTTAAAGATAATAGGCAGGGATAGAGAAATCTCTGGAATCTGACCCACAGATTAATCGTGGCCATTGTTCAAGAGTCACCCTACTCCTGCCTATGAACGGAGAACATTTTAAATCTTTAACTACCAATACTCTTTTTTTTCCCCCCAAAGCCCCAGCAGATAGCCACATGCCATAGTTGCACATCCTTCTAGTTGCTGCATGTGGGACTCGGCCCCAGCATGGCTGGAGAAGTGATGTGTCGGTACGCGCCCAGGATCCGAACCCGGGCTGCCAGTAGCGGAGCGCGAGTGCTCAACCGCTAAGCCACGAGGCCAGCCTAAGTACCAATACTCTTAAAAGTCACAAGACAAGACTCTTATTGTACGCAGGTAGACATTTCTCAATAATCCTCTCTTCTGATCAGTCATAAGGCAACCCTATCTTTAAAATTTCTCAGAAGTTTGATGAGTTACGTGGTAGCTTATTAATATTTTTAATATTACACAAATTCTCTGTTCTACCTTGAAGATCAGCACCACAGACAATGGACCAAGGACTGTTAATGAAACGTGGCCCTTAAAATACACATTAAAAAAGAGAAAAATTGGTAAAGTTCATAAAAAGGCAAATCTCAGTAGAGATAAATTGTGCAAGTGTGCATTGCCATAGGTACACTAACATTTCTTCGCTATTATTTATAACTTCAAAACTTAGAAAGACAATATAAACATACTATTAATGGACATTGTTTGTAATACTGAAATCAACCAAAATATCTATCAATAAGGTTAAATAAAATTATTATAAATTTTGAAAACATGAGTTAGATTTGATATACGTTAGCGTTGCTGCTGTTCTACGTGTTGAAATCCTAATCCCCGAGGTGATGGCATCAGAGGTAGAGCCTTCATGAATGAGATTAGTGCCCTGAAGAAAGGGACCCCACGGAGCGCTCTCTTGCGCTGCTCTCTGCCATGTCGGAATACAACGAGAAGATGGCCATCTGCAAACTAGGAAGCGGGCCCTCAACAGACACTGGATCTGCCAGCACCTGGATTTTGGACTTCCCAGCCTCCAGAGCTGCTTCAGCACTAATTTATAAAACATGGAGCGCTATCCCTGGTACGTGACATAAGCAAATTAAAGCTTACACTTGATATTTGTATAGGCACAGAAAAAGTCCCGAAAAATTTACACCAATCTGTCAAAAGGAATTATCTGTGGTTATAGGGGACTTTCAACTTTTACTTTATATACTTCTGTATTACTTGATTCTTTCTTTCTTTTTTAATCAAAAAGCATGTATTAATTCTGGATCAAAAAATAAAGGGAAAAAAACAGTCTCACCAGTACATAGCAATGATCTGACCCACAAAAAGATACTGTTATAGAACACTGCTTCTTGGGGAAAATAAAAACCCACGTTATTACCTTGACTTCTCATCGGAATGGTTAGCAAAGCAAGGTGTGGCAACAGGTGAGTCTGAAGGCATGAAGCTGGTAAGCAGAAGTCAGAAAAAAGTGCTTTTGCTGCCAGGCAATTTTCCCGATACTGTGCAGAAGAAAAGAAAAAAGGATGAAATGAAACATAAAATTAAAAATATGGATATGTACTCCTAGACAAACTAAGTTTATTACATCACAAAAGTGTGTGGGTTTAAAAAGTATAAATATACTTTTAAGGGTTTATCTAATTAGTGCTTTATAATTGTCCCAGCATTATCTAATAAAAAAAATTTTACCTACACAACTGTTTCACATTTGACATAACAGCAATAAGAATTTTTTAAGAGAGACTTAAGGTAGAAGGGAAAAAACCTTAAAAATCAAAGGAATTCTGTTTATGAGCATACACACATCACAAATTATGTGAAGATTTGTTTCTCAATGAAAGAATTAATTTTATGCAGTGAACACAGGCCAGCTGCAATGCTGGGCTGATACGGAGAGAAGCACGCTGTCTGCTTCAGCTCAGTCTGAGAGTTCACATGTAACTCTAACGCACATTCAGTGTATGTGCTATAAAGAGCAAAGCAAGTCAATAAGGGACACCAATTGCTTAAAAGTCATGAAATTCTCCAAGAAATCTGTTGGAAAACATTTCTTAGGTAACGCATTAGGCTCATACTGAGCCACATGATGTTAGCACTGGAAGACATCCGAGAGATGACCTGGTTCAGGGTCACAGACTGAGGTGCTCAGGAGCCAGGCCGGCGACGACAGTCAGTGCAGTGGAGCCGCCAGGTCAGCGGGAACTCCCCTCCCACCTCATGTGACACAGGGGCCAGTGCTGCCTCACTTTCCATTTTTTCAGGAGATTCCAGAAATTCTGAAGCCAGAAATTCATATCTGAGTTTTAAGTATTGTACTAATTTATTTATTTAATTTTTATTTTTATTTTTTTTTTTGGTGAGGAAGATCAGCCCTAAGCTAACATCTGTTGCCAATCCTCCTCTTTTTGCTGAGGAAGACTGGCCCTGGGCTAACATCTGTGCCCATCTGCCTCTATTTTATATGGGACACCGCCACAGCATGGCCATCTGCAAACTAGGAAGCGGGCCCTTGGTAAGCGGTGCATCAGTCCACGCCTGAGATCCAAACCTGCGAACCCTGGGCCACTGAAGTGGAGCGCGCGCGCGCACCTAACCACTATGCCGCTGGGCCGGGCCCTATTATTGTGCTAATTTTTCTTTTGTGAGCAAGATCAGCCGTGAGCTAACATCCATGTCAATCCTCCTCTTTTTTCACTGAGGAAGACTGGCCCTGGGCTAACATCCATGCCCATCTTCCTCCACTTTATATGGGACGCTGCCACAGCATGGCCTGACAACCAGTGCATCGGTGCGCGCCTGGGATCTGCACCTGTGAACCCTTGGGCCGTCAAAGCGGAGAGCATGCACTTAACCACTGCGCCACTGGGCCAGCCACTATTGTACTAATTTTTAAAGACTGCAATCCATTTAAAAAAAATTTGGTGTGTGTCGTATTCAACTTGTGAACCACTTGCTTTTGACCTCTAATTCAACCTCTACATTTATAGCTGTGGAAACTAAGTGCACATCAGCTGAAATAACTTGTCCACATGGTGAGAGGCAAAGCCAGGATTTAGTCTCAATTAAAACTAAAATATAACTATAAATATACTTTGATTCCAATAATAGTCAACTAATAAATAAAACAGGTGTGTGCTTTCAAACTTTGTATCTTTTCTTTAAGAAAATGATTACACATTTAAGAAGACTGTCCTTTTTATGTTTTATCATAATTCTAAGAAAATTCTTAGCAACTATTTTTTTACTAAAAATGAAACATTTTTCTAACTTTTTAAATAATAGCTTTATTGAGATATAGTTCACAGACTATAAAGTGTACAATTTGAAAGTGTACTATTGAAAGTGAACAATTCTTTTTTTTTTTTACCTTTTTATTTATTAGAAACCACTGGGGTTTGTGCAAGGGTCGAAAACTTGATCCTCCTCCTTGGCAGTGAGCAAACCCTCGGGCTCTGTTGGAATGTATCACGCCTCTCGTAGCTATAGATGTACTATATTCCCTGAGTAGAGAGCGTGTCTAAAAGAGGAGACAAGATGTGAAATAAACAAGAGATTTATAAAATAGTACTATTACTACTGCTGACACCAAAAAAAGACTAACCATATTAAGTCACTGTATTGTTCACTTTTCTCAACATCACTACAGCCCTAAAAATAATATGCTACAAAATTATTTAAAGCAAATGCAACTGAGACATAACAATCGAAGGCTGTGTGTGAACTCTGCCTGGATGCTGGATGGGGGCAAGGGACACAACTGCAAATACATTTTGAGGCAACTGGGGAAATCGGAACGAGGATGGTACGTTACTGAATTCATGTCAGCTTTGTCAGCTGTGATGCCGCTGTGTGGTTGTGAGGGAGCAATGTCCCTGTGCGTGCTTCAGGATCAAGGGTCAGGATGCTTGCAGTTACTTTCCAGTTATTCAGCCAAAACAGATGTGCAAATAGAGATTAAGCAAACGTGGCAAAATGTGCAAAACTGGTGAGCAAAAGTTAAAGGTACACAGGTATTCACCGTACTATTCTTTCAATTTGTCTATAGGTGGAAAATTTCAAAATACAAAAGAAGCAATATAAAAAAAATCAAGCAAACGTAACTGCTGAATAAAGAAACTCTAAATATAATGCAGAAACTATATCACATATGTTTTTTATTGTATCTTTCCTAATTTTAATTATTAATGCTATTTTGTTGTGCAGCAGAACTTCCAGTGGCAGAGACGTTTAAATTCTGGGCTGTTCACTACAGCAGCTACAGGCCACAGGTAGCCATCAGACGTGGGATATGTGCTAGTGTGACCCAGGAACTGGATTTTAATTTAATTTAAATAGCCATATGTGGCTGGTGCCTACTATACTGGTCAGAGTAGTGTTAAAATGTTAAGGAAAAACAGAAATTTTATAGTGAATAATTTCAAATCTGTTAAAAAAATTGAAAAACTAACAAAGTACAGAAGCACCGTTCTTTCCCTTCTACCTACTTTTCAATGATTGTCAAAATTTCTGAATATATATTTTTATAATCAGAAAATAACTTCAGGGCCGGCCCCGTGGCTTGGCGGTTAGGTGCGTGTGCTCCGCTGCTGGTGGCCTGGGTTCGGATCCCGGGCACGCACCGACGCACCGCTTCTCTGGCCATGCTGGGGCCGCGTCCCACATACAGCAACTGGAAGGATGTGCAGCTATGACATGCAACTATCTACTGGGGCTTTGGGGGAAAATAAAAATAAATAAATAAAAAATCTTTAAAAAAAAAAAAAAGAAAATAACTTCAGAAAAAATTAATGCTATATTACCAGAAAAATCAGATTAACTGCTGAAGCTTCATTACAAACTCTAGGTTGGATGAATTAGTTTTATGACAGTTAAGAAGTTACATAAAATAATGTCAAATAATTAGGAATAAAAGTAAACTTTCTTTCTTAATTCTGAGGAAATAGTCACAAACAAAAACATTTAAGTCAAATGGTCTTACATTCCAGTCACCACTGAGGGTATCTGCAAAACTCAGAAAGTCACTGGCTCTCACAAGGTCATTTATTTCCATGAAGAAGTCCACGTAGTTCTGGTGAAGATATAAATTAAACACCTCTCCTGGCATGTGTGACATTTCTACGACTTCCTATAAAAAGACACATACACACAGTTTTGGTGACAAGGCAGTAGTCAAATGCACATGCCCACAAGTCAATCATCTGCATCTTGTAAGCAGTGCTCAGTGTCATCAAAGATGTTACCTCAGGCTGAACAAGTAACGTGTCCCGTTCATGCTCTGACAGATGCGGAGGCAGGCGAGGTGAGTCTAACTCTGTTAAAGATGCTCCTGTAAAAACATTTCTGTAATTATTACAAATGACACCATCTTTATAATTATATGGCACCTCTCATTTGAACGATTTTCAACACTTTAGGCACATAATGCCAAAAATACAAAGCAAGCTGTTAAAAATAAAACACAAGACAATTGGAAGCTTAGGGGAGCCGTCTCACCATCACTCTCAGCAAGAACTTCATGCAGAATCCTGACACCTGGATCATGGCTTTTCTAGAATTAAAATATTCTGTTTCCCAAAGCACTCTGCATTTTGCCTTCCCAGCTCTGCGCTGCTTTTTTCTTTGGATTCTCATCTCTATACAGGTCTTTTTTTTTTTTTTTTAATAATTTTATTTATTTATGTTTTCCCCCAAAGCCCCAGTAGATAGTTGTATGTCATAGCTGCACATCCTTCTAGCTGCTGCATGTGGGACGCGGCCTCAGCACGGACGGAGAAGCGGTGCGTTGGTGCGTGCCCGGGATCAACCCAGGCCGCCAGCAGCGGAGCACACGCACTTAACCGCTAAGCCACAGGGCCGGCCCTCCATACAGGTCTTTACTATTCTATCTGCTGTGTAGGAAGATGCTGCTCTCTGCACCAGAGAACAGGACCCCCCGTTTCCTAATGCAAGACATTATAAACGAATGCTGAGGAGGGAAGAACCGGTGGGAACAGTCTCAGAGGTCCCAGGTGAGAGCAGCCAGGGACAGAGGAGTGGCTTCAGTCCCACCTAAGGCATGCTCCCTCATTTTCCTCAGGTCGCATGAAGGTTCCCCCTTAGAAATCCAATTTGCGACCAGGGAAAGAAGGAACATTAGCCTAAAACAAGGAGGAGGCCGGAGTGAGGAGAAAATGAAGCAGAAATACAGAGACAACAGAAGAGAAAGACACAAGGAAGAGAAAAGATGGAGACCAGGCACGAGAGGCAGCCCCAGAGCTTTACAGGAAGAGAAAAACAGTAGTTTGAAACAACTGGGTTTTTGGCAACCAGAAAAGTCTCAGAGGATAACAGGCAAGGGTGAAGCTTCAGTGAACATCTGTTCACACGCTATCTGTGACTCACTGCCGTAGCTATTTCACAAGAGATTTGAAAAACCGAGAGAAAATTGGGGATACTGTACACATAGGACTTTTTTTTATGGTTCATCATGATTATTTGCTTTTTATTATAACACATAAAGCTATCCTAAACTATGGCAATGAATTTCCTTCAAAGTTTTGTGTCAACTGTTTTATCTATATAAAAAGCATATCAGATCAAAAAAAAAAGCAATGCCAAGTTTCTTCCTTCAGGATCATAAGACTAAAAACTGTTATTTTCTACAAAAAGAACAGGAGTCTGGGACTTAATTGAAAGAGACCATTTGGGAGCTTACAGATGGGTGACAGGTGGAGGGGCCGAGGGGAAGCAGGCATTAAAGACGGAAGAGGGGAGTGGGACCTCAGCTGGGAAGAGAGCAGCTGGTGAAGAGAACAGAGAAATGTCAGAGCATCCAAAAAATCTGAAGCCACTTGGCAATTTGCCCAGGGCCCTGGTGGCCAGAGCTCAGTGCTACGATGGCTTTGGGCTACCAACACTCGCCACTAGGTCTGCATGGACCTCACAAACTGCAACTGGAAAAATTTACAGAGGTAGAGATGGCCTACAGTTAGTTTTTATATTTAATCCGCTCATTGTCCAAAAATACTCATTTTAATACATTTTCCTGCCATGTCTTAGACATTGCCAAACAGTATCTGACCTAGCCCTAGCTCTTTCTTGTAACAGAACCAAATACATGACAGTTTTAAAAGTGTGGTATTTTATTTCAGTTGTCAGATTAATATCTAACAGATTAAAAAAAATGTATAAGGCTTTCTTACTTTTGCAATACAGTATTTTCCCCAAAGCTCTGAAGAGAAAGAGAGAAACATCTTTGCCGCCAATAGCTTGGGCCTCCTGACTTTCAAAAACTTGATCAGGTTTTTTTCTTCCTTTTGATTTTGACAGTGCAGCATCCGATTTTAATGAAGACATTCCTTTTTTCCTTGGCCATAAATTGTTCTCTCCTAAATAATATACACCCAAGTGACAATATTTAAAACAAAATTAAAATATGAAAATTGAAACCGAGAACATTTCAGATATAGTTATACTAAGTATTCTAGTTAAAATATGTTTTTCTAATAATTAATTATAAAATATATGAACTGAGAGTCCTTTTCGGGTTACTAACCTATTAAAATGGAATAAAATGTCATCTGAAAGTATCTCATGACACAGATTTCAAATTTTCACACACAAATGACACACTCTCAGAGTCATGTCACCCTGATTTCTCACAGCATTATGTGCAAGGTACTGTTCCTGGTGCATGGTATGCATTAACCAATTTGATCCTCATACCGACTCTCAAGGGAGAACTATCTCACGATTAAAGAAATGAGCTGCAGGGAGGTGCAGCAACTGGTTCCAGGCCGTCACTAGGAAGTGATCTGCACCCAGGCAGGCTGGCTCTGAATCCACGCTTAACAACTATTCTACATCACCTCTCTACTGATTGGGCAGGCTCCAATTTATGAACATGCCTGTGTTCAAATTTCACTGGTAAACTTACTGTTTAAACCTCAGAATGCGTCACTTAAGAAAAGCAGCCTGGAATAGCAGAAAGAACACAGGATCTGGGTTTTAATCCCAGTACTGTCTATCTCATTAGGCTGGTCTGAGAATTAAACGAAAAAACATATAATTAGCTAACACAGTTCCTGACCCACTCAAAAATTATCTTCTTCTCTTTAAAATTTCTGAGCCCAGAGTAAAAATGTTATAAACGGTAGTTAGGATCCCCAAGTGTCCCACTTCAGCCTTCCCAGCCCATAACTCCAGCAGTGAACCTAAGCACCATTTACATTCATGTTTCTACAGGAAGTAGCAGAATTCTGGCTTCAGTTGTGTTAGGCTGCCTGTTTCTCTACAGTTACTTTGAAAAAACAAAGACGTAAACTAAATGAACACGTTATACTCATGGGTAGAAACTAGGATTTCAGGTGGATTTTGAGAGCTTCAAAGATGGCTTTAATTTTTTAAGGCGAATTCCTCAATGTTAAGCAGCAACTAGGTCACTTGTTAAATGTTTTCTGATGAGGACTGTGTACAGTACACTAGTCATTACCATTAGTGGGGCTATCCCTTTAATACAGCATGGCTATGCACCCTTTTTACATAGTAATAAGCAGAAATTACTTTATTAAACATATCATATATAAGTGATTATGAAATAAGTTCAAAAGTGAGCCTACCTCAGCATAATACTATTAAATTCATTAACAGCTGGCCTCTCACTGAGCTCTTAACACGTGTCAAGTATCACCTCCCTTACTCTTCACACACTCTATGAAACAGGCTCTCACATAAACAAACAGTGAGAAAACAGAGGCCCAGGAAGATGAAATCACTGGTACGTGGCAGAGCCAGGATTTTGACCCAGGAAGTCTCATCCCAAATTAACTTCGAAAGGCAAAATAGCAACGACAGAGATGAATCGGGTTTTGTCTCAGATATACGGGTATATACGACGACATCTTCAGAGGGGTGTGTGTGCACATGTACATACAGAATTTTACGACAGTCTCAATAAAGAAATAGTAAGTGCAGATAGGTACACATCAATTATAAGTTAAAATATGTTTAGTTCGATTTCATTTCATGAACAATTAAGAGAAAGTTAGTCACCTGCATAATGCTACAGAATGTACCTTCCAGAGTTACCTTTTGAAGAAAACTGGAGGCTATTGATTGCACTTCTGATATCGCCACAGCATCCTTGACAGAGCAACTCTAGAGAAGTTTTATCAGGGACAATGATACTTCCTCCATTCTGAAATGAGAAAAGGAAAAATTAAAAAACTGTTTTCTAAAACAAAACAAACCCCACCCCCCCGCCTATTTTCCAACCTAAGTGGAAGTACATTAGAATCTTTCAAATTTGAATGCTAAAAAGCTTCCATGTTAAACACCGGTCTGCTTATGAAGGTACAAGTATCAGTGACTTATAATCTCAAGAGTATAAAATACTGTCTTACTTGGACTAGGTTATATTTTGAAGTTCTCTCTCTCTCATTATATATACATACATATATACAGACACATATACACACGTATATACACTCAGAGAGCCCAAAACACAAAATAACGCAATAAAATCAAGTACACAAAAAAATTTGACAAATCTTTGCAATTTACATGAAAATCCCTACATGGGTTTTCAACATTTTAATACAGTCTGTTGAGTATAAAAAAGTCACAACTGCATCAACGCGTATTTAAAGCCTAAGTTTTAAACAGATATTTTATATAAAATCTATGTATATTTTTAAAAGCTATGTATGCAAATTAAACGATATATATATATACACACACATATATATCTATGTGCAGATATGTAGATATATCACACATCACACCCTTGGTAGTTTAAGTATAAGGCAGGAAAAGTTCATCTACCCTTGAGCCCCTCTCAGAAACCCCTAGTGGTTTACTGACAACATGACTTAAGTTGAATTCATGTGACGGTTCACAGATCACCCCATTTTACATCTTGTAAAAATTGATTAAAACAGAAAAATGATACTGTGCTACAATCTTTCAATATATATTTTTATTTTAACCTTATTAACCAAGCTGTTTCAAAAATCTTTATGAAGTTACTGTCTTCTGTTGGTCTCCCCAAATCCTAAACTTTGTCACAACCGTTAACATTCTGGTGAGTACCTTTCCAGACCACTTTCTGTGCACAAATACCTATAAGTACATATAGTCACACAGAGTTAATTTTTAAACGTAAGTGGGATATTATATGTATTATTCTATGACTTGATCTTTTTACTTAATACCATTCTTTGTGATCTTTCTATGTTAGTACCTTTAATCTATTTCATTTGTTAAAAATGTTATGAGTATACCATAATTTAACTATTATTTCTTCCAATAAAGGAACATTTACATTGTTTCCAGTTTTCCACCATTACAGACCTATATATGTGTGTCTGCCAATGCATGAATATTTCTGTAGGATAGTGCCCTCCAGTGTCTGTAACAATTACCAATATCATTTTTCTTACCAATGGTATGTGAGAATGTCCATTTTTCCATATCTTTGGCAATCCTGTTTATCAATCTTTTAAATTTTTTGCCATCTGATAGGTGAAAAATGGTACCTGGTTTAAATACACTTTCTCTGACGACTAGCAGGCGGCACACCTCTCACGTTTACCTGCACTGGCACCTCCTGTGTACTGGCTTCTGTCCTTAGCCGCCTTCTGTTTATACATTCAGGTGTTAATGCTCTGTCTGTTTCACAAACCGCAAACCTTTTCTTCCATTCCTATGCTCGTCTTCTCACTTTGCTCACCGCGCCTTCTGTCACTTCCTGACTTTCTTTTCTTTGAAGCAAATCTATGGCTTTCAGGCTTTTGTCTCCTGCTCAGGAAGACTTCCCTCCAACCCAAAGTCAGCATGTTTTCCCAGCACTCTTCTCATCCTGATTTTTTGCAGTGAACCCTTGAACCCACCTGGAAGGCACTTCTGCGTACAGTGTGCAGTAGAGATGCAGCCTTATGTTCCCACACGGATATCCGGTGGTTACCACACCAGCCTACTCTCTCCCCAGGGACGGAAAACGCCGCTCGCACTGCACAGAAAACCCCCACGTACACACATCCATCTGCTTCTGTGCTGTGCTCCCACCACTCTTGCACTGGCCTATCAGCGTCTGATATAAACGGCTGTGATTTCTAGGTTGTGCCGTGCTCCAACACCCAGAGAGCAACCTGGTACAAAACTTGCTTGCTCGTGCCTGTCAATTTCTCTTCCAGATTAACCTCATTCTTATGTGAATACATTTAATTTAAAAATTGTTTTGAGACGAGTACTTGTTTTTGAAAATTCTAGATATGGATTACTTGCCAAAAAGGAAATGTAATTTGGAATCACAGTCCTTGGTAGCTGAAGGAAACACCATGGATGTTAAGTACTATGAACAAGCAAATGTGGCTGCAATGTGTGATCAGCAGTTCCTCCCACATTTTATATACTTAATGATATTAGAAAAGACTAAAGATCTTTTTTCTTACAAAAACAGAGAAACATCTATTTAAACTTAAAGAAAAAGCCACTTAAGATATTCAACACTCTTATTATAACTGGTTCATGTGAGATGTCAACACTCTTTCTTAACAGAGGTAACCGAGCTACAGAATGCCAGAGAGCAAACTCTTCTGTAGATCTTCCTAGACCATGACCACCATCCTTGGGGACCCCAGACAGCATCCTAACACTTGATCTTATAAAAGCTTGACGGACGTGACAGTGCACTTGTTGCCGCTCCTGTGATGCAACGTGTCAACGATGACATCAAAAGCATACTAGCTCTCACGCTCTTGCAGGTCAGCTATCTCAGGTACAGCACGTTAACTACACAACAAAGAACTTACGGTACCTCTTTTTACTAGTATAATACAACTTGCTAAGGTAAATGCCATTTGCAATATTAATGACTTAGTCTTAAAAGAAGTTTTGGGTTAATGTGATAAAGTAGTATGATGCTGATTATTTTTATTATTTCTTAATGTTTGTTTAATAAATAAAATACTTAAAACTGTAATTTATAGTTACCATACTCACAGTAGAGAATGTAGGAAGATTTTTTTTCAAAAGACAATAAAAAAATCACAAGTCATCCTATCATTCAGAACTCATCACATTTAGCATTTTTATGTACTTTCTTCTACTATGTATAGGTTTATGTATATCTGTGCATTTTGTTGTTACTGACAATAGTTTGTTTTGTTTTAGCACAGTGAATTGGAGTCAGAACAAAACTTTGAATCCATCTGATACCTAATAGTTGTGGGATATTATGCAAGTTATTTCCCCACAAAGCTCAGTTTCCTTACCTGTAAAATGGGGATAATGTACCAATTTCGTATGGCTGTGGTGAGGTTTAATAAGATCAGGTACGTAAAAATACTTTGCATAGTGCCTGACAGATATCAAGAGCTAAAGATATCATTTCTCTTGTTAGCATTATCATATAACTTCGTATCTTGTTATTTTTAACTTGACACTAACTTGCATTTTCCCTTGTCACTGAATGTTCTTAAAACACTAATTAATGACATAACAGTTCACCATAGTAACTGCTCCATCACTGGACTCTGTTTCTAATTTTTCGCTATTAATAGTTGTTATCTATTCAGCTAAGTGCTTTACACTCATACACTATCTTGTTTAATTCTCAAGACAACTTCTCCCTTGATTTCTCAGTTCCTGTGATCCCAGCAGTGCAAACAAAACTTGTTTCACGTAAGATCTAGTTGATTTGTAACAGTAGGGGCCCCCAGAACCATGCTGCTGGGAGTAGCAGTTCCATCAATTCACTTTAATATCATCTTGATTCGAAAGACATAAAACATGATGATTAAAAGTGACAACAGCTGTTTTTCAACAACGTTAATACACCTAATGCTATTGAACTGTACACAAAAATGGTTAAGATGGTATAGTTAATAATACTGTATTATATATTTGGAAGTTACCAAGAGAGAAGATCTTAAATGTTTTCACCACAAAAAAGAAATGGTAATTACGTGACATGATGGAGGTGTTAAACGATGCTATGGTGGGAACCATTTGCAATACATAAGCGTATCAAATCAATGGGTTATACACCTTAAACTTACATGACATTATACGTCAATTATATCTCAAAGCTGGAAAAAATGGTTAAGATGGTAAATTTTATGTTTTTTACCACAATAAAAAAAATTATCAAATAAAAAAGAAGTGACAACAGGAAAAAGTAGAGTTGAACTATTGAGGACTAACGTATCTAGATGCCAGGAAACAGTTTCTTGATAATAGACACAATTTATAACAATAAGCCAAGCAAAGGGATATCTACCTCAATGTGAAAGAGAAAGCTGAGCTTAATAGTGGAAAAAGGCTGAGGATTTTTTAAATCACCATTGCCTACATTTTCTAAAATGATATGGCTCATGAGCATAATAAAATTTTTTAATTCTAAAAACTGAAGTAATAGGTGTCTCCAAATCAAGTTTACACAATAACACTTAAGTCTGGCTTTCCGTAAATACCACGTAAGGTTCAAATTAATCAGTTCTTGAGAGACTTACCTTATTAGCTTCTCTTGTCACTATTCGATTAAGAAATTTCATCATAATTGTTGGTGCCACGGGGTTGAAGCTGTTAAAGTTTTACAAAGAAAGATAGTGGTTACATGATTAATTTAAAAATGCACCGTGTAATGTGAACATCACAAGCAGAAACTTCATTCTCACCTAATGTTGGATATAGCACACTCCTGCTGAATCTCTTTGGGAAACAGTAACCTTTGACTGTTGTCTCCACTGAGACTGTCAGAGACTATAAATACTAGAGGACACCGACCCATTTGTACATACTTCCTGAAATAACAAAATACAGCAATGCTGAAATTTAAGCCATGTGCCATATAATTTGAAGTTTTAGAAAACTTCACTGAAACTCACCTTAGCACCTCATGTAAAGTATGAGAATCTCGGTAAAACTGGTTAGGTAAATCCTATTGAAAACACATGAGAGATATGAGTTCAGTTTTATTCCCACGTAAATTTATTTTCAGATTTATATTTACCATGACAGGAAAAAATGCTATCTATTCAGTGTATTACAACTAGAACTTTTATAGAAATTAGGGGAAACATGAAATAGCTGATATTCTAAACAGTAACATGCATCAATGGGAAACTCAATTTTCAGAGCAAATTTCTTAGGGTCACTACTACTTATGGTATTTTCACTAAGACATCCTTTTCCAAATATTTCTTTTACTTTTCTACACTTAAGCCATTAAATTTTTCAAGTTCATTAACCTATAGCTACTCTATTCAAGTTTACTGAAAAAGATTTTAGGTTTCTGCTACCACAAAGCCTTTATGTTATACTTGATGTCAGATCTGCTATATTTTACCACTATTAATACTATGGAGAGAGTAAACGTCATTATCACGAGACGTATCTTGCAATTGTTTACTCAATAGTTCTAGCAGGATTCCAAAAGCTGTCCTTACCTCAACCAGAATTATCTTCTTATCAGTTCTCAGATCATCTCCAAGCATTTGTAGTTTGTTATATTTTGTTGCTCTTAGTAGAAACTCTTTAAAAACTGCTATCTGAGACTGATAGGGAAATACATGGAAGCTTGATTCTGAAAGAAAACATATTTAACACTTTTATTTTCAACGAATTATATATACATCAATATCACGCATATACACGTAATATACACGTATACATTAATGAATACATTTACATATACATGAATATATGAAGGAGGTCACAATACTGTGGACTGTTTTTTAAATATGCAAACCTGTTCAAATTTAAAATAGGATACTCATTTCAATAGAAAAGAGTCATTGTGCACAACAGTAACTTTTCTATACCAATGAATATAATACGGAGTCACTGACTTCAGAACACAGCTGTCAGTAGAACACTCACACAATTGGTAAAAATATTTATGACTTTGCCTACACAATGAAGACTCTCCAAATGATTATGTGACTATAAATGAATTATTTTCAACAATAAAGGTTTAACAACAAAAAAAGAATGATTGATTAGTGAACCTGGGAATAAAGAAGTTCTCCGAAGACATGTTTTATATAGAAGACTGTTTACAAATAAAGACTTGCTAGATTGTCAAAAGTAATGTCATCCGTTTAGAAAGCAGTAAAAATTTCAGGAGCGCGGGATCCCAGCAGCATAAGGGTGTACATACTAAAGATACAGCATTCACAGAGCATATTAAAGAAGATTCCAGAAAAGGAATTTTGAGGAATAGTCCACATTAAAATAAAATTGTCCTTCTACGGAACTCCTTTCACTTCCAAGTGGCCCAGGAGATCTGGCTACCCCTCGTTTAGTTACCTACAGTAGCAATAAGAAAAAACTATGAAAGTCAAAAATGATGGTTCTGGAGTATATAAGCATACATGTGAAGCTATAAGGTACTACATCTTTAAATTGGTACCATTATTATTTTTGGATGTTTGCCTTAAGGCCTCCTTCCAAATTCCAAAGACAGTCTTTGCCTTATGCTTTGATTTGATTCCAACAGGTCTGACTTAAGGTCTCTAGTTTGGAGGCAAGTTTCTTTAACACATCTTAAGGCCTGATTTACATTTAAACAAAAAGATTTTATTTACACTAATTTCCTAGCCAGAGTCTGGAAAAAAAGTACATAAATAATGCAAACAGATTAGCTCATTATCTAACAAAACAGTTAAGAGTACGCCTCAAAGAATCCCACCCTCCTCTACCGGAGGCACCTTTCCCTGCCTTCTCCTGAAAGGACTTCTCTCTGAACTGCGAACCACTGGAGAAAACACACCCATAGAGTTTCATCTGACTGCTACTCTGACTTCGTGAAGCAGCTGGTAGTGGGCAGACGCCAATCTAGTACAGGAGCGGCAATCTATACCTTCCTCTCAAAAACACAGACCCAAAGGATCTTAGGAATCTTAAGGATATAGATGGGGAGTTTGTTTCCAAACTCCTTTAAGCACAGACTCTCCCCAGTATTTCCACTATCTTCACAGCAAACCTTACCAGAATTAAATATCTCCTTGAAATCATCTTTTTGGAAGTCTGGTAAAACTGGATTAATCCACTCTTGTACTTGAATACCGTGCTCCTTTGATAATATTTTTATAGTTGTTGTTTTTCCACATCCAGGAGGACCTGTTATTAATAAAATGGATCCACCCTGAAACCAAATACAAACATTAATTAAAAATCAAAATCATTGGAATACTAGAATATTATGTATGAATTTTCTTTCTAAATATTATTTACTGAATGTCTGGTATAAGCAGACTAAATTTCACAATGATGGTAGCTGGAATGAACAAATTTTAGATAAAATAAGACAATCTTATTTTCTGAACTTAAGTGTAGCTTCTGATAATTCTTCAATTCTTGCATTATGTCCTTCCCAAGGACCACTTAGTAGCCAAATTAAAACTAAACTTCAGCTAGATTAAAAGGTAGCATCTGAAATAAATATTTTTAGAGGTTACCTGAACTCATTAAATTCAATATTAACACAGACATCTCTCTGGATTATATACTTTAATATTATACTTCTTCTTCTTATGGAAATATTATTATTCTTAATACCATTCTTCGTCTTACAGAAAGACCTCACTTTGGATATCAGATTCTTTAAGAAATGTGTATTAAGAAACATATTTTTAATGGAGATAGGACTTTAACGAGAGATTAGAGGTTGTAGGTCCCAGTAATACTCCCTTACACAGTAAATCTGATCAAGAAGTTAAAGTTCAAAACATATCAGAGCGTTCCTACCTCCAACGGGGGCTGTGACCCTCATGTGCTTACCTTTAGGAACAAGAGTAAGGACGGGCCTGTGTGCTCACACCCGGGAGAGAGCCAGTTCCACTATTTAAAGGGACGTGTACGAGAGTGACAGCGCTACTGGCCACGAGTTGAGTCTTAATGATTCAATAATATATGTTAAATAAGGTGTCACACAGAACACATATAACACAAGGTTATATATTGATGGGTTGACGCAAATGTGACCAGAGGAACATTAGTCTTGGCAGGAACCTAACTCTATATTTCTCTTAGGAACAATGGTCCAGTGTTTGCTAATTCTTTGCTTGCAGTAACTTTATAGAACATAACTAACGCAAATAATGGGAACTGACTGCTTCCAAGTAGATTATTTTTAAAAAAAGACGAGGAAGGTCAAGCATGGGCGGCCGTGTATTTTTCTTGTGTAATAGAGTTAAGCATCTGTTTTCTGACACAGTGAGTAGAGGCACAGAGCAAAAGTTTTGCTTCCAGTAGGAGAACTGGGAGGTAGCCTCCTATCACAACACTGAAACGTAACCCTCGCTGTCTACATCATAAGAGAGTTCTATGATATTGTGAAGGAAAGAAGCTGCCCTGAAAAATTAAACTCAGCAAATATCTGAGGTACTTAAATTCTAAAAAATAATAATTTTAACTTGCTCATAGAGAAATCTAAAAGTTACCTCATTTTTTAAAATAAAAATGTCTTGTAATTACTGACATCATTGAAACTTTTGTATAATAAAAGAGCATATGATTGGTTCAAGTCCAACTTCTTAGAGGGAAGAAGCTTTTAAAACTGTAGCGAAAATACTTTCCCCAATACCTACGTATATACACACACACCTAAATTCATCCAATTCGTAGAATAATAACAGTAACACGTGTAGGTTTAAAACATGATAATGTTTACACTAAAAAAAGTACAGATAAGTGAGAAAACACAGTGGACACTAAAAAATATAAACTATTAGCTGGGCTAACCAAACAAATCAATGAGAAACAGCCTGGAGGTAAGAGGCACATCAGGGCAACTGCCCAAGAATCTGCAAAGAGAAAGGAGAGATTTTATGAGCCAGCAGAGGAAGACTAACACTGACACCGAAAATGCACCTTGAATACATTATCTAAACCCTAACCAGAGGGTTAGATCCACAAGCCATACAGGAAGGACCCTGATTCAAAAGAGAAGGATCTGTTACCCCTGGAGGAAACCAGAACACCAACCACTTCATCTCAATGTTGAAAATTAACGGGAATGACTGAAAATTTATCCTGTCCTTCCAACTGAAACTGTATTTAAAGGTAACTACATAGCCCCAGCTAGTGACAGCAAACTTTTCTTTATAGAAAAATGCCAGCTAACAATTATAGAAATAATAATAGAATTTAAAAATCACCATTTCACAATCTTAACAAAATAACGGATTCAGGCAAGGACTGAACTTGGATGCTACAGCACTTATGTGAGACTGCTGGGGAAGTGGACACCTAGACGTTGCCGAGTGTCTCCCCACAGGTCACGTGCCAGTGTAAGACCACCAGCTCCTCGATCTAGTGAGTAAACCGAACAGCAAAGATAGCAGCAGAACCAGACTTATTTTCTGATATGATGCAATATAACATATACACCATGACCTATACAGCATTCTTGCAAAAATGTTCAACTTGAGCCTCATCAAGCCCTTGATTCAAACTTCCAGGTTACAGGAAACATGGGACAGAACAAGTCAGTCATCACGAGGAGGAAACACCCTGACAAACCCAGAATGTGAGACTTCTACAGGTCCACTGGCCTGTGTCTTCAATAAGTCAATGTCGTGGAGAGAAAGAGAGGGTGAAGGGGACTTCTAGATTTAAAAAGACCTAAGAGAGAGAACAACCAAATGCAATGTGTGGTCCTTGGTTAGATCCTGGTTGTAAGAAACCAGCTGTAAAAGACATTTTGGGGACAACTGGAGAAATGTGAATATGAACTGAGCATTAGCCAACATCAGGGAACTGCAGCTAATTTTGTTAGAAAGAATAATGGTACACATAATTAGAAAAATGCCTTTTTCTACTGAAACTTCTAAAAGTCTGACTGAAATGTCACGTTTATAATTTACTTTAAAATACTTAAGGAAGGAAATGATGGGTATATAAGTATTCATTTGCTATTCTATTTTTATGTTTGAAGAATCTCACAATAAAACAAGTACAAAAAGAGAGAGAGAATATTCTAGCTTGGCAGCCGATGAAAATTGTGGAACTAGGAAGTGAAACAAAAAACACAAGTGTAAAATGAATGATGACTGTTTTAGGCTATATTTAGTACAAAAACTAGTATGTAATTTGCCTGCTTGCTTCAGTGTGAGATAATTGGATGTACTAAATACACCAGCACCCTAACTGGTTTACTAGGCTTGATGTTGACGACAGGACATAAGAGGGAAGAAGAAGTGCAGTGAAGGGGAAACTCAAGGCCCTGAGTCTCACTGAGGCCAGAAGTCGAGGCCAGAGAGCTTTCTCCTACGGGTGATCTAGACTTGGCTGAACACAGTCATCATAAAAGACAGCCAACTACAAGTCAGAGAAGCATCTGATGTTAAATATTTAAAACACTGTTCTTACTTACCTGTTTTGGTTGCCTTTCTAAGACTTCAGCTTTTAACCAGGTTTCAACTTCTTCAATTTTCTTTTTATGCACAGCAAGTTCGTGCTAAAAATTTCAAGTTTATTTTTAATGAAAAACCTAGCAAACAAGTAACATGATGTAGTAATAAAAAAGGTCCTTTTGATTATACTTAATTTTTTATATTGTTACCAATTCTGTTATGAATTTTGTTATTAAGCTGACACTATTGTACGAAAATTCTGGGCAGGTTTGAAATTGTAAAGATTTTTTAAATCCTAAAATACATTTTGGGAAGTGAATAAATAGGGAGGGATATTACATTTAGCAAAAAATAAACAGATCAATTCTATGCTGGGGTTAAATTAAATCTAAGACAAATAACCAATGGTACATCTTCAGAATAAGTTGAGAAAATCTGAGCCTTGGAACATAAAAAAACCTAGAAATTACTGTTTTTTTTTCTAATTCATTTAGACAGAAAGACTTTTATGAGTAATAATCTGAAAATGTACATCCCCCTCCTTCCTGAAATTAAATTACGTAGACTTGTTGGCACGCTATTTAGTACCTGAGTTTCTGGTTTGTATTTGTCCACCCATGGTTCATTTTCAGACAGATATTCTTTTGGATTTTCTAGACCATAAATCTGTTCTGAGGAAGACAGTTTTCCTCTTTTTCTAGCTGGAAATCTGCTACTTTCTAATGTGGAAGGCACATTTTTTCTTCTATGACTTGAGTTATTCACACCAAATGATGTAGCAGTAACAGCAGAGATGCCTGTATTCCCCGAAAAATCATCAAATGATGGGTCTACCCAATCTGTTACCTGAAAAAAAGAAATCATGTAAATATTATTACATTTTTTTTGCATCTATTTGCTATATAACTGAACTACTCTGCAAAAAAATATATTCATGTATTTGCAACATTTAAAATAAAAACCTCGGGGCCGGCCCGGTGGCGCAAGCGGTTAAGTGCGCGCGCTCCGCTGCGGCGGCCCGGGCTTCGCTGGTTCGGATCCCGGGCGCGCACCGACGCACTGCTTGGTAAACCATGCTGTGGCGGCGTCCCATATAAAGTGGAGGAAGATAGGCACAGATGTTAGCCCAGGGCCGTCTTCCTCAGCAAAAAAAGAGGAGGATTGGCGGATGTTAGCTCAGGGCTGATCTCCTCACAAAAAAAAAAAAAAATAAAAAAAAAAAAAAAAAAAAAAAAAATAAAAACCTCACAAATTAGCTCTTTAAAGAAAACTATCTCTATATTTATTAGTTATTTTTCTACTTTACAATAAGTGCAAATGCATACTTGTCTACTTGACCATGGTAATGATGAATGCTATATAAAGGAATAAAGAATACAAACTTAATTCTTTTCATTAATTGTAATCTTCCCAGGATAAAGAGTAGGCTGATTCTTTTTAAACTCATTTGTAGGACTGAAACATAAATATTAAAATTACCTACCAAAAGAGAAGCAAAACAAGATAAAGAAATAAACTGACATTACTCTAACCATGTACAAAGGTAAGAGGAGTAACGCTCTGCCTTGACCAGGTTAATACGTTCACAAACTAAGAATCATTTCATAGATCCAAATAATCCCTATCTGCCTTAAGACTCTGTGAAGATACAGTCTAAGAATCCCGATGCTATGAATAATTCGTAATTATGACTTGATTACATTTTTCTTCAGCCCATGAAGCAAATAATATTTTTATAAAAGGGAGGCAAGCTTTCCAGGGAGGAAGATTTGTCAGATTTGTCTAGGAAAAAGAGTACTGGAGCAATTGAGCAGGGCAATCAGTGACTTCTATTTCATGCTCTTTTGGTCTGCACAGAGTGCTCACCTTTCTACATCTCCCTCCATCATTTCCTTTTCTTTCAAATTCTTGGTAAGTGTACAGAGAAAGATGATGAATGGAGCAATTTTAACCTAAAAATATCGAGGAGTTTTTTTTTTCTTTTGTGAGCAAGATCAGCTCTGAGCTAACATCCATGCCAATCTTCCTCTTTTTGCTGAGGAAGACTGGCCCTGGGCTAACATCCGTGCCCATCTTCCTCTACTTTATACGGGACGCCGCCACAGCACGGCCTGACAAGCGCTGCATGGGTGCGTGCCCGGGATCTGAACCCAGGCCGCCAGCAGCGGAGCACGCGCACTTAACCGCCACGCCACACGGGGCTGGCCCCAAAAATATCTAGGAGTTTTAAAAAGGCTTCTTAAAAATTAGAATTTTTAAGATGTGTTTTCTTAACTTTACAACAGAATAAATCTAGAAAAATCTAGCTTAGTACCTGGCTTTTGAAATTCCCTGCCTGGCTAACAAGTGGGAACCAAGATTATATTTTCCTTGAAGAATACTCAGCCATAGCTGTGAGTCATTTATTAGATAATGCTCCTTTCTGGGAGAAAAAGAACCAGAAATTGGAGCTGAAAGAAGGCTCAGGAGAAGCAAGCTGGGGCTTATAAGTATTTTATGAATGCAAAGTCACACTTCATTCCTCTTTTAAGGAGAGGGTTAGGAATATTATCAGCAGTGGGTAAAAAAAATGAAAACCTTTGGGAGAAAATTTTAGGCATAGCCACCTAATTCATTTCCTCTCTCAAAAGACTGTCACTATGCTACAATTTTGGGCCCTTTCCTCTATTTTTAAGAGTACATAACAGTAAACCTTTTGATAACAAAAGGTCTGATCTGCATGTTACTTATACATTTTATAGTTTTCTTATATAAATGTGGACTCCCACTGACTAAAAAAAAAAAGAGAAACAGCAAAGTTAAATAATTTACTTAAGATCAGAGAAAAATTGGATCCACCACTAAGAAAATAGCTACCTTGCACATGAGTATGACACTGTCTCACCCACAACCCACTCCACCCCCAGCCTTGCTGAGAAACTGGCACACTGAACCACATGAGTTCTGAGAGGCAGAGCCTGTTATTAAGCTTTAATACCAACTACAACTGAATTTATATTTCTCTTTCTTCCACTGCTCTTTCATTCAAGAGCTTTTAGCCTTTTCTTTGTGACTGGGATCGTAAACGCTTTTTCAAAACTAACGTTGCGCTTTTACTGTACACTTGTTTCACAACTTCTTGTTAGATTTTTTTAGGTCAATAATCACAACAGATACTGGGCACCATTGCTGTGATAGCAGTAATAAGTCATTAAGAACATATACAAAAATTATAATTCTTTTTGGGCAATTATTACATGGCCATTTTAGTGTGTCATACCTTTGTGGAAGATACCTTTGGTCTAAGAAAAGTTTTTGACATTATAAACTTTGATAGTTCCCATCCGTAGTATACAACCTGTAGTACATTAAAGTATAACTCACCTAGGGAAAAAAAGAAAGGAAAAAAATCTTAAATTAAGAAAAACTGTAAAACAGCAGTACGGCAAATAATATACACTGATATAATCAACAGCATAATAAAGTTAAGGCTCAAGAACTAATGAAAGAGAACATAGCAAACACAGGCAAAGCAAGAAATCAAAATGCCAAAGTAAATTTTACTTTTAATGACTGTAACTGTGTCAATCTATTTGTGGTGTTATAAATGTAAAGTTTTTCATATGAACTCAATAACGTATTGGAGAAAACAGAAAAACCATATTATTTGTGTACCTCCCTTTTGTCATTAAGAAAAATTAGACAACTCTATTTGTGCAGTTTTTATACCGAAAATCAAAATTTCCTTCATTTCAAATTATTTGCAGTTTTTCATTTCCAAAATTTCAAAAAAACCCCACTATACAATGAATTCAGTCTTATCACTTACTTTAAGTCTTACTGTAGGTTTTTTCTACAACATATGTTTTTCTTATTTGAGCATTATTAGGAATTTTTTTGGTAATATTGTGTTTCCCGACTTTCATAATTCTTCAATGTTTAGACAAACTAGTGAATTCACCAATTTTAAGTTAGCCAGAAAGAAAGTTTTTTAAGGTCTACAAACTTATAAATTAGAAGGTGTACTAAACTTTTTTATAGTTTGGAGGCACACAGTTTACAATGTGTAAATACTTCCACACAGTAGAAAACAAGTCGCACACACACAAATCGTGCACGATTAGAGAGCTTTTGCTCTGGAGTTCCAAAGAGGTACAAAGGTGGAAAAAACACCTATTTGAGGAATACAGTTGGCAGGTCGAAATAAAAGACGCAGACCGTTCTTACGGTCAGGACTCCAGCCGCTCTTTGAAAACAAGACTGACAGTTCCCTCCTCCCAAAAGCAAATAACTGTCGCTGATGATGCCAGGTTCCTGAAATGAGACGTCAGAGGTAGGAGAGACCTCAAGAATACTTCTAGCAGACCCCCCCCCCCCACACACACACACTGCACAGGGCATATTAAGCTCAGACACTCATCCAACGTAAAGCTGCTAATCAGCGGAGCGCGGCGACGAGCCCGCGGGCCCGGCTCCAGGCCAGCGCTCTGCACCCCCACCCGTCTCACCCCCAAATGGGATGGGCAGGTCGGGGGGAGGAGCGACGAGAGCCCGAGAAGCGGACTCGCGCCTTTGGACACACAACACCACAGCCGCAGCCGGGCAGTCTTACTTGCCGGGAGCTGCATCCCCCCGCGGGCGCAGGGGAGCGGAAGAGCCCAGGCCCTGCTCCAGGCGGAGGGGCAGCCACAGGACCCTCCCCGGGATCAGCGCCGAGGCTCTCGGAGGACCCGCCTCCCGGGGACCTTCCAGACCGGTCGGCGCTTCCGCGACGCAGCCCAAAGGGCGGGGGCCGCCAACGGCGCGAGTGACTTAGGCGTTCAGCGCCCTGCCTGACCCACAGCGCGGACTCGACCTCTGTCCCTGCCTCGGACCCTGCGATGGAGGCATGTCAGAGAAGGCCACGGAACCAATGGTTGGCGACTAGGGGGCGGGGACAGGCGGCGACCGCCGCGCGGGACCTTGAGGACCCCTTGGTCACAGGCACTCGCCGCAGCGCGCCCTTCCGGCTCCTCCTGTCGTGCGCAGGCGCGTGGGCCGAGGCGCCTCGAGTCGCCTCGCGGGGACTATGTTGCTTCCCAACATCCTGCTCACGGGTCAGGGCGCGCGGCCGTAGGGGCGGAAGGGGGGCTTGGAGAGCGCGGGCCGCGGGCTCGGAGCCTCGGGCGGGCTCGGGGCCTTCGTGCGGCGGGGCCGTTGTCGGGCCTCGTGGCGGGCTCGCGGCGGGGGCGGGGGAGGGCCGGCGCGTCGGTCCGGTGGGCCGAGGCCGGCCGCGGAGCGGAGGCGGGTGGACAGTGCCTGTCCGCCGCGCAGAGAGCCGCGGGGCTCCGGATCCGCTCCTGTTCGTGAGCGGCTGCTGTTGCTTCGGCGGCGGGGCGGTCTGTGGGGCTTCAGCGAGAGAGCGCGGGCGGCGTCTGCCCCCGGCGGTGTGTGGGCGGAGGCCCGAGGCCTTCCCGGCCGTCTGTCTTCTCGGTGCTGCGAGTCGGGTGAGGGGAGAAGGGTTCGCACGTTCGTGGCGGAGGGTGATTAATTTGCTGTGTGCGTGTGTTGTTAGAGGCCGAAGCTGTTTTCCCTTTTCTTTCGAGAAGAAGGGGCGTCTCCTGAGCGCGTGTGGTCGCTTGCCGTGTAGAGATGCTGTGAAGCTCCCGGGCTGACCGCGGGGGCCCGTCGGGGTCTTTGGATCCGCGCTCAGGCGCCTGTTATACGTGAGGGGCACTAAAATGCCGCCTGACGACTTGAGAAAATGTCATTGCCGGTCGTTTGACTTGGGAAAAGTTTTTTACGTTGTAGGAGCTAATAGCGTCATAGGAAAAGCTGATGGGTTTTTCTAATCCATCTGATCCATCAAGGACAAATCGAATAGGTGTAGGTGCTATGGCAACACATAGGAAAATTGAGACGCTCTTTGTGGAAACAAAGCAATAAAGTTTTATAATTTAGCAAAACATGAGCTTGTCGGCAGTGCACAAGTCCCGTCTGTTTCTGAGAGCTGCAGATCAGCCTCTCAACAAATCGACGTTTAGCCTTTAAAATTTTTTAAGGGGAAGATTTTACAACATCTGAATTGTTTGGGCAGGCAGTGTCCTTGTTTTTTTGATATTAAGCCGTATTGTCAAAAGCAATTTTTCCATAAACAATTTCTTAATTTTTAAAAAAATTGAAATAAATGATAATTTATCTGAGATGGCTAGTCTTACTCTGGGAATTTCCATGGTGGTGGCAGGCAGTCTGAATTGGCATCAGAATCATCCAAGCCCCACTCGTCATAGACACACTGGGCGAGATTCTGACATTCAGCATGCTTTGGGTAGTTTTGATTAGGTCATAGTGTATATGAATTCACAGAGGATTGCTAATTAGGAAACTTTTCATTTCAGTTGTTAGGAACCTTAAGAAGGGCAGATGGGTGGCTACAGTCTGATAAGTATTTCATAAACAGTATTTCTCTGTCGCTTGTCTTTCAGGTACTCCAGGGGTTGGAAAAACCACGCTAGGCAAAGAACTTGCCTCAAGATCGGGCCTGAAATACATTAATGTGGGTGATTTAGCTCGAGAAGGTAAGGGACACTCGTTAGATTTGTTTAAAAAAAAATAGAGTGGAGTATTAGTACTATACTTGTGAGAGGGGACAAAAAGCAGAGAAAGATTGCTGTGAAGGAATTTATGCTCTGTTGGGGACCCATAGACATAGAAAATGTTAAGTGTCTAAATGCTGTGTCCTAGTTATTTTGACCATTACATTGCTACCCGCCCCGCCCCCTCTCCCCCACAGTTGGCTAGCAGTTCTTGTGGACAGTAATGATTGGGAAGGCTCCCGTGAAGAGACTGGACTTAGGATAGATACATAGAACCTGAGCGTGAGGAAGAGGAAGAATGTTTTAAGATGGGTGAACGCAAAGATTTGGGTGGTGCTCAGCATATCTGTGGAGACAGTGAGGATACTGGTCTCACTGGAAGGACTGGTTATTTTGAACTCAGGCACTAGGACACGAATGTCCTGTGACGTTTTCTTAGATTAGTTTGATAGTTGCATGCCTGCACACAACTGCACGTATTCTGAAGTGAGACTTGTTTTTACTTATTTTATCCCGTTTTACTCTGGTGTTTTGTCACTCCCTTATGTGTGTCTTCATATTTTTATAGTCTATAATGATTTTTACAGGGTAGAAACTTAGTAAATTTAAGTGAAGGGAACTTTATGTACCTCATTGAAATTAACAAGACTTAATATACATATAAAAAATTTAAATGCATTTTTAAAAATTTAACATATATTTAAAATTTTTAAGTTCCTGACAGTTGCTACTAAAGTAATAATTTCAGATTTGATCTAATGTACATATTTCTTTCAAATGATCTGAAGTCTGATCACCGGATAGCATGGAGTCTGGCAAGATGGCTTCTCCCAAGAGCATGCCGAAAGATGCACAGATGATGGCACAAATCCTGAAGGATATGGGCATTACAGAGTATGAGCCAAGAGTTATAAATCAGATGTTGGAGTTTGCCTTCCGCTATGTGACCACAATTCTAGATGATGCGAAAATTTATTCAAGCCACGCTAAGAAAGCTACTGTTGATGCTGATGATGTGCGATTGGCAATCCAGTGTCGTGCTGACCAGTCTTTTACCTCTCCTCCTCCAAGAGATTTTTTGTTAGATATTGCAAGGCAAAGAAATCAAACCCCTTTGCCATTGATCAAGCCATATTCAGGGCCTAGGTTGCCACCTGATAGATATTGCTTGACTGCTCCAAACTATAGACTTAAGTCTTTACAAAAAAAGGCATCTACTTCTGCGGGGAGAATAACAGTTCCGAGGTTAAGTGTTGGTTCAGTTACTAGCAGACCAAGTACTCCCACACTTGGCACACCAACCCCGCAAACCATGTCTGTTTCAACCAAGGTAGGGACTCCAGTGTCCCTCACAGGGCAGAGGTTTACAGTGCAGATGCCCACCTCACAGTCCCCAGCTGTAAAAGCATCCATTCCTGCAACATCAGCAGTTCAGAATGTTCTGATTAATCCATCATTAATTGGGTCCAAAAACATTCTTATTACTACTAATATGGTGTCATCACAAAATACTGCCAATGAAGCATCAAATGCATCGAAAAGAAAGCGTGAAGATGATGATGACGATGACGATGATGATGACTATGATAATTTGTAATGTAGCCTTGACGCTTGTAATGTGTATACTTGCTCTTGAATCCATTGTACTGAGATTAAGCATGCATGCTGATGTGTTAGAAAACTTCAGTACTATTTAATGAGTAAATATAGTTACCGTACTTTTCAATTGAGATGTTGGATTCTTTTTAATAGGACTAGTAATGGTTTTTCATCAGCCGTTAAGTGTAAAAAATAAAGTTGTCATTCATCAGTTTGATTGTTGGTACTTTGACAATTATATGTTTAGAAGCACTTTTCCCCTCATTATTAGAACAGGAGTAACAGTTGCAGTGACTTGAGGTTGTTCCCGTCTATTCATTACCACTAATGTCACCAGCTGTGTAGGTCATAGTGCAGTCTGGTGTGTGAGGCACTCTACTGGTCCATTCTCTCAGACTGCACCAGTTTACGTCTTAACCATGTCTCCTTTTGGGTCGGCCACTTGGTCAGGATTTCTATTCAGAGTGAATCCTCATCTGTTTGGGTTTATCTTCCTCAATTGCCCACCTGCTTCCCAGGTCCAAGTTTTCTATCCCTTTGGTTATATTTAAGGACCCTTGGTGTTCCTCCCAGGATCTCCCCACTTTAAAAAATTTTTAAATGTTTTCCAGTATCCCTTTTTGCAGGTCAGTTTTGTGCATCTTTGTTGTCATATTCTTGATACTATATAAGTCAGTAGCATGCTCATGTTTTTAATTTGGCTCTGGCATTTAAATTATAGTTAATAAAATGTAGATCTTTGTTTGCTCTTGTACATAGCTAGTCAGTCTCCCTTTTATACCTTTATGAAATCTGTTTTGTTTGCCTGTTGAACTTTACAGTTTTCAACAAGTGATTTCAGAGTCACATACTCTGGTCAGTGTCAGTCATGTCTTCCAGTTCTGATCTGGTCCACTCAATTTAACATTTCTAAACAAAGTTGCTGTATAATCTCATGAGTAGCATTGAGAGGAACAGTAACACTAGACCACTGGGTCCTCTGCCTGTACTCACACCATTTTAGCCAGTTGTGTGTCCTCCTAATGGTGTTTAGTCCCAACCATCCTTTTTGTATTTTATTGATGAGATGATTTCAGGAGGTGGAATGGAAGCCTTAAGGGAGAAGTGTTGGTTTTTTTCCCTCCTATAATGCCAGATGAAAGATTTCTGGTCTGACTTGTCATGGTGTTAGTTGAGGTACTTTACAAGGTTTCTCATAATGTACCAGTTTTTTTTTTTTTTTTGTCCCAGATGCCATTTGAATATCTGGAAATTTTACTAGGAAATAGCCTGAGACGTCCAGCTGCCTCCTTTTTTTCAATGTGATACATGTTAAAGGAAAGCATGCAATCCTATAAAGCAGTGGTTTTCAACAAGGGCTGACTTTGGCTTTCAGGGGACATTTGGCAACTTCTGGAGACGTTTTTGGTTGTCATGACTGGGTTTGGGGGTGTTGCTACAGACATCTAATGGATGGAGGCCAGGGATTCTGCTGAATGCCCCATGGTTCACAGGACAGCCCTCCATCCCATAACAACTATCAGACCACAGTGTCAGTAGTGGCTTCAGTTGAGAAACCCTGCTCTAAAGAAATGAGACTTAAAACTAGTTTTAAACAAATAGCTTAAGTGGAGTTTATTGCCATCCTAGTAATCATGTTGAATTGCTGTATTTGTGAGAGACCATCCTAAGCCATTTGGGACCAAGGCAGGAAAAATTAGGTGGGTAATTAGCTTAATAAAAGTATTGGGAGTCCTAAGGGGTGTGACTAAGAAAGCTTTTCTGTACCTGCTTGTGCCGTCTCTCAGATTCCTCCTCGCTGCTGCCCTTCCCCTGTGCGGTCATCAGTTACACTTTACCAGCGTCAGTAACTTTCCTGCCATCAGTTTATAATCTTCAGGCTCTGTTGCAACCCCAGGATGCCCATAGGTCCTAGACAGGTAATGTAGCTACGTTGATGTCGGATCCATTCCAATAGAGGTTGCAAAGCATAGCTGGCCCTCAATACTTGTAATCTTCATCTGTTTCTAACCCAGGAGTCTACAAGCTGCTGCTGTTCTTATAGGAACCACTAGCTAAGGACTAGCCCACAAAGCCTGAAGTATTTACTCTCTGGCCCTTCATAGGAAAAGTTTGCCATCCCTGCCCTAAACCCGGTGTATCCTGTTTTTTTCCCTCTACTGAAAGCTACTACTGGAAGCCTTTGAAACTTACTTCTCCATGGGCCTCTCACCACATACCTTGTTCCCTGTGATTTCACTGCAGCCATCTTGTAATTCTGCCCCTCCCTCTAGTAATCTGATTCACTCAGGCCTAGTCACTCCTTTTTGCTGATGACTCTTAAATTTATAGTTAAAGCTTAGCCCAATTTCTAGACATGGACTAACTACCATTTGGATAGTTCCCAGACACCTCCAAATTAATATGTTTAGAAGGCACCTGCTCTGAAGTCATCCCTGACTACCTGCCCACTCCTGGTTCCTGTCCCCTACACATACAAACATGTTCACACTGCACTTGACCTCTAAACCGGGATAGTTTGAAGAATCCCCCTGGTGCCCCATCCCATTCCTGAGACCACTGGGGCTGTGTCCCTATGATGCCTCATCCCATTCCTAAGACCATTGGGGCTGAATTTCCTACTTTTTTTGGTATCCCTTCTACACCATCATTATGTCCTAAAAAAAAAAAGGAGAGAGAATAACATGACTTGAACTTTTTACTGGTAAGGTCCTGCTCCTTAATGAAGTATAGGAGATTATGAACTGGCCTCAGTTTACCATCAGCCTTAGCTTGCGGCCACTGCCCTACGTCTCTTCAGTCCACCCACAGTGCACTGTTGCTCAAACACTGGGAATTTTCCGCTTCCATGCCTTTATACATGCTGTTCCCTTTACCTGTAGATGCCCTTCCTTCTCTGCCTTACAGACAACTCTGAAAGGCCCAACTCAGATGTCCCATCTCTGGCACCCTCTAACTTGTCTGAGCATAATTCATTGCTCTACGTAGAAGGCCAGGTATCAAAGCACTCAATCCTAAACCAATTAATGTCTTGTACTAATTGCATTACAGTTGTAAGCTTCCTGTTGGATTGAGGTAAATGTGGCAAATGTGTTTCTAAAGGAAGGAATCTGAAAACATTTTAAGTATTGGCAACAGCATCAAAATAGATAACCAGCACCCCAGTATCGTTAAAGAACAACTTTCAGGGGAATATGTAATAAATTCTAGGATGGCAGTTAAAGAAAACATCATGGTTTTATAGCTTGACTAATAACAGCTGGAAAGGTCTTTCAAGGTAAGAACTTAGCCTTTTAACTCTGGCCCCACAATCAATTTTTTTCTCCAAGTAATATATATTTAAAGAAATCATAAAACTTTGTTTAGAAAATTGATTTAATTTTCTAAGCTTTGGTGATTGAATCAAGCCTTTTCATCTTTGCCAGATTAAGATTCTGTGTATAGACAATTATAAATTTGAATTCTAATTGGAACTTTCTAAAGTAGCATAACTTTTTTCTCTTTTTTTGAAATTTGAAGTGAAGTTTAGAATCCATCCATTTCTCTCCATTCCCTACCATACAGGTTATGGTCCTCACTCACCTAAAATTCTGCAGTACCTTAATATGGTATCCGGGCTTCTGGATTTGCTTCCTTCCAATTTGTTCTCCCACAGAAACCAAAATGATTTTTAAAAATTTGAAATTGATCATGTCATCTGCTTAAAATGCTTTAATGATTTTCCTTTGTCTTAGGATAAAGTCTCAACTCCATGCAGCCTTCAAGGCCCTTTTTGATGTGGCCTCAGTTTACCTGACCCCTTACCACCTATTTTCTAGTTCTGAAAGACTTCCCTCGCATGAAAGTCCCTCTGCCTTTGAATAGCCCGTTTTCTCTGTTGAGAATAGTCTTCCCTACCTTTTTGCCCTCCTTAACTGCTTCAAGTCTCCACTTAGAGGCAACTTCCTCCAGGAAGCCTCCCCTGATATCCCACGTTTATGTTCCTAATGTAATAGCTGTCCAAATAGCTATTGCTCCTATGGCACCATGGACCATAATGTTACAATATTACGTAATATATTTTGCTCTCTCATTCTGTTGTAAGCTCTCTGAGGGAAGGACTGTGGGTCTTCTGTTCATTTGTTCCCTGTTGTGTCCTCATTACCCTGCAGTCACTGGCACATGGTGTTTGATAAATGAAAGTTTGAAATGAATGTTTGAAAGCTTGCATTACAGTATTTTATTAAAACACATTAACATGATTTAAGAAATGCTGCATTTCAGCATTGCAGTATCAAGACTTTAATTCTGAAAGTGAATATTGCAGTAGTTGTATTTCAGACAGCATATGTTTTTAAAGATTTCACTACTCTTTTCAGGGTCAAATATTTAAAACATGAAGGAACCTCAGCATGTATCTACTCCAGACTCCCACACAGTACAGAATCAGCTGTAGGTATTCTTAGATTTTGTGGCATTGTAAAAAAAACAGTATTGTAAAAATAATACACAGGAAAAGTACTCCACATTCTAACTTATTTCCATCTTTGTTTTTCTTCTAATCTCTGCCCCTATTGCAGACAACTTTGAATTCTGCTTTTTTATATTTTACAGCTCATATCATAAGCGTTTATCATGTTGCTACCTAGTCTATACTACGTAGTGTTTTTTAACTACCTAATACTTATTTCCTTAACTTTATTTAATTACATATTTCATGAAGTTGGTAAACCAAGATTTAACTATTTCCCTATTGTTGAACATTTTTTATCATTTTATCACTTATATATTTTTTTCTGTTTAGAAATTAAATAGTAGAGGAAATCTCTGAATGGGTATGACTTTATTTTTTTTTATTTTTTATTTTTTCTAGGAAATGTGTTTTGTTTCAATTATCAATGAGAAAGAAACATTTTTTCATAATAACTGGTAAAATAATTCAATATAAATACAACGAATTCAGTGTAGGACAATTGTCATTTTTCCATTAGGATGTGTCGATCAAATACACTTACTAAGACATTAAAAGTTGAAAACTGTCACTTTAGGTCAGCGTTGCAAACTGGTGGTGCTGTGTTTTGTTTGGACTGCACAATGTCGTTTCTTTAAAAATCAGACTTGAAGACTTTTTTAAGTGAGGCATGTAATCTCTAATAGACCATGGACCCTACCACTCTGGACTGTTTTATGGTCAGCATGATCATTTATTTGCAAAATGGAATCTATTGAGTGTTCAACTCCCACATTGTATCCAAGGCAACAATGTAATCATGGGCAACAAATATGACCGTAATCAAACGATCCAGAATACATCTGTATAGGGCTTTTGTTTGTTTGCTTTTGTTTGAATGGGTATGACATTTTAAAAATTATTTTTAAAATACATTTCCAGAGTCAATTTACTATTTACATGTATAACTAATATAACAGGCATAAAAAGGCTCATTTTAATTTGCATCTCTTTAATAGCTGGGAAAGTCCAACAGTTTTTCATGTTTGTTTATGAGTTATCTTTTCCATCTTGTGTGAATTCTTATTCTTTGTTAAACTACTTATTTATATCTTGATTTTTAAGGTCTTCGTATAATTTACATTTCAGTCCTTTGTCCTACTACAACATATTTCTCCCAGTCTGTTCTTTTTCTTTTTTTTAAATTCAAGTTATAGTATTTTTCATTGAATGGAGATTTAACATTTTCTATGTTTGAATTAGTCGTTTTATTTCTTCACAAACTTAAATGAATCATTCCTTTATAGCTGAGATAAATTTCCACTGGTTATCTTTGGAATTAAGAAATTAGCTCTAGCTCCGCCTAGAGTTTGTGGTGTGAAGTGAGGATTTAGATTGTTTTCTAAATTGTTGACCAGTTTTCCCCACACCAAGACAGTTTTCTTTTTTAGGCTGATAGAGTTTCTGGTAAGTGAGCAGGAACCCAAGGAGGGGGAGGCCACACTGCGGGTTGGAGAGGTGGCTCGCGTGCCCAGGGTCAGTCCATGGACCCTCCTGGCGAGACTGAGTTACAGCTGCCTCTGTGCCTTCCACTAGCTCTCAGGACTGCCCTTTGTCACTGCAGAGCTCATGCTCCCTTTAACCTAGTTTCAACCTATGCTGAAATATTAAGGGGAAAGAGGTGCTTTTAGAGATGGCTAAAGGATGAGCTAAGCCTGCCTTATTACAACCTCCTGGGGATTCAGGGGAGGGTGGATTGATATGGCTCACCTTTTGAAGTAAGGCTTCCCTTGAAAGCCAGCTCTGATTTGTCGGAAAGTTCTTATGTTAGATTGAAGTCTGCCTTCTTTATAATTGCTCATCATTCTTGTTTTGCCTTTTGAAATAAGACATTTAACCTTTGGCTTTTTGGGATACTGGAAAACTACAAGATACTGTTCAGGAGCATCTGGGTACTGACTTTCCTTCCCCAAACCCCATGAGGATGTGACTTCAGCGACAGAGGGTGCATTTCTAGAATTGAGCACCTGTTGTTGCCGTGAATAAGTTCCCATGCCCTTGGCCTAATAAGTCTGGGGCTTGCTCTCCTGTTGATGTGTGTGAGAGTGTATCTGTGTGTCCCTCTTCCCACCAGTCTGTAGCTCAGCAAAAATAATGCAGTCCTCTTCTGCTAATAGCCTCAAAAGTTCCGCAGTTGGCTGCTACTCATTCTTTCCCGTTGGCTTCAGTTTTGACATCTAAGATGGTCTCGGACATGTTGCGATCCAAGTTGCCCTCTAGACAAAACTCAGATTTACCCGCCTGGCTCTTTATATTTGGCGTCCAAGTCACGTCTGTCGTGTTCGTGCCCTCTTTGTCTCTGAAGGAGTGCTTGATCGATTTCCTTTCCTAGAGTCTAGAATTAATTGAAAATTGCAGTTGCTTAGAAAATACTGCTTTAACAAGGCAACATAAATCTCTTCTAGGGCAGCTGTATGATGGCTATGATGAGGAGTACGATTGTCCCATTTTAGACGAAGATAGAGTAAGTGCAATTTTTTAATAAAGTATACTTTTTTTTTTTTTGGTGAGGAAGATTGCCCCTGAGCTAACATCTGTGCCTGTCTTCCTCTATTTTGTATGTGGGACGCCACCACAGCATGGCTTGCTGAGCGGTGTGTAGGTCCGCGCCCGGGATTCGAACCTGCGAACCCCGGGCTGCCAAAGCAGAGTGGGTGATCTTAACTACTACCTCACCATGCCAGCCCCAAGTATACATTTTATTTTAACTTGATAGGAAAGTTGACCCCAGTTTTTTTAAAGAGTGTTCTTTTTTTTCCCTTTCTCACAGGTGGTTGATGAGTTGGAAAACCACATGCGTGAAGGTGGAGTTGTTGCTGACTACCATGGTTGTGACTTCTTCCCTGAACGCTGGTTTCATATAGTCTTTGTGCTGACAACAGATAACAGTGTATTGTACAAAAGACTCGAAACAAGGTAAGAAAGGAAAACATTGAATTCTTAAAGTATTATATAAACTTTCATTCAGATCCTGAAATTGGCCAATACTACCACGATAAAGGGCTCTGTGTGAAAACGTGACTACTTTATTTGATCTTTCATTATAAACCACATCTGTATGGTACCAGTATTCTGCGTTTGTAAGACATGGGCAGTGGCTTATGACTGAGGAATGAAGGCCTCGGCTGACGGGTGGACTCAGTAGAGTGTACCGTATCGCAGCCCTACGTGGTCATGCTTTTTCCCTAGTGTAAGACCTTGCTAGGAAGACAGACAAGCCAGTAACATATTCTTTGCTATTGAGTGAATATTACCAGCTGAAATTATCCTCACAACAGGAATGGGAGAGCCCATGAGAAACTAACAGGATAAATCAACATTTCACAACCTTTAAAGCATTTTTGAGTTAGTCCCTCCAAGAGAGCATCAGACTTGATCCAGAATAACCAAAAAAAGAAATTTTTATGGAAAACATTTTTCCATTGTCTTTTTTTAAAAATATTTATTTATTTATTTATTTTATTGTGAGGAAGATCAGCCCTGAGCTAACATCCATGCCAATCCTCCTCTTTTTGCTGAGGAAGACTGGCTCTGAGCTAACATCTATTGCCAATCCTCCTCCTGTTTTTCCCCAAAGCCCCAGTAGATAGTTGTATGTCACAGCTGCACATCCTTCTAGTTGCTGTGTGTGGGCTGTGGCCTCAGCGTGGCTGGACAAGCCGTGCGTCGGTGCGCGCCCGGGATCCGAACCCCCGGGCCGCCAGTAGCGGAATGCGAGCACTTAACCACTAAGCCACGGGGCTGGCCCTCCATTGTCTTTTGATTCGAAGTGTGGGAAGGTGGGGCTTCTAAAGGAATTTTGAGGGCAGTCCCACCATTGGATGAGATACTTGCAAAATCCTTGCACAGAGGAAAATAGTAGTAAATATATAGGGAGAGTTAGGTTGGAGCTAGATCTAAAACGTTCATTATCTTTCTTTAGGTAGTGAAAGCCATTGAAAGTATTTGAACAGAGAAGTAATAGAGGCCATGTGGTACATATGCCTTTTCTCAAAGAAGACAACTTAAAATTTTTATTAAAAATCACTGTTTTATGTAAATAGCCAAAGATTGACTAAGGTATAAAAAGACTGAGAGACAACTAGTTTTTTTTGTTTTTAGCCATTGAAAAGTTACAAAGTAATTGCCTTTAAAAAAAAAAAAAAAAAAAGCTTTATTGAGGGGCCGGCCCAGTGGTGCAAGCGGTTAAGTGCACGCACTCCACTGCGGCGGCCTGGGGTTCGCTGGGTTGGATCTCGGGCGCACACCGACGCACTGCTTGTCAAACCATGCTGTGGCAGCCTCCCATATAAAGTGGAGGAAGATGGGCACGGATGTTAGCCCAGGGCCAGTCTTTGTCAGCAAAAAAAGAGGAGGATTGGTAGATGTTAGCACAGGGCTGATCTTCCTCACAAAAAAATAAATAAATAAATAAAATTTAAAAAAATGCTTTATTGAGATAAATTCACATAGCATACAGTTCATCCATTTGAAGCATACAGTTCAGTGGTTTTTAGTATATTCACAGAGTTGTGCATCAATTACTACAACCAATTTTAGAAAATGTTCATCACTCCTCCCAAAAACCCATACCCGTTAGCAGTCACTCCCCATTTCCCCGCAGTCCCTGGCCCTGGGCAACCAGTAATGTACTTTCTGTCTCTGTGGATTTGCCTGTTCTGGACATTTCATATAAATGAAATCATCCAATATTTGGTCTTTTGTGTCTGGCTTCTTTCACTTAGCATAATATTTTCAAGGTTCATCTGTGTTGTAACGTGTATCAGTACTTCATTTCTTTTTATTGCCAAATAATATTCCTGCTATATGGCTATACCATATTTTATTTATCCATTTATCAGATTACAGACATTTGAATTGTTTCTGATACCGAACCAAGTGGGCTCGCCTCCTGCTGCGTTAAATAAGACTCTACACCAGTGGAAGTTGTCTCACAAAGTAAAGTGTATTTGCAGCAAATAGGAGGCCATGAGGAATCATTTCCAAAGTCATGGCGTCCCCAAACAAAGGGAAGCAGGAACTTTTATTTTGGTTGGGGAATGAATATTCAAAAGGGAGAGGCAGGTACACTGCAGATTATGGTAATGAGGCTTAATCTCCTCCTGAGGAGATCTTCACATTAAAAATAAGGCAAGGTCATGGGCATCGCTCTTGTAGGGAGGCGTGGTTAGCTTCAGGGTGGTTGCTGGTTGTGTCTCCTTAACATAAAAAAACAACTTGGAAAAACAGTTAAATGCTTCCAAACCCACCCTTGAGTTCCTCAGGGCACTAGTCGGTGATATTTCTACTTTTTGGCTGTTATAAATGATGCTGTTGTAAACATTTGTGCACACGTTTTTGTGTGGACATTATGTGTTCATTTATTTTGAGTATGGAATTTCTCTAGGAATGAGATTGCTGGGTGATATGGTAACTATTTTTAGCCTTTTGCGGAACTGTCAGACTGTTTTCCAAAGTGGCTGCACCATTTTACGTTCCCAAGAGTAACGTGTGAAGGCTCTCGTTATCTCCACATCCTCGCCAGCATTTGTTATTATCTGTCGTTTTGCTTGTAGCCATCCTGGTGGGTGTGAAGTATTGTTTTGATTTGCATTTCCCTCATGGCTAATGATGTTGAGCATCTTTTCATGTGCTTATTGCCCATTTGTATATCTTCTTTGGAGAAATATCTATTCAGATCCTTTGCCCAATTTTTAATTGGTTATTCATCCTTTTTTATTAAGTTATAAGAGTTCTTTATGTATTTTAGATGCAAGTCCTTTATCAGATACATGATTTGCAAAAATTTTCTCCTATTCTATAGGTTGTCTTTTTATAAAGAACACCTTTTAAGTAGTTCAATTTAATTTTGATTGTTACAAGGTTTAACTACTTTGAATTTAGATTTTCCTTATCTTTTTCACTGGCTAATTAGTTGGCTAATTTACATATCTGCCTAAAGATTACATAAGTTAATTTTTCTCAGTGGCTTTGCAATTGGTAAAGTACAGATCCATCTGTGTGATCAAGTGCCCAGTTACTCTATAGTATTCCTGTCACATGCATCTCATTGTATTATATGCCACCTATTTGTTTTATCTGTCTGTATCCTAACTTCTCTCACTCTTTTGACGTCTAGGACCATAGCTATAGATTTCTTACCTATCTCGTAGCTCAGAATCTGGCTTGAGGTAGGTAGATATGTTTGCTAATTGAGTGGCTGACAAATTGTGGTGGAAAAAATTCAGACAAATCTAAACATTGGTCCTTAGTTTAACCCTCCTGTCAAAGAAGTCTTTCATATTTACGGGTCCCTGTCTATTTTCTCCAGGTAAAGAAACCACAAGAAGTATTTTTGCGTGGTTTTTCATGTGTTCAAAAGTGTCTAGTTTCTGGTATGTTCCTGAAACTCCAGTTAGTGCCATTCAGGTTGCTTACCTTCTCTTTGCCTTCTAGGGGTTATAATGAGAAGAAACTTAAAGACAATATTCAGTGTGAAATTTTTCAAGTTCTTTATGAAGAAGCATTAGCATCCTACAAGGAAGAAATAGTGCATCAGCTGCCCAGCAATACACCAGAAGATCTGGAAGATAATATCAATCAGATATTGAAATGGATTGAGCAGTGGGTCAAAGATCACAGCTCTTGACTTACAAGACTGGCCACTTTGCAATCACTCTTGATGTCTCTCTGCCCACATCATATAAATTGTCCAGTTATCAGTAAAGCTGTTTGAAGATGATCTCTTAAAATAAAGCTTAAGACTAAACATAAAGCATCAGAGTTTTCCATTTTTCTTTCTTTCTTTAAATTAACGAAAAGGGAATTGAAAAGGTGCGAAGGTACACTGGGAAGGTCGGCTTCCCTCCCAGGCGCCTGTTCTTTAGCCACCAGATGCCAGTGTCTAATGCTGTAGCATTTTCATCACCCCGCGCAAAAGCAGTCCGCACCCGTTAGCAGTCCCTTCCCAGTCTTCCCTTCTCCCAGCCCCTGGCAATCACTAATCTACTTTGTCTCTATGGATTTCCATATTCCAGACATTTCATATAAATGGGATCATACAATATGTGGCCTGGCTTCTTTCACTTAGAATAATGTTTTCAAGGTTCACCATGTTGTAGCCTGTCAGTGCTTCATTCCTTTTTATGGCTGATACTCCACTGTATGTCTAGACTACATTTCGTTTATCCATTCCATCAGTTGCATAATTGGGTTGTATCCACTTTGGGTGTTATGAATTATGCTATGAATATTTGTGTATAAGTTTTCGTGTGGATGTACATTTTCAATTCTCTTGGGTATATACCTAGGAGGGAAATTGCTGGGTCATATTGCAACTGAGTTCAAGTTTTTGAGGAAATACCAAACTGTTTTCCAAAGTGGTTGCATTATGGTACATCCCACCATCCATGTATTGGATCTAATTTCTCCACATCCTTGCCAACACTTCCTACTGTTCATCTGACAGCCATCCTGTGGATGCACAGCCATATTCATTTTGTTGGTTTTTTTAAATAATTTTATTTATTTATTTTTCCCCCAAAGCCCCAGTAGATAGTTCTATGTCACAGCTGCACATCCTTCTAGTTGCTGTATGTGGGACGCGGCCTCAGCATGGCCGGAGGAGCGGTGCGTCAGTGCGCACCCGGATCCGAACCCGGGCTGCCAGCAGCAGAGTGCGCGCACTTAACCGCTAAGCCACGGGGCTGGCCCTCATTTTGTTTTGATTTACATTTCCCTAATGGCTAATGATGTTGAGCCTCTTTTCATGTACCTATTAGTCATTTGTATATCTTCTTTGGATCCCTAATCTTTTTAATGTTTGTATAGAATTCCATTAAGGATGTGCTATGAGTGGTTTAATCCCATCCCAGTCCCCTGTTGATGGACATTTAGGTTGTTTCCAGCTTTTTGCTATTAGAAACAATGATGCAAGAATGATAAGAAAGAATAACACATATTTTACTATGTGCCAGGCACTCTTTTAAACACATTCAAAAGTGAACTCTCTTAATCCACATGACTACTCTCTGAGGTAGGTGGTATTATTAGTTCCACTACAGGTGATGGAACAAAGGCACAGAAGGGTTAAGTGACTTACCCAGGATCACAGCAAGGAAGTATCAGAGTTAGGATTCCATCCTAGCAGGCTCTTACCATTAAGTTGTGCTGCCTAATGTGTGTGTAGCTTTGCACATGAGCAAGTTTATCTGTGGGACATTCCTGGAAGATAAGTTGTATGCAAACATAACATTTAGTAGATTCATTATAATAAACATAGATTGCCTATCATATGTGCAAGACTCAAGCAAATCACTGTGGCGGGGAAGACCTCCCAAGGTAAGCTCTTGACCTCCAGATGGTCTCAACCTGGTACACAGAGAAGATATGCACGCACATGGACCCTTGAGACAAATAGAATATATGGTGAAAAGTGCCCTAATGGAGATTCTAACATAATGTCAATGTGAATAACCAATAATCAATCTATAGATCAAAATAGAGGTGAGTTTAATATATGAACCAGTTTGGAGGACTGTAGCCCGGGAGACCAAGCTCCACCGGGGCAGGAAGCACCCGGAGGAGCGAGGTGTATGGCGTGGTTAGATACTGTTTTGGAACAAGGAACATCAAACATGACAGGAATACTGTTTTTTTCTTTTTATTACAAAAGCTGTTTTGCTATGTACACAGCAGGTCAATCTGACACTGGTTTCTGGGAAGGAATGCTTATCTTCAAAGAAATGCTGATCTGTGAGGGAGGCTTTCATCCCTATCTTTAAGGGCATCATTCTTGGCTTTGGGACACTGTAAATGTTTATAGCAGATGTACAATGCATGCTTGATAGGCCATTCTGGAAAAAGAAGTTCAGGCTGAGTCAGTTGTAAACCAAATGGCTTTCTCATATACCACAATCTATGTTAACTTTTCTTATTCCTTTTCATTTATTCCATCACTGTGAGAGAGGACAAGAGATACAAGCGATTTTCTATGAGTATCAGAAGAGGATAAATGATATGGGATGCAGTCCTTGTAGAATGGGTGTGGAGGTAGAGAAGGATTCCTTAGGCCAGGATAATATCACAAAGGTGCTCCCCAGTGCCACCTGGGGCCAAATCGTGGATAAAACGAGGACGGTTACTCGCAGGGCTGTTGTGAGTGTCGAGTAAACTGTGCTCGGCACATAGGAAGCACCACATATGTTTCTGTTATGTTCAGTGGTGCTAATGGCTGTTGTGAGAAGATGGTATTCTCTTCACTATTGGGATAAACTAAATTCCCTGGCCTATCAAGTGATTACTAGTTATCTTAATGCTAACACTGACTCATAATCATAGACAAGATTTTCCTTCCACAGAAGGAGATAGTGGAGGCTAGCAAAGACCTACACCTTTGGGAATTTGTGCTTATTAATATCCTCACTAATTTCAGTCCTAGGTTTTCATGTGACACTAGTGACAATGCTTTAACATCTTACAGTTGTTTGAAGAAGGTCTTAAAAATAATCCCATTTACTGTTTGTCTCTGGTTTTATTCAATCCTACTTCCTAACTTTTTATTTAAATAGGCTGATTTAAACCAAACTTGAGATAAAAATATACCAAATTTTTAATCTTTTTATATTTATGTAAATGAGACAATATGATTTATTCAGTTTCTCAAGAGCACCTTAGGATAACAAGCTTGATATATGCATAACCAGTGAGTTTTTCTCTTATGCCCTTCTCGGTATATTTTTATTTTTGTGGGCTTTGACTTAGGGATTTGGCCTTACTTCATCTATATTTTTTCTGCATTCTAAGCAAGTCCTACCACCAAACCCTACCAAGATTTATATTTGCCTGTCTTTAACACAAAAGTTGTAATAGGGGCCAAAACTGTTGAGAACCATTTATTCTTTCCCATGGAGGGGAGAGAGAGCAAGGTGAAAAAAAATCACTGGGGCCGGCCCGGTAGTGTAGCAGTTTAGTGTGTGTGCTGTGCTTTGGTGGCCTGGGGTTCCCAGATTCGGATCCTGGGTGCGCACCGATGCACTGCTTGTCAACCATGCTGTGGTGGCATCCCATACAAAGTGGAGGAAGATGGGTACAGATGTTAGCCCAGGGCCAATCTTCCTCAGCAGAAAGAGGAGGATTGGTGACAGATGTTAGCTCAGGGCTAGTCTTCCTCACAAAAAAAAAAAAAAAGAAAAAAAATCACTGTTCTTTAACTTTCATTGCTGTATATGTGAAAAACAGTATCGTGAAAATTCTTTATATATACCTAGGCTTTTACTGAAAATTTAGTTCCTTAACCCTTTTGACGACATAAATCCCTTTGACAGTCTGATATAAGCTATGAACCCATTTCCTCCTAGAAAATACAGATATACATATTAATATAAAAAGTTGCTTATATTTTTCAGATTCACAGACCCCTGAAATGCATCCAGAGGTTTGTTGTTTAAGGGGTTTGTTTTTATGGAAAGGAGGATTCTAAAAATAATTTGTTAAACAAGACTAGTGAATAAAAAGCACACTGGTCATTCCACAGTTCCTAGCCAGTGCATTAAGCAAGAAAATAAATGAAAGACATACAGAGCTGAAAGGAATAAATAAACTATTCTCAGTCATGATTCTCTATGTAGAAATGCCAAAGAGAATCTACACAAAAGCTACTTGAACTAATAAGTGACTTTAGCAAGATCACAGGATACAAGACCAATACACAAAAGTCAACTGCATTTCCATATAGCAGTGTTGCTGAGCAAGGGCTTGCAACCCAACGTGCGCAGAAGCCAATACTATGGCACCAGTTTTTGAGACAAGAAAGAGCTTTATTGCAGGGTCGACCAGCAAGGAGACAGGAGGCAAGGCTCAAATCTGTCTCCCCAGGCTGAAGTGCGGACAGACTTCTAAGGAGTTGGAAGTAGAAGTGGTTATGTAAAATGCTAGCTTGGCAGAATCTGACTGGGTGGTGGGAGCGTAAAGATCTTGTAAGTCTGGTGTGCTACAAATCAAGGGACCCCTTGCTTCTCATTAGGTTCCCTGTACCACTTTTACGTCATGTTGAGTTCTGTGGTCAGGGAACTTTTTGGTCTTGGTGCTGCTCTCGGTCATCTGAGGACAAGGTTTCCATCTTCTGCACATGCTCTGTGAAAAAACAACTTACAAAAACATTTTAGCGAAGGAAGCATGTTCTAAATTGGACTAAACTGTAATGCGTAATTCTGAGGTGGTTTCAGTAGTGACAAACAATTGAAAATTAAAATTAAAACAACAATACCATTTACAATAGTACCAAAAGCATGATGTACTTAGGTATAAATCCAACAAAACACGCAAAATCTGCATACTGAAAATTCAAATGAGAGAAATCAAAGATCCAAGTAGACGGACATACCATATTAATGAATTCCAAGCTCAATGTTATTAACTTGTTAGCTTTCCCCAAATTGATCTATGAATTCAATCCCAATCAAAATCCCAGCGTACTCTTTTAAAATAAAAATTAATAAGATGATTCTAAAATTTATGTAGAAACATAGAAACTAGAGTAGCCAAACAATGCTGAAAAAGAAAAACAAAGTTAAAAGACTTACAGTACCTGATTTCAAGATTTGCTATAAAGACTAAAGCAAGACAGTGTGATATTGCTGAAAGGATAAACACATAGATCAATGCAACAGAATAGAGAGCCCAGAAATAAACCCACACACGCACGGGCAATTTCTGATGGAAATGCAAAGGCAAATCAATGGGGGGAAAATAGTCTTTCAACATATGATGGACTTCCATATCCAAGAAACGAACTTCAAACCTACCCACAGACCATATTAATTCAAAATGTTTCATAGGCCTAAGTGTAAAACCTAAAATTATAAAACTTCTATATGAAAACACAGGAGAAAATTTTAATGCTCTTTGATTAGGCAAAGATTTCTCTGATAGGACACAAAAAACACAAACCACAAAAAAATTGATAAATTCGACTCCATCAAAATTTAAAACTTTTCTTCTCTTCAAAAGACACTAAGGAAATAAAAGCACAAGCTACAGACTGGGAGAAATGCAAAACACATATATGAAACAGATTGGTATCTAGAATATGTAAGGAACTCTTGAAACAATAAGAAAACCAAAAACTTGGTTTAAAAAGATCAACAAAATTAGCATACCTTTATCTCGCTTGACCAAGAAAAAAAGAGAGAAGATTCAAATTACTACCATCAAGAATGAGAGAGGAGATATCACTACCAACTTGGCAGAAATCTAACAGATTATAAAGGAATAATATGAACAACTGTATGCCAACAAAATAATTTAGATGAAATGGACAAATTCCCAGAACTTGACAAATACTGAGATTTACTCAAGAAATACAAAATATGAATAGACTTATAACAAGCAAAGAGAATGAATTAGTAATTTTAAAACTTCCTACACACAAAAACCCAGGCCCAGATGGCTTCACTAGTGAATTTTATTGAACATTTAAAGAAGAGCTAACAGCAATTCTTCACAAACTCTTCCAACAAACAGAAGAGGAAGGATTACTTCCCAACTCATTGTGTGAGGCCAGTATTACCCTGATACCAAACCAGACAAAGAATCTCAAGCACAGAGAACTACAGACCAACACCTTTTATGAAAATAGATGCAAAAATCCTCAACAAGATATTAGGAAACCAAATCCGTCACATATAAACAGGACTACAAGCCATGCCCAAGTGACATTTATCCCAGGAATGCACAAGTGGTTTAACATCTGAAAATCAATTAATGTGATACAACGTTTCAATAGAATAAAGGATGAAAACTAGATGATCACATCAATAGATACAGAAAGAGCATTTCACAAAATCCAACACCTTTTCATGATAAAACACTTGAACTAGGAACAGAAGGGAACTTCCCCAACTTGATAAAGGGTATCTATAAAAAACCCACAGCAAACATCATGCTAAATAGTGAAAGACTGAATGAATGCGTTCCTCCTAAGATCGGGAACAAGACCAGGATGTCTGCTCTTGCCACTTCTGTTCATCCTTGTACTGGAGATTCTAGCCAGGTAAATTGGGCAAGAAAATGAAATAAAAGGCATCTGGATTGAGAAAGAAGTAAAACTATTTTTATTTGCAGATGACATAGTCTTATATATAGACAATCCCAAGGAATCCACTTTGGCATTGTTTATATGAATAAATAAGTTCAGCAAGATTCAAGATCAATATTTGAAAATTAATTGTATATCTATACAAGAGAAATGAACAATCCAAAAATAACAGCCCCAAATTTAGGAAAAAAGTTCAATTAGAGTAACATTGAAAAGCATAAAATACTTAGGAGTTAATTTAACAAAAGAAGTACAAAACTTGTATTCTGAAAACTACAAAACATTGTTGAAAGAAATAAAGAAGATGTAAATAAGTGGAAAGACATCGCATGTTCATGGATCAGAAGACTTATTATTAAGATGGCAATACTTGCCCACTGATCTACAGATTTAACCCAACTCATATCACAATCCCTTGCTGGCTTCTTTGTAGAAATGGACATGCTGTTCCTAAAAATCATATGGGAAGTCAAGAGACTCAGAATTGTCAAAACAGAGTTGGAGGACTCACATTTCCTGATTTCCAAACTTATTACAAAGCAACAATAATCAAGACAGTGTGGTACTGTGGCATAAGGTCTGCCACATATATATATGCCATGCAGTGTGGCATAAGAATAGATATATAGACATTTCTCCAAAAATGATGTACAAATGACCAACAAGCATATAAAAAGCTGCCTAACATCACTAATCATCAGAGAAATGCAAAATAAAACTACAATGAGATATCATCTCACACTCTTTAGGATGACTACCATAAAAAAACAAAAACACCCACAAAAAATCCACAACGTATATGTTGGCAAGGATATGGAGATGTTGGAATCCTCGTGCACTGTTGGTGGGGTTGTAAAATGGTGCAACCTCTAGAGAAAACAGTATGGAAGTGCCCCCCAAAATTAAAAATTGAATTACTATATGATCCAGCAATCTCACTCTGGGTGTATATCAAAAAAATTGAAAACAAGATCTTGAAGGGACAGTTGCAAAAATTGTAATCCAATAATGCTGCAATGTACTTGGATGTGCAAATATCACTTTGAGATCTTACTTTGAATTTTTGTGGCTATATACCCAGAAGTGGGATTTCTGGATCATATGGTAACTCTATTTTTAATTTTTTGAAGACCCTCCACACTGTTTTCTATAATGACTGCATCATTTTATATTTCTGCCAACAGTGCACAAGAGTCTCAAATGTTCAAGTGATATTTTGGCAAAAGTACCAAGACCATGCAATAGGAGAAAGACGTTCTTTTCGACAAATGGTATTGGAAAAACTGAATATCCACATGTAAATAATGAGACTGGACTCACATTTTACACCATATATAAGAATTAACTCAAAAAGGATCAAATAACTAAACTCTTCACTAAAACTGTACATCTGATACAAGAAAACATGGGAAAAATTCAAAACATTGGAGTTAGCAACGATTTATTGGACATGACAATATACAATTGGATATGACAAAAGCACAGGCAACAGAAGGAAGAAAAAGATAAATTGGACTTTATCAAAATTAAAAACTTTGTTCATCAAAGGATAATATCAAATGAGTGAAAAGACCATGTAGAAAATGGGTTAAAATATTTGCAAATCATTTTTCTGATAAAGAATTAACATCCAGAATATATAAAGAACTCCTACAACTCAACACCGAAAACTAAACAACTCAATTCAAAAACATGCAAAAGATTAGACTATATATTTCTCTGAAGAAGACATACTTATGGCTGATAAACACATGAAAAGATGCTCAACATCATTAATCATTAGAGAAGTGCACATCAAAACCACCATGAGATAACACTTTACAAACATTAGGGTGGCATCATTAAAAAGAAAAAAAAAAGAGCCAGCCCTGATGGCCTAGTGGTTACAGTTCGGCATTCATTGCTTCAGCAGCACAGGTTCACTTCCCGGTCATGGAATCACACCACCCATCTGTCAGTAGCCATGTTGTGGCTGTGGCTCTCACAGGGGAACTAGAACAACTTACAGCTAGGATATACAACCATGTACTGGGGCTTTGGGGAGGAAAAAAAAAGAGGAAGATTGGCAACAGATGTTAGCTCAGGGCGAATCTTTCCCTGCAAAAAAAATAAAATAAAATAAAAAACAAGAAAATAGCAAGTATTGGCAAATATGTGGAGAAATTTGTACTCAGCTTATGCATTGCTGGTGGTAACATAAAAGGATGAAGCTACCGTGGAAAACAGTAAGTGGTTCCTCAAAAATTTATACATAGAATTACTATGTAATTCTGCAATCCACTTCTAGATATATACTTAAAAGAATGGAAATATCAAACAGATATTTATACTCCAGTGTTCGTAACAACATTAGTCACAACAGCTAAAGGGCAGATGCAACCCAAATAGCCATCGTTGGAAGAATGGATAAACAAAGTTTGGGATATACATACAGCAGAATATTATTCCACCTTAAAATGGAATAAAATTTTGGTATGCTATAACATGGATAAAACTGAAGATATTATATTATACTAATTGAAATAAGCTATATAAAAAAGTTAAATATTGTAAGATTCCATTTATATTAGGTACCTAGAATACTGAACTCAAATTTATAGAGATAGAAAGCAGAATAGTGGTTACCAGTATCTGGGAGGAAGGAGGAATGGAGAGTTATTGTATAATGGGTACAAAGTTTTGGCTTTGGATGATAGAAAATTTCTGGAGATGGCTAGTTATGATGGTTGCACAACAATGGGAATGCGCTTAATTGCAATAAACTGTACACTTTAATGTTTCAAATGGTAAATTTTATGTTATGTATATTTTACCACAATTCTGAAAAATGGTAAAAGGAAGCTCAGAATACAAGGGAAATAAGCGGCTCTTCAAATTCAAGTTACCAGTGTAACTGCTTGATGAGGAGGTGACTGCTTCCCTAGTCAAAACTGGATTCTAGTTCTCCCCCTGGCGCCACTCTTGGACATGGCATCTGCTTCACAGCGTCACTGCTGCCTCCACGCCTAAATTAATGCTCTTCTGAGCTGCTTCGTTCAGTCACTCAGTACTGAGTCCTACTCTTGAACAGGCCATCTGATTGACCAATCTTGATCATATGACCATTTCTTAATAATTGCTAATATTGGAATTTGTTTTAGATAATTGGAGCCAAGAACATGATGAGTCCATTGTAATTACATCATAAAGCAAATGAATTCCACATCAATAAATCAGAATTCAGAATTCTTGCCTCTTCTTTGGGAAGCATCAATGACTTTACACTAATGTCTCAATTGCATTACTCTGAAATTCAGTTTCTTGCTTCTCACAGCACCTATGGAAAAACCGAGGAATTAAGTGAAAAGACTTAAACCACTGTCTTGGGTCTACATGAACTAGCCTTGTAGCCTTAAATAGAACCCTGGTTCCTTTTACCTTTCCTCTACGTCATATTAGGATTTTATACTGAAATCTAAAACTGTCTTTCTAGAAGAAATTGTGGAGCTAGAATTCTTTGGGTTGTTGATAAATATATTTCCTGGCTTCTCTTTCATTGACAATCAATCCAAAGTGATTGGCACAGACACCATACTTGCTTGGTTAATTCTGCTGGAAGTTAGGTAATGTAAGGGCAAATATAAGTGAAATATAAGTGAAAACTAAGAGACTTCATTTTGAAAACAAGGGAAGAGACCTCCCCAGCTTTCTCTTTCCTTAGAGAAAAAAACCTGTCAGTTCTTTCTCTGCGTCTTTGAAATGTATGTTAATCTTTTTAAAGCCTAAATAAACCTCTTGCTACTTTTATAACCCAGAAATACTACTTTAAGGATCTGGGAGAAATATCTTTGAAATATATTCATCAAGGAAGGGAATGCCTCTATTTCCTAGTTTCCTGAAGGATATGACCGTAACTTCAGCTGACTCTTGGCTTGCCATTGCAAATCTACCCGTTGTTATAAGGATACAAGAAATATACATTTTTTTCATTTGATAAAGGCAATTAACAAACACAGGTAGCTACCTCATTTACCGAGTGAATTTAGGATGAACTATATTATGACGAATGGTGCTCGAAATGTGTCTTACTTGAGGACTAGTAATTGGTTATCTTGAGCCCTTGTAATGGTTTGTATCTATGTGGCTATATAAAATGGTAAGGTTTCTGTCCGTCTTTACAATCTCTTTAGTAACTGTCTGTGGTGCACATCACATTCAGGTTTAATGCATATTCAATAACAGAACTGTTTTTTTTCTCTTCTGCCGTTATGGAGAGGTTTTCTGGGTTGGCAGGGGATTTTACTTTTAATTATATTTCCCAACAGCATATGGTGGAAACACGCACCATCTACCTGCAGAAGTCTGATTTCATAATCCATAAATTAAACATTTTCAGCTTTAATAAATGCTCCATGGACATGATTAATTGGAATTATTCTTCTGTATACATCACCTAACTATAAACAGCAGAATGTTGAGGCATTTTTGAAAAGCATAATAGAACTAAAATAGTTTTAAATGCTTTTATGTATTAATTTGACCAAATTAGAATCTAATTTGTTGCTGTAGATATCAATAATTCGTTTAATTTTGTATCGATTTTTAGTGAATTGAAGTACATTATAAAGACAAAGTCCTCACTTATATGCAGAAAGTTTCTTTTCTTTCCAGTTCATTACGGTGAAAAGAAATAAAGCATCAATTCACTCCTTAGAAGTGGGATGTAGATTGGAGCCAGCATGAGAGCCTTATGAATCCATAAGGCATTCCACAGTGCTGCACTTTAGCTCCTGCCTCTGGCCTTTGCTACGTTTTCATCAGTGAATCTTGATTGGGGTCATAATTCTAACTGGTGAACCTTTATAGAAAGGTATCCCAGCTGCCCTGTCATTCTGCCGTATTTTTGTGTAGGGAAGCAGGCCAGATGATAAGGGGTAGAGACCAAGGAGCAGAAACTCACATATATACACATCCTTCCCTCACTCAATTAGTATTTAGATCATTGTTTCCTAAAACTTCTTGTGGTCCATGTAACTGACATTAATCCTAAAAAATTCCTGGAATAATCTGATTAGGTATGTAGAAGGTGGTTCCCAGGAATCTGCCACTTACAAACACTTAATTAGAGAGTGTGATGTAGCTGATAAATTTCTCATTATTTCTAGTACTTTATGTTGCAGATTCAATAATGCTCACAAATTCACTACGTATCAGTAAAATTAGTAAAAATTACTTATTAAGCTTATCACAGATCTTTTTTGTATAAAAACAGAAAATATGTACATCACATATTTTCTACATATTTATTCTACATAATGTAAATATGTAGAATAAAATTACGCACATCATTGCTTTAATATGTTTAATGAAAAATATAAGACTAGAAAAGATTTTTCTATTTTTTACCACTTATGTGATCAGAGAAATAAAGTATTATTGAATAGCATGGTGGAATTGAAATCTTTTATTTTTCTACTTTTTGAGAGTGACAATCCAAGTGCTTTTGAAGAAATTGTATTTATATTAATTTTTTGAAAAATATAAATATATTTTAAAGGCGAAGTCCTCATTTAGATGAAGAATGAATTATTTTATCTTTCTTCTAGTACTTTACGTAAGTGACAAGGAGAGCTCACTTAGTAGAAATAGGTTCTATGATCAAAAAATCAGGTAAAAGTCATATGCTTTAATTCTCTTCCATTCTATTGTGCTGATTTTAGCCCCTTATTTCAGCTCCTCCAATACTAAGATTTTGTTTCTTGGCCCTCGATGTTAATGAAAGGCTGTTAAAAATTAACATAGGAGCTTTTAAGAGATTTGCTAGTTGCCCTGGGATCTTGATGTTTTCACTTAATGATTGCAGTCCTAACCTCCAGTAAGGAAGCACAAGTATAGGAATTACTAATCGAAGGCATTAAATCAGCTGTCTCAAATATGCTCAATGTGCTAAAGGAAACATTGGACAAAGAAATAGTGAAATCAGGAAAATGATATAAAACAAAGTGAGAATATCAATAAAGAGTCAAAAATTAGAAAAAAGAGCCAAACAAATTCTGGAACTGAAAAGTACAATAACTGGAATGAAAAGTTACCTAGAGGGGCTCAAAAGCAGATCCAATCAAGCAGAAGAAGGAGACATCAAACTCCAAGACACGGCATTAAGTGATCAGGTCTGGGGAGGAGAAAGGAAAAAGAATGAAGAAAGATTAATGGAGTTTAAGGTATCTGTGGGACAACAGCAATCATATGAGCATACACATCTTAGGAGTCCTAGAGGGAGAAAAGAGAGAAAGGGATAGAAAAATATTTGGAGAAATAATGGCCCAAAACTTCCCAAATCTGATGAAAGATAGAAATACCTACAACCAAAAATCTCAATGATTCCAATCAGGATAAGTTCAAAAAGATCCACACCAGGACACATAATAGTCAAATTCTCAAAACCAGAGAATTTTGAAAACAGCAAAAGAGAAGATACTTATTACCTACCAGGGATCCTCAATAATATTAACAGCTAATTTCTCATTAGAAACCACTGATGCCAGAAGACAGCGAGATGCCATCTAACGTTTTAAAAGAAAAAAAATAAAAACCTGTCCACCAAGAATTCTATATCCATCAAAGGTAATCTTCAAGAATGAAGGAAAAATTACAACATTTCCATATTAAAAAAACTAGAGGGAATTCATTTCCAGAAGAACTGCCCTACGAGAAATGCTAAAGGAAGCCCTTTAGGCTGAAATGAAAGAACACGAGACAGTGACTTGAAGTCATAAGGAGGATTACAGAACATTGGTAAAGGTAACTACATAGGAAAATTAAAAAGCCAGTATTATTGTACACTTGGTTTGTAACTCCTCTTTTCTTCCTACATTAAAAGATAAATGAATAAATATTAATTATAAATATGTTAAAGGGCACATAAATTATATAGATTTAATCTGTGATAATAACCAGATCAAGAGGGAGGGAAGAGATGCATAGGAGCAAAGTGTTTGCATAACACTAAAACTAAGTTGGTTTTCTTCAAACTAAGTCATTATAAACCCAAAATGCTAATTTTAATCCTGAGGTATCCAATAAGAAAATAACTAAAAATTAGACAGAAAAAGAAATAAGAATCAAAATGGAACGCTACAAAAATTCAACTTAATCAAAAGACGGTATTGGAGAAATTGGGGAACAAAAAAGATAAAATGTACAGAAAACAAATAGCTAGATGGCATGTTAGTCTTTCCTTACAAATAATTACTTTAATTGTAGGTGGATTATGCTAATCTGTTAAATAGCAGAGAGAGGCAGATTGGATAAAAAAGCAAAAACATGTTCCATCCATATGCTGCCTATAAAATATTCACTTTAGACACAAAGACATAAAAAGCCTAAAAGTAAAAGGATAGAAAAATATATTTCATGCAAACACTAACTAAAAGAGAGCTGGAGTGGCTAAGTTATTGAAACACAAAATGGACTTCAAGTCAAAGAAAGGTTACAAGAGACAAAGAAAGACATTGTATATTGATGAAAGGGTCAATTACCAAGAAGGTATAACAATTATAAATAAATACACACACAACAACAGAGCCCCAAAATACATGAAGCAAAAATTGATAGAACTGGAGGGATAAACAGACAGCTGTGCAATCATGGTAGGAGATTGCATATTGTGGAATATTGAATCAATATTCCACATTCAATAATGGATAGAACAACCAGACAGAAGATAATACGAAAGGAGGACCTGAACAACAACATAGACCAACTGCATCTAAGAAACATAGGCACAACATTCCAGCCAAAAACAGTAGAATATACATTTTTCTCAAGTGCATATTGATCATTCTCTAGTATGAACCATATATTAGGCCACAAAATAAGTCTTAATAAATTTTAGAAGATTGAAATCATACAAAGTATCTTTTCAGATCACAGTAGAAGGAAACCAGAAATCAATACCAGAAACAAAACTGGAAAGTTAATAAATATATGGACATTAAACAATACATTCTTATTATTATTAGCATATTTAATTGCTCAAACATGCATATGACTTTAAAGTACACCTGTTTTTCTTTTTTATTGTGAGATTTTTGTTGTACATTATTTTTTGTCAGTCACCATATAAATGCATCTCTTCACCCCTTTTGCCCACCCCCACCCGTCTTTCCCCTGGTAACCACCAAACAGTTCTCTCTGTTCGTGTGTTGGTGTATCTTCCACATATAAGTGAAATCATGCAGTGTCTGTCTTTCTCTTTCTGGCTTATTTCACTTAACATAATACCCTCCAGGTCCATCCATGTTGTTGCAAATGGGACGATTTTGTCTTTTTTTTAATGGCTGAGTAGTATTCCATTGCATATATATATACCGCATCTTCTTTATCCATTCATCAACTGAGGGACAATTGCGTTGCTTCCACATCTTGGCTATAGTGAATAATGCTGCAATGAACATATGGGTGCATAAGTCTCTTTGGACAGTTGATTTCAGGTTCATTGGGTAGATACCCAGTGGTGGGATAGCTGCATCATAAGGTATTTCTATTTTTAATTTGTTGAATCTTTGTTCTGTTTTCCATAGAGGCTGCACCAGTTTGCATTCCCACCAGCAGTGAATGAGGATTCCCATTTCTCCACAGCCTCTCCAGCATTTGTTGTTTATTGTCTTGGTGATTATAGCCATTCTAACAGGTGTAAGGTGATATCTTAGTGTGGTTTTGATTTGCATTTCCCTGAGGATTAGTGATGTTGAACATCTTTTCATGTGCCTATTGGCCATCTGTATATCTTCTTTGGAGAAGTGTCTGTTCATTTCCTCTGCCCATTTTTTGATCGGGTTGTATGTTTTTTTGTTGTTCAGTTGTGTGTGTTCTTTATATATTATAGAGATTAATCCCTTGTTGGATATACGGTTTGCAAATATTTTTTCCCAGCTGGTGCATTGTCTATTCATTTTGATCCTGGTTTCATTTGCCTTGCAGAAGCTCTTTAATCTGATGAAGTCCCACTTGGTTATTTTTACTTCTGTTTCCCTTGTCTGAGTAGACATGGAATTTGAGAAGATCCCTTTATCTCCTTTTTTGATGCCAGCATAATCTCAAAGAAGAACGGCTGTGAATGGTCAGTCTAGCTCTCACAGCTAATTGCAAGAAAATGTGTGTCTGTTAGGTTTCATTTAACTACAACTAACAAGACCTAACTCTATGTGTCTTATTCAATAAGAAAAATGTATTATTTCTGGTAAGAGAATCCTTGAAGTAAGGTGACCCCATTGTGGTTATTTTGGCTCCAGTTCAATTCTGTTAAACCAGTTTTTAGAAGCCAATTTTCCAAATTTACAATTTTTACAATTATTAGTAAAGTTTGGAGGAAGTTTTTCTTTTCAGTTTCATTGAGATATAATTGGCAAATAAAATTGTAATATATTTAAAGTGTTCAACGTGAAGATTTGATATACATATACACTGTGAAAGGATTCCCCTCATCGAGTTAACACATCCATCACCTCACATACTTACCTGTTTTTTTTTTTTTTTGGTGATTTCAATTATACAATACAGTGTTATCAGTTACAGTCACCATATTATACATTAGATCCTCAGATATAATTCATCTTATAACTGAAAGTTTATACCCTTTTACCAACCTCTCTCTACTTCCCCACCCTCCAGCCTCTGGTAGCCACCATTCTACTACCTGACTTTGTTTTCAGATTCTATATATAAGTGATACCACACAATGTTTATCTTTCTATGTCTGACTTATTTCATTTAGCATAATGCTCTCTATGTTTGTCCATGTTGTCACAAATGGCAGGATTTTGTTATTTTTCAAGGCTGAATATTTTTTATATTTTCTTTATACATTCATCCATTGATGACGCTTAGGTTGTTTCAATACCCTGGCTACTGTGAATAATGCTGCTATGAACATAGGGGTACAGATGTCTCCTTGAGATAGTGATTTCATTTCCTTCAGATATATACCCAGAAATGGGATTGCTGGATCACATGGTAGTTCTATTTTTAATTTTTTGAGGAGCCTCCATATTCTTTTTGATAATGGCTGCACCAGTTTACATTCCCACCAACAGTGTATAAGGGCTCCCTTTTCTCCACATTCTCACTAACACTTGTTATCTGTCTTCTTGATAATAACTATTCTAACAGGTGTGAGGTGATATCTCATTGTGCTTTTGGTTTGCATTTCCCTGATGGTTTGTGATGTTGAGAACCTTTTCATGTGCCTGTTGGCCATTTGTATGTCTTCTTTGGAAAAATGTCTATTCAGGTACTTTGCTCATTTTTAAATTGGGTTACTTGTTTTTTGTCACTAAGTTGTATGAGTTCCTTGTATTATTTGCATATTTGGAGACCCCCTTATTGGATATGTGGTTTGCAAATGTTTTCTCCCATTCCATAGGTTGCCTTTTCATTTTATTAATGATTTCCTTTGCTGTGCAGAAGCTAAACAGCCAGTAGGTCATAGAGGAAATCACCAGGGAAGGTAGAAGTTATCTTAAGACAAATGAAAATGAAAACACGAAGTACCAAAAATCATGGGATTCAGGAAAATAAGTGCTGAGAGGAAGAGTTATGGCTGCGAGTGTTTACATGAAGAAAAGAACAAAGATCTCAAATCCACAATCTAAATTGACACTTTAAGGAACTAGAAAAAGGATAAACTAACCCGAAATGAGCAGAAGGAAGGAAATCATGAAGATTAGAACAGAGATAAATAAAACAGAGAATAAAAAACAATAGAGAAAATCAACAAAGTCAAGAGATAGTTCTTGAAAAGATCAACACAAGCGACAACCTGTTAGCTACATTGACTAAGAGAAAAGAGCTGAAGCAACCAAAATACGAAACGCAAGCGGAGAAACTACTACCAATTTTACAGAAATAAAAGGATTATAAAGGAGTACTGCTGAACAATTTTACACCAAAAATTTGACAACCTAGATGAAAAGAACAAGTTATTAGAAACACACAACCTATTAGGACTGAAACTGAAAATCTGAATAGACCTTTTACTAGTAAGGAGATTGAGTTGGTAACTAAAAACCTTCTAACAAAGAAAAGCCCTGGAGCATGTGGCTTCAACGGCAAGTTCTACCAACACTTAAAGAAGATTTAATACCAATATTTCTCAAAGTCTTCCAAAAATTGAAGAGGAGAGAATGCTTCCAAACTCATTTTATGAGACCAGCATTACCCTGATACCAAACCAGACAATGACACTACAAGAAAAGAAAATTACAGACCAATACCCTTGATAAACATAGATGCAAAAATCCTCAGCCAAATACTTGCAAACAGAATTCAACAACACATTAAGAGGATCATATACCATAAAGAGGATGTGGTATATATGGATACACAGTGGAATACTATTGAGCCATAAAAAGACAAAATCGTTCCATTTGCAATAACATGGATGGAACTTGAGGGTGTTATGTTAAGCTAGATAAGCCAGAGAAAGACAAACACCACATGATTTCACTCATATGTGGAAGAAAAAACATGGACAAAGAGAACAGATTAGCGGTTACCAGAGAGGAAGGAGGTTGGGGGGTGGGCATAAGGGGTAAAGGGGCACATATATATGGTGAGTGACAAACAATAATGTACAATTGAAATTTCACAATGTTATAAACTAGTATGACCTCAATAAAAAAAAAAAGAGGATCATACACCATGACCAAGTGGGATTTGCTGCTGGACTGCAACATGGTTTTACTTACAAAAATCAATCAATGTAATACATCACCCTAACAGAATACAGGAAAAAACCCACACATGATTATCTTAATTGATGCAGAAAAAGCATTTGACAAAAATCAGCATCATTTCATGATAAAAATATTCAACACACTAGGAATAGAAAGAGTACATTGACACAATAAAAGCCATGTATGAAAAACCCACAGATAACACCATACCGAATGGTGAAAGACCAACAGATTTTCCTCTGATACATGAACAAGACAAAGATGTTGTTTTCACCACTTCTATTCAATGTAGTCCTGGAAGTCCTAACCTAAACAATTGGACAAGTAAAAGAAGCAAAAGGCATTCAAATTGGAAATGAAGAAGTAAAATTACCTGTTTACTGATGGCATGACCTTACACATAGAAAGCTCCAATGATTTCACACACACAAAAATAAAACTTTCATGACTAATAAATGAATTCAGCAAAGATACTGGATACAAAAATCAACACCAAAATTCAATTGCGTTTCTATACATCATCAGTGAAAAATCTGAAAGGATATTTTGAAAACAATTCCATGTACAGTAGCTTTTAAAGAGCAAAATACTTAGTAATAAACTTAACCAAGGAGATGAAAGACCTGGACACTGAATATTACAAAACATGGCTGAAAGAATTAAAGACACAAATAAATGAAAAGACATGTGTATTCATGGATTGGGAGACTTAATATTTGTTAAGATATAACTACTACCAAAACAATCTTTAGATATAAATGTAATCCATATCAAAATCCCATTGACTTTTTTGCAGTCAAAAATTCCAACCTAAAATTCATGTGGAGTCTCAAGACAACCTGAATAGCCAAAACAATCTTGAAAATGAACAAAGTCGGGAGTCGCACATTTCCCGAACTCAAAACATACTCCAAAACCACAACAACCCAAACACTGTGATACTGACCTAAAAACCAATGGAATAAAATAGGGAATCCAGAAAATAAATTTTTGCATATACAGTCAAGTGATTTTCAACAAGGGTGCCAAGACCACCAGGGAAGGGATAGTCTTTTCTAGAAAAAGTGCTGGGAAAATTGGGTATCCACATGCAAAAGAATAAGCTGGATTCTTACCTTACACCATATGCAGAAAATAACTCAAAATGGACAAAGAGCTAAACATAAGCACTAAACCTATAAAACTCTCAGAATAAAATATAGGGGAAAAGTATTATGGCATTGGATTTAGCAATAATTACTTGGATATGATGCTAAAAGCACAGGTAACAAAAATAAATAAATAAAATTATCGTTTTGCAATGTATACAAATATTGAATCATGTTGTACACTTGAAACTAATATAATGTTACACGTCAATTGCACTCGAATAAAAAAATAGATAAATTTGACTCCATCAAAATTAAAAAAAATTTGAGGCGCTGGCCTGGTGGTGTAGTGGTTAAGTTTTCATGCTCCGCTTTGGTGGCCCGGGGTTCGCAGGTTCGGATCTCGGGCGTGGACTATACATGGCTTATCAAGCCATGCTGTGGCAGGCGTCCCACATATAAAGTAGAGAAAGATGGGCACGGACGTTAGCCCAAGGCCAATCTTCCTCAGCAAAAAGAGGAGGATTGGCAACAGATGTTAGCTCAGGGCTAATCTTCCTCACCCCCCCCAAAAAAAATTTGTGCAGCAAATATTTGTGAATCATATACCTGATAAGGATTAATATCCAATATATATAAAGATCTCCTACTACTCAACACAAAATAGTAAATGACTTAATTAAAAATGGGCAAAGGACTCAAGTAGATGTTTGGTCCAAGAAGTTATGCAATGACCAATAAGCACATGAAAATATGCTCGACATCATTAATCATTAGGGAAATCAAAATCACATTAGGGAAATCAAAATCACAATGAGATCTACTTCATTTCTGTTATGGTGGCTATTATTAAAAATACCCCCAGAAATTAACAAATATTGACAAGGACGTGGAAAAATTGGATCCCTTGTATGCTATTGGTGGGAATGTTTAATGATGCAGCCACTGTGAAAGACAGTATTGTCATTCCTCAAAAAATTAAACATAGAATTACCATATGATCAAGCAATTCCACTTCTGAGAATATACCCAAAAGAATTTAAAGCAGGAGCTTGATCAAATATTTGCATACCAATCCTAACAGTAGCATTACTCACAACAGCCAAAAGGTGGAAACAACCCCAATGTTCATCAGCGGAGCAATGTATACACAGAATTTGGTATACCTGTACAATGGAAGATTATTCATCCTTAAGAAGAAATGAAATTTGGACACGTTACAAAATGGATAAACCTTGAAGACATTATGCTCAGTGAAACAGGCATACATAAAAATACAGATACTGTATATTCTAACTTCCTTGAGGTAGCTAGACAAATTAAATTCATAGAGACAGAAAGTAGAATGGTGGTTGCCAGGGTCCCATGAGAAAGAGAATGTGGAATTACTGTTAATGGTACAGAGTTTCAATTTGGGAAGAAGAGAGAGTTCTGGAGATGGAGGGTGGTGATGGTCGTGCAACAATGTAAATCTACATAATGCCACTGAACTGTCCCTTAAAATGGTGAGTTTTATGTTATGTATATTTTACCACAAAAAAAGAACAAGATAATGTGACATTTGTGATTGGAAGGACTACCATAAAAAGTTATACAAATGACCACTTCACAGCCAGCAGTGATACATCTGGATTGATCTGTCCTCAGAAGATAATGGTGTATCCTCCAGCTTAGGCTGATGCATAAACAAAAGAGGGTGATGAGCATTGAAATGCAAAGCAATTCCTTCTTCCACTCTACTACAATATTTGAAACATTCACATGGTCCGGTGTTTTTGTTAAACAATTCAAGGGCCAAGGAAAATAACTTAGTTTTTTGCTTCAGGAAATATCTGATCCTGATAGCTAAAAGTTATCTTTTTAAATAAAAATGTTAAATTAGAATGTTTATTTGTTAACACTTATAGCTTGCTCTTCAAGACTTGCCTGAAGAGACTCATCTCACTCTTATGTTATAAACTCTGCCCATTCCAAAATGGATCCTCTTTCTGCAAGACCTCCCTTAAAATCACTCAGCTTCGTCCCTAAAAACGCTCTGCCCCAATTTTCCATTTTGAGATATTACTGTCAAGTTGGTGGTTTTTCTTACCACAGTAACTATGATAAACTTTTCTTTGCATGACCACCATATTTTACTGGTGGTATTTAGGGAAGTCAATGTTGATACCTACATTTCTGTAAAGGTTAACTACTATGAATTACGACATGTATTTTTGTTCATATTTTCTTTTAGATCAGTCCAGAAAAAAGAACTTGTGTTCTTAGCTTGATATTTTGTTAACAATTGGGAATGAGTATGAGAGTGATAAAATTCGGAGAGCTCTGGCAATTTAAATACATTCTATCATAGTATAATGGTTTATACATAGAAAAAGATAAGAATACTTGATGTATTCGGATTGATGGAGAGATGGTTATGAGTAGAAAGCGTTACAGAAATAAAGGCAAATATGTGAATTAAGATCTTAGGAAAATGTCCCAAAATGTTTACAAAATTTATCGAGAGTATATAATACAATGTCATTGCTGTGAGGATCTTATCTAGTGTGCCTGGTTTTGATGACATAATGCAGAATATGGGGTTAGATAGAGTAATCCAACATTCTATTCTTTTAATATGTTTTCTCCTTTTTCTGTAAACACTTAGTTATTATAATTTATAGCTTTTACAGTCGATCAAGAATTTTTTTTCTGAAATATAAATGTCTTAATTTCTTTTGCAAATATATATATATAAAATCCCATTTAAAAATAGGTGTGATTCTTTTCACCTTTGTTCCTGATGTACTTGTAAAATTCTTAGGTGAGCTTGATTTTGGAATCAAATGGTTTTATTGTGAACAAATGAAACACACAAATACGCCTCAGCAAAAATAGATTTTAGTGTGGGAGCTTATACAGGAAATGGATATTCTGAAGAGTTTACAATGGAAAAGTAAAGATGTATGAATTAAAATCTTTGCATTTAAAAAGATAATTCAGAACTGCAATATCTACTACTCATTTCACTCTGTATAATTCCACAGTAGCTACCAAAGAAATGCATAATTCAGATTGAATAGGCCCATCTAAATAATTTAAACATCTGCAACCTCTTCATCTTGATCAAGAAAACATGATCTTATGTATTAGAGAGATTTAAAAGAGGTGATCTAATCTGTAGATTGCTGGTCAGCTATCTCAGTCTTGCAAACTCACAAACACCAGCAGATGTACGAATTTATCCCAGCTAAAAGAATTCTATACACACTTCGAGTTAGGAAATGATAAATTTTGTATCTGACTAGATTGGGAGAAAGGGAAAGGCGTGCAAACAGGTGGGATTGTTTCAGAACTGTTGCACAAGAAGAATTGGACGTGATTTATGTTTAGACAGTTTAAATTGGGTGGTGTCAACATTTGGGTTGAGATAGAGGATCAATATGTAATTAAAGGACTTGAGCAACATTATAAACCAAGTCAACTAGCAGACACATACAGAACACTCCACCCAACGACAGCCAAGTACACACTCTTTTCAAGAGCACACGTGTCATTCTCCAGAATAGACCACATTCAGGAAACAAAAGAAGCCTTAAAGAATTTGAAAAATTTGAAATCATGCAAAGTACATTTTCTGATCACGACGCGATTAAACTAAGATCAATAACAGACGGAAAACTCACAAATATGTGGAAATTACACAGCACACTGTTAAAAAGGGACAAAGAAGAAATCACAGGGAAATTAGAAAATAACCTGTGATGAATGAAAATGAAAATACACACAAAAAATTTAAAGGATGCAGCACAGGCAGGGTGCAGAGGGAACTGTATAGCTGTCGATGCCTACATTAAAAAAGAAGAAAGGTCTTGAGAAAGGTCTTGTCTCCTAACTGTACACCTTAAGGAATTTGAAGATTGAAGAGCAGAATAAACACAGGACAGCAGAAAGAAGGAAACGATAATGATTAGAGTGAAGATAAAGTAGAATATAGAAAAAAATAGAATTTATGAAACTGCAATTAATTATTTGAAAAGATTAAAAAATGGACAAATCTTTAGCTTGATTTAAAAAGAAGAGAAGTCACAATTGCAAAATCAGGAATGAAAGATGGGGGAATTATTACTGATTTTACAGAAAAAAAGGATTATAAGAGAATAATATGAACCATTGTTTGCCAACAAATTGGATATCCCAGATGAAATGGACAAATTTCTAGAAACACACAAAGTACCAATGCTGAGTCAAAAAGAAGTAGAAAATCTGAATGGACATATGACAAGAAGGAGATTGAATTAGTCATCAAAATCTCACAACAAAGAAAAGCCCAGGCCCAGATGGCTTTACTAGTGAATTCCACACAACAATTAAAGAATAATGAATGCCAATCATTCTCAAATTCTTCCAAAAAAATTGAAAAGGAGGGAATAATTCTCAGCTCATTATATGAGGCCAGCATTACCCCATGCCAAGGTCAGAAAAAGACACTATCAGAAAAGAAAAATACATGAATACACAAGCAAAAAGTCTCAAAAAAAAAAAAAAGACAGCAAATCAAATCCAATAGCTTTCAAAGTGAAAACAAATAAATAAAATTGTCTATGTTCATAGGTGACATGATTCTATGCAGACATAGATAATCCTAAAGAATACACACACATCTAAAAAAAAAAGAAAAAAACTACCCCAAACCGTTAGAGCTGATAAATGAATTCAGCAACATTGCAGGATACAAAGTAACATGCAAAAATCAGTTATCTTTCCATATACTGGCAACGAACAATCTGAAATGGAAATTAAGCAAACAATTCCACTTAAAATAGCATCAAAAAGAATAAAATAACTATAAATTTAGCCAAGGGCATGACAGACTTGTAAAATGAAAACTACAAAACATTGCTGAAAGAAATTAAAGAAATCAATTGAAAGGCAGAATGAGAAAGCTTTCACTCACTGTAAGTGTTCCAGAACGTGTCCCTGAAGAAGAGAGTGGTGATGACTGGGGAAGTCCGTATGGGAACCCCTGCTGGTGCTCCAACATCACGTGACACTGGAAAAGGGGTGCCGTGATGAACTGCCACTTCTCTACATAAGAGAAGTAGCACACTTCCTAAATTCTAGAACAGTATGTGGCAGTGATCCCATCAAATCAGATCCATGACTTTTTAATGGAACAAATGCCATAGTTTTTGATATTAGAAGTTGTATAAGGTAGACATGAGTGCAGCTGGCATTTGGGGCACCCGCTTTCCTTCTCAGCTCCATTGATGAACTCACTCCACTGTTTCACTCTGCCCTCGGCACGCCTCGCTGCAGTCCCCATCACCAGCAGGACACCAGGCGAGAAGGTAGGAGCCCTGATGAGGTGCTCGTCACACTTGGCCGTGACTCATCCTGTCAAGCTCCATACCTGGAATGGTTGATCCTGAGGGAGATCGTAGAGGGATATGAGGCCAAGCCCTAAGTGGGGATAACAACAGAAACTTCCTGTTCTTGCTCAGTTTGCATGATGATGACGATGATGGGGAGGATGCCACATGTCTAGAGTCTTACTTTTTAATAAAAAAAATTACTTATTTAAAATTTTTATACATGCATGCACAGAGTGTTCTATATATCTTCAGAATCACTTATTTACTAGTTATTGTTTTTACTGTGTGTCTGGATAGTGGAACTGTTTCATATGATCAGACACAAACACTATTATTCTTAAAATGTTGTTTATTTAAGACACTAATTTTATCCACACACTAATCAATTCAGATACACTATTTGACAATAGGGAAATTGATTTTAAAATCTAGGAATTGTCAGAACATTAAATTGGAAAGCCTAACACTTTAAGATACTATATTGTCCCCTAGATCTTAGAGAACTTGGTAACATATTTTGAGTGTGAACCTAAGGGTGTATGCAAAGGGTGAGGAAGGAGAGAGAAAATACAGTGACATGGTTTAATACCATGCATAATCTGGCCCCCTTTCCCACCCATGTGCTGTGTGCTTTCCTTCTTTTCCCAAATTCTCCTGAACTAGCTCATCACAGCCCCGGGGCCTTTGCATGTGCTGTTCCTTAGATCGACATCTCCCTCAGGGCTGCCGTCCTTCCTGATCCTATTACCAGGCTTTAGCTGCAGGGCTTAGATTAAATATCACTTCCTCCTGGAAGCCTCCCTTGAAATCAGAATAGATTTGTTTTTCCTGTTACAAAATGTCAAGGACTGCACTTTTTTTTTTCTTTCTAGATTTTTTGTTATTTTAATTACAGGTTTTGAGTAACTGTTTTAACGTCTCTGAGTCCAGAGAACAGGGCTAATTTGTTCATGTCTCAACCCACAGCTCCCGCCCAGAGCAAAATCTGGCGAGGAGAGGACGCTCAATAAACATTTGCTGGAGCAGTTACTCTTCTCCCAGCTTCCCTCACTGTATTCAGCAGACACGTTCAGCGTGCAGTAATTGTAAAACCGCATCCTGGGCCCTCATGTTCCTCTGCATGGTAATGGCAAGTGACTTTGTTCCTTTGGAGGTGCCCACACCTCAGAGGGCATCTCTCCAGAGGTCCTTCCTAGTGATAGATTCTGCGAATAATCAGCTCCTTGTTCCTGTTGCCCTCTGACCTTCAAAATACCAGAGGGTACAGGACACTTGCGTGACGTGCACATTCCTACCCCTGCTGGAGGGGTGGCCACTGTCAGCCCCTTCTGCAGGCATTGCACTGGGAAGTGCAGTTCATACAGGAGACACGTGCATGACGCTGACAGGTAGTCCTTAAACATGAGGTTTCTTTTTTCTTTTTTTTTTTGTGAGGAAGATCAGCCCTGAGCTAACATCTGCCAATCCTCCTCTTTTTGCTGAGGAAGACTGGCCCTGAGCTAACATCCATGCCCATCTTCCTTCACTTTATATGGGACGCCACCACAGCATGTCTTAAGAAGTGGTGCGTCAGTGCGCGCCCGGGATCCGAACCAGTGAACCCCGGGCCACCGCAGCTGAGCCTGCACACTTAACCACTTGCACCACCAGGCCGGCCCCAAACATGAGGTTCCTTTGGGTGAGTTCCTCGATTAAAAAAAAAAAAGTAAGAATCTCTATCCACACTGAGATACTGTTGATCAGAGTTAATAACTCTTTATGATATTAAATATAATTTTCTATTTATTGGCTATAAAATACAGATGGGGCCTAACATGTGCTATTTTCAATTTAAATCCTCATGCTCTGTCTGTTGTAATATATAAGTCTTTGGCATTTGGAAGCTGTATTAATAGCTTAGCGTTTTTATCTACATATCAGGTAAATGTAACCCAAATATTAATAATATACAGGGGTGTAAATTTTACCTACCCAATAAATTGCTTCTAAAGGATCATGAACATTTTAACAGTGTCTCCATAAGTGAATAAACAGTCTCTTTAAACGCCTCTTTCATGAACGTATGAAGAAAGGAAGAATGAATGAAAGACGGAGGAGGGCAAGAGAAGGGGACAGAGGGAGACACGACAAATAAATGTGGAGAAAAAATAGTATTTAGAAAACAGTTAATTGAGCACAGAAAACAGAGAACCTATTTTCTGGCTGATGCGAACGCATCTCTTTTGACTTAACTCCTTAGGAAACCTCAGTGCTCCCATGGATGGATTGGCTATATAAAGTTTGAAGAAACCCAGTGACAATTAATTTTTAAAGTTATGTAATGAGCAATAAACTAAATTTAGAATTACCGCTTCGTTGTGTTTTCATGCCCCTGAATTCACAGGTGACCATGTAGACTGGAGTGATGCGTCTGTGTGGATCCGGGCACCCTCTACTTTTTGCCAGTCCTGTTTCCAAGGATGTCAGTCCCACAGTGGGGATGGAATTTGTTCTCCTTGGCTTCTCTGATCTTCCCACCTGTTCATCTTGCAGGCGGGTCTCTTTTTACCCATTTATCTGGCCGCTGTGCTGGGAAACCTCCTTCTCCTCACCTTGACTGGCCTGGACCAGCACGTCTACACTCCCAGGCATTTCCTCCTGAAGAACCTGTGTCTTTGGAGTCTCTCCCTCATCTCTGCTACTGTCCCCAAGTCCATCCACAATGCCCTGCCTCGAGGCAGCTCCATCTCGTTCCCAGGCTGTGCCTCACAGATGTTTTCCATGAGTTTGTCGCAGCCACGGAGCTCTTCCTCCTCACTGTCATGTCCGATGACTGCCTTGCTGTCACCTGCCACCCCTGCACTACTAGGTGGTCATAAGCCCCAGGTCCTGCATGGGCACGAGTGCTGCCTGTTGGCTTTCATCTTCGTTCTTCTTGCTCAAGATTGCTTTGGGTATTTGGGGTCTGTTGGGAAAGGTCATCAGGAAGACATGACCACAGGTTTGACCCCACACAATTAGAGGTGGCCCCCCCCCGTCTTTGGAATGTGGGTTCTGCTTCCTTCCCCACTCCCAGAAGCTGCCCCAAGAATACAGGCTTGAGATAGTAATGTGGTGACGAGGCCATGTGGACTGGGCACTGACTAAACCCATTTAAGGCCCCGTGTGTGTATGACTGAACCCAGTTAGGGCCCTGTGTGTGGGTGACTGAACCCAGTTAAGGCCTCTATATAAACTTTTTTTAAAATTCTTATTTTTTTCCGGATTTTTCTTTTCTTTTTTTTTGTGAGGAAGATCAGCCCTGAGCTAACATTCATGCCAATCCTCCTCTTTTTGCTGAGGAAGACTGGCCCTGAGCTAACATCCATGCCTATCTTCCTCCACTTTATGTGGGACACTGCCACAGCGTGGCCTGACAAGTGGTGCGTCGGTGTGCGCCTGGGATCCGAACCCGGGCCGCCAGCAGAGGAGTGCGCGCACTTAACTGCTATGCCACGGGGCCAGCCCCTTTCTATTTTTTTTAATTGAGGTAACATTGGTTTATAACATTATAAAAATTTCAGGTGTACATCATTATATTTTGACTTCTGTATAGACTACATCATGTTTACCCCAAAAGAAGAGCATTGTTTAATTTCCAAATATTGAGCATTTTCAAGCTATCATTCTATCATTGATTTCCAGTTCGATGCCATTGTTGCGTGAGAACATACTTTGTATAATTTCTAATTTTTAAATTTTTATCATTTTTTAATGGTCCAGACCATGGTTCATCTCAAAGAATATTCCATTTCAACTTCTGTAGAACGTGTGTTCTCCTCTTACTGGCCAACGCTTTTCATATGTGTCAATTAGGTCAAAGTGATTGGTAGTGATTTTCAGGTCTGAGGGATTTTTTTGCCTGCAGTCTCTATCAATAACTGGTAGCAAGGTGTTGAAGTCTCCAACTATAATTGTGGGTTTATCTGTTTCTCCTTGCAGTTCTGTCAATTTTTGCCTCCAATATTTTGATGCTCTGTGATCCAGTGCACAGACATTAAGTGATTTTGTTTCTTTTTGGAGAATTGACCTCTTTAATATTATAAAATTCCCTTCTTTACTCCTGATTAATTTCCTTGTTCTAAAGTCTTCTTTGAAATTAATAGAGCTAGTCTAGCTTTCTTTTGCTTAGTTTTGGCATGGTATATTTCTCCCATTTCTTTATTTTTAATCTAAAAATTTTAATCTAAATTTTTAATTTAATGTTTTATATTTAAAGTTGGTTTCTTGTAACTATATGTAGACAACATGTAGATGTTGATGTTTTTAAATCCATTCTGATGATTTCTGTAATTCAGTTGGCCTGACTGTTCACATTTAATGTGATTATTGACATAGATTAATATGTACCATGTTTGTTACTGTTGTCTGTTGTAATTTTTCTGTTCTAAATTTCCCCCTTTCTCTGCCTTCTCTGTTTTATTTTGTTGAGAATTTTATAGGATTTCACTTTTTCTTCTCTCAATATATCAATTACACTTATTTTTATAATTTTTTAGTGGTTACCCTTAGTTTCTGACACATACTTTTAGCTGATCTCAGTCACCTTAAAAGAATAGTAACCACTTTTGTGTGTGTAGTTATTTATAGTAGAGTACTCACTCTCATCTCATTTTCCCATTGACAGGCAAGTCATTACTGGTACAGAAAATAATAACTCTCTCTATTTCTTTGACTTTTAAAAAGTTGTTAATTATTTTATACCCAAAATTGCGTACCTAAAAAATGTTTGAAATAAAAAATTGTGGACACCTCTTTCATTGATAAATAAAAGTTAGTTTTGATTTATTCTACATGTAAAAATGAATAATAGAAAGTTTTTTACTTAGAAGTACAGCTTTTTTGAGTTGTATTCAATAAAATCATGCTAGTTGAAGTAAAGTAGGTCAGATAAGAAGGGAGCAACAAGAGTGTTGGGAAATCAAACTGAGATGCAACAGGAAATAATCCACTTGTGATGTAAAGAGGACACAAGTTGTAAAAAATAATGAGACTGGAATTGAAATGCAAAGGTGTGCATGCAAAACACTGCATAAAGTGAGTGAAAAGTTCTGATTACATTATATATAATTTTTGAAAAAGAAAAGTTAATAATTACTCCCAGTTGTTCAGCCAGGGTGCCATGATTGTGTTACTAAGTAAGAAATGGAATACGAACTTTTTGTTGAGGAGTAAACCCGGGAATATGAAGGATGAAGACATGTCTCTGCTAAGTTGATCTGAATAAATTCATAATCGGAAAGGGATTGAAATACTTTACTGAAAAGAGATGAACAAAGTTGGGCCAGAAGAAGAAAATAAATAAAACAGGGGAAGCTCTGAGCTGAGAGACAATGGTCCATGCTGAATTCTGATTGCAGGGTTGGTGGGTGACAGCGCCATTGGCAGTAAGAATAGCTGCTCTGAAATTATGTAAACCTCAAAGTGACATCTCAGCATGGAGGTGGAGATCTTTTGGATTGATGTATTAAAATTATTTTTGTGATCAGTGGGCATCATCAAGCAGAAATCTACGAATCATATATTCTTCATAATGAAATGGATTGAGTTATCAAGGATCCTTTCAAGAAGAGCAGGTCTATTCTATTTTGGGGCTGCCAAATGAACCAGTAAAACGACAGTGTTTGTAAGAGTTCTAAACCTATCACAGCTCTAGAGCCTGAGAAAAGGGATTCAGGCAGCCCTGTCTAGTTGGCCGTTTCCTTTTGCATGAAATTCAGGTTCTGTAAATACAGGTGCGAGTAAGAGTGAATAATTCAGTCAATATCAGGAAAGCAAAATTCAAATTGGGTAAAAATGCTAGAGGTCAACTTACAATTTCACATTAATGAACAAACGTAATGTTTATTAGTTGGCTACATGTTAGGTTTCTAAGCATCTTGGGGCTGAAGCATTTCTATATTTGTCTTTGTGTCCCCAGAATATAAGTAGGCATAAATCTCTTGCTTTAATGTGTTTCACGTGACTGAAGTGGTTCAGTTTTGTTGTTGCTTAGATATAGATAGAAGACTCTAAGATCCATGACATATCATCACAGAGCAAAAGATCATGAGAAAAAAACCCACTAATATAAATATGGACTCCAAATAAACAGGAAATACTTTTAGATTCTTGATTAGAAGGTACTGGGTTTTCTTTTTGTTTTGTTGTTTGGATTTTCTGATTTTGTAACTGATTATTGCATCTGCCGTGAGACCCTCGATGAGCTGTAAATGAGGGACTACGGCTGATGACTGAGATTATTTTCGTTTGCACCGTCTTCAAACCCCCTCCTTTCTCTTCCATGAAGCTGGGGCTCATCTGTTCTTTGGTTTATCTGACCATTTATTTGTTTTCTCCATTACTCCTTCATTCTCTCATTTAGGAAGTAGTCATTAAGTCATTTTATCTTTCCACCATTGATGCTGATGGAACACATCCATTATCACCTCCAAGGAAATGATTTCCTAATAAACTCAGACTGGATTCACATCCCAATATTAACAACCATATGAAAAATACGTGATGAAAAGCCATACTACATGGCATGTACTGCCTAGGTCTTTCATATACACAATCACAATGATTTTTATGAAATTTTGTGAGGTAGTAACTGCTAACTTCACTTTCCAGATGAGGAAATAGAGTGTTTATGTAACTATGTATGATGTAACTATGTATGATTGTACACCTAGTGATTGATGGTAAATGTATACTAACTTAGGATGGCAGAAACATTGCTGTTTTTGGTTTTCATTTACTTTTTTGCCTCAGGAGAAATTCCATATTGGTATTTCTTTCTTTCTTTTTTTTTTTTCTGGTACTCTGAAGTTTAAGCAAGCAGGTAGGAAGACATATAATTGGAGATTTACTCTCAATATCCAAAAACTGTTTCAGGGTGACAAGTATCCATATGGAGCTTCACCCTTTTAGAAGTTATGAAACTAATATTCAGTTATAGGAAAGAAAACTTACTGCAGCCCTCATGGAGAGTTAGAAAGTGATCACTGAATAGGAAGTTACCTTAATCAGAAAGAAGACAGGACAAGCATTGGGAAAGTCCTGCCCTGATCACAGCAGTGGTATCCAGGGTTTAAATACCTTGGGGAATTTGGTCCTCAGTCTAATCAGACATGAGATAAGACAATGCATGACCCTGAAAGTGAGTGGGAGCTGTCAGGAGTGGAATTACACTACATGATGGCCTAGGGAATCTGTGCCAGGCCTTACAATTGAGTAGAACCCCAGTGGATATGGAGTGAACAAAGGAGACAGGAGAAGGGTATCTGAGATGGGAGTGCAAACATGAAGGCAGCTCGAGAGGCAGCTTCTACCAAACTACCAAGTCTGACCATGTTACAGAGAACCTAGAAATATATGAAAAGTTGTTACGTATTTACACAGAAGAAAATGCAGAGGCACATAAATGTGGCAATGGTGCAGCAGGACGCTTGGATGAGGATACTGACCTGTCAACATTTTGTGATTGTTTAATGTACAAAAATGTATTCAACATGAAATATATGACAGAGAAAGTTTCAGAACATGGAGATAAAATGATATCTGGAAATCAGAGGAATGATCTGCTGATCAGTGCAGATAAGTCTTTGAATGTCACAGAGGAAGTGGCATTTGAGCCTGTAGACAATGGTGGAGAGTGTTCATTATCAACACAAAAATGGAGAAAAGGTCTTGGATGTCTTAAATGTTGAATGGTTTGAGGGGGTAGCTAAAGGTGAGGATGCATATAAATGCGTTTCCTATGATAAAAGGTAATGCAAGTGATGCTACAAACTTTGGTCTTTATTATAGAGATGGCGTGAGTCACTGTAGGATTTTCTTTATTGTAAGAGCATATAAAGATCTATATATTGGAAAGATAAAGTGCTACTTTGTTGACAAGAATTTTAAGAGGAGAGGTAGTAGTAGGAAATGGAACCAAATAGTACTTAATAGTGTGTAAGGGATTCTGAGGACTTTAACCACGGGCTACCGTGGAAAATGTTGGTGGGGAGGAAGGAGGAGGGATTATCCTTCAGCACTGAGACCACCTTCTTTGCCTCATTAATCACCACTTGAATTGTATCCAGAGGGCTACCACGTAAAAGGTTTGAATAAGAGTTCTTCCTTCAAAAAAAAAAGTTAACTTGGAAAACCACTGAATTGAATAGTTATATTTGATTCCAGAAAAGAGCTCATGAAATCCTGGACTAAGAAGAGAGAGCATGTAAGGGGTCAATGACACATTTAGGGAGAAGAAAGAGAAACTGGAGATTAATCGTGTTTAGAAAGACAAAGACCAAAGATGAAATGAGAATGACTTCAAAAACTTTAGCCTGGGGAGTTGAGCAGAAGACGGTACAAATATCTGAAGCAGGAACAGTAGAGCAGTGTGATGGCTGAGGAGTAGGAAGAAGTAGATCTTAGAAAGGAAGGGCTGGGGCGTATTCAGCTCAGTGTGGTGATTCCAAGAGAACGTTGGAAATTCAAGAGTAGAGGTCATTACATGCGGATGATGACAAACATGAGAGCAATAATTAAAGCTCAGGAAATACCTGGATTCTTCCTATATCCTACAAATAGGAAACAATTCATTTAAAAGAAGATTCTCGTGATAAAATCTGGAGAAACATAAAAATTTGTAAAGACACTGTAACCACGGGCCCATTTAGAGCCAGTTGGAACAGACCCCATCTCTTATCAACAAAGTGATTAAGGACTGTCTTTCAGAAAAACTGCCAAGTCACGCAGCCAGGGCGTGCGCAGAAGGAGAAATCGTGACACGAAATGACCGCGGAACCAAAGAGCCTCCTTCTACGGAACCCAAGGACCTGGATGTGACCGGAACTTGAAAGCTGGACTCTTATCAGAAGCGAGGGTTCCCATATTCAGGAAAATCTGGTGTTAAAATTCCTTCCCAACTTCACCATAAATGTTTAGAACCTCATCATAAATGTTTAAAACCTTACTGTAAATACCTGAAGCCCACCAGTCAAAACTTGTCCCACCCGTGTTTCCATGTGCCAACCTGTTCTCCCTCACCTCTCAAATTTTGTCCCAAATCCTGAATTGGAGAGACACATCTGAAGGAATATGCCTCCTGCCTCCCTGGAGATCAATCTTGCAGAATAAAGCTGATTTCTCCCCTTAGAGGCTGGTGCCATAATTAATTGGCTTGTTTGTGGGCATCAGGCAGAGAATCTCAATTTTGTGCGGTAACAACAGCTGCCATTGGCCAGGTTGACAGAAGAAACTGTCAGCGAAAAGAGAAGGAAGATGAGGGATGGAGTGATATTTGACTTTAACAACCAGTCACTGAAATTCAAAAGATCCCGCAAATTGTAGCTTCTAGGACTTAGTGCTTTCTTTGACAATACAGTTTCTGCAGGGCAACCTTCATATCTTTGTTCCTCAGACAGTAGATAACAGGATTCAAAGTGGGTGTGAGAAAGGAGTAAAAAACAGATGCCAGGCGACCTTGGGTTGGGGAGTATTGGGAGGCAGGCCTCAGGTACATGAAGCTTCCTGTTCCGTAAAACAAAACAACTGTGGTCAAATGAGAGGAGCAGGTGGAGAAGGCTTTCCTCCTACCACCCACAGAGGGGATCCGAGCAATCATGGAGATGATCCAGACATAGGAGAGGGCTGTAAGGGCAAAGGAACTCATGACAATGCAGCTGCTCACAGCAAAGCCCACTTTCTCATTGAGGTGGTAATCGGTGCAGGAAAGTCTCATGACAGGAGGAATGTCACAGAAGAAATGTTCGATGACATTGGGCCCACAGAAGTGGAGGGAAAAGGTGTTGAGGGTGTGGAAGGCTGAGTAGATGGCCCCGCTCACCCAGGCCATGACAACCAGCTCAGAACAAAGCTTCTGGCTCATCATGGCCCCATAGAGCAGGGACCTGTTGATGGCCAAGCACCGGTCATAGGCCATGGCTGTGAGCAGGAAGCACTCGGTGGTACCGAGTGTAATAAACGTGTAAAGCTGAGCTACACACTCGAGGTAGGAAATGACCCCTGAGCCCATGAGGGAGGTAAGCAGCGCCTTGGGGATGGTGACGGAGGTGTAGCACATGTCCAGAAAAGACAAGTTCTTCAGGAAGAAGTACATGGGACAGTGGAGCCGGCTTTCCCTAATCACAGCAGTGATGACGGAGAAGTTCCCCAGGAGGCCAAACAGGTAGACAAATGAGAAAAATAAGATGACTACAGATCTCAGTTCAGGGACATCTGAAAAGCCTCTGAGGATGAATTGAGTCACTCTTGTCTGATTGGACATCCCTACTGTTCTGACGCTTTATTCAGATGTGGTGGCTGCATCGAGCTGAGTGAGGAAACACATAGGAAGCCAGCTCGAACCCCGTCTGTGCAGGTCCGCCTTGTCTGCACAGCTCTTCCAACGGTGGCAACATCAGACCTATGAGCAGCTTCTTTAAAGGATAATATTTCAATGAGTCACGTGATTATGTTGATGAACCAATTTGCATTTGCTCCCAGTGGTCGATTCTGATGGCACTGCTTGATAACGATGTTTTATAGAAAAGAAAGAGAGAGAGATTGAAAGAGGGAGGATGGCTGGCAAAGCTTCTTTCTCATTTCTGCTCCGTATCACCTTCTCTCTCAGCCTCTCTTCTACTGGTGTCCGTTCCTCTGACTTTCCTAAAATACCAATTTTTTGAGGGATCTTTCTCTGATCAACTTAAAAATAATGCTACTAAGACTCATGGAAAAAAGTCTTCTTTTGAATGAATACATATAATCTAAAATACTTGATTTCTAGGCTTATATTCCCAATCGCTTCCTGTCTGTCTCACCTACAATCAGAGAATCTATGATGTGCTGGGGAAGAGGGAATACAGGACTGGAAGCCAGGGCAGCACATGCTCATCCTTGATTCTCAGAGCCTCTGTCTATATTAATGGGGAAGAAAATTGGAAAGAGTGTCATTTGGCTGAGACTCTCCTCTCACTAACTCTGTGCCAACCCAATGGGGAAGTAGAACCCTAGGCTTGGGGGATGATCAAGAGCCTTGGAGGCAGGCTGGGTGCTGCACCAGGTACGTCCCTGGGCCGCTGTCGGGGGCAGTGTTAGGATTTCCTAGGAGCAGAGAAATCTGAGTCTTGTCCAGGGAAATTGCAGGGTTTGTAGAAAGCTTACTACATGGCATTCTTGCAGTGGTGCAGAAGTGACTTGGGGTCTTTTCCCACCTGGCAGTCCTGATCTGGCCTGTCAGATATGGCTCCTGTCAAATGGAAGCGGGTAGCAGGAGGGATGGTGTGGGTGAATGGGCATAGAGGGCCTGGTGAAAACTCCAAGTTCCCTGCAGCTCTGAAAATATCACAGAAGCGCAACCAACACAATCTTGTTCCCCTGGGGAAAGAAAGGGGATTGAACTAAGAAAGAGCCTCCCCACTCAGAAGAGAAGAGGCTCCCAGGTGGTCACGGATGCAACAGTGGTCAACAGGATGTGCGCGATGGCTAGAGCCAGCAAGACACAGGCCAGTCTGTGGCTACTGGTTCCCAGGTTCAAGGACCAGGAGAAGGTGATTGCGTCCCTGACTGAAGTTAACCCAGGGTGGCTGTGGGCTGACGTCTCCTCCCTCTCCCTTACCTTCCCCAGTCTGCCCCTTGGCCAGGAAGACCCAATAAACTCGGGACCATGTTTGGGAAAAGGCAGGTGTCAAGTCCTGATTGGCTTCAATCTATATTTAAACAACTGACAGAATCTGTCATCACCAAGCGTACCTGGAGGTGACTAGAATATGGTTTGTCTCATCAGGAGAAATTGAATTTCAAGATATTTACTAAGATTGTTTGTGGAAAGCTAAAGGTATAAATATAAGCTTTTGCATTTGTGGCTCATGAAAACTTGAACTTCTAAACAATGAATTATTATTCCTATAAAAACATTTTTGTTAACACAATTAAACATCCACTAGTAGGATCCCCATTAAAATCAGGAATAAATAAAGATGTTCATTATTATCCTTCAAATCTGCCCTGGTCAATGCACTGGAAATTAAATAAAAGATACGAATACAGAAAAACAGAAGAAAAATAAATCGACTTTTTAATATAAACAGACTATGCCCTCATTTCTAAATCTTAAAAATCTATAAAGTGTATTCTTAACACGAGTTGTGTATTTAATCATAAAAATTAATACCTGTCCAACAGGTTAAAGAGGTTCAAATCTTTGATGTCAAATCTATGAATCACTGTAGTAAAAACACCAAAAATATATTTGAAACCTTCTTATGAGAAAAGTGCATGGACCCTACACAACAGCACTGAGCGATTTCCAGGATCCTCCTGTTGTGTACTGAGCTCTTCCCCGTCGTGAGCCTCCCAGGTCGGGCCTTCGAAACACACACAGCCCTTAGATGGCCTTGGCTCTGTGGAGTGTCTCCTGGAGACGACGTCGACCGAAGGAGGCTCATGTCCTGTGTCCCTGCAAGAGGATAACTGTTTTCACAGTGTCATCTCTTCTCCAGTTACCTTATAGTTTAAGACCATCACAATGAAGATCTCTAAGGAATTTGTTGTATCGAAGAGAGAATTCCGAAACTTCTCGAAAGAATGTAGACATGAACCAGATTGTCCCAACATTGATACAACGGGTCCAACACTCGACTGAGCAGATTGAGTGATTCCAAATTACTTCTTACACTGTCAAGAAACCACATGTGAGTTTAAAAAAACCCAAAACCAGTGGGTAAACTATTATTAAAATACTATTGTCCTAGTTTGAATTTGTGTAGGAAGTTAGATCTCAAGTTAGTTCTTTGATTGCTTCCTATACAAACACGTATAAGTGGATTAAATAATTAAATTAAATAAAAATGCATTAAAAGATATAGAGGATATTTCATTCATCTCAGAACAGGTAAATGCAATCTACATATAAGGGAAGATATCATAGGAGAAAACTTGGATTATGTAGGATTTAAAGATTTAAAATAACAGCAACTATCAAAAATGATTAAAATCAGTCTCTAATGGAAAAATTAATTTCCTCAAAGAAAAAACTCATGAAGACATATGTTTAATAAGCATATATTCAATGTACTACATCTAGTACATTCAATATAATTATATTTAATATATCTAATAAACATACATTCAATAAAATTTTATAAAACTACTTAATAAAATGAGCAAGACAGGCTACCGGGCAGCTCACTGAATAAGTGGAAATGGCCATTGCATATGTGAAAAGAACAGTCCAACCTCACTCCAGATCAAAAATTTGAAAAAAAAATGAGAACGTGGACTCTCCTTTTTCTCAGTCAGGGGTTTTAACATGCAGCCCTGGTCCCTGAAGACTTCTCCGGGCGGGTTGGGGATGCGCTTCCTGGGAGGATGGTGAAAGTCCAAATGGAGGAAAAAATCCTTCAGGCACATTCTGCTGTGGCCTGGGGCAGTGGCTCGACTGTGCATGAATTTCCAGATTTTACCCCCTTCACTTACCCTCATCTCTGGTGGATTAGGGAGCAAGTTTCCCCCCAACTGACTTATTATCTGAATTCCCAGAGGATGTGTTTTAAAAAGGCAGATTTTGATGATTTATATTCATTGTCTATGAGTATGGATTTCAGCACTTGGAGGCTGTGTGAGGAGGACCTTATGTTCAGAAAGAAAATACAAAGCAGAGTGAAATGTGCTTTTCACTTCAGAGAGTCACTCCTTGTTACTCAAAGACGTTAGACTCATTATGCTCATCTTCTGAATTAGACTCTTTCAGTTTAACTCCTAATAGGCATCTTCTCTAAAATTTGAACAACCTGTCTCCTTCCAAGGTGACTTTCATTGCATCTTGTGGATTCCACAACTATTTACCTCGCTTCCTCTATTGTGGTGATTTTCTGTTATCAGTCACTGTTGGAATCCTGGACATGCTGACACTGACTTGCTGAGAGAGATGGTGCACTTCAGACGTCTTCAGCAGGAGACACTCCACAGAGCCACGGCTATCTAAAGGCTGTGTGTGCTTCGAAGGCCCGACCTGGGAGGCTCACTACAGGGAAGAGCTCAGTACACAACATTTTGCTGTACTTTTGCCTTCAGTCAGGATTTTACATGATATTTTAGATTATCTGGGTTGCATTCATGATTTCAATAATTTCTTAGCAAGCGCATATAGAGAATACACTAGTGTATCTGGCCTCGTGTTAAGGATTTCTGTTTCAAAATACTCAATGGCTCTGCCTTCTAGAGGTCACTGTGTAGTATGACAAACCATCATTTAAGCTAAGAATATTACTTAATATGGTCAATGATCAGAGAAAAGCAGCAAAAGATGCCTGTAGGACACGAAGAGCAGACCATGCGTTAATTTGGGATCAAGAAGGCTTTCTCAAGAAAGAGAGGCCAGGGCTCAGGTTTAAAATCAAAGGAGAAGGAAAACATTTCTTTCTGAGTCTAAATCTTTATGGGCCTCAACCCAGTTTCTCATATACCACAGTTTTAAATAGGACGCTAACTAGTGATGGAAACATCCTGGTAGAGCATGATGTGGCTTTCAAGTGCAAACACATCCCAAAGGTGAATAATAGATTCACTGGCGTTTGAATTTGGATGCGTATAATTTCAAAAAGAGAATGTGTTGCTTCCATAATCAGAAAAACAAAATCACAACGTGTGTGTGTGTGTGTGTGTACATATATATGTGTATATGTATATATGTATATACATAAAACTTACAGTCTTATGAACTCACAGTGTAGAACTCACAGTCTTGTGGCCCCCAGAGTCTCTGTGTACCTTCCTTTGGGGTATTGTTAGGGATTGGGGAGGACCAAGTGGATGGCCCTGAGCAGAGACGGACTCTTCTCAAGGAGGAAGTTGTCCCTGGTGTCTGAGCTACCACAGTCTTGCCTGAATTCTTCTTGACAGATGATCTGGACCTTTGATAACCTATTTCTTCTTGTTCAGACTACCCAGGCTTTGTTATGGCCTCTGTTCCTACATCAGGCTTACATTCCAATGACAGACACACTCAGTTTTTTCTGTCTCACTCTTTCTTCTCAAATGTCCCCACAAAGACTACACCCCGACCACAGGCTCCATAGGAGGGCAATCTCTGCCTCTTTTCACTGTGTGATTCAAAGCTGGTTAATTAAGGATCCCAGCCTTTAGCTCTCTAACATTAAACATGGATATAATTAAGTTCCTACTTCAAGGGGATTCTGTGAGGGTTTAATGGGCACTTATTCCAAGGCAGCTAATGCACTATGCATCCACAATACATTTGCCCAATTGCTTTCTCTCTTCTCTGGCCATTTTGAATTTTCTGAAGACAGGTCCACTTCTCGCTGCCACAGAAACAGTAGACTGTGTTGCATGGCAAGTACCTCAGACCCTCTACTTCCGACAGATATTCATCAAAGGAAATACATGTCAACTCACAATCCCTTAGAACTCAGAAAGCTAACACAATATCATTTGTAGATATTATCAGGAAGAATATGACACTGATACACTGCTGATTCTTCATTTGTATCTTTACTAGGGAAAATAAGATGAACATCAGTTGAATAAAACAATTTATTCTGTCAATATTCTGAGAATTTGGAGATGTTTGAACAGCTGTAGAACTAAGAATTAGCAGTGCTTCCTATTCCTGTACACCAATAAGACTGTGAAGAGGTAGATATTTCGTTTTTCTGCATAACTGACTGTACGCAGAGAGGCCGTGAGGAAATTAAGCTCACAGCCGTTGTGATGTAGAAATACTCAATCCATTTTGTCAAAGTCTCTGTCTAATGTCTAGCGCTGCAACTTTTCTAAAAGAAATGGAGATCAAGACACAATAAATACATAACTTACAATTGGTCTAGGTGAGTATTATCTCTATTAATTGGGTCTCACCTGAGGGACCAAGGCTCACTGAGCATCCAAGTCCATCCGAATGGTCAGATGGAGAGCAGAACCTCCTCAGTCACAACGGTTAGTACGTCCTAGTGAGTACGGGGCTGGAGGCGTGGATGACTAGCTTGTTCCCCTTGCATTCAATTAAATAATGTGCGTTGCGGAACCTGGAAGACCATCTAGGGGAATGAGGCAGGGTGCTTCAGCTCCCTGGAGAGCCTGCCCTGGGACTACTGTTGCTACCTGTCACTGCAGAGTTTTCTTTCCAGGTGCCAATGTCTAAGACTTCCCAGGGCCCCATTCAGGGTTATTTGAGGGAACTTGAAGAAGAGTAGTTCCTGAGGGAACATGAAAGTACCAATTAGTGCAAAAAACGAAAATAATATCCACAGAAGAGGTTGACAATACAAGAGATTTAGATGATGGCAGAATGAGAGCTCATGAGGCTGGAGTGAAGAGTCTAGTAGATTTCAGAAGTGGAAGTGTTTGGAGATATATATACACATCTGTCTATCCATCTATTATCTATCTACCTATCTTCTATCTATCCATCTATATACCTATCTATCTCAATTTATTGATTCTTTTTTTTGTGTGTGTGAGGAAGATCAGCCCTGAGCTAACATCCATGCCAATCCTCCTCTTTTTGCTGAGAAAGACCGGCCCTGGGCTAACATCTATTGCCAATCCTCCTCCTTCCCCCCCCCCCTTTTTCTCCCCAAAGCCCCAGTAGACAGTTGTATGTCAAAGTTGCACATCCTTCTAGTTGCTGTATGTGGGACGTGGCCTCAGCATGGCCAGACAAGCGGTGCTTCGCTGTGCGCCCGGGATCCAAACCCTGGCCGCCAGTAGCATAGCATGTGCACTTAACCGGTAAGCCACGGGGCTGGCCCTGATTCTTTTTTTAGTTGTGTCTAATCTGCTGCATAATTTGTTTCTTGAGTATTGTTAAAGTTTTGTATGGAAATGTAAGTTAAAAAAGAAGAGTACACCAAAGCGAAGTATGAAGCTCTATGAAGTTTTACTGTGTGAAGATGTTCATGTAACCAAAAGTGTGATTAAGAAAAGACGTCAGCATTATGGCAGAGTGAGTTATTCCCTTTGTCTCTCCCCTCTAAGTTACAACCAGTCCAGCATCCATTGACCAACAAATGACTCCCTGCACAGCACACCAGAATGCCTGAGCGATCCATGCATCTATGCATCTGAAGGTGGGTGGATTGGACCTCTGGGAGGCAGTGGAAATAGGGGAGCAGCCCCCACCATCCCCAGCGATGGCGATCCAAAATGCAGATCCTCACACTGGCACGCATGCCAGCGACCACAGACTGCAAGGGAAAACATGACACCTGCAGCTTGGCCCCTGCCCCACCAGTGGTGGTAGGTGGCACACATATCCTGAAGCTTCAGGACATAGAGTAGAGCTGGCTGCCTGGCCCTGGCCCCCACCCCCAGCAGTGGCACAAGTCTGTCCAGCAGTGGGGACAGCATCCAAAATGTGAATTTCCCCAGTGGGGCTGGAGTGCCCTGACCTGAGGTTTCAGAGCACACTCAGTGTGTGCCAGCGCTGGTGACCAGAGGCTGTGGCTCCGGCCTCCTCCAGTGGTGGTAGGTGGCACACATGACCTGAGGCTTCAGGACACAGAGCAGAGACAGCGACTTGGCCTCACCCCCTTCCCCTGGCAGTGACCCCAGTCTTTCTAGCAGTGGGGACAGTATCCAAGGCATGAATTTCCCTGGTGGGGTGGGGTGTCCTGACCTGAGGTTTTGGAGCACATCTGTGCATACTAGTGACTGGAAGCTGTACAAGCAGCAACGACAGCCACTCATGTCTTAGCCCCCGCTCCCCTAGCAGTGACGGATGGTGCACACATCCTGAGGCTTCAGGACACAGAGTGGTACTGGCAACTCAGCCTCTTCCCCCTGGCAGTGGCACAGGTCTCTCCAGCAGTAGGGACAGCAACCAAAACACAGATTTCCCCAGCAGGAGCAAGGTGCCCTGACATGAGGTCTCAAAAAGCACACCAGCATGCTCCAGTGACCAGAGGCTGCAGGACGAGCAAAACACTTGCGGCTTAGCCCCAGCCCCTCCCCCAGCAATGGCACGTGGCACCTGTGACCTGAGGCTTCAGGAACTCCAGCAAAATCTGTGACCCAGACTCCAGTGGCATATAATATGAAAACTGTTAAAGTCAAAGACAAAGAAAGAATATTAAGGGTGCCAGAGGAAGAAAATAACCTACAAAGGAACCTCCATCAGGCTGTCAGCGGATTTCTCAGCAGAAAGCCTACAGGCTAGGAGAGAGTGGAATGATTTATTCAAAATATTGAAAGACTAAAACTATCAGCCAAGAATACTCTATCAAGCAAAATTATCCTTCAGATATGATGGGAAATAAAAGCTTTCCCAGACAAACAAAATCTGAGGGATTCATCGCCACCAGACCTGCCTTACAGGAAATGATGAAGGGAGCCCTCCTACCTGAAACAAAAAGGCAAAGGTTTACAAAGCTTCGAGCAAGGAGATAAATAGACAGACAGAATCAGAACATTGCAGCTCTATATCAGAGTAGCTTAGCAAACAATTAAAACATAAAGGATAAAAGGAAAGAAGGCATTGAAAATAACAACAACTACATCAATTTGGTCACAAACTCACAACACAAAAAAGAAAGTGTGGCAACAAAAATGTAGAAGAGAAGAGGAAAAGGACAGAACCTGCATAGGCCAATGGAGATAACAGACTATCAGAAAAAAGACTATCTCATCTATGAGATCTTTTATTCAAACCTCATGGTAACCACAACACAAAAAATCAGAGCAGAGTCACAAATCATAAATAAAGAGAAAACTGAGAAAACTGTCACATGAAACCACCAAACTGAAGTGGCAGTTGAAATACAAGGAAAAAGAAACAATGGAAATATAGAATAACCAGAAAACAAAATATAAAATGGCAGTATTAGGCCCTCATATGTCAATAATCACTCTAAATGTAAATGGGTTGAATTCACCAATAAAAAGACACAGAATAGTTTGATGGGTTAAAAAACAAGACCCAGGGGCTGGCCCCGTGGCCTAGTGGTTAAGTTTGGTGCCCTCGGTTTTGGTGGTCTGGGTTTGGTTCCCATGTGTGGACCTACACCACTGGTTGGTGGCCATGCTGTAGTGGTGACCCACATACAAAACAGAGGAAGATTGGCACAGATGTTAGCTGAGGCCAAATCTTCCTCAGCAAAAAACCCCTAAAACCAAAAAACAAAACAAGACCCAACAATATGCTGCCTCCAGGAGTCATATCTTGATTCTAAAGATAAACATAGGCTCAGAGTGAAGGGATGGAAGATGATACTCCAGTTAAAAGGCAAGCAAAAGAAATGAGTGTAATGATACTTATATCAGACAAAATAGACTTCAAGTGAAAAAAGATGACAAGAGACAAAGACGGACAATATATAGTGATAAAAGGGACATTCCACCCAAGAAGACATAACACTTATTAACATATATGCATCTAACACAGGAGCACCAAAGTATATAAAGTAACTATTAACAGACCTAAAGGGAGAAATTGACAGCAACACAATAATAGCAGGGGACTTTAAACCACACTTATATCAATGGATGGATCATCCAGACAGAGAGTCAAGAAGGAAACATTGGCCTTAAATGAAAAGGTAGATCAGATGGACTTAATAGATGTATATAGAACATTCCACCCCAAAACAGCAGAATACACATTCTTCTCAAGTGCACATGGAACATTCTCAAAGATAGACTATATGTGGGAAGCAAAGTAAGCCTCAATAAATTTAGGAAGATTGAAATCATAGCAAGCATCTTTTCTGACCACAATGCTATGAAACTAGAAATCAACTAGAAGAAAAAACTGGAAAAGTCACAAATATGTGGAGATTAAACAACATGCTACTGAACAACCATTGGATCAATGAAGAAATCAAAGGAGAAATCAAAAAATGTCTGGACACAAATGAAAATGAAAACACAACATACCAAAACTGTGGGATACAGCAAAAGCAGTACTAAGAGGGAAGATTATAGCAATACAGGCCTACCTCAAGAAACAAGAAAAATCTAAAATAAACAACCTTCCCCTATACCTAAAAGAACTAGAAAAAGAAGAACAAACAAAGCCCAGAGTCAGTAGAAGGAAGGAGAGAATAAAATCAGAGCAGAAATAAATGAAATAGAGGATAAAAAATATAGAAAAGATTATGAAACTAAGAGCTGGTTCTTTGAGAAAATAAACAAAATTGACAAACACTTAGCCAGACTCACTAGGAAAAAAAGAGAGAAGACTGAAATAAATAAAATTAGAAATGAAAGGGGAGAAATTACAATGGAACCACAGATATACGAAGGATTATAAGAGAATACTATTAAAAGCTATACACCAACAAATTGGATAACCTAGAAAAAAATGGATAAATTCTTAGAATCATACAACCTCCCCAAACTGAATCAAGAAGAAATAGAGAATCTGAATAGACCAATCACAAGCAAAGAGATTGGCACAGTAATCTAAAATCTCCCAAAAAAACAAAAGTCCAGGACCAGATGGTTTCCCTGGTGAATTCTACCAAATGTTCAAAGAAGATTTAACACCTATCCTTCTCAAACTCTTCTGAAAAATTGAAGAGAATGGGATACGTCCTAACTCATTTTATGAGGCCAACATTGCCCTGATACCAAAACCAGACAAGAGCAACACAAAAAAAGAAAATTACAGGCCAATATTGCGGATGAACATTGATGCAAAAATCCTCAACAAAATATTAGCAAATTGAATAAAACAATACATTAAAAGGATCATACACCATGATCAAGTGGGATTTATTTCATGATGCAGGGATAGTTCAACATCTGCAAATTAATCAACGTGATACACCACATTAACAAAATGAAGAATAAAAATCACATGATCATTTCAATAGAGGCAGAGAAAACATTTGACAAGATCCAACATCCATTTATGATAAAAGTTCTCAACAAAATGGGTATAGAAGGAAAATACCTCAACATAATAAAGGCCATATATGACACACCCACAGCTAACATCATACTCAATGGCAAAAAACTGAAAGCCATTCCTCTGAGAACAGGAATGAGACATGGATGCCCACTCTCACCACTCTTATTCAACACAGTACTGGAAGTTTTAGCCAGAGCAATTAGGCAAGAAAGAGAAACAAAAGGTATCCAAATTGGAAAGGAAGAAGTAAAACTGTCACTATTTGCAGATGACATGATTCTATAGACAGAAAACCCTAAAGAATCAATGAAAAAACTATTATAAATAATTAATGAATACAATTAAGTTGCAGGGTACAAAATCACCATAAAAAATCAATAGCATTTTTATACACTAATAATGAGCAGAAAGAGAAATGAAGAAGACAGTCCCATTTACAGTTGCAACAAAAGAATAAAATACCTGGGAATAAATTTAACCAAGGAGGTGAAAGACCTATACACTGAAAATTATAAGACATTATTGAAAGAAATTGATGATGACATAAGGAAATGGAAAGATATTCCATGCTCATGGATTGGAAGAATAAACATAGTTAAAATGTCCATATTTCCCAAAGCAATCTATGGATTCAATGCAATTCCAATCAGAATCCCAATGACATTTTTCATGGAAATAGAACAAAGAATTCTATAATTTATATGGAACAGCAAAAGACCCCAAATAGCCAAAGCAATCCTGAGAGAAAAGAACAAAGCTGGAGGCATCACAATCCCTGACTTCAAAATATACTACAAAACTATAGCAATCCGAACAGCATGGTACTGGCAGAAAAACAGACACACAGATCAATGGAACAGAATCGAGAGCCCAGAAATAAAACCACACATCTATGGACAGCTAATCTTTGACAAAGGAGCCAAGAACATACAATAGAGAAAAGAAAGTTTCTTCAATAAATGGTGTTGGGAAAACTGGACAGCCACATGTCAAAGAATGAAAGTAGACCATTATCTTACACCATACACAACAGTTGACTCAAAATAGATTATAGACTTGAATGTAAGACCTGAAACCACAAAACTCCTAGAAGAAAACATAGGCAATACGCTCTTTGACACTGATCTTAGCAGCATCTTTTCGAATACCATGTCTCCTCAGGCAAGGGAACATAGAATAAAAAATAAACAAATGAGACTACATCAGACTAAAAAGCTTCTGCCCAGCAAAGGAAACCAGGAACAAAACGAAAAGACAACCCACTAACTGGGGAGAAAATATTTGCAAATCATATATCTGACAAGGGGTTAATTTCCAAAACATGTAAAGAACTCATACAACTCAAAAACAGAAAAATGAACAACCCAATCAAAAAATGGGCAGAGGATGCGCACAGACATTTTTCTAAAGAAGATATAGAGGTGGCCAACAGGCACATGAAAAGATGTTCAATGTCACTAATTATTAGGGAAATGCAAATCAAAACTACAACGAGATGTCACCTCACACCCGTCAGAATGGCTAGAATTAATAAGACAAGAAATAACAAATGTTGGAGAGGATGTGGAGAAAAGGGAACCCTTATACACTGCTGGTGGGAATGCAAACTGGTGTAGCCACTATGGAAAACAACATCAAGATTTCTCAAAAAATTAAAAATAGAAATACCATACAATCCAACTATTCCACTGCTGGGTATTTAACCAAAGAACATGAAATCAATAACTCAAAAAGATATATGCACCCCTATGTTCACCTCAGTATTATTCACAATAGCCAAGACGTGGAAGCAACCAAAATGCCCATTAACGGATGAATGGACAAAGATGTGGTATACATACACAATGCGTAACTACTCAGCCATAAAAAAAGACAAAACGGTACCATTTGCAACAACATGGATGGATTTTGAGGGTATTATGCTAAGTGAAATAAGTCAGATAGAGAAAGACAAGCACTGTATGATTTCACTCGTATGTGGAAGATAAACAAACAGTCAAACACGTGGATAAGGAGAACAGATTGGTGGTTACCAGAGGGGAAGTGGGTAGGTGAGGGCAAAAAGGGTAAAGGGGCACGTGTGTGTGGTGACAGGTAAAAACTAGACTATTGATGGTGAATGTGATGGCGTCTACACAGAAACTGAAATATAATAATGTACACCTGAAATTTACACAACGTTACAAGCCACTATGACTTCAATAAAATAATTAAAGAAAAGAAAGAAAAAGAACATGAGCAGGAACTCAGGTGTGTCTCATGCCTCCTAGTCACTGTGCCCCCAAGAGCAGCACTATCCTGCCTGATAAATCCATACTCATGTCCTCATCTCCATCTGCCTTATTTGACTCTTACTTCATATGTGAGATTCATCCATGTTGTGGTGTCTATTTGTAATATGTGCTTTCTTATAGAAGTCCAGTATAGTGTCTCCTTTTTTATTGCTGTGTAGTATTCTATTGCAAAAAACCCAAAATACCTTAATTTATTAATCCATTCTACTCTTGAGGGTCAGTTGGGGATTCCACTTTGAGGCTATAAGAGTGCGTTGTTATGAGCATTCTTTCACGTCTTTTTTTGTGAGCAGATGTGCATTTCTGTGAGATATAGAACAACGAGTGGAATTCATTGGTCATGTTATATACACATATGCTCAGTGTTGGCGGGTAGTGATGAGACATTCTTTTCCTCAAAGTGGCTACTGAGAGTAAGGAAGCAGTCATGTGTCTAATTAATACAAAGATGTCTGGAGCTCAAAATAAAGTAAAGAGTATGCAGCAGTTCTTCAAACTGTAAACATTCGCACATTGAAAAGAATATTGGTTGTTTATGGAGAGAAGAAGAGATTTTGCAGTTATGAGCTTCTGGAAAGATGCTTAAAAGTAAAATGGTGGAATGACTCCTAAGGTACATCGTACCTATCTGTAGGAAGCAAGTGCTTTGTTCTCAGTTTCTCTCAAAAATATTTATGTACATATGACATTTGATGAATTGATCCTGCAAATCCTTGCTAAGAAATAGGTATGTGGCGATGTTAGATCAAGCAGTTCATGTTGAGAGATCAGCAGAAAAGATTAAACCTGCTTGAATGCTCAGTTCTTGGGCAGACTGTGGATTAATCTTTTGGCAAATCTGGAGATTCACCCAACTCTGATGTAGAATAAAACTGCGAATGCCAGAGAATTGACCTTGGATTCAGCCAACCTCATAGTCAAAGGTCAGGAATGTGCTTTAATTTGTATTTAATTTATAGCTGATAACTGTTGCTTGATGATCAGGAAACCATGGAGCAGTCTCTAAAATACTCGAGTGTCAAGAGGCATACTCAAATAATTAGAAAGGCAAGACGATGTCACTAATAAAGACTCTTGAAATGTCACCAAATGGGTGGCACTACTGAGCAATCGTAATCCTGTGAGAACAGGGGGAGAGCTGAGGCAGCACCTGTAACAGGCTGCTCTGCTCTGGTGGTGTGTTGCATAGCTGCCTCCATGGCGACATGTTTCTGCATTCTTTGCCACTAAAGAACTTTAAAAATAATTCAAACCAAACCAACCCAACAAATTATCTTGATTTAACTTGTGTTTCTTTTTCCCCCAGCTTTATTAAGACATAATTGATATTTAATGTTATGTAACTTGAAGGTATACAACGTGATGAGTTGACATACGTGTACACTGCAGTATGATTACCACCATAGGGTTAGCTAACACCTGCATCACGTCACATAATTACCACTGCTTCTTTGTGGTGAGACATTTGAGATCCACTCTCTTAGGAACTTTCAAGTTTATAATGCAGGATTGCTAACTACGCAGTACGTTAGGCACCTATCTATACAGCATTGTCTAGGGAGCCCACTCACGCATGGAATCATGGGGTCGCTGTTCATATCCCGTCTCCTTTTCATTTTAGGACCATGGATTAAAGGCCACATTGAATTGCACTGAAATACACTGTAGGTGTTGCACTCCCTACTCTTATAAATCTAAGGTTGCTTACTTAGTCCGCTACAAAGCTAAATGCTAGAATTTGGTGTGTCTCTCAGAGTATAACATGTATTTAGTGTCCTAAAGGAGGTTTAGGTTCAGTTTTGAAAGCATGGATACATGGAAAGCACATCTTGTTAATCAGGACACTGACGCACATCTCTAGAAAGTAAGGTGTGCTCTGTTGCTTGGTCACTTTAAGTGGGTCCTCAGACTGGCAGCATCAGCATTAACTGGGGCTTTTGGAAAAGTGGAGTCTCAGGGCACATCCTGACCGACTGAACAGAAGCCACATTTGAACAAGCTCCCAGGTGAATCGTCAGCATATTAGAGTCTGGTACTCTTCCGTCTCTATGATTACATGGTGTGCAATTATTAGGAAAGTCTAATGAAGAGCACCACATTTACATGTCAAACAATCTAATATGGAGAATGCATGCATTCCTTGAAATTTCACCCTGGGAATACGTGCTAGTTGGCTCCATGGGGACTATCTGTGGCAGGGAGCTCTGTGTAGTCCTCAGGAGCGTGACCACAGCTATTACTGCTACACGTGCCGGTGCCCGGGGGATGTGGGACACCCTCCTCCCGCATCTCCTTTACTTTATCACTTAAATTCTGGAGCCACTCAAGATAAGACCAATCTCATCAATACTTGATTTCCATCATTGATTTTCCCTTGAATATATGGTATGTGAGTTCCTTCAGCTTGACAATACTCTCCTGAATCCAGTTCAAACTCTTTCCTTCAGGTATGATGTGCTTTTGATTGAATGTATGCTGCTCCAGCTGTCAAGACTTAGGTAATAGGTACATATACAAGGAAGATGAATAGCTTTGTAATACGACAATGAGATGCCAATATCTTATAAATTATATGAAAGAAATAAAATGATAAATTGATATCAAGATGTCAAAGGTTTTGTTGATTTAAACTTGTTTTTAAAACAATAAACTGGTGATACTAATATTCATTAATTCAATAATTAGGTATAAATCACCTATTTCTTGTTAGACAGTGTGCTCGCTATGAGGAAAGAACATAAAATAAAATGTAATTTTATTTATTTTTTATTTTATTTAATTAATTAATTAATTAATTTATTTATTTATTTTTATTTTTCCCCCAAAGCCCCAGTAGATAGTTGTATGTCATAGTTGCACATCCTTCTAGTTGCTGTATGTGGGACGTGGCCTCAGCATGGCCAGAGAAGCAGTGCGTCAGTGCGCGCGCGGGATCCGATCCTGGGCCACCAGTAGCGGAGCGTGCGCACTTAACCTCTAAGCCACGGGGCCGGCCCCCAATAAAATGTAATTTTAATGCTGAGGTTTTACAGTTTAAATATAAGTAGAGATGGCTCAGAGTGGATATCTTCCACAAAGTAAGTCAGATTTGGGGAAATATGTTATACAAAATACTGGAAAATTACAATTTTAATGAATAAAAACAACAGTTCATAACTTTACCTAAGGAAGCTTAGAAATAAACCAACACAGTAACATCCTTGATTTTTTTTTATTATTTTATTTTATTTTTTTGTGAGGAAGATCAGCTCTGAGCTAACATCCATGCTAATCCTCCTCTTTTTGCTGAGGAAGACCGGCTCTGAGCTAACATCTATTGCCAATCCTCCTCCTTTTTTTTTTCCCCCTAAAGCCCCAGTAGATAGTTGCATGTCATAGTTGCACATCCTTCTAGTTGCTGTATGTGGGACGTGGCCTCAGCATGGCCAGAGAAGTGGTGCCTCAGTGCGCGCCCGGGATCCGAACCAGGGCCGCCAGTAGCGGAGCGCGCGCACTTAACCGCTAAGCCACAGGGCCCTTTTAAGGCCAGTATAAATGGTACTGACTTCCAGGAAGAAGAAGGGCAGATGTATGAGTTATATACCCAAAGTCACTTGCGTCAGAAATTAGAAAGATGGGGGATTGGATGCTAACAAGGGTTTCAAGGATATACACCGCTGTTCCTTTGCAAAGGGTTTCACCTAAAAAAACATTTATAAAGGATCCTCTAAGAACACAGATGCCAGGAAGGAGGCAGAACATTGAAGCAACTCTAGGAATTGTTCAGAGGTCTTAGAGCTTGTGGAGTGCTGAGGAAATATATGATTTCATTAAAGTTTTTAAAGGAACTTTATTAAAGTATAATTGATATACCAAAAATTGCAGGTTTAATGTATACAAGTTGATGGATTTGGACATATGCAAACACCCGTGACATTATCACCACAATCAAGGTAATAAACATACCCACCAGCTCCAAAAGATTCCTCATGTCTCTTTGTTGTGTATGTGTCCAGAGCATTAGAGATCTACCAGTGAACAGAATTATAAATGCACAATACTCTGTTGTTAGCTATGTTGTACAGCAGATCTCTAGAATTTATTCTTCCCACAAGACTGAAACTTCATACATTATTAAACTTTATTCTGGCTATGGGAAGTTCCTAAACTTTGTGAACTTTTATTGTCTTATTGGAAAATGGGAGCAGTATTATTCAGCTCACAGAATGAATTGAAGATAAAATAATTTATGCAACCTGTGCAGTCTGTTGAGTGGACAAACATAGTGATGCTGCCCAGATTATAGTTACAGGAATTCTGCCCCACTCCCTCACGAAAGCTCTGCACCCTCTGATGAGACCTGGCAAGTGAGCCAGACATTCCAGAAGGAGACAATGTTTAACTATGCAATGAAGTTGAGGTGAAGGCTCAAGATGAGCATTTAACATCCTGTCGTCAATACTGTCCCATTTGAAGGGACTCGAGATGTGGTCACCAGGGGACAATGGCTTCTGGAAGAGTGCTGATTCCTGATGTCATGGTCAGAGGTGGGGAGTGATGGTTTAGGAACAGGTGTGTCTGCAGATTACAGCAGGTTAAAGTTCTGGAAAAAACACTGAGCATCTGGAACCAAATTTGGGGTGATGGAGAGGGCTGGGACAAGAAAAACCGATGATAAAAGTTTTCAGAACAATTTTCAGGGTAAAAAGGAAGATGACCAGATATAACTTGAAAGCTGATTATTCCCAGTTCCAGAAACCTTCAGGTTGAGCAAATGGCAGAATCTCTGACATAATTAGCAGGGAAGACACTGAGATGCTGTGGCTGAACATGATTGTTCCATCAATATGGCTGCACAAGTTCACTAGTAATGACAATTTCCCCCAAAAGAATAACAATAGCATTGCTTAATAACAACTTTGGCTTCAAATGAATAACTCTGGAGGTGCAGATGCAAGTGTTGCCCTACAGATTTTAGCTCACTCGTGCTTAGATGTGTAACTCAGTTTATATCATGACTCCCTCCCCTAGCCGAGTTGCAGAGAAGAAGTTAGAAAGTAATAAAGGCATCTGAGTGCTGAGTTTTAGCTCAATTGTCAGTTAAAAAAAAAAAAAGCCAAAGCATTATCTGTCATTTAAAATTTTTTTCCATTTTATTATTTATTTAATAAACATTTTTTTGGAGCAGTAGGGTTCACAGCAATATTGACAAGAAGGTATAGAGAGTTCCCATCTACCCCTTGCCCCCACATCGTGCACAGCCTCCTCCCCCTATTAACATCCTGCACCACATTTGTTACAATCAATGAATCTTCAGTGAAGCATCATTATCTGTCAATGTCCATATTTACACTATGGTTCACTCTTGATGTGTATTCTACAGGTTTAGACAAATGTATAATATCATGTGTTCACACTATGGTATGATACAGCGTATTTCACAGCCCCTCTGTGCTCTACCTATCTGTCACTTCAACCCAAACCCCTGGCAACTGCTGGTCTTTTTACCGTCTCCATCGATTTGCCTTTTCTAGAATGTCATATAGTTGCAATCATACAGTATGGAGTCTTTTCAGATTGACTTCTACATAGTAATATGCGTTTAAGTTTCCTCCACATTTTTTCGTGGCTTGATAGCTCATTTCTTTTTAGTGCTGAATACTAGTCCATTGCCTGAATGTACCCTGGTTTGTCACTCACCTACTGAAGAACTCCTTGGTTGTCTCCAAGTTTTGGCAATTATGAATGAAGTTGCTATAAACATCTGCGTGCAGGTTTTGTTTGGACATAAGTTTTCAACTCCTTTGGGTAAATACCAAGGAGTGTGATTACTGAATTGTATGCTAAGAATTTAGTTTTTTAAGAAACCACCAAACTGTCTTCCAAAGTGGCTGTACCATTTTGCATTTCCACCAACAATGAATGAGAATGCCTGTTGCTCCACTTCTTCACCAGCATTTGGTGTTGTCAATGTTCTGGATTTTGGCCATTCTAATAGGTTTGTAGTGGTATCTCATCGTTTATATTTGCATTTCCCTGATGACACACGATGTGGAGGATTTTTTCATGTGCTTGTTGGCCATCTCTACATCTTCTTTGGTGACGTGTTTTTGAGGTCCTTGGCTCATTTTATAATAAGGTTGTTTTCTTATTGTTGAATTTTAAGTGTTCTTTGTATATTTTGGATAGCAAGCCTTTATTAGCTGTGTCTTTTGCAAGTGTTTTCTCCCAGGATCTGGCTTGTTGTCTTATTAGTTCATTCAGGTTGCTGTAACAAACATACCATAGACCGGGTGGCTTAAGTAACAAACATTTATTTCTCACAGTTTGGGAGGCTGGGAAGTCCAAGATCAAGGAGCTGGCAGATTGCCTTCCTGGTGAGGGGTCTCTTTATAATTGCTGTAATCCCACTAATGAGGGCTGTGTTCTCATGACCTCAGCACCTTCCAAAGGCCCCACCTCCAAACATCATCTTATTGGGGATTAGGTTTCAACATATTAATTTTAGGGGGACACTGACATTCAGTCTATAGTCCCCATCTTTTCATTTTCTTGACTGTGTCTTTCGCAGAGCAGACATTTTTAGTTTTAGTGAAGTCCAGCTTGTCAATTATTTGTTTTGTGGATCATGGCTTTGGTGTTATATCTATAAAGGTATTGCCAAACTCAAAGTCATCTAGATTTTCTCCTATGTTATCTTCTAGGAGATTTACAGTTTTGTGTTTTATATTTAGGTCTATGATCCATTTTTAGTTCATTTTTGTGAAGGGTGTAAGGTCAGTGTTTAGATTCATTTTTTTGCCTGGGGATGTCCAATTGTTCCAGTACCATTTGTTGAAAAGACTGTCTTTTCTCCATTGTATTGTCTTTGCTCCTTTGTCAAAGGATTGACCATATTTATGTGGATCTATTTCTAGGTACTCTATTCTGTTCCACTGATCTATTTGCCAGTTCTTTGGCCACACTGTCTTAATTATGGTAGCTTTGCATTAAGTCTTGAAGTTAGGTAGTTTCAGTCCTCTAATTTTATTCATCCTCCTTCAATATTGTGTTGGCTGTTCTGGGTCTTTTGCCTCTCCAATAAACTTTAGGATCAGCTGGCAATACCCATAAAATAACTTGCTTGGATTTTGATTGAGATTGCATTGAATCTCTAGATCAAGTTAGGAAAAACTGACATGTTGACAATATTGAATCTTCCTATGCACGAACATGAAATATCTCTCCATTTATGTAGTGCTTTGATTTCATTCATCAGAGTTTTATAGTTTTCCTCATATAGATCTTGTACATATTTTGTTAGATTTCTCCCTAAGTGTTTCACTTTGGGGGGTGCTAATGTGAATGGTAACTTGTTTTTAATTTCAGATTCACTTGTTCATTTCTGGTATATAAAAAAGAGATTGATGTTATTATTAACATTTATCTTGTAACCTTGTTATAATCTCTTATTAGTAATTTAATTAGTAAGGAATTTTTTTGTCACTTCTTTTAGATTTTCCACGTAGATGATTATGTCATCAGCAAACAAAGACAGTTTTATTTCTTCTCTCCCAATCTGTGTATGTTATATTTCATTTTCTTGTCTTATTGCATTAGCTAGGCCTTCCAGTGTGATGCTGAAAAGCAGTGGTTAGATAGGACATCCTTGCCATGTTCCTGATCTTGGAGGGAAAATTTCAAGACTCTCACCATTAAGTATGATTTTAGTTGTAGGTTTTTTGCAGATACTCCTTACCAAGTTAAGGAATTTCCTCTCTATTCCTAGTTTTCTGAGACATTATCTCCTTTTTCATCACAAAATAGGTTCTTGTTAGGTCTGATATCTCAAAGAGCTGGGGTTTGTATCTATGCTGATACAGGAAAGAGAAGAGAGATGAAGATATTCCATAGCTCTTTAATTGAATGTTTGGCCAGAGGGATAAATGAGCAGTGAAGAATTCATGGTATGTATGTATGTATATGTATATGTACATGCGTATGTACATATGTATGTATGTGTAAATACATATACATCTTACAAAAATTTAGCTGTATAACTTATTGAAATACACTCATCTGCCTAAATGACATTAAACAATAAATGTTCAAATTTACAGACTTACTGATTTTTCAGGAACTTAAAATTGAACTTGAGGGGTAATTCGGAATTCTTCTATCAACACATGCGGACTCCTAGCCAAAGTAGAGGCTTTCTATTTGGCTGTGAAGAAAGAAGCTTAAAAATATAACACGGAATTAGAAGAGAGGAAAGAGATATTGTAGGTGTGTTTGCACAAATGAAAACAAGGAGTTGTCATGAAAAAGGACACCAACCGTATTGTGTCTGCACAATGTCTGACCTCTGCAGCAATTTAAGTATCAGACAGAGTGTAATTAGAAAAAATAATCATAAAGGTTGAAGAGTGAACTTATTAATACTAGTCCAAATAGAGCTAGTGGTTCTATTTATTTCAAATCATCATTATTGACTGTGAACATCTGGGCTAGATTTTTTTCTCTATTCATAAATAAGTGAGTCTATTTAAAGATGTATATAGAATCAAGAAAAGTGACTGAAATATATATATATTAAAAAAAAATTTTTTTTTTTTGAGAGGAAGATCGACACTGAGCTAACATCTGCCAATCCTCCTCTTTTTGCTGAGGAAGATTGGCCCTGGGCTAACATCCGTGCCCATCCTCCTCCAGTTTATATGGGACGCTGCCACAACATGGCTTGACAAGCGGTGCGTAGGTGCGTGCCGGGGATCGGAACCTGCGAACCCCGGGCTGCTGCAGTGGAACGCAGCACTTAACCACTTGCGCCACCTGGCCGGCCCCCTGAAATATATTTTTGAAGGAAAGAATTACAGTTCCCAAGAGTTGCCATCATGATGCATGTACCTTACACCATCATAGCTGAAAACACCTTCTCTTTTTTCATTTCTGCCCACGTTGCTGAGACGGCGAATCGGAGCACAGTGGCACGATTTATCCTAAAGGGTTTCTCAGACTACCCCTCTGTGAATGCCGTCTGCACGGGCTGTCTCCTGGTCACCTATGCCTTTGGGGTCCTGGCGAATGTTGCTGTCATCACAGTGATTACCAAGGATGGCCACCTCCACACACCCATGTATTTCTTCCTCAAGAATCTGTCCTTCCTGGATGTGTGCTACACCTCGGTCACTATGCCCAAGGCCATTGTCACTGCCACCCAGGGTTCTGAGGAGATGTCCTTCCTAGAGTGTGCTGTCCAGCTCTATCTCTTTTTCATGCTGGCAGCCACCGAGTGCTTCCTGCTCACTACCATGGCCTGTGACCGCTGTGTGGCCATCTACAGGCCCCTTGTCTATGGGGTCACAATGAGCAGGAACCTCTGCTGGGAGCTGGTGTCTACTGCCTGGATTTGTGGGGCTCTCTATGCCATCTTCCATGCCATCAACACCTTCTCCCTCCCTTTCTGTGGACCTAATGTCATCGATCACTTTTTCTGTGATATTCCTCCCGTCATGAGGCTCTCCTCTGTTGACTACCACACAAATGAAGAGTTGAGTTTCATCTACACCAGCTGCATCATCCTGGGAGCCTGTGTTCTCACCCTCATCTCATACATTCGCATCATCTCCACTATTGCCAAGATCCAGCAGGTGCAGGGCCGCTGGAAAGCCTTCTCCACATGCTCTTCTCATCTGACCACTGTCCTACTGTTTTATAGAACTGGGAGTTCCCTGTACTTGAGACCTACCTCAGACTATTCTCCCATCCAAGCGCGGCTGGCTGCTGTGTTTTATTCCCTCATCACACCCACCTTGAATCCTCTCACCTGTTGTCTGAGGAACAAAGAAATGAAAGTAGCTCTTAAGAAAGTGTTCCATCAACTACAGAGAAAAAACCACAAGAGCTTGTTTTAAAGTACATTCCTCCACAGTGTCTAAAATCAATCTACTTGAAAAGTAAAAACACAAATACTCGATAAATTTGAATTATACGTATTTGTTAAAGAGACGTGGGTTTTTTGAGATATTTTAATATAGGTTTGCTAGTAACCTCTAGATTCACTTATACTTTACTATCAAGTACATTTACCCTTGTGTTATCAAGTACATTTTTTTCAATGTAGAGAGATCTATTGTGGTTTTAAAATTCCCATTCAACTAATTAGAAAATAATCTAAAAATGCAAAAGTTCCTCATTTCCAGAAATGGAATGTCATAGGTAAAGGCCATTTAGAGTGAAGTCATGGGAAACAAATCAGTGTTGTAGCACAAACAATGAAATGAGTTTGATTAAGCTTTCATCTGGTAAATAAATTTCCAAATTAAGAAAATATGTTTTTATATATAGAAATGTAGGATTATACTACTACTAAGACATGTTTTTATTTATATGTCTTTGCAAGCCACAGAATATTTTATAGCTGTGCTTTTTCTTAGGAATCAGACCCCAGTGTTAGGCAGTTCAACTGGTTCATTGGTTCAACTACAAAATAATAGAAACAGGCTCTTTCCTCCTGCTTGATCCTCCACCTTTAATGTGTGGCTTTTGTCCTCATGTGGTTTATGCAGCTCTACACATCTCTACCACATTCTAAGTGGAGAGAGCATAGGATGAAATAAAAGAACTAGCTTCATGACAGCTTGCCTAAATTTCATCCATTTCAGGTACATCCTTGCAAAAAAGTCAGCCATAAGCCCACCTAGAGAAACAACAAGGCTGATGGAATGAATGTGTTATTCACAAATGAAAGAAAAGGAAGATGACTGCTTTAAAACGTTCCTGGAATATTTTCATGTTTGTCTTAATCTGGTAAAACGTTTATTAAAAAAGAGACTCATATGCTGCATATATAATATATTGTGGAGAAAAAATTGAAAAATAGAAAACTAAAGGATTTACCTTATGTTACTACTGGGTAACGGCAAAGTTATATGTTACAGAATGCTGCGTAAGTAATTAATCAAAAGAAAATGACCCAAATAGGCTCCTATTAAAAGATGTTATGTGTTTTTTTTACCATAAAATAAGAGATGTTCATCACAGGAGTACTTAAAAAATTTTTTTTGATAATCATGTAAAATTTACTCCCAGAATCTTCCCTAGAACTTTCCTCAGTGCGCCCTTAACGTCTTTGTTCCTCAGAGTATAGATAAGAGGGTTGAGCATGGGGGTGACCACGGTGTAGCAGAGGGAGACAAACTTCCCCTGGTCCTTGGATCGACTCTTGGCTGGCTGCAGATACATGAAGATGATGGTTCCATAGAAGATGATGACAACCATCAGGTGGGAGGAGCAGGTCCCAAATGCTTTCTTTCTTCCACTGGCTGACTTGATCTTCAAAACTGCTTGGGCAATGTAGCCGTAGGAGACCAAGATGAAGGAGACAGGCACTATAAGGAATAAGACACTAGCCACAAAGAGCTCAGCCTCATTGAAAGTGGTGTCCACACAAGCCAACTTGATGAGCACAGGGACCTCACAGAAGAAATGATCCACTTGGTGATGCCCACAGAAGGGCAGCTGCAGGGTGAGAGTGGATTGTATGAGGGTGGTGGCCACCCCACTGAGCCACGCCAACGAAGCCAGGGTCACACAGAGACAGTGATGCATTAAGGCAGTGTACTGGAGGGGACGGCAGACGGCGACATAGCGATCATAGGACATCACAGCCAGGAGGACACACTCAGTAGATCCTAGGGCAAGGGAGACATAGAGCTGAACCATGCAGCCAGTGTAGGTGATGGCTTTCATGGGATCCCACAAGTTTACCAGAAGCTGCGGAATAACACTGCTGGGAATGCAGAGGTCCAGGAAGGAGAGATGAGAAAGGAAGAAATACATTGGTGTATGAAGCTTGGGTTCCAGACGAGATACTAGAATGATGGTGGTGTTCCCCACAATGGTTAGTAAGTACAAGATGAAGACGACCACAAATAGAGCCTCCTGTAACTGAGGATAATCAGAAAACCCCAACAGGATAAAACCTGTCAGCTTGCTCTCATTGGTACTCCTCTCCATCCCCATGTGCCCAGTATGTTCCAGAAAGCTGTGTCATAGCTGACAAAGATGACATATTACATAAGGTTAAATGAATGACAATGTCACCTCCCCCAAAAGTATTCTATGTTCAATGCTTAGAACCTATGTCTTTACAACTGGTGATTAAATGTGTCTATTTTCCAATTGTGTGCATTCTAAGTAAACGCAATGCACACCCTGTTAATGTCTTAGCTGTCCTCTGATGCTCTCCAAGGTAGGGAAGGGCAGACATAGTAAAAACACCATCATCAAGCTGCAGTAATTAAAAGAGTATGCTATTGGCATAAAGTAGACATATAGAGCAATGGAGCATAATAGAGGGCCCAGTGATAAACCCACTCATATACAGCCAACTGATCTTCCACAAAGTCACCTGGCGTACACAGTAGGGAAAGGATTGTCTCCTCAATAAACAGTGTGGGGAAAGTGAAAACTGCTGTGCAAAAGAATGAAATTGGACCTCTAGTTGTCACCATACACATACATTAACGCAAAGTGGATTAAGGACTTAAATGTAAGATCTGAAACTAAAACTCCTAGAGGAAACTTGGAGGAAATCTCCATGCTATTGGTCTTGGCTATGATTTTTATGGACCTGACACCGAAACCACAGGCAACAAAAGCAAAAATCCAGGGAATGAGATAAAATACTTGCAAATCATATATCTGACAAGAGGTTAGTATTCAAAATATATTAGGAACTCAAATAACTCAACAGCAAAAAAACCCAGAAAACATGATTAAAAAGTTGGCACTTGAATAGACATTTCTCTAAACAAAACATACAAAAGTCCAAGAGGTACGCAAAAAGGTCCTCAACATCAGTAATCATCAGGGAAATGCAAATCAAACCACCACGAGATATCACCTAACACTTGTTCAGACGGCAGTTATGAAAAAATAAAAGACAACAAGGGTTGGCGAGGTTGTGGAGAAATTAGAACCCTTGTGCAGCATTGGTGGGAATGTAAAATGGTGCAGCCACCACGGAAAACAGAATCAACATTGTGCAAAAATTGAAATAGAACTATCATATGATCCAGCGATCCCACTTCTGGACATAAATCCAAAAGAATTGAAATCAGAATCTCGATGAGATCTCTTCAATCCAGTGTTAATTGCAGCATTATTATGATAGCCATTCTAAGTGTCCATCTATGGATGAGTGAATAGAGAAGATGAGCATATTATTAAGCCTTAATTAATGGAATATTGTTAGAATATTAATGGAATATTATTTGGTCTTAAAAAAGAAATGTATCCTGCATTATGCAACAAAATGGATGGAAATTGAGGGCATTACTCTAAGTGAAATAAGCCAGACATAGAAGGACAAATACTCCTCTTATATGAGGTATGTAAAACAGTCAGACTTATAGAGGCAGAGAATAGAACAGTGGTGGTACACGATGGGAGGAGGGGAAATGGAGAGTTGTCCATGGTTTTAAATTGCAGCTGTTAAGATGAATCAGTTCTAGAGAGCTGTTGTCCAACATATTGTCTATTTAAATATATTTAACTTAAATTTGTTAAAAGGCTAAATCATGGTAAGTGTACTTCCCCCCCACACAGACATACACACAGACACACACACACACACACAGGAAAAGGACACAAGGAAAGTTTTGGAGGTGATGGATAGAATGATTACCTTGATTGTGGTGATGGCATCATGGGCACAGGCACATGTCCAGACTCATCAGATTGTACACATGAAATAGATTGTGCAGTTTCTTTGTACATTAGTTACGCCTCAATAAAGAGGTGGAAAAAAAGGCACCATCATCTGTTGTAGGAAATGAATCAGACCATCATTTCCATCCAATGAAGTTTACCTCTTTATACTACATCTTTCTGTTTACAGAAAAGGGGGAAACTCAGCTAATTCCAACTAGAGAAAAAAACTCTGAGGTTTTATTCAAGCACTTTTCAATCAAAGGGGAATAAACCATTTTTCATGACGCAAAAATGGTAGAAATTAGTGATAAGTTTACATTTTTTCAATATACCAGATTTGATTGGCATTAATTAAAAATCAACGCCTGAGAGCTTATGTGACCCAGTCAAAGGCACCTACGTGCTTAGTAAGTGTTTAAGCAACACTTGAATCTATTCCTTATGGCTGACCCCCACTCCACTTAATTCTGTACTCTATCTTTCTCCTTCCTTCCCTCAAGTTTGTTTGTTTTATTTTTGTTTGTTCCTTTTTTAAGAGACTCAGCATCTTCCATGCTCCCAAATCAATTTTTAGGAAATGAAATGGTATCCAAATGATTTTAGATTTTTTTTCCTGGAAGCATTTACATTTTAGTGATCAACTCCAAATGTGGATGCAAAATGTAGTTCCTGTTTGTGGAGAAGTAATTAAAGGAATGTTTTATTTCCAGTGACAGCATTCTCTCTGATTTAAGAAATGATACTACTCAGGAAGCTAGTAATTATGGCTTCATTATGAAGAGGCCAGTCCTTCCTTTATTCCTACACTTACTGACGAAAATTCCCTCAGTAAAAAGAGGTCTTCACTACCATTCCCTCTCAAGCCTTTGTTCTTAGTTACATGGGAAACTTGCCAAAGGATTCTTGTTTTTTTATTTGACTAAGTTGTGTATGTGTCTCTATCCACAGGTACATCGTGAGATTCATGAGGCCAGGGGTCATATATGATGTGAATTTGCAGCCCCAGCCCTGAGAGTGTTCCTGCACAGTGGCCTCTCAAAATAAACTCAGCAATCCACCGTATTACACCCCTCATTTTACGCCTCTTTCACTTTCCCTAGAGACGCGCACATCTCTAGTCAACTAGTAGACCATAGACATCATTACCATATGAATGCTTGAGGAGGCCCTACCCATCTTCCTCCAAACGGGCTTGGCTCAGACATCTGTGATTCAGCTTCTATTTGAACTCGGCTTCATTGAAAGTGTAGAAGTGAGGGGGGCGCTGTCATGTGGTAACTATGGGTCATGGCCACACGTGGCCCTCTGCCTGGTTTTGGTGAACTCCACCCCCATCTTGTCATTACAAAATGAAACACTCTGCAATATTCTCATTATGATTTTGTCCTTTTTCCCTCATTCTTTCCCACTAGGAAGTTTCATATATTTTAGGTCTATCACTAAGGCAATGCATGTCTATTGTAAAAAGAAATGTTTCCTTTTCAAATTCACTATTTTCAAGTAAATACTGTGCAGCATTAACCATTATTACTTCTCTATTTGTCACTGCATGTCAGAGCCCTGCAAAGTGTCCCCTGCACATTGTTTGTGAGTCCCCAAACCACGGCCTTTTATTTTCATGGTGAACTATTATTCTCTGAGTTCCCCTTAGGATCATTCTGAGCCTGTGACAACTTCACAGGATATGTCCATGAGTGGACTCACAGAGAACAGCAGCAGGGTCCAGGCCACCCCCAAGGTGCACTGCAGAGTTCATAGACAGTAATTAATTCCACTTACAGATAACACCGAGCTTGGACCCATTTAATAACAGCAATTTTTCCGAGCAAGCAGAATATCCTCATTCTTCATTAAGAACATCATACATTACTAAGCATGAAAGGTTTGAAATAAGTTCTAAAGAAATATTTTTAAGATGTAAATATTGACAGTGAGTGCAGTATTTCCACAACTTCTCTCTTTAAAACTAATAGCTTGAACACAAAGAGCAGAAATTAGAAAGGGAACGTTATTCTCAACAGGAGCAGTCCTAAAACTATGGGATAACTGTAAGTCTAATCCCATATTCCACACATCATGTGCTGATATGTTGAGACTTAACAAAACCACATGAAGAGAGAGAGTGAAACCATCTTCTGCAAGCACCATCCTATACATGACTCATCTTGGAGAAACAAGGTATAAAATGTAGCAGGTCATGGAAATTAAATACCCCACTGGAGACGTAATCCATTCGGAAGACAGTTCCCTGGCTGGAAGATTTGCCGGAGGCATAAGTGAGTGGCGGGGCTGAATGCCAAGTTGACCTGGACACGGTTCCAGGGCAGAGATATCTGTTATTAGGAGAAAGAGATTGGAAAGACTGTATTTGAGTGAACCTTCCAGATGTCCACTGAACTTTCCCGCTCTGGGCTTGAGGGACAGTCACAAATATAAAATTACTACTATTTATTCCTCCAGCTCACATTCTAAATATACACCTAAAACAGCACCCAGGGGAAAAAAGAAAGAAAAGGAGAAACAACTCTGGTGTATTGGGGAAAAGACAAGCCTAGATCACTGTCTACACCCAAACATGATGGTGTGTAATAAATACTCAACACCGGATCTAGGTGTTACACATTTCAACATCTGTAATACAAAAACATGACAAAAGACAAAGACAAACAAGAAAAGGAGAGGTGTCTAAGAAACACAAGTTAGGTGAAGATCACACACTAGAAGGAGAATTTCTCCTAGAAACAGTATAACTATTTGGACAGGGAAAAGCATTCTTGACACTCTCAAAAAATTTAAGACAACCCAGAGCTACTAAAACAAATGATTCAAAACAACAGTAGATTTAAAAGAGGGCCTGTCTGGACTAGGTAATAAAATTAAGGAAATATGTAATGGTCACATCCTAAATTATCTTTAGGAAGTGAAAAAAGAGCTGAATAAAGTCTGTGCTTGAGTAACTTCACAGAATGCAAGGAAAAGAAAGGCAAAGAGTTATTAAGAAAATGATGTGAAAAGTGAAAGCTTAATTTCTCCTAAATTTTCACACTTGATAAACTCCCTGACACCCAAAGCTCACCATTGAACACCACAAAAGCTAACATCCAGGGTAAAGTGATAATCTTAGTTACTTTATAACTATATATTACCAAATCCACAAGGAAGACACATCACTATTAAACGTTCAGGCATCAAGTAACTTAAAATAAACACATAAAACCAAAACAAGCTGGTGATAAGAAGTTTGTGTCATTGACCAGGTATTAAGCTTTAATGAAAACTTCAATTATGTATAGAATAGAAAATTTGCTCATTATATTCTCTAACTCATTGCTGTAAAACTGAGATCAGAATGTTAGGTGAAAACGGATGCCAAAATTTCAATCGGAGGTTATCAAATGTATAATTTAAAAAAACCCTAAATATTAATTTATAAGAATATTTACAGTTTTAACACTCTTTTTAAACAAGATAAGAAAAAAATTAAGGTAAATAAGATAGAAAAATACCAGAAAATAAAACTTAGCCAAAGCAAAAATAACATTTCATATAACAAAATAAACTAAAGTAGGAGTGACCTCAGTATCATCGTGGAGCGAACTTTCCCTGTAGACTCTCCCCCACAGGATACAACAAAAAGGATATTCATATACCTACAGAGGACATTCACACAACACAAAAGATGTCTGAGAGACCCACACAACCCTATATCTGAAGGTGGAGGTGCTGGACCCCTCGGAGGAAGTGGAAGGAGGTAAGGAGAACTCCTCTCCTTTCTGAAGACAGTGACCCTGGGACCAGGTCTGGCTCTCAGAGAGAGAGAGTGGGGAGGGGCGTGGCCCTGAGCGGGAAAACCGTCACTCTCGGAGTTCTCTCACAGCCTGTGGGAAAGTCCCATATCAAGGGGACTGAGATGTTGCGGGAGTGCCTTCATCAAGCTAGCACCTTGGAGAGCAGAGAGTGAGGGAAGCGTGAGAAGCCCCCAGGATTGAGCAGGCAAAAGAAAGAGCCCCACCCCCCGCCCATAGCAACAGTACAACCAGTAGGCCAGAGCACCCACAGATCGCAGCGGGCTCAGAATACACAGCTCTTGACTGCCACCCAGTGACGGCAGGTGGAAGCTGCAACCAGATATCTTCAGAATGAGGAAAAATAAGCCCACGCCCTCAAGCAGTCTGCAAAAATATATTAAATCTCCAGACTGGAAGGAAAATGACAAGCACACAGAAATCAATCCTGAAGGCACAGAAATTTATAACCTAAATGACAGAGAATTCAAAATAGCTATCATAAAAAAGCTCAACAAATTACAAGAAAACACAGACAGACAACTCAATGAAATCAGGAACTTCTTCGCAAAAGATATTGAAACTATAAAGAAAAACCAATCAGAAATGTTGGAGACAAAGAACACAATGGAGGAGATAAAGAAAAATTTGCAATCTTTAAAGAACAGAGCTGACAATATAGAGGAAAGAATTAGCATTATTGAGGATAGGAGTGCAGAAATGCTCCAGATGGAGGAGGAGAGAACTAAGACTAAAAAGAAATGAAGAGAGTCTGAGAAATATGTGACTCAATTAGGAAATGCAGCATAAGTGTTAGAGGTATTCCAGAGGGAGAAGGGAGGGAAAAAGGAGCAGAGAGTTTGTTCAAAGAAATAACAGCTGAGAACTTCCCAAACCTGGGGAAGGAGCTGGAAATACAAGTGAATGAAGTCAATAATCTCCTACCGATATCAACATAAAAAGACCCTCTCCAGGGCACATAGTAGTAAAGTTGGCAAAAATCAATGACAAAGAAAAGATGTTAAGGGCAGCAAGGCAAAAAAAAAAAAAAAAAAAAAAAAAAAGGTACAAAGAAAACCCAATCAGGCTCTCAGCCAATTTCTTGGCAGAAACTCTACAGGCTAGGAGAGAGTGGAATTATATACTCAAAATTCTGAAAGACAAAAACTTTCAGCCAAGAATACTCTACCCAGTGAAGATATCCTTCAAATATGACGGAGAAATAATAACTATCCCAGATAAACAAAAGCTAAGGGAGTTCTTTGCCACAAGACCCCCACTACAACAAATCCTCAAGAAGGCCCTCATGCCTGAAAAAAAAAAAAAGAGAAAGGGGATACAAAGCATTGAGCAAGAAGAATAATAGGTGGACAAAATCAGAAAAATTGCAGCTCTCTATCAGAATAGTTTAACAAACACTTAATTATAAGATTAAAGATTAAGAGAAGGAAAATACCAAAAATAAATATAACCTCATCACTTTAAACACAAACTCACAGCACAAGATGGAATAAGTTGTGACAATGATAACTTAGAAGGGGAAGAGGAAAGAGATGGGATGGACTTAGTCTAAGGAAATAAGAGGCCATCAGAAAATGGACTATCTCACCTGCAAGATTTTTTATACAAACCTCATGGTAAACAATAAACAAATAAACAGAACAGAGACACATATGATACATAAAGAGAAAGCTAAGGAAAGCATCATACACAACTACTAAACTGAACAGGTAGTCCAGAACACAGGGGACCAGAAACAAAGCAAATGCAAAAGATCTGGAAAATGAGTGATAAAATAGCAACATTAAGCCCTCATATGTCAATAATCACTCTAAATGTAAAAGGATTGAATTCTCCAATCAAAAGACACAGAGTGGTGGGATGGATTAAAAAACAAGATAAAATGATACATCTCAGCCCTAAAGACGAACACAGGCTCAGAGTGAAAGGATGGACGACAATACTCCAACTAATGGCAAACAAAAGAAAGCAGGTGTTGCCATACTTATATCAGACAAAGTAGACTTCAAGATAAAACAGGTAATGAGAGACAAAGAGGGGCAACATATAATGATAAAAGGGACACTCCACCAAGAAGACATATCATTTATAAATATAAATGCACCCAACACAGGAGCACCAAAGTACATAAAGCAACTATTAACAAACCTAAAAGGAGATATGAACAACAACACAATAATAGTGGGGGATCTTAACACCCCTCTTACATCAATGGATAGATCACCCAGACAGAAAGTCAATAAGGAAATAGAGGACTTAAACGAAAAACTGGACGAGATGGACTTAATAGATCTATATAGAGTACTCCAACCAAACACAGCAGATTATGCTTTCTTCTCAAGCGCACAAGGAACATTCTTAAGGATAGATCCTATGTTGGGAAACAAGGCAAGCCTCTATAAGTTTAAGAAGATCAAAATCATAACAAGCATCTTTTCCAACCATAATGCATGAAACTAGAAATCAACTACAAGAAAAACACTGTGAAAGTGACAAAGATGTGGAGACTAAACAACACGCTACTGAACAACCAATGAATCATTGAAGAAATTAAAGGAGAAATCAAAACATATATGGAGACAAATGAGAATGAAAATACACCATACCAACTCACAAGGGATGCACCTAAAGCTGTCCTGAGAGGGAAACTCATAGCAATACAGGCCCACCTTAACAAACAAGAAAAATCCTAAAAAACCAACTATAAACTACATCTAACAGAATTAGAAAAAGAAGAACAAACAAAGCCCAAAGTCAGCAGAAGGAGGGAAATAATAAAAATTAGAGCAGAGATAAATGAAATTGAAACTAAAAAAACACTAGAAAGGATCAATGAAAGAGAGAGTTGGTTCTTTGAGAAGATAAACAAAACTGACAAGACCCTTAGCCAGACTCACTAAGAAAAAAAGAGAAGCCTCAAATAAATAAAATTAGAATTGAAGGAGGAGAAATTACAACACACACCACAGAAATATAAGGGATTATAAAAGAATACTATGAAAAACTATGTGCCAATAAATTGGACAATCTAGAAGAAACGGATACATTCTTAGACTCATACAACCTCCCAAAACTGAACCAAGAAGAAATAGCAAATCTGAATAGACCAATCACAAGTAAAGAGATTCAAGCAGTAATCAAAAAGCTCTAAAAAATAAAAGTCCAGGACCAGGTGGCTTCTTTGGAGAATTTTACCAAACATTCAAAGAAGATTTGATACCTATCTTTCTCAAACTATTCCAAAAAATACAGGAAGATGGAACACTTCCTAACACATTCTACGAGGCAAACATCACCCTGATTCCAAAGCCAGATGACAACACAAAGAAGGAAAAGTACAGGCAAATATCGCTGATGAACATAGATGCAAAAATCCTCAACAAAATATTGGCAAACCGAATACAGCAATACATTAAAAAGATCATACACCATGATCAAGTGGGATTTATACCAGGGACACAGGGATGGTTCAACATCCTCAGATCAATCAATGTGATACACCACACTAACAAAATGAGGAATAAAAACCACATGATCATCTCAAAAGATGCAGAGAAGGCATTTGAAAAGATCTAACATCCATTTATGATAAAAACTCTCAACAAAATGGGTATAAAAGGAAAGTACCTCAGCATAATAAAGGCCATATATGACAAACCCACAGCCAACACCATACTCAAGGGGGCAAAACTGAAAGCCATTCCTCTGAGAACAAGAACAAGACAAGGGTGCCCACTCTCACCACTCTTATTCAACATAGTACTGGAGGTTTTGGCCAGAGCAATTAGGCAAGAAAAAGGAACAAAAGGAACCCAATAGGCAACGAAGAAGTGAAACTCTCCCTGTTTGCAGACGGCATGATTTTAGATACAGAAAACCCTAAAGAATCCATTGGAAAACTATTAGAAATAATCAACAACTACAGCAAAGTTGCAGGGTACAAAATCAACTTACAAAAGTCAGTTGCATTTCTATACTCTAATAACGAACTAACAGAAAAAGAACTCAAAAAGACAATCCCATTTACAATTGCAACAAAAATATTTAGGAATATATTTAACCAAGGAAGTGAAAAACCTATACAATGAAAACTATAAGACACTATTGAAAGAAATCGATGATGACATAAAAAAATGGATAGACGTCCCATGCACATGGGTCAGAAGAATAAACATAGTTAAAATGTCCATACTACCTAAAGCAATCTACAGATTCAATGCAATCCCAATCAGAATCCCAATGACATTCTTCACAGAGATAGAACAAAGAATACTAAAATTCATATGGGGCAACAATAGACCCCGAATAGCTAAAGCAATCCTGAGAATAAAAGAACAAAGCTGGAGGCATGACAATCCCTGACTTCACAATATACTACAAAGCTACAATAATTAAAACAGCATGGTACTGGTACAAAAACAGACACACAGATCAATGGAATAGAACTGAAAGCCCAGAACTAAAACCACACATCTAGGATTTAATCTTTGACAAAGGAGCTAAGAACATACGGCAGAGAAAGGTAAGTCTCTTCAATAAATGGTGCTGGGAAAACTGGACAGCCATATGCGAAAGAACAAAAGTAGACCATTATCTTTCACCATACACAAAAATTAACTCAAAATGGATTAAAGACTTGAAAGTAAGACCTGAAACTATAAAACTCCTAGAAGAAAACATAGGCAGAACACCCTTTGACATCGATCTCAGAGGGGATCTTTTCAAATTCCATGTCTACACGTACAAGGGAAACAAAAGAAAAAATAAACAAGTGGAACTTCATCAGACTAAAGAGCTTCTGCAAGGCAAATGAAACCAGAATCAAAATGAAAAGACAATCCACCAGCTGGGAGAAAGTATTTGCAAAGCATATATCTGACAAGGGGTTAATCTCCATGATCTATAAAGAACACACACAACTGAAGAACAAAAAAACAAACAACCTGGTCAAACAATGGGCAGAGGATATGAACAGACATTTTTCCAAGGAAGATATACAGATGGCAAATAGGCACATGAAAAAATGTTCAACATCACTAATCATCAGAGAAATGCAAATCAAAACTCCACTAAGATATCACCTTGCACCTGTTAGAATGGCTATAATGACCAAGACAAAAAAACAGCAAATGTTGGAGAGGTTGTGGAGAAAAGGGAACCCTCATTCACTGCCGGTGGGAATGCAAACTGGTACAGCCTCTATGGAAAACAGTATGGAGATTCCTCAACAAATTAAAAATAGAAATACCTTCCGATCCAGCTATCCCACTACTGGGTATCTACCAAACGAACTCGAAATCAATAATCCAAAGAGGCTTTTGCACCCCTATCTTCATTGCAGCATTACTCATTATAGCCAAGAAGTGGAAGCAACCTAAGTGTCCCTCGACTGATGACTGGATAAAGAAGATGTGGTATACATATATAAAATGAAATACTACTCAGCCATAAAAAAGACAAAACCATCCCATTTGCAACAACATGGATGGACCTGGAGGGTATTACGTTAAGCAAAATAAGCCAGACAGAGAAAAACAAACACTGCATGATATCATTCATATGTGAAAGATAAACTAACACACAAGACAGAGGGAACAGTTTGGTGGTTACCAGGGGGAAGGAAGTAATGGGTGGGAACAAGGGGTAAAGGGGAGCATTTATGTGGTGAATAACAAAGAATAGTGTACAACTAAAAGTTCACAATGTTATAAACTATTATGACATCAATTTAAAAAATAAAAGTATCCTGAATATTAATGAAACATCCCTAGAAAAGCATAGAAAAGAACCTAATAGCATATTAAAGATAACAATACAAAATTAACACATAGGATAATTTTTGGAACTATTTCAGAAACATCTTAACAGAGTTTACTTCACAAAGACATTTCCATACAAAACAGAAAATTAAGAGGTTATATTGTAAAAAATTTGTAGTTTTTATTATAAAATTGTAAAACATCTGTACTCTAAAACACCATCATCAAATGTTTTAATTAATGTAGAAAAATATTTCCAAATAGACATTGTCTTAGATATACAGAGATATCATGGGAAGACTTGGGACTGAATGACTCATGCTGATAATTGCTCCTTCCACCAAGACCTAAGGAATCTCTTCTCTCCAAGTTCCAATCAATTTCTCTTCCAGCCCCCAAATGCTGACTGGGCACCTGTAATCCTTTTCTTCTCTCTGTGCAACCTCCTCCTCCTTGGGCCCCCGTGCACTAGGGCATGGGCCCTAAACCAGTGTACAAAGTTGACTTTTGGGTGTGGCAGCTGGACCGGCCTCCTGACATGGATCCTTCTGGTTCCTTTGTCCAGAACAAGTCCCTTGTGACCTGGGACGTACCATGGGATAGGTCTCTAAACCCTGGAAGATGATGCTCTGGTTGCCACAGCCACCTACCACCTTTAAAGTCCACTGATTCTTCATGCCACCCTCAGAAAATGAGATGCTCATAATCAGTGCAGTCTTGGCTGTACCTCCAGCCCATCTACCTTGCAGTCTGGCAGACTTCTGGGTATTTTCCATCCCATGGTTTCTGGCCTGACTGTAACTTAAGCATTGATGAAGCCCCTCCCCATCCCCCTTTGAGCTGGCCATCCCCCCAGCTCCTCACACCACCTGGAGTCACCCCTCTCTTGAGAACCTGTTCAGACCCTGCTCGTCACGAGACTCCAGCTCTAGTGTCACTTCCCAGTTTGTTCCTCTCCATTCACTCCATCAGAAACACCACACAGATCAACCCACGATGTGAACTCCCACATCGTGCCTTCTCTAACACTGAACTCTTTTCACTTTGACAATAGTCTGGCATCCTCTCTCACTTTGCGACTGCCGGGTATGAGTGGAAGTGTGGCCATAGTGATGAGTCCATGAGTTAAATGTTGCTATGACCCACTCAACCTTCTACTCTGTTCTGGTAGACTCTTTTTCATTTCTACACTCCAACAACAAAACACAAGTATAAGAGCTTATTTTTAAATATAATAGAAACAACTTTCTCATCCAAGTAGACTAGAAATGACTCTAGGCCAAAGGCCACAAATATTGTCAGCTGATCAGCTGTGCCATTTAAAAACAACTCAAGATGCACTGAAAAGCAATTTTTAGCATTGAGTTCAAATGTTGTTTCAATAGAATGAGGAGATTATGGGATGTAGGGGGGAGCATGCTGATGTTAAAAACAAGCTTTCCAATAGTCTGGGGTCCATCATAGCCCAGAGCAGGTCAGGAGACTGAGGTTGAGATTAAACAAAGGGGCAGACAGAGGGCGGTGGAGGGGGTAGGTGGAGATGTGTGCCGCATGCAAATCTCCTTCTGGAACTGTATTTCTGGGAACTTAGTGGTAGGCATAAGTAAGAGGGATCGGTTGAGCAGACAATGTGCATCCTGACTTATTCCCTTTTAACTCAATGAGATTGTCTCTAGACCCTGGCAAGATGTTTCACAAATGTGTATCCTGTGCAAAAATACTTGGGTCAAGGGTTGTTTTTTCATTGTGAAGAATATAGAAAGGTCTGGGATGATCAATGTAAACCCGTTCTTTGCTGCCTTTGAGCAGAGGTGATAATGGGCATCAAAAATAAATAAATAAACAAACAAACAGGAACCCCCCCAAAGGCAGAAATCAAGACAATTTTATGAGAACAAAGGTTCTGAAATAGTCAATGACAACAAGAAAGGACTAATCTGAAATCCACAGACTTGACAATTCTCAGTTGCTTTAATTTCATACTCTACATGCAATAAAACCTACAACTGACCATGATGACCACAGCTGGTCCCTCCTGTCCACGTACCTATTTGAGGCAGAGAACGTGCATTCTGGCCTCAGGAGTTCTTCCTTGTCCACAGTATCTCCAACTGCCTGTATCTTGAGAGGAAGCAAGTGGGCGTTCCCGGCTTAAGGTCCTGGAGCCCCGGGAGCTGTTCACGGAAGGGCAAGCTGGGAACCAACGGTGAGGTTCCGAGAAAAGGGAGCATCTGAGTGTGGTAGAGTCTGGTCACTGACCACCGCCTAAAGCGGAAGTCAGGATGCCCAGAAAGAGGACACCCAACCTTCCTCCCCTACCTGGGAGAGTAGGCGAGGATACTGAAACTATCTTTGGGGGTGTGGTGCACAGGCGAAGTCTGACCTCAGTTATGAGTAACAAGTATCACGACGCCTGGAAAGCTACTTCTCTGGGAGCTGAATCTCTCTGCAACAGCTCATAAAGCTGTTGCTCCTGTCCATACAATCCATGGCACAACCTGGAAATGCCCATCCAAATAATGGGAAACATTAAATGGATGCTGAGCGAGGTTGTGGGACTTGCTTGGAAATATGTCAAAGAAAATGAGCTATGAGCAGTGACTCCACTTCCAAGAAAAATAACTTGAAAGTGAGAAACTCCAGTGGTTTACCTCCTCGACAAGGAGATGGTTTATGTCAGGAAAGAAAAAAAAGGCTTTGTTGACATGGCATCCTCACATCCCCAGAAGGGTAAGAGAAGAGCCATCTTTCCCCTACGGAAAATGTGTGACTCATTACGATGTTCATAACAGAGGGTCCTGGGATGTGGTCGTGAAAACAAGCCCTGCAGTCATCCTTTCCTCCCATCACTTAAGGGTTCATGCAGTAAGATATCAGGAACCTACCTTGGCCCTTTTCCAAAACATTGCCAATTACATTCATCCTGATTACCCCATTGTAACCCTTGCAGGAGGCAGGAGAAAACCCCTATCTTTCAGTAATGGCAGAGAATTCCGAGAAATCGCAGTCATTAAGAGAAACCAGCTCAGGAGTAGATCCCTTGAGTCATGGGTCCACAGCTTCAAGGTGGGGAAATCAAACGGGGAATTGACCAGGCCGGCCCCGTGGCTTAGCGGTTAAGTGCGCGCGCTCCACTACTGGCCGCCCGGGTTCAGATCCCGGGCGTGCCCTGACGCACTGCTTCTCCGGCCATGCTGAGGCCGCGTCCCACATGCAGCAACTAGAAGGATGTGCAAGTATGACATACAACTATCTACTGGGGCTTTGGGGAGAAAAAAAAAAAAAAGGAGGAGGATTGGCAATAGATGTTGGCTCAGAGCCGGTCTTCCTCAGCAAAAAGAGGAGGATTAGCATGGATTAGCATGGAGTAGCTCAGGGCTGATCTTCCTCACACACACACACACAAAATAAATAAATAAAAAACACTTGGCTATTAATCTGGTCACTTGATTGAGACTGATTGATTTTGCAATCAATTTGCTGAAAGTGAGGTTTTTCCCCCTAACTTTGACTTCCTCTGTTTAATTATAGATACCATCACACAGTGAAAATCTACCAAGTAACAGAGCTGGACCATTAGCATGCAAAATCTATAAGTGCTGTTTTGTTCACATGTGTGTCCTCGATGCCTCAATAATTGCTGAATTAACAAATCCAGTTCTTAAAGGAGATAAGAGAAACAGAAGTTCCGTGATACATGGGAAATTGCATGCACCTAGTCAGGTATGAAAGGATAGAAGGTCTCATGGAGTAGGTGACTAATTCATGAAATAAATGTCTTCTGTGTAGTAAGGAGGCCGTCTCAGCTGTGCACATGACAGGTGGTGGAAAGTTAACATGGAAAGAAGCGGGAAGACTGGAGAGATTATTAAAAGGTGAAATCCAGAGGATTGTGTACAGGTGACCTACAGCAGGTGAGGAACAGGACAGGAGTGAGGATGACAGATGTTCCGTCTTGTGACGTTAAGAACAGTGAGAAGGAACCAGAACCAGGGAGCTGTTGACCTGGTTCTGATGTGATCATTTTGAGGTTGTTAAAGACACCCACGTGGAGAAGTGAAGCACACAGTTGACATGAGGATGTGGATGGGAAAGGTCTGTGCTGAAATGTAAATCTGGAGTCACCTGTGTAAGGGTTTCCTTTAAACTGTGATTAAGTCATAACATAGTTGCCGTTCTCACAAGCCTACAAGGAGAGAAATACAAACAATGGGAAAGTCGCCATACAGGAGGAAGTGCAGCAACAGAGGGGGCTCCCACAGGGGACCTGGCCACATGTGCGGGGTCTGGGAGTCCATGGTTAGTGGAAAGAACAATGCCACTGAGGTTTAGGACTTGTTCTTCTGTTCTGAGCAACTGGTCAAAATATCTCAGTCTCTGCAAAAGGAAAATTATGATAGTACCCATCTAGCTTATAGTTACACTGCTAAATAAAATAAAATGTATGAATAAACTTTATACGCAGTAAAGCACCTAGAAGAGAGATCTAAATTTCATTTGGTTTGCTCGATATTATGTAGCTCAGTTACAGAGATCAGAAAGGTGACGCAAATTACTCAAGTCACACAGCTCTTATGTGGTGAAATGGGCACTCAGATTCAGGTCTGTCTGACTATGACATTCAAGGTCTATTTCAATTTTTCTACTGAAACCCACTTATCGGGTCACGAACATGACGAAACCATTTATTGAGTCATCACCCATTAAGTGAATCACTCTTAATAACTCCTAAATATTTCTTGATAACCATGTCTCACTAAAGCATAAAGAATGTTTTTCAGTGCTGCCTTCACTTCCCTATTTCTCAGGGTGTAGATGAGGGGGTTGAGCATGGGGGTGACCACGGTGTAGAAGAGGGAGACAAACTTCCCCTGGTCCTTGGATCGACTCTTGGCTGGCTGCAGATGCACGAAGATGACGGTTGCACAGAAGATGATGACAACCTTCAGGTGGGAGGAACTGGTCCCAAATGCTTTACGACATCCAGTGGCTGACTTGACCTTCAGTACCACCTTGGGCAACGCGCCCATAGGAGATCAGGATGAGTGACAGAGGCACCACCAGGAATAAGACATTAGCCACAAATAGCTCGGGTCTGGTTGCAAGTGGTGTCCACCCAAGCCAACTTGCTGAGCAAAGGGAACTTGCAGAAGAAATGGTCTCCTTGGCTATGCCACAGAAGGGTGGCTGCAGGGTGAGAGAGAATTTTCTGAGGGTGGTGGCACCCCATACGATAGATGCCAGGATATGACCCGAGCCGAGGGTGCATGACCAAGGCATAATGTAGAGGACAGCAGAAGGCAAGTTAGCAATCGTACGACATCACAGCCAGGAGGACACACTCCATGGATCTCAGGACAAGGGAGATGATTAGCTGAACCACATGGCCACCATAGATGATGGACTTATCTGGACCCTCTAGGTTGACTAGAAGCTGAGGGATAGTACTATCGGTGAAGCAGAGGTCCAGGAAGGAGAGATGGGGTAGGAAGAAGTCCATGGGAGCGGGGAGTTTGGAGTCTAAGCGGGATACTAGGAGGACGGTAGCATTGCCAAGGAGCCTCAGGAGGTAAAGGAACAAGATTACCCCAAAGAGAACCAGCTCTAAGTGAGGCTGGCCAGAGAAACCTACCAGAATGAACCCCAGAAGGCACTGTCATTGGTCCGCCCCATTACTCTTGCTTTAACAATTCACTCCAGAGTGACGACTTCATGTTAAACAGAAACCTCAGGGATTTTGTGTCAATTCCTTGGCAATTAATATCTAGATGTTGAGAAATAAGACTGGGACTAGAGGAAGAGAAAGGGCCAGAGTGGAGAATAGCAGAGTGTGATGCCATGATCATCCCACGAAGTACATACCTGGTCTGTTGATCAGTGATTTTCCATCTACCTTGAGGATAAAATAAAAGTTAGAATGCGTCCAAGTTGAGGTTTAACCCACTTTTTCATCACTATAAATTTTTTCAATATAAAGGAAATGGAATTTTGTAGTAAATGTGGGAATTACAAACACCGTGGTGCATTCTCAGAATCTACCAAATGCATAAATAAGGTAGGGACATGATGAAACACATCAGAATGAACAGCACATCATCTGTGTAAGCAACGCATTATGAGAATGCAGAGTAGGGAGAGGAGTCTATAGAGGGGAAGGTTTCAAATTCAAAGAAGTGGTCACATCTTACTCTTTTTTTTTTTTTTGTGGGGAGGATTAGCACTGAACTAACATCCATTGCCAATCCTCCTCTTTTTCCTGAGGAAGATTGGCCCTGAGCTAACATCAGTGCCCATCTTCCTCTATTTTATGTATGAGAAGCCTGCCACAGCATAGCTTGACAACTGGTGCATAGGTCTGCCCCCCCAGGATCCAAACCCACGAACCCTGGGTTGCCAAAGCAGAGCGTGTGAATTTAACTACTATGCCACGAGGCTCGCCCCGGTTATATCTTACTCTTGAAGAGATGAGTAGGAAAGCAATCCAAGGCCAAAGAATTGCACAGGTATAGGAATGGAGGGTACATTATAGGATGTCACAGAAAAAAAGGAACTAAATTTGAAGACTGATCATTGTGTATTTTGGCTATGCCACATAATAGAATATGATACTTAGAAGATAAATTTAAGTCACTTTTTCAAGGATCATAAATGTCAGTAGACATTATTTGGATAGCATAGGACTTGTAGGAGGGTTTTAGTTTGGTTTGAATTTTCCTTTCAAGGAAAAAAATATGGTACAGTGTAGAAGAATTTAAAACAGAAGACACTCTAGTTCAGAAACTATGCAGGCAGCTATAGTGACAGTGGACAATGACAATGTTATGAATTTGTGAGAGAGTGAAGTTGAGATAAATAGAATGCAAAAAACACTACAGAGGGTTAATTAAGTAAAAATCATTAAGATTTAACTACCAATGAGATGAATATTGGGCCAATGAATAGGAAGAATTTGAAACGAAGAAGGAGATTGAGTAGTTAAGGACAGACTGTATCCATTCAGTCTTAAGTCAGTTAGTGCTAGGAAGGATCAGACTGATCATTCCACAAAGTCCAAGAACAAAACTGAAAACCATTGTTTTGATGTTCTTCTTTGCATTGACTTGGACCCACAGATCCAGCCAGCCTGTGACACATTAATACCAGCTGCTCGTTTCATACCCTCCACAATGAAGACCATACGTAAACACATAAATCATGTATACAACACGTATATTTATGACAGTTGCATAATAACGTGATCAGGGAAGCCAAATAAATATAAGCACTATCTCCAGCCAAGTGCCAAAATCCTGGATGCAACCTCCAGTCTCTTAGGAAGCAAATGTAGCTGAAAGGGGTAACAATTTAAGACCCTAAGTCTTTACTCTAAAGTCATTTATTTAAAAACATTCCTGTTGAGTTTTTAAATTTTTGTTAATTGCATCTCTTACTCTATATCACCAAGTTTGTTGTCTCAGCTCAAGTTTTCAAAATTTATTTTTTATGTTATTGAAATGGACTTATAACTAGTGTCCCGCCACCAGGACACCACTGAAGTCATATTTATTGTGCTTAGACACGTGCAATTATTGCCACCCCTGTGTTAATGGAATTCTATAAAGCATGATGAAAAATAAAGGACTTTGGTGACTAAAAGGTTTAGGTTTAAGTCCTCACAAATGAAGCTGCTGCAAATGCTTTAGAAAACTGTCTCTGAAGATCATAATTTGGTAAAAACTGAATGAACTCCCTCACTTTACCCAACTCTAAAGACATGAGCATTTCCCTTTGGCCAGCATGGTAGTTCAACCAGAAGAATTCTAAGAAACATATTTAGGAACTATCCTTCCAGATGATGTAATGTCGAAATTTTGAGGAAATAGTGGCAATTAAAAAATACATGCTATCTTTAGAACATCTCATATTCGGAGCAGCACAACATTTACCTCCTTTACCTGGAGAAGACAAAGATGTTCTTCCTCCTTTGATGTCCAGAGAAGACATAATTTATTATGAAGTTGTCAGTTTCCCTGAGGCGTGGATGTTTGCACACTCTAGAGGTCATGGGTTGGTCCTCTGGGATATCATGCCCCACCAGGAATACTTATTAAACACAAGATGACCAAGGAGAGTAATGCATTGTAATCCCTGAAGTTTTAATTTTTATCATTTAAAGCATTTTTTTATAGCCTAGGAAATTTCAATAGTATTTCTGGAAGCACTTAAGACTTTATTGAGCACATGTGAACAGTCTTCCATCCATCCACCCATCCATCCATGCACCCACCCATCCATCCATGCACCCATCCATCCATCCATGCACCCACCCATCCATGCACCCACTCATCCATCCATCCACCCATCCATCCATGCACCCATCCATCCACCCATCCATCCATGCACCCACCCATCCATGCACCCATCCATCCATCCATCATCCATCCATCCATCCATCATCCATCCTTCCACATCAGCCCTGCATTTAACTCCTCTTTATAGTTTTTCATCAGATTCTAACAAATCTCAAAGTTCTTCACACTCATTACAGGGCCCAGCATGACTTGCCCCAGCTTGCTTCCTCAGCTCTATTTGCACCAGCCTTGCTGGTGTTTTGTTTTGTTTTGTTTTACATTTCTCACACTTCAATTTACTCCCTATATTGAGGCATTTTAAACCGCCCTTCCCTAAGATGGGATGTTCTTCTCGAAGTCTGCCTGCTCGTCCTACTTTTCCTCAGGCACCTTTTCCATACCGCCAATCTGAAACAAATCTTTTTATATCATGCCCTTTGTTTTACTTTCTGGCGTCTAAAAACTATCAGAAAATTGCACACTCTATTTTTTAATGCCTATCTGTTACTCTGGATTCTGAACTTTGTGATGGTGGGTTGACCATTGCATCTCCAGTGCTTAGTTGAGTGTGTGACACATCGCAGTTGTGTAATCAATATTTTTAACTGGGATAATTATTTTAATCCACCCATCCAAGTTTACTTTGTTTCCAACAAAATTTACTTCACGTTTGACATACTTTTATGTAAGCTTATATAAAACAATAATATTATGTACTTTATGATATTGAAGGCAGGGATCATGTCTTACTGATCTTTTTTACTCCTCTGGAGGAATAAATACATTGTGAATTAAATCAAGTATTAAATAAGTAAATCTCATCCAGGTATTATTAAACAAGGTTTTATTTCATAGTCATTTCTTGAGTATTTATCTTCTTCTAGCCACTGATCAAGAAAATAGAGATGTAGCCATGAACTTGCCCTCAGGTAGGTCACAGATAGAATCAATTGTGTAAAGCCAATGCAGTGTCAAGTTATCTTGTTAACATGTAAGGGAAGAGAATAAGAATTTAATCCAGACTTTGAAAGGACAAAAGAGCTATTTGAAAAAGAGATGTTTGTTGAGAAAGAAGTAGAAATTAGCCAAAACATGAGAAAAGAAAGTAAAGAAACTATCCAAGAAAAAGGAAGAGAATGAACAAAACTCCCAGAAACCAAAAAGCATATTAGGTGTTTGCAAGCAGTTTTGCGAGACTGGTGTCTAGAGAGGGCGTGAGAGAGCAGTGAGGGTCAAGTCGACGGTCATCCGGCCAGACAAGGTGTGATGGAAGTTCCACGCTGCGGCATGTCATTTGATTTCATCCCACAGAAAATAATCTCATTAGGAGTTTGAAGTAAGTGGAAATATTATTTAACTTTTCCTTATTTTGATGGAAAATTTATCCTTAACTTTTGGGGAAAGAGAGATGCTACTGCACCCAGGAGGTTGTGAAGTCATTGGTGATATTCTGTTATCTTAAACTGGGTGGTGGGGACATGGATGTTCACTTATCATCATTGTTTTTTTAAAAAAGAAGCGTATGTACAGCAATATGGAGAAACATATAGGACTGAAGATAAACACGACAGATTGAGAGCATGAATTGATCTCATCCACTTCCCATTATGACAGTTAAGACATCTTAAAGTTTTCATCAAGAAGGACAGAGAAAAGGAAGAAGAACAAATGATAGATTCAGTATAATAACATAAAATACAATAAGCTTTGTTGACATGATAAGCTAATTCTAAAATTTATATGGAAACTCAGTGGGATGAAAAAAGTAAAAAAACTTTTGAAAAGACAAAAAAATTGGAGGAATTCATTCTACCATTTATCAAGACCTCCTAAAATAGTAATTAAGAGTATGTGGTATTCCAGCACAGAGAGGTAAATAGGTCAAAAGAAGGAAGCAAAAGCTCAGAGACAAGAACATGCATCCATGATTTGTCATTAGTGGGCTGGATAGATCAGGGAGGGAAAGGGATGTCTGTTTTTTTGTTTTTTTTTTTTTTTGCTGAGGAAGATTAGTCCTGAGCTAACATCTGTCGCCAATCTTCCTCTACTTTATATGTGGGTTGCTGCCCCAGAGTGGCTGACAGGTGGCATAGGTCCATGCCTGGAATCCGAACCCGCAAACCGGGGCTGCCAAAGTGAATGTGCCAAACTTAACCACTACACCACAGGGCTGGCCCCGGGGATGCCCTTTTAATAAATAGTCCCAGGCCAATTAGATACCCAAATAAAAATAAAATAGCTAAAGTGTTTCTGTTTGGGATGATGAAAAAGCCTGGAAATGGATAGAGATGATGGTTACACAACACTGTGATTCTATTTAGTGCCACTTAACTGTACACTTAAAAATGTGCCATCTTCATGTTATGTATATTTTATAACAATAAAAAATTTGTTAGGTATATTTTATCATAATAAAAAATGAAATTGCACAACTATCTCAATACTATACGTAAAACACCTGAGTGGATTATAATCCACTTATAAATTATAAATTTAAGAGGAAAAACAACAAAGATAATAGAAAGGAATATTGGAATTTATCATTATATTTTATTTCTTCTTAAGCAAGACACAAAAAGTACTAAACTAAGTGAGAGATTGAGAAATTTAGTATCAGGACAGTTAAGAAATTCATTTGAAAAAGTTAGAGAGAAGCTATTTGACGAGAGAAGATATTTGCAACATATGAATAACAAAGGACTTGTATCCAGCATACATAAACGCATCCTAGAAATCAATAAAAAGATAAAACCCAATGGGAAAGATGAGCCAAACGATTGAATACGTGCTTCATAAAATGAGTCAATAAATAAAGTTTTCCAAGGAAAACATAGTTTAAAATGATTACATCTACCATCGCACCTCTATCTATAAGATTTGCCAAAATTTAAAAGGCTGACAATGTTACCACACAAGGTCTGTTTTTGCCCGCTGCCCAGAAAGCCAATCACTGAGACAACGAGATTGCAGAGAGGGTTTAATCACAAGGCAGCCAAGTGAGGAAAACAGGAGAACAAGTCTCAAATCTGCCTCCCCGAAAATAGGGACTCAGGGGTATTTATGGGGAGGGGACAAGGTGGTCTGAAATGATTGGAGGTGAGGAGACACGAGGTAATTGCTGATCTGCGCAAGCGTAGTCAGCCTTCATGCCTCTTTGTAGGACACAAGTTCACAGAATGGTGGCATTAGCATGCCCCTAGGGTGGCGTTCCAACCTCTTGCCGTCAAAAGGGCCCAGTTGATGGGTTGGTGGTCTCGATCCGGCCTAAAGTGGACAAGGGGTTCAGTTCCTGAAAAAATAGCTCAAACATCCATTACCATGGTGACTCCAACTCTGATGTTACCTATAGGAACCTAGTGGGAGTCAGATAGCATATTACCTAAACAGCACAGTTAACAATGGGTAAGTTTATCATGCAGGTTTAAGTCCTCACCTTCTGTTCTGATAAGTTTCTAGGTAAGGCCACCCCCCCTCCTTCTTCCTGGTACAGGGAACACATAACTTTACAGATGGAGATTTTCTTTTCAAATGTAAATATCTCTCATAAAGGGTAACCAGAACTAAGAATGGGTTTAGCACGACCCCACCTAGGTACCCCGGAGATATCTATAGTAATGGCCTATTCTGGGGGCAGGACTCCCATCCCAAACTCCTTTGGTTAGTTAGTGGGGGTGGGGGCCAAAATGTCATTCAGGCAGAGACATATTTTGAGTTGGCAAATTCCAGTCCCGCATAGTTACTAGCTGCTTAATCATCAACGGCTGTTTGCAGGTTTCAACATCATGAAGGGCAGACAAGGATGTGCAGCATCAAAAACTCTGATGCAATGACTTTGGGGCCTCAGAAAGGCCTTGGAGGGTCATTTAGGCATTTTCTTGTGGAGTTGAAGATCTTCATACACTATGGACCAGGAATCCCACCTCTAAGATCCCTAGAGAAAACTGGGTGGATATGCACAAGAATATACATAAGACACACACATAGCAGCATTGTTTAAAAGCATCAAAAACTGGAAAAGCCAGTTGTCTATCAAGAGTTGAATGAACAGGGGTTCCAAGGCAAGACGGTGATGTAGCAGGACCCTGAACTCACCTCCTCCCAGACACACCGAATCTACAGCTTCATATGGAACAATTCCCTCTGATAGAAATCCAAAAAACTAGCTGAGCCACTCCTACACATCAGGTGAATGAGAAAAACTCCATGTCTAACGGTAAGAGAGGCTAAGACACAATCTCACTATAAACCCCACCCCTGGTACAACTACCTACAATCGAGAGGGAACTCACAACACCCAGCTTCTCCCTGAGGAGTGAAGAGTTTGAACCCCACATCAGGCACCCCAACTTTTAAGACCTCTTTCTGAAAGATGAGACCCCGAACGCCTATCTTTGAAAGCGAACAGGGCTTGCTTCCATGAGACGCGCAGGGCTACAGGAGCTGAGAGACAGTTTTTACAGGCTCACGCAGACCCACCTGGTCAACCCCCAGGGCCCAGGACAGAGGCAGCCCACTGAAATGCACCCAGTTTTTCCAAGCCTATTTACTTATCTTAAAAGCTTCGGCCTGAAGGTCAGGTACCTAATTTAACACATCTCTAGGGGCTAATGGAAATGTTCTCCAAAGATGCAAAGGCCTTTAGGCTCTCCCTTGGCCTCCTCCAGGTCACAAGTATCTCATAGCTGTGGCCAGAGGGGCAGGCTTCTAACTAAACACCCAGCTAAAGGCCAACTGTAATCCTCTCCAGAGACCTGAGGTGGGCACTGTTTTTGTGCTCTGCCTCTGCCTCGCTCCAGATTGCTGGTATCTCCTGGAAAGGAGCTTGTGCACGCATTGGAGCCCTTGGTTGGTTTTTTTTTCTGTCACCTTACATATTTACAAAAATTTTTTTCTTGTAATGAGAACTTTTAAGATTTACTCTCTTATCAACTTTAAAATATGCAAGGCACTATTATTAACTATAGTAATCATGCAATATATTACATCCCCTTGACTTATTTATTTTATAACTGGTAGTTTGTACATTTTAATCCCTGTCCTGCATTTCTCCCATCCCCCATCCCCTGCCTCTGGCAACCACCAATCTGTTCTCTGTATCTGAGTTCCTTTTTTGTTTTTCTAGATTCCACATATAAGTGAGATCAGACAGTATTTGTCTTTCTCTGACTTCTTTCACTTAGCATAATGCCCTGGAGGTCCATCCATGTTGTTGCAAATGGAAAGATTTCATTTTTATAGCTGAATAATATTACATTGCACGTGCATGTGTATACATATATATACACCACAACTTTATCCATTCATCTTTATTGAGTAGATTACACCTTGACAATGAAATAGATAGTTAGGAGTGGGAATGTTGGCATTTGAAATTTGGAGAGCAGGGATGGAATTGGATATTCTAGGTTATATATCTGTGGATGCTTATTGTCCTAGGAAGGTTTCCACACCATCTCCATATCCTCAAATCTTACAAACAAACAGATGTAGAATACTTTGTCATTATTTCAGCTGATACCACAGAGACGCCATGTTTCAGAGTTTCCCCAGGCAATATAGCAGAAGGATACTATTTCTAAATTCTGGCCAGAAATGAATGTTTTGTGAATGCTGAGAGGAAGACTCCCCTGAAGGTGACTATTCTGTATCATGTTTGTTGCTGGAAGATGACGAGGTGTGAGGGCCCTGGCGAGGAAGCACGACTTCATAATCATTCTCAGGGGTGCAGGAAGAGGGTCTCGTGAGGTACGTCGTCCTCAGAAGGGTGTATTCTGTTTCGGACCCGTCTCTGAACGGTCTCACTCTCTTTGTGATGGGGTCGATGTTCTCATAGCCATCTTCGTTGGAGCTCAGGGAGGCCCTCCGGTAGGGGCTGTGATTGATGATGGAGTAGCATACTTCTTCAGAGCCGCAGCCTTTCTCATTACCCTGTCCAGCACAAAGGAAAGAGAAGTCAAGGGTCCCAGATCATCGACCAAATTTGAACTCAGCGCCCCTACTCCTCTCTTGTCTGATGGTGGTCTCACATCTCAGGCACCCAAAGCCCTTTTTCCATCCCTGAGGTCTTAGAGACCTCATTTTAGCGACCCGTGCTGTGCTCCAAGCTACTTCTCATTCTGCTTTCATTTCGCGTCAAACAATAAAAGAGGAAAGAAGGACGCAGTTATCTTTATGAATGTCCAGAGAAAAGTAATTCTGTACTTCAGGTCATACACATTGAGACACAATATGCACAACAATCAGACCTCAATAAGTGATTAGTCAAGTTACGTAACAACAAATTTTCATAAGATAAAATACAATTAATAAAAGATAGAGTTGAAATACACTTTCAACTGCATAGACCATAAAAGAAAAATTAAAACATTAAGATACTACCTACTAATTAAATCAATAAAATGCTTGTGATGTAGTATTAAAAGGAATAAACATTTTTTCATATGTTTATTGATATTCACCATGTTTATAAATATAAATGCTAATTCCTGGACATAAAGATTGGAATAGAATGTGGAAAGCTACAAAGAATTGATGTTTTATGGTGTTCAGATTATAAATTTATTTGATTTCATTTATATTTGTTATAATAGTTTTGAAAATTCAATGATAGACTTCAGTAGAATTGGGACAACAATAAGAACTTGCCAATCATCTAAATCAGTTAAAATCTTTAAAAAATTTTTAAATCTTTCCATTTCTGCAATAAAATTGCCAAGGATATTATTTAAAATACGAAAGACTTTGACAAATCCATTCAGAAATTGCAAATAAAGACCTACAGCTACACTTATATAAAGTCATCTATATTTTGACATTTATCAGAAAAATGTAATAATTGTTTTTATTACCTGATCAGAAGTGGATGGAACTTCTTTGCCTGGAAGATAAAAATAAAAGGAAAGCAACCTAAGAGTTTTGACCACCACAGCTGAGCGTGGGGGAAGGTGAAAAGACGGAATGCAGGGATGAGAGTGCAGAGGCCTGCCATTCAGACTCTGGCATTATCCCCGTCACTGTCGAGGGTCTCGAGGCTGTATGACAAGATTGAGGGGAACACATGGCCAGGGGCAGCGTCAATCCTGTGTAAATGGTAACAACGCTGCGGAATAAAAGCGGATTTTGGAATTGGGTAGTAAAATTTTGTCCACAAACATGCTGTGACAACAGAGTATGGCAAGTATAAAGAAAGAATGATTATAGCTATGAATTTAGGATATAAATTTTATAAAAGTATCACAGGAAAATCACATAATTCTTCACGATGAAGAATTATAGAGCTAGGCACTGAAATAACAAGAGTAACTATTTCAAGTTATATCCACATATATAGACTCAGATTGATTACATCTGTGAATACTGAAACAATTTATATACATGTTAATCTGAGATGCACTAGTAATATTTTTAATAAACAAACTAGAATGAGGGAGGTCATAGAATACTAAATACTGCAAAAATCCCAGTTGATAAGAGGGACATTGACTGATTCTGAAATCTACAACCTAATAAGCTTGATAGCGATGCTTAGCAAAATCTTAGAATAAATTAAACAGACTCTGTAAAACAGCAGTATGTTAATAATTTCTAATAGCCAACAATTCTGTACAAATAAAAAGTCATGGTCAATGCGCTGATTTCAAATATGAACTGCTATGTATATTCATATAATCACATATCCTTATGAATACAATCATATGCAATGATTTACTTAAACAAATATGTTTTGATTTTAATATTGTTTCATAACCATAAACTGAGGGAATTATGTAGCCTGAATACAATTCAATTACAGCATTAGAGACAGCAGTTTGGAGAACCAAGTGTCAGTATGAAGAGCATGAAGAAAGCAAAGACTAGCAGGTGAAGTGGTTGCTGCCACTGGGGCTGAAGACGTTAAGATATTTAGGAATCAGCATATTTAGTCTCAGATTAAAAACATGGAACATGCCATCACTATGCTAAAGGTCGGTTGAATTAACATCCGGAGTAGACTCTTGTTTGAAGTTAGGGCGTTGATTGGAAAAGAATATGAGCTTAGAATCAGAACGGGAATATCTGAGCGAATTTCTGATAACTACAATTAACCTGAATCCCAGCCCCCAACAAGTCTCTTGTCAGGTGAGGCGCTCCCTCTGGTCTTGGATAACGAGGCTCTTCCTTCCTTGACTGAAAGCCCTGAGGAAGTTGTCGGGGGAAGAGAGAGAATTTCCCTCTGCCCTTTCCCTTAAGGTTCTTCTGGCTGGCCAAATAATTAACAAGACAGGTTAGCAGGAGAAAATAATACCAAGTTTAATAACATGTATACATGGGAGAAAGCAGGGACACTGCGTTTCTCCACACAATAGCAGAAATTCTCGTCCTAAATACCATGTTCAGCCAATGACAAAGGAGGATTTTGGGGGTGGAGGGAGTCAGTTACAGGAGATTACCACTAAAGCACAGTAAACAAGAGTAAGGTTTATTATGCAGATTTAAGGCCTCACCTTCCACATTGATAAGTCACTAGAAATGAGCTCATCCCCCTCTCTTCTCCAAACAGAGAGGGAGATACCTTTACAAATGGAGATTTCCCTTATAAATGTAAATGATTGTCTGGCAACTCCTCGCAGGGTCATCCAGAGAATGTGGCCAGAGAGACAGAACTTCTGATAAGAGGGGCTTGTTGGTGCCTTTCCTATTGTAACATTTACCCTATGTTATCTTTACAGCCATCATGATAGATCTGTTCCAGGAAGGAGCCACCATGTCAAATTCTTTAGGCAGTTAGTGGGGGAGGTCAAATGTCCCTAGAGAAAACAACCAAGGTAAAGAGATAGATTTCAGGGTGGCCAAATCTTGATCTCCCACAAAGTCATCTTGCAAAGGAAAGCCAACCAGTGTCCCTTACCAAGAACACATCACTATATTCAGACTGAAAATGAAAATCAGACACAAGCACACCCTCAAAATGAAGGAGATGATAATAGAAAGGGAATACTGACCTTTTTATTTATTTATTTTTATTTAATATTTATTCACCATCTGCCAAAATCAAACAAACAAAAGTGTGAATTCAGCAACACGTTGTTATTGAGTTGATTCTGTGAGTCTTAGACTATGAAGGAAAGCCTGCATACGTTATGGGACTGAATGAATGTCTAGATATTGGTGCACTTACCAGAAGGTCTGGGCTCAATATTGTAGCTCACAGAGCTGGGGCACTTCTAATCGTTAACTAGAGCGGCTGCCTAGAAACTGATCTCAGGAAGGGCCTGTACAAAGTGGCATTAGTGTTTCAGGTTGTAATAGTCTCCTATTGTTGCTGTAACAAATTACCACAAACCTGATGGCTTAAAACAACACATTTATTATCTTACAGTTCTGGAGATCAGAATTCTGAAATGAGTCTCACTGGGCTAAAATCAAGATGTTGACATGGCCGTATTCCTTTCTGCAGGCTCTAGGGGAGACTCTATTTCTTTGCCTTTTCCAGCTTCTAGAGGCTGCCCTCCTTCTTTGGATCATAGCCCCTCCATCTTCAATGCCCCAGTGTAAGAGCAGCAATGGCTGTTCGAGTTTTTCTCATGTTGTGTCACTCTGACATTGCCTCTTCTGCTTCCCCCTTCAGCTTTTAAGAACCTTTGTATTCACCTGGATAATCCAGGATACTCTTCCAATCTCAAGATCTTTAACTTAATCACATCTACAAAGTCTCTTTTGACGTTAAAAAAAAAAACAGATTCAAACTTGGATATCTTTTAGGGCCTTTATTCTGCTACCACACATGTATTCCTTGCTATAAAGGAAAATATCTAAAGATTTAGGGGTATAAGAATATCAAAGTGAATATACTAATCTAACCTTCTCATCCATCCCCCAACATCCCATAAAATGGCAAAGAAAGCCTTCCTTTCCCCAAGTCCATGAGATAAGACATTTGGTGAGCACTGCATTGTTTTCTGAAATGCAAATTCTACTTGCTGTTCATTTTTTGGTAAATCTGGTGTCCCTATTATGATTTGTAAGCCACTGGTAGACTGCGATTCAACCAAGTAAATGTGACTGAACTGCAGCTGTTGGTACCAGGAATGGTTGAAGTAACAAACTCCCAAGGGTCTGAGAATCTGGGCTTAGTCACACCATCTGCTTTGATTTAGAGGCAGAGTGGATCCCATCAGTATTGAAAAATGGGCACAAGAGGTCCAGAGCACACACGGCAAATGTTTATGGAAGTTGACCTCTGGTCACCTGAGTGGAGGAGGCCAGCCTAAAGGACTGCTCCAACAGGCCTTTTTGGACAGAACGAGGAATACAATATAAATAGGACATGATCCGATGGCTTCTGGAGCACATAAACAGAGAACATGATACATCACGACTTTAAATACATGGTTCAAGGGCTGATCAAAGGACCAAGGAAACGGCCCTGAAAGCATCTTTTTTGTACCTTAGCCCTCTACCCGGAGTGAGGAAAGTTTTTCCCGTGTGTATTTCACAATGTGTTGAAGGTCCATAAGGACATCTTGTGAGTGTCACCGTGACTTGAAAACGTGGGTGAAACAGATGTGTTGACCAAGTAATGGCACCATCACATTGGTTCTCCTAGCCTGCTCTGCTGGCATGGTCCACATGGAGAGTAAACAACAAACTCACTAATAGCAATATAACTTCCCCAAGGAAATCCAGAAAGCGATGATTTGAATATTGAGAAGATTCAGAAGTGGTGATTTTGGTCACTTCCCCATTTGATTTCCCCTTTCAATCTGTGTAAAGAAGGGTCTTGGACATTTTCACAAACTTAGTTAGATGGCAACTTCAATTGCATTTACTGCTGCAAATGAGGTCTGTTCGGGTGACTAAAGCAACATAATGCAGGCCTCTAACATGCGTGGAGGGACACCAGCATGGCTTCCCTGGTGTATCTCAGGGTTTATCAGTTTCTCTCTGTCAAAATCTGCTTTGCAGGAACATCGATCATTTCATGTATCCACAGGACACCACGATGGTGTACTCCACGGAGAACATAAGGCTGGAAGGTCCTGGTGAACAGGAAGGAGCAGGTACCCCAGGCGACTTTAAACACACAGCACACCAAGGGAAAACGAAGGGGCCTGCACTTCAGTGGAGTTTCTTGGGGTTTAGTAGTCTGAATTATTTCAAGATAACCCCATCCAAATCAGTTTGTGTCTCCTCTTCCTATAAAAGCAGTACTGTATTTGGTGAGTCTCTCAGAATGCGGGTGAGCCACAGAGAAAGACCCTCCTGTGATAGAGGATTAATAAAATACAACATTTGGTTCCATAAAAATGTTAATAGAATGAATGAACTCCACTAAAACTGATGAATCAAATAATAGGTGGAAAGTGTGCCTGCTTTCACACACACACACACGCAAACACACACATACATGATGTTAAGAATGAGCAAGAGGGCCGGCCCCGTGGCTTAGCGGTTAAGTGCGCGCGCTCCGCTGCTGGTGGCCCGGGTTCGGATCCCGGGTGCGCACCGACGCACTGCTTCTCCGGCCATGCTGAGGCCGCGTCCCACATACAGCAACTAGAAGGATGTGCAACTATGACATACAAGTATCTACTGGGGCTTTGGGGGGAAAAAAATAAATAAATAAAATCTTTAAAAAAAAAAAACAAGGAATGAGCAAGAGGGCATCACTACAGATCCAGCAAACATTAAATACACATAAGGGTATAATGAACAATTTTAAGCTTAGGACTTTGAAATTTTAATCAAAAAAGACAAATTTGATGAGAAATGTAACTTGCAAAGCTGACAAAATGAAACAGAAAACGTGAATAGTCCATAACTACAAAAGCATTTGCATTTGTATGTAAAAAAAGTTCTTCAGGGGCCCCTAGTGGCACAAGCAGTTAAGTGTGTGTGCTCCACTGCAGCGGCCCAGGGTTCGCCAGTTCGGATCCTGGGCGCACACCGACGCACCACTTGGCAAGCCATGCTGTGGCGGTGTCCCATATAAAGTGGAGGAAGATGGGCATGGATGTTAGCCCAGGGCCAGTCTTCCTCAGCAAAAAGAGGAGGATTGCCAGATGTTAGCTCAGGGCTGATCTTCCTCACACACACACAAAAAAAGTTCTTCACAATAAATATAATTTCCCCAGATGGCTTCATCAGAAAATTCTACCAAAGATTAGAAGGAGAAATAAGATTAAGCACACATAAACTCTTCAAGAGAGTAGAAATATAGGCAGGGTCACTGAAGAGGCCGGCAGTTTAGGTACACCCAAGAAAGGGGGGTGTCACATAGTAGAGAGTAGCCAGGATAAGGATCCAGACAGTAGAGTGTGGGATCAAAAGAAGGGAGGAGGGAACAGTTTCAGGAGGAGATGCTGAGAGCATTTGCAAGTGCTGGAGAGAGGGCGCTGACAGAAGATGGAGACTGTCCTTCAGAGCCCTGGTAGCGACGTTTGGGCAGAGGCGCTTGACTGTTTTGAACACCATCCTCTGTTAGAAGTGCACTTTATGCCATGGTTTAGTACAACCATGTACGCGTATATAGAACAATTTTATATGTGATGCACTGTGATGCTTTTTGTGTGTGTTACTCTCTTCATGGTTGTGATGATGTCTGGTGACATACATGTATGTTACGGGCCCCGGAACACGCTCGGGGGAGGGTACCAGAAGCTGCGGGAGCGGAGAGGTGACTGGGACGAGCGGGGTTCCAACCAACGAGGAGCCACAGCTCTTTCAAGAAGCTGTGAGGGGAGCAGACAGCTGAACAACAGTGATGAGAAACAGTCAGTCTCCTTTGCACGTGCTTGTCCCCAGGGACCGAGCAGTGTTATTTATCATCGTCCACTGTGAATAATTACACAATTACTGCCCCTAGACACCACGTCCCATAGAGCACATTAGTACCCCTAGACACCACGTCCCACAGAGCACATTAGTACCCCTAGACACCATGCCCAATAGTGCACATTACTACCCCTAGACACCACGTCCAATAGAGCACATTACTACCCCTAGACACCACGTCCCACAGAGCACATTACTACCCCTAGACACCATGCCCAATAGTGCACATTACTACCCCTAGACACCACGTCCAATAGAGCACATTACTACCCCTAGACACCACGTCCCACAGAGCACATTACTACCCCTAGACACCACGTCCCACAGAGCACATTACTACCCCTAGACACCACGTCCCATAGAGCACATTACTACCCCTAGACACCACGTCCCACAGAGCACATTACTACCCCTAGACACCACGTCCCACAGAGCACATTACTATCCCTAGACACCACGTCCCACAGAGCACATTACTACCCCTAGACACCACGTCCCACAGAGCACATTACTACCCCTAGACACCACGTCCCACAGAGCACATTACTACCCCTAGACACCACGTCCCATAGAGCACATTACTACCCCTAGACACCACGTCCCATAGAGCACATTACTATCCCTAGACACCACGTCCCACAGAGCACATTACTACCCCTAGACACCACGTCCCACAGAGCACATTACTACCCCTAGACACCACGTCCCACAGAGCACATTACTACCCCTAGACACCACGTCCCATAGAGCACATTACTACCCCTAGACACCACGTCCCACAGAGCACATTACTACCCCTAGACACCACGACCCACAGAGCACATTACTACCCCTAGACACCACGTCCCACAGAGCACATTACTACCCCTAGACACCACGTCCCACAGAGCACATTACTACCCCTAGACACCACGTCCCACAGAGCACATTACTACCCCTAGACACCACGTCCCATAGAGCACATTACTACCCCTAGACACCACGTCCCATAGAGCACATTACTACCCCTAGACACCACGTCCCACAGAGCACATTACTACACATAGACACCACGTCCCATAGAGCACATTACTACCCCTAGACACCACGTCCCATAGAGCACATTACTACACATAGACACCACGTCCCACAGAGCACATTACTACCCATGGACACCACGTCCCATAGAGCACATTACTACCCCTAGACACCACGTCCCACAGAGCACATTACTACCCCTAGACACCACCTCAAGTAGAGCACATTACTACCCCTAGACACCACGTCCCACAGAGCACATTACTACCCCTAGACACCACGTCCCACAGAGCACATCACTACCCCTAGACACCACGTCCCACAGAGCACATTACTACCCCTAGACACCACGTCCCACAGAGCACATTACTACCCCTAGACACCACGTCCCACAGAGCACATTACTACACATAGACACCACGTCCCACAGAGCACATTACTACCCCTAGACACCACGTCCCACAGAGCACATTACTACCCCTAGACACCACGTCCCATAGAGCACATTACTACCCCTAGACACCACGTCCCATAGAGCACATTACTACCCCTAGACACCACGTCCCATAGAGCACATTACTACCCCTAGACACCACGTCCCACAGAGCACATTACTACCCCTAGACACCACGTCCCATAGAGCACATTACTACCCCTAGACACCACGTCCCACAGAGCACATTACTACCCCTAGACACCACGTCCCACAGAGCACATTACTACCCCTAGACACCACGTCCCATAGAGCACATTACTACCCCTAGACACCACGTCCCACAGAGCACATTACTACCCCTAGACACCACGTCCCATAGAGCACATTACTACCCCTAGACACCACGTCCCACAGAGCACATTACTACCCCTAGACACCACGTCCCATAGAGCACATTACTACCCCTAGACACCACGTCCCACAGAGCACATTACTACCCCTAGACACCACGTCCCATAGAGCACATTACTACCCCTAGACACCACGTCCCACAGAGCACATTACTACCCCTAGACACCACGTCCCACAGAGCACATTACTACCCCTAGACACCACGTCCCACAGAGCACATTACTACCCCTAGACACCACGTCCCATAGAGCACATTACTACCCCTAGACACCATGCCCAATAGTGCACATTACTACACATAGACACCACGTCCCATAGAGCACATTACTACCCCTAGACACCACGTCCCACAGAGCACATTACTACACATAGACACCACGTCCCATAGAGCACATTACTACCCCTAGACACCACGTCCCACAGAGCACATCACTACCCCTAGACACCACGTCCCACAGAGCACATTACTACCCCTAGACACCACGTCCCATAGAGCACATTACTACCCCTAGACACCACGTCCCACAGAGCACATTACTACACATAGACACCACGTCCCATAGAGCACATTACTACCCCTAGACACCACGTCCCACAGAGCACATCACTACCCCTAGACACCACGTCCCACAGAGCACATTACTACCCCTAGACACCACGTCCCACAGAGCACATTACTACCCCTAGACACCACGTCCCATAGAGCACATTACTACCCCTAGACACCATGCCCAATAGTGCACATTACTACACATAGACACCACGTCCCATAGAGCACATTACTACCCCTAGACACCACGTCCCACAGAGCACATTACTACACATAGACACCACGTCCCATAGAGCACATTACTACCCCTAGACACCACGTCCCACAGAGCACATCACTACCCCTAGACACCACGTCCCACAGAGCACATTGCTACCCCTAGACACCACGTCCCACAGAGCACATTGCTACCCCTAGACACCACGTCCCACAGAGCACATTACTACACATAGACACCACGTCCCACAGAGCACATTAGTACACATAGACACCACGTCCCACAGAGCACATTAGTACACATAGACACCACGTCCCATAGAGCACATTACTACCCCTAGACACCACGTCCCATAGAGCACATCACTACCCCTAGACACCACGTCCCATAGAGCACATCACTACCCCTAGACACCACGTCCCACAGAGCACATCACTACCCCTAGACACCACGTCCCACAGAGCACATCACTACCCCTAGACACCACGTCCCATAGAGCACATTACTACCCCTAGACACCACGTCCCACAGAGCACATCACTACCCCTAGACACCACGTCCCATAGAGCACATTACTACCTCTAGACACCACGTCCCACAGAGCACATTACTACCCCTAGACACCACGTCCCATAGAGCACATTACTACCCCTAGACACCACGTCCCATAGAGCACATTGCTACCCCTAGACACCACGTCACACAGAGCACATTACTACACATAGACACCACGTCCCATAGAGCACATCACTACCTCTAGACACCACGTCCCACAGAGCACATCACTACCCCTAGACACCACGTCCCATAGAGCACATTACTACCCCTAGACACCACGTCCCACAGAGCACATCACTACCCCTAGACACCACGTCCCACAGAGCACATCACTACCCCTAGACACCACGTCCCATAGAGCACATTACTACCCCTAGACACCACGTCCCACAGAGCACATCACTACCCCTAGACACCAGGTCCCATAGAGCACATTACTACCCCTAGACACCACGTCCCATAGAGCACATCACTACCCCTAGACACCACGTCCCATAGAGCACATCACTACCCCTAGACACCACGTCCCACAGAGCACATCACTACCCCTAGACACCACGTCCCACAGAGCACATCACTACCCCTAGACACCACGTCCCATAGAGCACATTACTACCCCTAGACACCACGTCCCACAGAGCACATCACTACCCCTAGACACCACGTCCCATAGAGCACATTACTACCTCTAGACACCACGTCCCACAGAGCACATTACTACCCCTAGACACCACGTCCCATAGAGCACATTACTACCCCTAGACACCACGTCCCATAGAGCACATTGCTACCCCTAGACACCACGTCCCACAGAGCACATTACTACACATAGACACCACGTCCCATAGAGCACATTACTACCTCTAGACACCACGTCCCACAGAGCACATTAGTACACATAGACACCACGTCCCACAGAGCACATTACTACCCCTAGACACCACGTCCCATAGAGCACATCACTACCCCTAGACACCACGTCCCATAGAGCACATCACTACCCCTAGACACCACGTCCCACAGAGCACATCACTACCCCTAGACACCACGTCCCATAGAGCACATTACTACCTCTAGACACCACGTCCCACAGAGCACATTACTACCCCTAGACACCACGTCCCATAGAGCACATTACTACCCCTAGACACCACGTCCCATAGAGCACATTGCTACCCCTAGACACCACGTCCCACAGAGCACATTACTACACATAGACACCACGTCCCATAGAGCACATTACTACCTCTAGACACCACGTCCCACAGAGCACATTAGTACACATAGACACCACGTCCCACAGAGCACATTACTACCCCTAGACACCACGTCCCATAGAGCACATCACTACCCCTAGACACCACGTCCCATAGAGCACATCACTACCCCTAGACACCACGTCCCACAGAGCACATCACTACCCCTAGACACCACGTCCCACAGAGCACATCACTACCCCTAGACACCACGTCCCATAGAGCACATTACTACCCCTAGACACCACGTCCCACAGAGCACATCACTACCCCTAGACACCACGTCCCATAGAGCACATTACTACCTCTAGACACCACGTCCCACAGAGCACATTACTACCCCTAGACACCACGTCCCATAGAGCACATTACTACCCCTAGACACCACGTCCCATAGAGCACATTGCTACCCCTAGACACCACGTCCCACAGAGCACATTACTACACATAGACACCACGTCCCATAGAGCACATCACTACCTCTAGACACCACGTCCCACAGAGCACATCACTACCCCTAGACACCACGTCCCATAGAGCACATTACTACCCCTAGACACCACGTCCCACAGAGCACATCACTACCCCTAGACACCACGTCCCACAGAGCACATCACTACCCCTAGACACCACGTCCCATAGAGCACATTACTACCCCTAGACACCACGTCCCACAGAGCACATCACTACCCCTAGACACCACGTCCCATAGAGCACATTACTACCTCTAGACACCACGTCCCACAGAGCACATTACTACCCCTAGACACCACGTCCCATAGAGCACATTACTACCCCTACACACCACGTCCCATAGAGCACATTGCTACCCCTAGACACCACGTCCCACAGAGCACATTGCTACCCCTAGACACCACGTCCCATAGAGCACATTACTACCTCTAGACACCACGTCCCACAGAGCACATTACTACCCCTAGACACCACGTCCCATAGAGCACATTACTACCCCTAGACACCACGTCCCACAGAGCACATCACTACCCCTAGACACCACGTCCCATAGAGCACATTACTACCTCTAGACACCACGTCCCACAGAGCACATTACTACCCCTAGACACCACGTCCCACAGAGCACATTACTACACATAGACACCACGTCCCACAGAGCACATTACTACCCCTAGACACCACGTCCCACAGAGCACATTACTACCCCTAGACACCACGTCCCATAGAGCACATTACTACCCCTAGACACCACGTCCCATAGAGCACATTACTACCCCTAGACACCACGTCCCACAGAGCACATTACTACCCCTAGACACCACGTCCCATAGAGCACATTACTACCCCTAGACACCACGTCCCATAGAGCACATTACTACCCCTAGACACCACGTCCCATAGAGCACATTACTACCCCTAGACACCACGTCCCACAGAGCACATTACTACCCCTAGACACCACGTCCAACAGAGCACATTACTACCCCTAGACACCACGTCCCACAGAGCACATTACTACCCCTAGACACCACGTCCCACAGAGCACATTACTACCCCTAGACACCACGTCCCACAGAGCACATTACTACCCCTAGACACCACGTCCCACAGAGCACATTACTACCCCTAGACACCACGTCCCATAGAGCACATTAGTACCCCTAGACACCACGTCCCACAGAGCACATTAGTACCCCTAGACACCACGTCCCACAGAGCACATTACTACCCCTAGACACCACGTCCCACAGAGCACATTAGTACCCCTAGACACCACGTCCCACAGAGCACATTACTACCCCTAGACACCACGTCCCACAGAGCACATTAGTACCCCTAGACACCACGTCCCACAGAGCACATTACTACCCCTAGACACCACGTCCCACAGAGCACATTACTACCTCTAGACACCACGTCCCACAGAGCACATTACTACCCCTACACAGCACGTCCCACAGAGCACATTAGTACCCCTAGACACCACGTCCCACAGAGCACATTACTACCCCTAGACACCACGTCCCACAGAGCACATTACTACCCCTAGACACCACGTCCCATAGAGCACATTACTACCCCTAGACACCACGTCCCACAGAGCACATTACTACCCCTAGACACCACGTCCCACAGAGCACATTACTACCCCTAGACACCACGTCCCATAGAGCACATTACTACCCCTAGACACCACGTCCCACAGAGCACATTACTACCCCTAGACACCACGTCCCACAGAGCACATTAGTACCCCTAGACACCACGTCCCACAGAGCACATTACTACCCCTAGACACCACGTCCCACAGAGCACATTACTACGCCTAGACACCACGTCCCACAGAGCACATTACTACCCCTAGACACCACGTCCCACAGAGCACATTACTACGCCTAGACACCACGTCCCATAGAGCACATTACTACCCCTAGACACCACGTCCCACAGAGCACATTACTACCCCTAGACACCACGTCCCACAGAGCACATTACTACCCCTAGACACCACGTCCCACAGAGCACATTACTACCCCTAGACACCACGTCCCATAGAGCACATTACTACCCCTAGACACCACGTCCAATAGAGCACATTACTACCCCTAGACACCACGTCCCACAGAGCACATTACTACCCCTAGACACCACGTCCCACAGAGCACATTACTACACATAGACACCACGTCCCACAGAGCACATTACTACCCCTAGACACCACGTCCCACAGAGCACATTACTACCCCTAGACACCACGTTCCATAGAGCACATTAGTACCCCTAGACACCACGTCCCACAGAGCACATTAGTACCCCTAGACACCACGTCCCACAGAGCACATTACTACCCCTAGACACCACGTCCCACAGAGCACATTAGTACCCCTAGACACCACGTCCCACAGAGCACATTACTACCCCTAGACACCACGTCCCACAGAGCACATTAGTACCCCTAGACACCACGTCCCACAGAGCACATTACTACCCCTAGACACCACGTCCCACAGAGCACATTACTACCCCTAGACACCACGTCCCACAGAGCACATTACTACCCCTACACAGCACGTCCCACAGAGCACATTAGTACCCCTAGACACCACGTCCCACAGAGCACATTACTACCCCTAGACACCACGTCCCACAGAGCACATTACTACCCTTAGACACCACGTCCCATAGAGCACATTACTACCCCTAGACACCACGTCCAATAGAGCACATTACTACCCCTAGACACCACGTCCCACAGAGCACATTACTACCCCTAGACACCACGTCCCACAGAGCACATTACTACACATAGACACCACGTCCCACAGAGCACATTACTACCCCTAGACACCACGTCCCACAGAGCACATTACTACCCCTAGACACCACGTCCCATAGAGCACATTACTACCCCTAGACACCACGTCCAATAGAGCACATTACTACCCCTAGACACCACGTCCCACAGAGCACATTACTACCCTTAGACACCACGTCCCACAGAGCACATTACTACACATAGACACCACGTCCCACAGAGCACATTACTACCCCTAGACACCACGTCCCATAGAGCACATTACTACCCCTAGACACCACGTCCAATAGAGCACATTACTACCCCTAGACACCACGTCCCACAGAGCACATTACTACACATAGACACCACGTCCCATAGAGCACATTGCTACCCCTAGACACCACGTCCAATAGAGCACATTACTACCCCTAGACACCACGTCCCACAGAGCACATTAGTACCCCTAGACACCACGTCCCACAGAGCACATTACTACCCCTAGACACCACGTCCCATAGAGCACATTACTACCCCTAGACACCACGTCCCATAGAGCACATTACTACCCCTAGACACCACGTCCAATAGAGCACATTACTACCCCTGGACACCACGTCCCACAGAGCACATTACTACCCCTGGACACCACGTCCCATAGAGCACATTACTACCCCTAGACACCACGTCCAATAGAGCACATTACTACCCCTAGACACCACGTCCCATAGAGCACATTACTACCCCTAGACACCACGTCCCACAGAGCACATTACTACACCTACACAGCACGTCCCACAGAGCACATTACTACCCCTAGACACCACGTCCCACAGAGCACATTACTACCCCTAGACACCACGTCCCACAGAGCACATTACTACCCCTAGACACCACGTCCCACAGAGCACATTACTACCCCTAGACACCACGTCCCACAGAGCACATTACTACCCCTACACAGCACGTCCCACAGAGCACATTACTACCCCTAGACACCACGTCCCATAGAGCACATTACTACCCCTAGACACCACGTCCCACAGAGCACATTACTACCCCTAGACACCACGTCCCACAGAGCACATTGCTACCCCTAGACACCACGTCCCATAGAGCACATTACTACCCCTAGACACCACGTCCCACTGAGCACATTACTACCCCTAGACACCACGTCCCACTGAGCACATTACTACCCCTAGACACCACGTCCCACAGAGCACATTACTACCCCTAGACACCACGTCCCATAGAGCACATTACTACACCTACACAGCACGTCCCATAGAGCACATTACTACCCCTAGACACCACGTCCCACAGGGCACATTACTACCCCTAGACACCACGTCCCACAGAGCACATTACTACACCTAGACACCACGTCCCACAGAGCACATTACTACACCTACACAGCACGTCCCATAGAGCACATTACTACACCTACACAGCACGTCCCATAGGGCACATTACTACCCCTAGACACCACGTCCCACAGGGCACATTACTACCCCTAGACACCACGTCCCACAGAGCACATGACTACCCCTAGACACCACGTCCCACAGAGCACATTAGTACCCCTAGACACCACGTCCCATAGAGCCCATTACTACCCCTAGACACCACGTCCCACAGAGCACATTACTACCCCTAGACACCACGTCCCATAGAGCACATTACTACCCCTAGACACCACGTCCCATAGAGCACATTACTACCCCTAGACACCACGTCCCATAGGGCACATTACTACCCCTAGACACCACGTCCAATAGAGCACATTACTACCCCTAGACACCACGTCCCACAGAGCACATTACTACCCCTAGACACCACGTCCCACAGAGCACATTACTACCCCTAGACACCATGTCCCATAGAGCACATTACTACCCCTAGACACCACGTCCCACAGAGCACATTACTACCCCTAGACACCACGTCCCACAGAGCACATTACTACCCCTAGACACCACGTCCCATAGAGCACATTACTACCCCTAGACACCACGTCCCATAGAGCACATTACTACCCCTAGACACCACGTCCCATAGAGCACATTACTACCCCTAGACACCACGTCCCACAGAGCACATTACTACCCCTAGACACCACGTCTCACAGAGCACATTACTACACATAGACACCACGTCACACAGAGCACATTACTACCCCTAGACACCACGTCCCACAGAGCACATTACTACCCCTAGACACCATGCCCAATAGAGCACATTACTACCCCTAGACACCACGTCTCATAGAGCACATTACTACCCCTAGACACCACGTCCCATAGAGCACATTACTACCCCTAGACACCACGTCCCACAGAGCACATTACTACCCCTAGACACCACGTCCCACAGAGCACATTACTACCCCTAGACACCACGTCCCACAGAGCACATTACTACCCCTAGACACCACGTCCCATAGAGCACATTACTACCCCTAGACACCACGTCCCACAGAGCACATTACTACCCCTAGACATCACGTCCCATAGAGCACATTACTACCCCTAGACACCACGTCCCATAGAGCACATTACTACCCCAAGACACCACGTCCCATAGAGCACATTACTACCCCTAGACACCACGTCCCACAGAGCACATTACTACCCCTAGACACCACGTCCCATAGAGCCCATTACTACCCCTAGACACCACGTCCCATAGAGCACATTACTACCCCTAGACACCACGTCCCACAGAGCACATTACTACCCCTAGACACCACGTCCCACAGAGCACATTACTACCCCTAGACACCACGTCCCACAGAGCACATTACTACACATAGACACCACGTCCCACAGAGCACATTACTACCCCTAGACACCACGTCCCATAGAGCACATTACTACCCCTAGACACCACGTCCCATAGAGCACATTACTACCCCTAGACACCATGCCCAATAGAGCACATTACTACCCCTAGACACCACGTCCCACAGAGCACACTACTACCCCTAGACACCACGTCCCACAGAGCACATTACTACCCCTAGACACCACGTCCCACAGAGCACATTACTACCCCTAGACACCACGTCCCATAGAGCACATTACTACCCCTAGACACCACGTCCCACAGAGCACATTACTACCCCTAGACACCACGTCTCACAGAGCACATTACTACCCCTAGACACCACGTCCCACAGAGCACATTACTACCCCTAGACACCACGTCCCACAGAGCACATTACTACCCCTAGACACCACGTCCAATAGAGCACATTACTACCCCTAGACACCACGTCCCACAGAGCACATTACTACCCCTAGACACCACGTCCCATAGAGCACATTACTACCCCTAGACACCACGTCCCATAGAGCACATTACTACCCCTAGACACCATGCCCAATAGAGCACATTACTACCCCTAGACACCATGCCCAATAAAGCACATTACTACCCCTAGACACCACGTCCAATAGAGCACATTACTACCCCTAGACACCACGTCCCACAGAGCACATTACTACCTCTAGACACCACGTCCCATAGAGCACATTACTACCCCTAGACACCACGTCCCATAGAGCACATTACTACCCCTAAACACCACGTCCCATAGAGCACATTACTACCCCTAGACACCACGTCCCACAGAGCACATTACTACCCCTAGACACCACGTCCCACAGAGCACATTACTACCCCTAGACAGCACGCCCAATAGTGCACATTACTACCCCTAGACACCACGTCCAATAGAGCACATTACTACACCTACACAGCACGTCCCACAGAGCACATTACTACCCCTAGACACCACGTCCCATAGGGCACATTACTACCCCTAGACACCACGTCCCATAGGGCACATTACTACCCCTACACAGCACGTCCCATAGAGCACATTACTACCCCTAGACACCACGTCCCACAGAGCACATTACTACCCCTAGACACCACGTCCCATAGAGCACATTACTACCCCTAGACACCACGTCCCACAGAGCACATTACTACCCCTAGACATCACGTCCCATAGAGCACATTACTACCCTTAGACACCACGTCCCATAGAGCACATTACTATCCCAAGACACCACGTCCCATAGAGCACATTACTACCCCTAGACACCACGTCCCACAGAGCACATTACTACGCCTAGACACCACGTCCCATAGAGCCCATTACTACCCCTAGACACCACGTCCCATAGAGCACATTACTACCCCTAGACACCACGTCCCATAGAGCACATTACTACCCCTAGACACCACGTCCCACAGAGCACATTACTACCCCTAGACACCACGTCCCACAGAGCACATTACTACACATAGACACCACGTCCCACAGAGCACATTACTACCCCCTAGACACCACGTCCCACAGAGCACATTACTACCCCTAGACACCACGTCCCACAGAGAACATTACTACCCCTAGACACCACGCCCAATAGAGCACATTACTACCCCTAGACACCACGTCCCATAGAGCACATTACTACCCCTAGACACCACGTCCCACAGAGCACATTACTACCCCTAGACACCACGTCCCACAGAGCACATTACTACCCCTAGACACCACGTCCCACAGAGCACATTACTACCCCTAGACACCACGTCCCATACAGCACATTACTACCCATAAACACCACGTCCCACAGAGCACATTACTACCCCTAGACACCACGTCCCATAGAGCACATTACTACCCCTAGACACCACGTCCCATAGAGCACATTACTACCCCTAGACACCATGCCCAATAGAGCACATTACTACCCCTAGACACCATGCCCAATAGAGCACATTACTACCCCTAGACACCACGTCCAATAGAGCACATTACTACCCCTAGACACCACGTCCCAAGAGCACATTACTACCTCTAGACACCACGTCCCATAGAGCACATTACTACCCCTAGACACCACGTCCCATAGAGCACATTACTACCCCTAGACACCACGTCCCATAGAGCACATTACTACCCCTAGACACCACGTCCCACAGAGCACATTACTACCCCTAGACACCACGTCCCACAGAGCACATTACTACCCCTAGACACCACGCCCAATAGTGCACATTACTACCCCTGGACACAACGTCCAATAGAGCACATTACTACACCTACACAGCACGTCCCACAGAGCACATTACTACCCCTAGACACCACGTCCCACAGAGCACATTACTACCCCTAGACACCACGTCCCACAGAGCACATTACTACCCCTAGACACCACGTCCCATAGAGCACATTACTACCCCTAGACACCACGTCCCATAGAGCGCATTACTACCCCTAGACACCACGTCCCATAGAGCGCATTACTACCCCTAGACACCACGTCCCATAGAGCGCATTACTACCCCTAGACACCACGTCCCATAGAGCTCATTACTACCCCTAGACACCACGTCCCACAGAGCGCATTACTACCCCTAGACACCACGTCCCACAGAGCGCATTACTACCCCTAGACACCACGTCCCACAGAGCACATTACTACCCCTAGACACCACGTCCCACAGAGCACATTACTACCCCTAGACACCACGTCCCACAGAGCACATTACTACCCCTAGACACCACGTCCCACAGAGCACATTACTACCCCTAGACACCACGTCCCACAGAGCACACTACTACCCCTAGACACCACGTCCCACAGAGCACATTACTACCCCTAGACACCACGTCCCACAGAGCACATTACTACCCCTAGACACCACGTCCCACAGAGCACATTACTACCCCTAGACACCACGTCCCACAGAGCACATTACTACCCCTAGACACCACGTCCCACAGAGCACATTACTACCCCTAGACACCACGTCCCACAGAGCACATTACTACCCCTAGACACCACGTCCCACAGAGCACATTACTACCCCTAGACACCACGACCCACAGAGCACATTACTACCCCTAGACACCACGTCCCACAGAGCACATTACTACCCCTAGACACCACGTCCCAGAGAGCACATTACTACCCCTAGACACCACGTCCCACAGAGCACATTACTACCCCTAGACACCACGTCCCACAGAGCACATTACTACCCCTAGACACCACGTCCCACAGAGCACATTACTACCCCTAGACACCACGTCCCATAGAGCACATTACTACCCCTAGACACCACGTCCCACAGAGCACATTACTACCCCTAGACACCACGTCCCACAGAGCACATTACTACCCCTAGACACCACGTTCCACAGAGCACATTACTACCCCTAGACACCATGCCCAATAGTGCACATTACTACCCCTAGACACCACGTCCCACAGAGCACATTACTACCCCCTAGACACCACGTCCCATAGAGCACATTACTACCCCTAGACACCACGTCCCATAGAGCACATTACTACCCCTAGACACCACGTCCCATAGAGCACATTACTACCCCTAGACACCACGTCCCACAGAGCACATTACTACCCCTAGACACCATGCCCAATAGTGCACATTACTACCCCTAGACACCACGTCCCATAGAGCACATTACTACCCCTAGACACCACGTCCCATAGAGCACATTACTACCCCTAGACACCACGTCTCATAGAGCACATTACTACCTCTAGACACCACGTCCCATAGAGCACATTACTACCCCTAGACACCACGTCCCATAGAGCACATTACTACCCCTAGACACCACGTCCCATAGAGCACATTACTACCCCTAGACACCACGTCCCATAGAGCACATTACTACACCTACACAGCACGTCCCATAGAGCACATTACTACCCCTAGACACCACGTCCCACAGAGCACATTACTACACATAGACACCACGTCCCACAGAGCACATTACTACCCCTAGACACCACGTCCCATAGAGCACATTACTACCCCTAGACACCACGTCCCACAGAGCACATTACTACCCCAAGACACCACGTCCCACAGACCACATTACTACCCCTAGACACCACGTCCCACAGAGCACATTACTACCCCTACACAGCACGTCCCACAGAGCACATTACTACCCCTAGACACCACGTCCCACAGAGCACATTACTACCCCTAGACACCACGTCCCACAGAGCACATTACTACACATAGACACCACGTCCCATAGAGCACATTACTACCCCTAGACACCACGTCCCACAGAGCACATTACTACCCCTAGACACCACGTCCCATAGAGCACATTACTACCCCTAGACACCACGTCCCATAGAGCACATTACTACCCCTAGACACCATGCCCAATAGAGCACATTACTACCCCTAGACACCATGCCCAATAGAGCACATTACTACCCCTAGACACCACGTCCAATAGAGCACATTACTACCCCTAGACACCACGTCCCACAGAGCACATTACTACCTCTAGACAACACGTCCCATAGAGCACATTACTACCCCTAGACACCACGTCCCATAGAGCACATTACTACCCCTAAACACCACGTCCCATAGAGCACATTACTACCCCTAGACACCACGTCCCACAGAGCACATTACTACCCCTAGACACCACGTCCCACAGAGCACATTACTACCCCTAGACACCACGCCCAATAGTGCACATTACTACCCCTAGACACCACGTCCAATAGAGCACATTACTACACCTACACAGCACGTCCCACAGAGCACATTACTACCCCTAGACACCACGTCCCATAGGGCACATTACTACCCCTAGACACCACGTCCCATAGGGCACATTACTACCCCTACACAGCACGTCCCATAGAGCACATTACTACCCCTAGACACCACGTCCCACAGAGCACATTACTACCCCTAGACACCACGTCCCATAGAGCACATTACTACCCCTAGACACCACGTCCCACAGAGCACATTACTACCCCTAGACATCACGTCCCATAGAGCACATTACTACCCTTAGACACCACGTCCCATAGAGCACATTACTATCCCAAGACACCACGTCCCATAGAGCACATTACTACCCCTAGACACCACGTCCCACAGAGCACATTACTACGCCTAGACACCACGTCCCATAGAGCCCATTACTACCCCTAGACACCACGTCCCATAGAGCACATTACTACCCCTAGACACCACGTCCCACAGAGCACATTACTACCCCTAGACACCACGTCCCACAGAGCACATTACTACCCCTAGACACCACGTCCCACAGAGCACATTACTACACATAGACACCACGTCCCACAGAGCACATTACTACCCCTAGACACCACGTCCCACAGAGCACATTACTACCCCTAGACACCACGTCCCACAGAGAACATTACTACCCCTAGACACCACGCCCAATAGAGCACATTACTACCCCTAGACACCACGTCCCATAGAGCACATTACTACCCCTAGACACCACGTCCCACAGAGCACATTACTACCCCTAGACACCACGTCCCACAGAGCACATTACTACCCCTAGACACCACGTCCCACAGAGCACATTACTACCCCTAGACACCACGTCCCATACAGCACATTACTACCCATAAACACCACGTCCCACAGAGCACATTACTACCCCTAGACACCACGTCCCATAGAGCACATTACTACCCCTAGACACCACGTCCCATAGAGCACATTACTACCCCTAGACACCATGCCCAATAGTGCACATTACTACCCCTAGACACCACGTCCCACAGAGCACATTACTACCCCTAGACACCATGCCCAATAGTGCACATTACTACCCCTAGACACCACGTCCCATAGAGCACATTACTACCCCTAGACACCACGTCCCATAGAGCACATTACTACCCCTAGACACCACGTCCCATAGAGCACATTACTACCCCTAGACACCACGTCCCACAGAGCACATTACTACCCCTAGACACCATGCCCAATAGTGCACATTACTACCCCTAGACACCACGTCCCATAGAGCACATTACTACCCCTAGACACCACGTCCCATAGAGCACATTACTACCCCTAGACACCACGTCTCATAGAGCACATTACTACCTCTAGACACCACGTCCCATAGAGCACATTACTACCCCTAGACACCACGTCCCATAGAGCACATTACTACCCCTAGACACCACGTCCCATAGAGCACATTACTACCCCTAGACACCACGTCCCATAGAGCACATTACTACACCTACACAGCACGTCCCATAGAGCACATTACTACCCCTAGACACCACGTCCCACAGAGCACATTACTACACATAGACACCACGTCCCACAGAGCACATTACTACCCCTAGACACCACGTCCCATAGAGCACATTACTACCCCTAGACACCACGTCCCACAGAGCACATTACTACCCCAAGACACCACGTCCCACAGACCACATTACTACCCCTAGACACCACGTCCCACAGAGCACATTACTACCCCTACACAGCACGTCCCACAGAGCACATTACTACCCCTAGACACCACGTCCCACAGAGCACATTACTACCCCTAGACACCACGTCCCAGAGAGCACATTACTACACATAGACACCACGTCCCATAGAGCACATTACTACCCCTAGACACCACGTCCCACAGAGCACATTACTACCCCTAGACACCACGTCCCACAGAGCACATTGCTACCCCTAGACACCACGTCCCATAGAGCACATTACTACCCCTAGACACCACGTCCCACTGAGCACATTACTACCCCTAGACACCACGTCCCACTGAGCACATTACTACCCCTAGACACCACGTCCCACAGAGCACATTACTACCCCTAGACACCACGTCCCATAGAGCACATTACTACACCTACACAGCACGTCCCATAGAGCACATTACTACCCCTAGACACCACGTCCCACAGGGCACATTACTACCCCTAGACACCACGTCCCACAGAGCACATTACTACACCTAGACACCACGTCCCACAGAGCACATTACTACACCTACACAGCACGTCCCATAGAGCACATTACTACCCCTAGACAGCACGTCCCATAGGGCACATTACTACCCCTGGACACCACGTCCCACAGAGCACATTACTACCCCTAGACACCACGTCCCACAGAGCACATGACTACCCCTAGACACCACGTCCCACAGAGCACATTAGTACCCCTAGACACCACGTCCCACAGAGCACATTACTACCCCTAGACACCACGTCCCACAGAGCACATTACTACCCCTAGACACCACGTCCCATAGAGCACATTACTACCCCTAGACACCACGTCCCATAGAGCACATTACTACCCCTAGACACCACGTCCCATAGGGCACATTACTACCCCTAGACACCACGTCCAATAGAGCACATTACTACCCCTAGACACCACGTCCCACAGAGCACATTACTACCCCTAGACACCACGTCCCACAGAGCACATTACTACCCCTAGACACCACGTCCCACAGAGCACATTACTACCCCTAGACACCACGTCCCACAGAGCACATTACTACCCCTAGACACCACGTCCCACAGAGCACATTACTACCCCTAGACACCACGTCCCATAGAGCACATTACTACCCCTAGACACCACGTCCCATAGAGCACATTACTACCCCTAGACACCACGTCCCATAGAGCACATTACTACCCCTAGACACCACGTCCCACAGAGCACATTACTACCCCTAGACACCACGTCTCACAGAGCACATTACTACACATAGACACCACGTCCCATAGAGCACATTACTACCCCTAGACACCACGTCCCATAGAGCACATTACTACCCCTAGACACCATGCCCAATAGAGCACATTACTACCCCTAGACACCACGTCTCATAGAGCACATTACTACCCCTAGACACCACGTCCCATAGAGCACATTACTACCCCTAGACACCACGTCCCACAGAGCACATTACTACCCCTAGACACCACGTCCCACAGAGCACATTACTACCCCTAGACACCACGTCCCACAGAGCACATTACTACCCCTAGACACCACGTCCCATAGAGCACATTACTACCCCTAGACACCACGTCCCACAGAGCACATTACTACCCCTAGACATCACGTCCCATAGAGCACATTACTACCCCTAGACACCACGTCCCATAGAGCACATTACTACCCCAAGACACCACGTCCCATAGAGCACATTACTACCCCTAGACACCACGTCCCACAGAGCACATTACTACCCCTAGACACCACGTCCCATAGAGCCCATTACTACCCCTAGACACCACGTCCCATAGAGCACATTACTACCCCTAGACACCACGTCCCACAGAGCACATTACTACCCCTAGACACCACGTCCCACAGAGCACATTACTACCCCTAGACACCACGTCCCACAGAGCACATTACTACACATAGACACCACGTCCCACAGAGCACATTACTACCCCTAGACACCACGTCCCATAGAGCACATTACTACCCCTAGACACCACGTCCCATATAGCACATTACTACCCCTAGACACCATGCCCAATAGAGCACATTACTACCCCTAGACACCACGTCCCACAGAGCACATTACTACCCCTAGACACCACGTCCCACAGAGCACATTACTACCCCTAGACACCACGTCCCACAGAGCACATTACTACCCCTAGACACCACGTCCCATAGAGCACATTACTACCCCTAGACACCACGTCCAATAGAGCACATTACTACCCATAAACACCACGTCCCACAGAGCACATTACTACCCCTAGACACCACGTCCCATAGAGCACATTACTACCCCTAGACACCACGTCCCATAGAGCACATTACTACCCCTAGACACCATGCCCAATAGAGCACATTACTACCCCTAGACACCACGCCCAATAGAGCACATTACTACCCCTAGACACCACGTCCAATAGAGCACATTACTACCCCTAGACACCACGTCCCACAGAGCACATTACTACCTCTAGACACCACGTCCCATAGAGCACATTACTACCCATAAACACCACGTCCCATAGAGCACATTACTACCCCTAGACACCACGTCCCATAGAGCACATTACTGCCCCTAGACACCACGTCCCACAGAGCACATTACTACCCCTAGACACCACGTCCCACAGAGCACATTACTACCCCTAGACACCACGCCCAATAGTGCACATTACTACCCCTAGACACCACGTCCCATAGAGCACATTACTACACCTACACAGCACGCCCCTTAGAGCACATTACTACCCCTAGACACCACGTCCCATAGAGCACATTAGTACCCCTAGACACCACGTCCCACAGAGCACATTACTACCCCTAGACACCACATCCCATAGAGCACATTACTACCCCTAGACACCACGTCCCATAGAGCGCATTACTACCCCAAGACACCACGTCCCATAGAGCGCATTACTACCCCTAGACACCACGTCCCATAGAGCGCATTACTACCCCTAGACACCACGTCCCATAGAGCTCATTACTACCCCTAGACACCACGTCCCATAGAGAACATTACTACCCCTAGACACCACGTCCCACAGAGCACATTACTACCCCTAGACACCACGTCCCATAGAGCACATTACTACCCCTAGACACCACGTCCCACAGAGCACATTACTACCCCTAGACACCACGTCCCACAGAGCACATTACTACCCCTAGACACCACGTCCCACAGAGCACATTACTACCCCTAGACACGACGTCCCACAGAGCACATTACTACCCCTAGACACCACGCCCCACAGAGCACATTACTACCCCTAGACACCACGTCCCACAGAGCACATTACTACCCCTAGACACCACGTCCCATAGAGCACATTACTACCCCTAGACACCACGTCCCACAGAGCACATTACTACCCCTAGACACCACGTCCCACAGAGCACATTACTACCCCTAGACACCACGTCCCAGAGAGCACATTACTACCCCTAGACACCACGTCCCACAGAGCACATTGCTACCCCTAGACACTACGTCCCACAGAGCACATTACTACCCCTAGACACCACGTCCCATAGAGCACATTACTACCCCTAGACACCACGTCCCATAGAGCACATTACTACCCCTAGACACCACGTCCCATAGAGCACATTACTACCCCTAGACACCACGTCCAATAGAGCACATTACTACACCTACACAGCACGTCCCATAGAGCACATTACTACCCCTAGACACCACGTCCCATTGAGCACATTACTACCCCTAGACACCACGTCCAATAGAGCACATTACTACCCCTAGACACCAGGTCCCAATAGAGCACATTACTACACCTACACAGCACGTCCCATAGAGCACATTACTACCCCTAGACACCACGTCCCATAGAGCACATTACTACCCCTAGACACCACGTCCCATAGAGCACATTACCACACCTAGACACCATGCCCAATAGAGCACATTACTAACCCTAGACACCACGTCCCATAGAGCACATTACTACCCCTAGACACCACGTCCAATAGAGCACATTACTACCCCTAGACACCACGTCCCACAGAGCACATTACTACCCCTAGACACCACGTCCCACAGAGCACATTACTACACATAGACACCACGTCCCATACAGCACATTACTACCCCTAGACACCACGTCCCATAGAGCACATTACTACCCCTTAGACACCACGTCCCATAGAGCACATTACTACCCCTAGACACCACGTCCCACAGAGCACATTACTACCCCTAGACACCACGTCCCACAGAGCACATTACTACCCCTAGACACCACGTCCCATAGAGCACATTACTACCCCTAGACACCACGTCCCATAGAGCACATTTCTACCCCTAGACACAACGTCGCACAGAGCACATTACTACCCCTAGACACCACGTCCCACAGAGCACATTACTACACATAGACACCACGTCCCACAGAGCACATTACTACCCCTAGACACCACGTCCCACAGATCACATTACTACCCCTAGACACCACGTCCCACAGAGCACATTACTACCCCTAGACACCACGTCCCACAGAGCACATTACTACCCCTAGACACCACGTCCCATAGAGCACATTACTACCACTAGACACCACGTCCCATAGAGCACATTAGTACACATAGACACCACGTCCCATAGAGCACATTACTACCCCTAGACACCACGTCCCATAGAGCACATTACTACACCTACACAGCACGTCCCATAGAGCACATTACTACCCCTAGACACCACGTCCCATAGAGCACATTACTACCCCTAGACACCACGTCCCATAGAGCACATTACTACCCCTAGACACCACGTCCCATAGAGCACATTACTACCCCTAGACACCACGTCCCACAGAGCACATTACTACACATAGACACCACGTCCCATAGAGCACATTACTACCCCTAGACACCACGTCCCATAGAGCACATTACTACACCTACACAGCACGTCCCATAGAGCACATTACTACCCCTAGACACCACGTCCAATAGAGCACATTACTACACCTACACAGCACGTCCCATAGAGCACATTACTACCCCTAGACACCACGTCCCATAGAGCACATTACTACCCCTAGACACCACGTCCCATAGAGCACATTACTACCCCTAGACACCACGTCCCATAGAGCACATTACTACCCCTAGACACCACGTCCCATAGAGCACATTACTACCCCTAGACACCACGTCCCATAGAGCACATTACTACCCCTAGACACCACGTCCCACAGAGCACATTACTACACATACACACCACGTCCCATAGAGCACATTGCTACCCCTAGACACCACGTCCCATAGAGCACATTACTACACCTACACATCACGTCCCATAGAGCACATTACTACCCCTAGACACCACGTCCCATAGAGCACATTACTACCCCTAGACACCACGTCCCATAGAGCACATTACTACTCCTAGACACCACGTCCCATAGAGCACATTACTACCCCTAGACACCACGTCCCACAGAGCACATTACTACACATAGACACCACGTCCCATAGAGCACATTACTACCCCTAGACACCACGTCACATAGAGCACATTACTACACCTACACAGCACGTCCCATAGAGCACATTACTACCCCTAGACACCACGTCCAATAGAGCACATTACTACACCTACACAGCACGTCCCATAGAGCACATTACTACCCCTAGACACCACGTCCCATAGAGCACATTACTACCCCTAGACACCACGTCCCACAGAGCACATTACTACCCCTAGACACCACGTCCCATAGAGCACATTACTACCCCTAGACACCACGTCCCATAGAGCACATTACTACCCCTAGACACCACGTCCCATAGAGCACATTACTACCCCTAGACACCACGTCCCATAGAGCACATTACTACCCCTAGACACCACGTCCCACAGAGCACATTACTACACATACACACCACGTCCCATAGAGCACATTGCTACCCCTAGACACCACGTCCCATAGAGCACATTACTACACCTACACATCACGTCCCATAGAGCACATTACTACCCCTAGACACCACGTCCCATAGAGCACATTACTACCCCTAGACACCACGTCCCATAGAGCACATTACTACTCCTAGACACCACGTCCCATAGAGCACATTACTACCCCTAGACACCACGTCCCACAGAGCACATTACTACACATAGACACCACGTCCCATAGAGCACATTACTACCCCTAGACACCACGTCACATAGAGCACATTACTACACCTACACAGCACGTCCCATAGAGCACATTACTACCCCTAGACACCACGTCCAATAGAGCACATTACTACACCTACACAGCACGTCCCATAGAGCACATTACTACCCCTAGACACCACGTCCCATAGAGCACATTACTACCCCTAGACACCACGTACCATAGAGCACATTACTACCCCTAGACACCACGTCCCATAGAGCACATTACTACCCCTAGACACCACGTCCCACAGAGCACATTACTACACATAGACACCACGTCCCATAGAGTACATTACTACCCCTAGACACCACGTCCCATAGAGCACATTACTACCCCTAGACACCACGTCCCATAGAGCACATTACTACCCCTAGACACCACGTCCAATAGAGCACATTACTACACCTACACAGCACGTCCCATAGAGCACATTACTACCCCTCGACACCACGTCCCATAGAGCACATTACTACCCCTAGACACCACGTCCCATAGAGCACATTACTACCCCTAGACACCACGTCCCATAGAGCACATTACTACCCCTAGACACCACGTCCCACAGAGCACATTACTACACATAGACACCACGTCCCATAGAGCACATTACTACCCCTAGACACCACGTCACATAGAGCACATTACTACACCTACACAGCACGTCCCATAGAGCACATTACTACCCCTAGACACCACGTCCAATAGAGCAAATTACTACACCTACACAGCACGTCCCATAGAGCACATTACTACCCCTAGACACCACGTCCCATAGAGCACATTACTACCCCTAGACACCACGTACCATAGAGCACATTACTACCCCTAGACACCACGTACCATAGAGCACATTACTACCCCTAGACACCACGTCCCACAGAGCACATTACTACACATAGACACCACGTCCCATAGAGTACATTACTACCCCTAGACACCACGTCCCATAGAGCATATTACTACCCCTAGACACCACGTCCCATAGAGCACATTACTACCCCTAGACACCACGTCCAATAGAGCACATTACTACACCTACACAGCACGTCCCATAGAGCACATTACTACCCCTAGACACCACGTCCCATAGAGCACATTACTACCCCTAGACACCACGTCCCATAGAGCACATTACTACCCCTAGACACCACGTCCCAATAGAGCACATTACTACACGTACACAGCACGTCCCATAGAGCACATTACTACCCCTAGACACCACGTCCCATAGAGCACATTACTACCCCTAGACACCACGTCCCATAGAGCACATTACTACCCCTAGACACCATGTCCCATAGAGCACATTACTACACCTACACAGCACGTCCCACAGAGCACATTACTACACATAGACACCACGTCCCATAGAGCACATTACTACCCCTAGACACCACGTCCCAATAGAGCACATTACTACACCTACACAGCACGTCCCATAGAGCACATTACTACCCCTAGAGACCACGTCCCATAGAGCACATTACTACCCCTAGACACCACGTCCCATAGAGCACATTACTACCCCTAGACACCACGTCCCATAGAGCACATTACTACCCCTAGACACCACGTCCCACAGAGCACATTACTACACATAGACACCACGTCCCATAGAGCACATTACTACCCCTAGACACCACGTCCCATAGAGCACATTACTACCGCTAGACACCACGTCCCATAGAGCACATTACTACCCCTAGACACCACGTCCAATAGGGCACATTACTACACCTACACAGCACGTCCCATAGAGCACATTACTACCCCTAGACACCACGTCCCATAGAGCACATTACTACCCCTAGACACCACGTCCCATAGAGCACATTACTACCCCTAGACACCACGTCCCAATAGAGCACATTACTACACCTACACAGCACGTCCCATAGAGCACATTACTACACCTAGACACCACGTCCCATAGAGCACATTACTACCCCTAGACACCACGTCCCATAGAGCACATTACTACCCCTAGACACCACGTCCCATAGAGCACATTACTACACCTACACAGCACGTCCCACAGAGCACATTACTACACATAGACACCACGTCCCATAGAGCACATTACTACCCCTAGACACCACGTCCCATAGAGCACATTACTATCCCTAGACACCACGTCCCATAGAGCACATTACTACCCCTAGACACCACGTCCCACAGAGCACATTACTACACATAGACACCACGTCCCAATAGAGCACATTACTACCCCTAGACACCACTTCCCATAGAGCACATTAGTACCCCTAGACTCCACGTCCCATAGAGCACATTACTACCCCTAGACACCACGTCCCACAGAGCACATTACTACCCCTAGACACCATGACCAATAGTGCACATTACTACCCCTACACAGCACGTCCCACAGAGCACATTACTACCCCTAGACACCACGTCCCACAGAGCACATTACTACCCCTAGACACCACGTCCCACAGAGCACATTACTACCCCTAGACAACACGCCCAATAGTGCACATTACTACCCCTAGACACCACGTCCCATAGAGCACATTACTACCCCTAGAAACCACGTCCCACAGAGCACATTACTACCCCTAGACACCACGCCCAATAGTGCACATTACTACCCCTACACAGCACGTCCCACAGAGCACATTACTACCCCTAGACACCACGTCCCACAGAGCACATTACTACCCCTAGACACCACGTCCCACAGAGTACATTACTACCCCTAGACACCACGTCCCATAGAGCACATTACTACCCCTAGACACCACGTCCCACAGAGCACATTACTACCCCTAGACACCACGTCCCATAGAGCACATTACTACCCCTAGACACCATGTCCCACAGAGCACATTACTACCCCTAGACACCACGTCCCACAGAGCACATTACTACCCCTAGACACCACGTCCCATAGAGCACATTACTACCCCTAGACACCACGTCCCACAGAGCACATTACTACCCCTAGACACCACGTCCCACAGAGCACATTACTACACATAGACACCACGTCCCATAGAGCACATTGCTACCCCTAGACACCACGTCCCACAGAGCACATTACTACACATAGACACCACGTCCCATAGAGCACATTACTACACCTAGACACCACGTCCCATAGAGCACATTACTACCCCTAGACACCACGTCCCATAGAGCACATTACTACCCCTAGACACCACGTCCCATAGAGCACATTACTACCCCTAGACACCACGTCCCACAGAGCACATTACTACCCCTAGACACCATGCCCAATAGAGCACATTACTACCCCTAGACACCACGTCCCATAGAGCACATTACTACCCCTAGACACCACGTCCCATAGAGCACATTACTACCCATAGACACCACGTCCCACAGAGCACATTATTACCCCTAGACACCACGCCCAATAGTGCACATTACTACCCCTACACAGCACGTCCCACAGAGCACATTACTACCCCTAGACACCACGTCCCATAGAGCACATTACTACACCTACACAGCACGTCCCACAGAGCACATTACTACACATAGACACCACGTCCCATAGAGCACATTACTACCCCTAGACACCACGTCCCATAGAGCACATTACTACCCCTAGACACCACGTCCCATAGAGCACATTACTACACCTACACAGCACGTCCCACAGAGCACATTACTACACATAGACACCACGTCCCATAGAGCACATTACTACTCCTAGACACCACGTCCCATAGAGCACATTACTATCCCTAGACACCACGTCCCATAGAGCACATTACTACCCCTAGACACCACGTCCCACAGAGCACATTACTACACATAGACACCACGTCCCAATAGAGCACATTACTACCCCTAGACACCACGTCCCATAGAGCACATTAGTACCCCTAGACACCACGTCCCATAGAGCACATTAGTACCCCTAGACACCACGTCCCACAGAGCACATTACTACCCCTAGACACCACGACCAATAGTGCACATTACTACCCCTACACAGCACGTCCCACAGAGCACATTACCACCCCTAGACACCACGTCCCACAGAGCACATTACTACCCCTAGACACCACGTCCCACAGAGCACATTACTACCCCTAGACAACACGCCCAATAGTGCATATTACTACCCCTAGACACCACGTCCCATAGAGCACATTACTACCCCTAGAAACCACGTCCCACAGAGCACATTACTACCCCTAGACACCACGCCCAATAGTGCACATTACTACCCCTACACAGCACGTCCCACAGAGCACATTACTACCCCTAGACACCACGTCCCACAGAGCACATTACTACCCCTAGACACCACGTCCCACAGAGCACATTACTACCCCTAGACACCACGTCCCATAGAGCACATTACTACCCCTAGACACCACGTCCCACAGAGCACATTACTACCCCTAGACACCACGTCCCACAGAGCACATTACTACCCCTAGACACCACGTCCCATAGAGCACATTACTACCCCTAGACACCACGTCCCATAGAGCACATTACTACCCCTAGACACCACGTCCAATAGAGCACATTACTACACCTACACAGCACGTCCCATAGAGCACATTACTACCCCTAGACACCACGTCCCATAGAGCACATTACTACCCCTAGACACCACGTCCCATAGAGCACATTACTACCCCTAGACACCACGTCCCAATAGAGCACATTACTACACGTACACAGCACGTCCCATAGAGCACATTACTACCCCTAGACACCACGTCCCATAGAGCACATTACTACCCCTAGACACCACGTCCCATAGAGCACATTACTACCCCTAGACACCATGTCCCATAGAGCACATTACTACACCTACACAGCACGTCCCACAGAGCACATTACTACACATAGACACCACGTCCCATAGAGCACATTACTACCCCTAGACACCACGTCCCAATAGAGCACATTACTACACCTACACAGCACGTCCCATAGAGCACATTACTACCCCTAGAGACCACGTCCCATAGAGCACATTACTACCCCTAGACACCACGTCCCATAGAGCACATTACTACCCCTAGACACCACGTCCCATAGAGCACATTACTACCCCTAGACACCACGTCCCACAGAGCACATTACTACACATAGACACCACGTCCCATAGAGCACATTACTACCCCTAGACACCACGTCCCATAGAGCACATTACTACCGCTAGACACCACGTCCCATAGAGCACATTACTACCCCTAGACACCACGTCCAATAGGGCACATTACTACACCTACACAGCACGTCCCATAGAGCACATTACTACCCCTAGACACCACGTCCCATAGAGCACATTACTACCCCTAGACACCACGTCCCATAGAGCACATTACTACCCCTAGACACCACGTCCCAATAGAGCACATTACTACACCTACACAGCACGTCCCATAGAGCACATTACTACACCTAGACACCACGTCCCATAGAGCACATTACTACCCCTAGACACCACGTCCCATAGAGCACATTACTACCCCTAGACACCACGTCCCATAGAGCACATTACTACACCTACACAGCACGTCCCACAGAGCACATTACTACACATAGACACCACGTCCCATAGAGCACATTACTACCCCTAGACACCACGTCCCATAGAGCACATTACTATCCCTAGACACCACGTCCCATAGAGCACATTACTACCCCTAGACACCACGTCCCATAGAGCACATTACTACCCCTAGACACCACGTCCCATAGAGCACATTACTACCCCTAGACACCACGTCCCATAGAGCACATTACTACCCCTAGACACCACGTCCCATAGAGCACATTACTACCCCTAGACACCACGTCCCATAGAGCACATTACTACCCCTAGACACCACGTCCCACAGAGCACATTACTACCCCTAGACACCATGCCCAATAGAGCACATTACTACCCCTAGACACCACGTCCCATAGAGCACATTACTACCCCTAGACACCACGTCCCATAGAGCACATTACTACCCATAGACACCACGTCCCACAGAGCACATTATTACCCCTAGACACCACGCCCAATAGTGCACATTACTACCCCTACACAGCACGTCCCACAGAGCACATTACTACCCCTAGACACCACGTCCCATAGAGCACATTACTACACCTACACAGCACGTCCCACAGAGCACATTACTACACATAGACACCACGTCCCATAGAGCACATTACTACCCCTAGACACCACGTCCCATAGAGCACATTACTACCCCTAGACACCACGTCCCATAGAGCACATTACTACACCTACACAGCACGTCCCACAGAGCACATTACTACACATAGACACCACGTCCCATAGAGCACATTACTACCCCTAGACACCACGTCCCATAGAGCACATTACTATCCCTAGACACCACGTCCCATAGAGCACATTACTACCCCTAGACACCACGTCCCACAGAGCACATTACTACACATAGACACCACGTCCCAATAGAGCACATTACTACCCCTAGACACCACGTCCCATAGAGCACATTAGTACCCCTAGACACCACGTCCCATAGAGCACATTAGTACCCCTAGACACCACGTCCCACAGAGCACATTACTACCCCTAGACACCATGACCAATAGTGCACATTACTACCCCTACACAGCACGTCCCACAGAGCACATTACCACCCCTAGACACCACGTCCCACAGAGCACATTACTACCCCTAGACACCACGTCCCACAGAGCACATTACTACCCCCAGACAACACGCCCAATAGTGCATATTACTACCCCTAGACACCACGTCCCATAGAGCACATTACTACCCCTAGAAACCACGTCCCACAGAGCACATTACTACCCCTAGACACCACGCCCAATAGTGCACATTACTACCCCTACACAGCACGTCCCACAGAGCACATTACTACCCCTAGACACCACGTCCCACAGAGCACATTACTACCCCTAGACACCACGTCCCACAGAGCACATTACTACCCCTAGACACCACGTCCCATAGAGCACATTACTACCCCTAGACACCACGTCCCACAGAGCACATTACTACCCCTAGACACCACGTCCCATAGAGCACATTACTACCCCTAGACACCATGTCCCACATAGCACATTACTACCCCTAGACACCACGTCCCACAGAGCACATTACTACCCCTAGACACCACGTCCCATAGAGCACATTACTACCCCTAGACACCACGTCCCACAGAGCACATTACTACCCCTAGACACCACGTCCCACAGAGCACATTACTACACATAGACACCACGTCCCATAGAGCACATTGCTACCCCTAGACACCACGTCCCACAGAGCACATTACTACACATAGACACCACGTCCCATAGAGCACATTACTACCCCTAGACACCACGTCCCATAGAGCACATTACTACCCCTAGACACCACGTCCCATAGAGTACATTACTACCCCTAGACACCACGTCCCATAGAGCACATTACTACCCCTAGACACCACGTCCCACAGAGCACATTACTACCCCTAGACACCATGCCCAATAGAGCACATTACTACCCCTAGACACCACGTCCCATAGAGCACATTACTACCCCTAGACACCACGTCCCATAGAGCACATTACTACCCATAGACACCACGTCCCACAGAGCACATTATTACCCCTAGACACCACGCCCAATAGTGCACATTACTACCCCTACACAGCACGTCCCACAGAGCACATTACTACCCCTAGACACCACGTCCCACAGAGCACATTACTACCCCTAGACACCACGTCCCACAGAGCACATTACTACCCCTAGACACCACGTCCCATAGAGCACATTACTACCCCTAGACACCACGTCCCATAGAGCACATTACTACCCCTAGACACCACATCCCACAGAGCACATTACTACCCCTAGACACCACGTCCCACAGAGCACATTACTACCCCTAGAGACCATGCCCAATAGTGCACATTACTACACATAGACACCACGTCCCACAGAGCACATTACTACCCCTAGACACCACGTCCCACAGAGCACATCACTACCCCTAGACACCACGTCCCATACAGCACATTACTACCCCTAGACACCACGTCCCATAGAAAACATTACTACCCCTAGACACCACGTCCCACAGAGCACATTACTACCCCTAGACACCACGTCCCACAGAGCACATTACTACCCCTAGACACCACGTCCAATAGAGCACATTACTACACATAGACACCACGTCCCATAGAGCACATTACTACCCCTAGACACCACGTCCCACCGAGTACATTACTACCCCTAGACACCACGTCCCATAGAGCACATTACTACCCCTAGACACCACGTCCCATAGAGCACATTACTACCCCTAGACACCACGTCCCACAGAGCACATTACTACCCCTAGACACCACGTCCCATAGAGCACATTACTACCCCTAGACACCACGTCCCATAGAGTGCACTACTACCCCTAGACACCACGTCCCATAGAGCACATTACTACCCCTAGACACCACGTCCAATAGAGCACATTACTACCCCTAGACACCACGTCCCATAGAGCACATTACTACCCCTAGACACCACGTCCAAGAGAGCACATTACTACACCTACACAGCACGTCCCATAGAGCACATTACTACACCTACACAGCACGTCCCATAGAGCACATTACTACCCCTAGACACCACGTCCCATAGAGCACATTACTACCCCTAGACACCACGTCCCATAGAGCACATTACTACCCCTAGACACCATGCCCAATAGTGCACATTACTACACATAGACACCACGTCCCATAGAGCACATTACTACCCCTAGACACCACGTCCCATAGAGCACATTACTACCCCTAGACACCACGTCCCACAGAGCACATTACTGCCCCTAGACACCACGTCCCATAGAGCACATTACTACCCCTAGACACCACGTCCCACAGAGCACATTACTACCCCTAGACACCACGTCCCACAGAGAACATTACTACCCCTAGACACCACGTCCCACAGAGCACATTACTACCCCTAGACACCACGTCCCATAGAGCACATTACTACCCCTAGACACCACGCCCAATAGTGCACATTACTACCCCTAGACACCACGTCCCATAGAGCACATTACTACCCCTAGACACCACGTCCCACAGAGCACATTACTACCCCTAGACACCACGTCCCATAGAGCACATTACTACCCCTAGACACCACGTCCCATAGAGCACATTACTACACATAGACACCACGTCCCACAGAGCACATTACTACCCCTAGACACCACGTCCCATAGAGCACATTACTACACCTACACAGCACGTCCCACAGAGCACATTACTACCCCTAGACACCACGTCCCATAGAGCACATTACTACACATAGACACCACGTCCCACAGAGCACATAACTACCCCTAGACACCACGTCCCACAGAGCACATTACTACACCTACACAGCACGTTCCACAGAGCACATTACTACCCCTAGACACCACGTCCCATAGAGCACATTACTACCCCTAGACACCACGTCCCATAGAGCACATTACTACCCCTAGACACCACGTCCCACAGAGCACATTACTACCCCTGGACACCACGTCCCACAGAGCACATTACTACCCCTAGAGACCATGCACAATAGTGCACATTACTACACATAGACACCACGTCCCACAGAGCACATTACTACCCCTAGACACCACGTCCCACAGAGCACATCACTACCCCTAGACACCACGTCCCATACAGCACATTACTACCCCTAGACACCACGTCCCATAGAGCACATTACTACCCCTAGACACCACGTCCCACAGAGCACATTACTACCCCTAGACACCACGTCCCACAGAGCACATTACTACCCCTAGACACCACGTCCAATAGAGCACACTACTACACATAGACACCACGTCCCATAGAGCACATTACTACCCCTAGACACCACGTCCCACAGAGTACATTACTACCCCTAGACACCACGTCCCATAGAGCACATTACTACCCCTAGACACCACGTCCCATAGAGAACATTACTACCCCTAGACACCACGTCCCACAGAGCACATTACTACCCCTAGACACCACGTCCCATAGAGCACATTACTACCCCTAGACACCACGTCCCATAGAGTGCACTACTACCCCTAGACACCACGTCCCATAGAGCGCATTACTACCCCTAGACACCACGTCCAATAGAGCACATTACTACCCCTAGACACCACGTCCCATAGAGCACATTACTACCCCTAGACACCACGTCCCATAGAGCACATTACTACACCTACACAGCACGTCCCATAGAGCACATTACTACACCTACACAGCACGTCCCATAGAGCACATTACTACACCTAGACACCACGTCCCATAGAGCACATTACTACCTCTAGACACCACGTCCCATAGAGCACATTACTACCCCTAGACACCATGCCCAATAGTGCACATTACTACACATAGACACCACGTCCCATAGAGCACATTACTACCCCTAGACACCACGTCCCATAGAGCACATTACTACCCCTAGACACCACGTCCCACAGAGCACATTACTGCCCCTAGACACCACGTCCCATAGAGCACATTACTACCCCTAGACACCACGTCCCACAGAGCACATTACTACCCCTAGACACCACGTCCCACAGAGAACATTACTACCCCTAGACACCACGTCCCACAGAGCACATTACTACCCCTAGACACCACGTCCCATAGAGCACATTACTACCCCTAGACACCACGCCCAATAGTGCACATTACTACACCTAGACACCACGTCCCATAGAGCACATTACTACCCCTAGACACCACGTCCCACAGAGCACATTACTACCCCTAGACACCACGCCCAATAGTGCACATTACTACCCCTACACAGCACGTCCCACAGAGCACATTACTACCCCTAGACACCACGTCCCACAGAGCACATTACTACCCCTAGACACCACGTCCCACAGAGCACATTACTACCCCTAGACACCACGTCCCAAAGAGCACATTACTACCCCTAGACACCACGTCCCAC